>NC_092798.1:45519539-46119539 GCF_918797505.1 Bemisia tabaci | reverse complement strand
CACGGCAGAGCCAAAGGCGTGTGCTGAGAACCTGGAAAGAACCTGGTTATGTGAACCGATGCAGTTTACCGGAAAAAAACACATTGAATCTAGAGTCCAGACTCTTAAAAACATCGACAAGAAAAAATACTCTTGATTCAATCAGATTTAAGCTTAAATCAAGAACCAAGCCTCTTAATTTAGCGGATTTCCTTTTGATTTAAGCTTAAATCTGATTGAATCAAGAGTCCTTTTTCTCGTCAATGTTTTCAAGAGTCTGGACTCCAGATTCAATGTGTTTTTTTCCAGTGTTCGGTGGCTACTTTTTGGTTTAGTTAAACCACATTTTGGGATAAAGAACTACTATGTTCGCCTCATTTGAGAAAAAAAAGTGTGTGACTAGATTTTCTCCACGCAGATACGTTCTTTTTTGGATGAACCAAACAAATTAGTTCCTTATTGCAAAATGGACAGAGTTCATCAGAAAGGAACCAACCCACATTTTCGAAAAAATCGAGTGAGAAAGGTTTTGAGTTCCTGTAGTTGCATATTTTCTTCTGTCAAAAGTTCAAAGTCGAAAAAAAATATTAGTTTGTAAAAAACGGGGTTAAAGTTTACTTTCTATATTGAGTCTTCCGGAGGAATAAAATTTCAAACCTCTTTTTCTCAGTTTCAACTTGAAGTGGGATGGTTCCTTTCTGATAAACTCGGTCCAAATGTAGTCCAGTTGTGGCGCGTCCTTTTTGGTTGACATGCTCGGACTAAAAAACACGATTGGCCATATTTCTTTGTTAATCGATTTTTATCTTGGTATTTAGAAAAAAAGCACGGTTTTAAATGTCCCATTATGGCAACGGGGAATTTCTTTCTTCTTTTTTTACTTCGAATTTGCTTCCTACATTGATTGCATTTTGCAAATATAAACTGATAATCTGAACAAGTTTTATCTTCACTCTCTAGAAATTAAATAAATTCAAGACAAAAACTACCTTTGTAAAATTAAGTTTTTTGAATGGTTTCAGTATTTTATTGCAAAGAATGTAAGTTGCACAATCTTAGCGACGTCGGAATGCTCTTGGTTTTTTTTTGCAAAATGCAATCCAAATAGTGATCTAAGCTTAGAGTGTAAGAAGCTTTTATGCCCCCCATAAGGCTCCTCTACTACCTACTACCCATAAAATCTGCTTCACATTTTTTTCTCCTAAGAAAATTGACTGAGCGGAGCATTGTGAGTTCGCTCTTTGCGCCATCGCGCCTTCAATTTTGCAGACGCAACACGGACATCCATCATGCACGAATAGTTGTATCTCTGCGCCTTCATCAAAACGAGTATTTTCACATCATCTATTTTACATCATTAAACTTCTCGGAAATTAAATATGTAGATTGAGTATGAATGATGATTTGCTCGAAAAATTTTCAAAGTGGTTTAACAAAACAGGGTGTCAGGTTCTTAACAGGCCGCATGCCAGACAACCGCGATAGAACCCGAAAAAAAATCAAATGTCTCCTTTCCTCCAGAGACGTTGGTTTAATAAAACTCATCCCGTGAAAAGAGCGCTAAGCGTGAACGCTCGTCAAAGCTTTCCATTGTTCCCCCGGCTGAAAACGGAGAAAGTGCAAACAAGCCCCCGAAAAAAAGCTCACTCGATCCGGCCAATTCTTCGACGAAAGCTCCCTATCTTGGACTTTGTTAAAAAGCTCTCGATCCCGGACTTGATCGCTGAGCAGAAACAGCCTATCTAAATCCAGCCGTGAGCCCTCGTTGCCGTAAGGACACAGTACCCCCGGGGCTCATGATTGAAAGTCGATGGACCTCTCGCCCGTGGCTCCGTGAGAAAGTTCCCAGTTGAATGGTCCCATTGTTGGGCTCGACCCGGTTTCTGACCCTCTTAACAAAAAAAGTCGCCCCCGTGGGCTCCACCATCCCCATTCAAATTCCCCGCCATTGGATACTAATACTGCCGTTCTAAGGAAAAACGCCGTATGAGCCTTTAGACGTTGCCAAATTTTCTATGATGAAATACAAATCTACAGGAAAACTTGTGAGTATTTTTCTTTTAATTTGCAGAGAATTTCAGCCGCAACCTATAAGCCACAGTATCTGAAAATTTTAAGGAAAAATATTCATAAATTGGGTGCCGTTCAAGTATTGCGTAACGCATTTAGGGGGGAGCGGGTCAAATTCAGCGTTACGTAACAAATCCAAGCGGAGGGGGAAATTTTTTAAAAAAAACTTGCACAAAATTGAAAATCTCGCTATTATTCAAAATTGTCCGAGTGCACTTTTCCATTAAAATTGTGAATCAAACAAATCTAGAACTGGAAAAAAAAGCATTGTATCTAGAGTCCAGGCTCTTGAAAACATTGACCAGAAAAAGGACGCTTGATTCAATCAGATTTAAGCTTAAATCAAAAGGAAATCCGCTCAAATTAAGAGGTTCGGTTCTTGATTTAAGTATTAATCTGATTAAATCAAGAGTAGTTTTTCTTGTCGATGTTTTTAAGAGTCTGGACTCTAGATCCAGTGTGTTCTTTTCCAGTGAATCATGTATTTTCACATATTCGTTGATCCCTTCCCGTCGTATTTCAGCAAAAAATATTCCAAGAAAACCTCGAATTTTATTCAATTTGTATTCTCAGAGTTTTCTTGATTTTTTTTTAAAATGGGTTGGAAAGGGGGTGAAATAGAGAAAAGTGTGTTCCATAATATTTGAGCGGTCCCTTACCTCAAAAATGAATGCTTCCCAGGGGGAAATTTGGCAACAAGCGGTTGATCATACGGTGTTTTTCCCTAACGCGGCAGAGTATTGAAAGTTACCGTTTCGTGTAATTCACGGCCCGGTCGGGAGGAAAGTTTTCGGATGAGCCACGGGGAAAACTAGCGAGGAAAACGACTTGGGATAATTGATAGGACCCAACAGGCGATCGGCGTTGGTATCCAGTCAAGTCTCTCTACGGGCGGATTCTTTACATTGTTAGACAAAGCGATAGACAAATGAAACAGAAAGAAAATGGAATTTACTCTAAAAAGAACTTATTTATACAAGGGAAAATTATGAACAAACTATAAGGTGTGTGTGGGTGTGAGTTAGTTAGTCTATATCACTTATCCCCTTAGTCTATTGCAATCAGCCGCTTCCACCTATCGGGTCGCTCCTTTTAGGGTTGCCGCACGGTCAGAGAATACCGCGAAAACCAGGAAATATCAGGGAATTTTAAAAAGTCAACAATTAATATAAATCCTAGTGTACAGCCACTGTGCAATTTGTAAGTAGTTAGGACCGGTACTCCGGCCCACCCATTAAATTATTGCAAATAGTATGTAAGTTATAATGAATTGGGTAAATACGTGTACATTGTAGAGTCCTATGTATTTAATCAATAAAATAAAATAAAAAAAGTCAGGGAAAACCTAGAAAAGTCAGGGGAAATGACAGAAGTGCAAGGAAAAAATTGCAAAGTCACCTTTATTTGCTTACTAGAGTGGGTTTGATGTATCGAACAACAAATAGGTGAAAATGTTCTCAAACGATGTCTTTTCAACCATCTAGCTAATCTTCCATTGTTAGGGAATTCCACCAAAATATGTCAGGAAAATTAATTTTCTAAATTCTGCGGCAACCCTGAATTTTCACTGTTTTTCCCTTGTCTATCGCTTCGTCTAAAAATTGCAATAATAAACCCGCTGGTCACTACGCAATATATAGATGAGTCTGAAGTGGTTGCTATTGCAAATAAGCTGATTTGTGTGAAAATTACGTACGAGCTTTGCAGCAAGGACAATTCTGGCGCGCCTTAAATTATTTGAGTATGCAACACGGACATCCATAGAGCACGAATAGTTGTATCTAGCGCCTTCAGTTATTTGAGTATGGAACACGGACATCCATAGAGCACGAATAGTTGTATTAGCGATGTGTTGCTGAGCCCGTGGAACTTGGTGCGTTGTATCGTTGTTTCCCACACAAAGCAAGAACACCACTCCATTGGAGAATTTGCAAGGGTCTGAAATTTGATGAATTTCCTGTTTAAGTGGAATCCTCTGAGTGAACTGAACACGAAGATACCCTTGATTCATAAATTGAGCAACTATTAGAGGAGATATGACAAAATAACCGATTCTGCTAAAATACATGTGTTTAAATGGGAAATGCCGCCAGATGACGTCACAAGGCGGCACATTTTCTCACTTTTAAATCAATTTTTCTCCAATTTCCCATGTCAGAAAAAAATTATGAAAAATATTGCGAACTCAGCTCATTAGGCACTTTCAGATGAAGCAATAAAAAAATTGCGTGCAAATTCTCCTTTCCATGGTTGCAGAGTTGAATCAAGAAATTAATATGCATATTACAAAAATGCAACTGCGCAATGTTTATTCATAATTTTGGTGTTTTTTGCTAGTGATCTAAAGAAAATTAACGGAATTCTTCACTCGGAAATTGCAATTTTACTGAAAATTTCACTGATTTGCCAGCTGATGCCATGCAAAAATCCGAACAATTTTGGACAAAAATTACTTAGGTGCATCCTTGTAAAAAATCGAATTTTTTTAGTTCATTTTTCAATCTTGGAACAGAGTTACGTCCCATCATCCGGGGAACGATGATTATTACCAGTGGCGTGGCGTGCTTAGCGATATATCGATTGATCGGTCATTTAAACCTAGAGAAAAGTATCGATAAACAGGGTGTTCGCAACGAACATCTTAATAATCGATTATTTACGACACCTTCAAATGGGGAAATATCGATAGATCGCAAAGCACACCACGTCACTGATTATTACCCTCCCTTGGTATCGATTCCTTTTTTTTTTTTGATGTATTGATGACTGGAGATCCCATTTTCTTCATTTTTTTGACTAGAAAAAAACTTGTTACTCACAACACGGAGTTTCGCAAATTCGCGACGAGACTCAATATTTCATGTAATTGAAGGAGGAGGTGGGAGGAGTAGAATGGGTTCATACTCTATATGAGAAGGGCTGGTAAAAAGTTGGAGCATAAATAACTTGGAGGGCTTCCGAATTTGAATGATCCAAAACGAGCTGAGGGTCAGAGCGGGCTCTAGTGGTGCGGCGTGCTTTGCGATATATCGATTGATCTGCCATTCAAACCTATGGAAAAGGATCGATAGACAGGGTGTTCGCAACGAACACCTTAATAATCGATTCTTTACTACGGCCTCAAATGGGGGAATATCGATAATCGATCAATCACGCCTTGCCACCGCTTCGCTCGATCATAAAAACTTTCATCCGAACGCACCATCTTGACTGCTAATAGTCGCGAGTAACGATTCCGCTCGGAACTTTGCACGCAACTTGAATAAATTTCGATGAACGGACCTAAGTTTCGTAGTTTCTTTTTTTCTCCCCCGTACTTGAAGTTGAAGGTCAGAACCATCAAGAAAATACACGATTGCGTGGGAGGAACCAGAAATTGCGATGAGCGAAAATTTACTGTCAATTTGACGTCATCAAGGAAACCGGGTATTCTGCCGCGCTAAGGAAGAACGCCGTGTGAACATTCGAGAGTTGCCAAATTTCCTTCGATAAAACATGTATTTTTGACGAAATGTATGCGTATTTTCCCTTGAAACCTTTAGACATTTTAGATTAAATTGCCTCCAACATTGTGTGAAAAATTTGGAAACAAATATTCACAATTTTTTCAGTAAATTCGATTTTTATTGGAGGAAATTTGGCAACGTCTGAAGTTCATACGACTTTTTTCTTAGTACGTCAGTATTTTTCCACCCTCAAACTTGAAGATACACGTATCTACCTTAGGAAACTTATAGTCAGTTACGTACTACGCACTAGGCCACTTCAGGAAGATTCAGTTTGTTGTATGGCGCTTAATTCAATGAGTCTTTCGCGCTTCTTACGGCACATACAATATTGTTTTTAAACCTCTTTGGCATGAATTAATTATGGATTTTGGATTCCGCGGCACGCACATCTGTGACATGGTTTCTGTTAAAAACGTAGAGTCCCAAATTTTTGTCTCGAATTTTCGGTATTTTCATTTTTTTAAAAAAAAATAAAAACAGGGATAAAAATTCGCAGCACCATGCAACAGAAAAATAATTCAATTTTTAAAAAAACCATAAAATGCGATGTTAGTTGTTATACAAATATAAGGCCATAAAGGGCTGAAACTAGTCATAAAAGTCAGCGCTGTGGCCCACTTTATTTCGGCAAGTAAGTCACCTACGAATAATCAAACGCGACGAAAGACGTGCAACGAGACCGAGTACATTCCATGCAAAAATGACCTGCGTCCAAATGCATCTAGTTAAAAGGAACTATGCGCCCAGGTTTATCGCGTTTCATAGGTCATTTTGCTTCAACCCATTCGCTCATAGTTCCTTCCAGGATGAATTCGTTCAGTTTCGGGTTTCCATCAGAGCGATTTAATTCGCGATTCGAATAATTTGAGCGGGAGACAAGAGGGTTGCGCCGGGCCGCGCGAGGGATGATTGATTCCCGCCCCCCTCCCCTTCCTCGACCGGACCTCGGTGCGGCTATCGTCCCCTGGCGATCAGCACAGTCCAGTGAGCGAAAGAGGAATCGAATCATAGGCCCCGGTGACAATTTTTAGCGGCGCCCGAGCCCAAACCCGATTCGGATACCACCGGCGACCGGCGTCGCTGAAAAGACGTCCCTGGGGACCGGGGGACCGCGGGACGCCGGCCGGGGAGCGGGGCACGGAGGTGCGCTCATCTGTCCCTTCGCCTCCCCCTCCCCCCCCCAACCCGCCCCCTCTTCGGAGCGAGTGGAGGAGTAATCCGAAAATGATACAACCCTGACACTCTGGTGGCAGGTTTCGAGGCTGTTGCCATGTTGCTAAGAGATTGTAACTTACAAAACGAAAGCACTATTTGCTTTGCACTAGAATTGCACCAAAATCCGCACGACTGTCTTCACGTAAAAATTTAATTTCCCAATTGAATTTGGAAAAGGCTGATGTGCTTTGGTTCCTTGCTGCTTGATGCAGTCCAAATATTCAGTCGTCAGACTGAAGGCAGTATGGCAGACAGGTAGAGGAATCAGATTTTGATCTCTCGATTAGAAATTCTCTCAGGTGTCCTGAAAAAATTTGCTCACGGTCTTTTTAACCTTCATCGCGCCAAGTGACTCAATATGACCCAGCACTTTTGTATCCTAGACATGACAGCTTATGGTTTACGAAAACCTCTTCCTTTAAATTTAGATTTTTGAATCGCAAAGGTTGGACTTATTTGTGCCGAAATGTACCGAGAACCCTCCTTTGCTTTCACTTCCTAAATTAACTTTTAAGATTCTGCAAATTTAAACTATCGACCAATTATTTTTTTAAGACACCTTTGGAATTTTTATGCCGAAAAACACCGAGACCACTCCTTTTGCTTTCACTTCCTGAATTCAATTTTGAGATTCTCCAGATTTAGATTCCTCCTCTTGTGGACATTCAAATGGACTAAATTTTTCAATAAAAAGCTATTTTTAGAGGCTTATACTTAAGCACTTATCTACAAAAGAAAATAACTGCTCAGAAAAAAAGTATCACAATCCCAAATATACTCCTGGCTGATTTTGGTGCCAGTAGTTGCACCAGTCAGGGGTACGGTTGAGTTTGCCGAAAGTATAGTTGGACCAACAATATCTCTGACTGGTGCAAATCAGCCGGATGTACAGTTGGGATCGTGATACTTTTTTTCCTGTGTGGCACGCACTGTATCAGAAAAGAGCCATAGTTCCCTATTGCAAAATGTTGTACAAAAGTGTCACGATAAAAATCAATAAATATATTTCATAATTCGACAACACCGGATGGACAGCTTCCGCATCGGCAAGGAAAAGTTGAGTGCGACGAGGAGGTGGCACAGGGCAACGGAGGGATGGACGGGGTTAGGGCGAGGGTGAGACCGAACTGATTTCCTGACAATCATGCTGACGTTTCCGTGAAATTATTCAAACGAGAATTCCGAATGAGGAATTGTTGATGGCCCCGACCCCCCGCGCGACCGGCTCCTGTTCCGTTGGGCGTGAAGCAGATAACTTGTCGCAAGTCGAGCCCAGTGAGGCTTTCCACCCACTCTTCCTGGGTAAAAACGGATCTTCACCGAGAACGAAAAGCTTTGGAGGCTTTGGGAACGGCCTTCGAGGATGGGACGAAATTGAGTTCACGTTCGGTAATATTACTATTAAAAGGCTACACGGAAAAAATGGACTGCTGATTAAGCAACCGAGTCGGTAAAAAAAGTGACTGCAATATTTCAAATGTACATTTTACAATGGTGGAAAGCTAATTTAATCACATTAGAATTGTTTTTATTGTAAAATCTACATTGAAACATTACAGTCACTATTTTTTAACAATTGAATTGTTAAATCAGCAGTTTAATTTTTTCCATGTAGCTTTCAGCTTGATGAGTGAACTACCAAAACGTAAAAAACGTAAGAAACAAATGAAAGTAACTTAACAAGATTAGCCTAGATGCATGAAATTAGACATATTAATTTAATCTACATACCAATGCATTTCGGCATTAGCGCCATCTTCAGCGTGCAATTTACAAAAACAAAGAAAATTAACAAAACACAGCAATAAAAATAACATTGTAAAGAAATTTACATAGTTTAGTAGAGAGAGAGGTGAGATGTGAGAAGGGAAAGATGAAAATGCGACTATCTCGATGTGTTAAGCCTGTTGGCATGTCAGTACCGTGTTGTCTTCTACGCGCGTTGATGACGGCGCAGGGATACGACTATTCGTGCTTGATGGATGTCCACGTTGCGTCTGCAAAATTGAAGGCGCGATGGCGCGACGCGTGAACTATCAAGGTTCCGCTCTATGTTGCCATTGCAGATTCTGGAGTATAGTTAAAACACGAGGCCCGATTACGTCTTTCCTTTCTTTGGCTTGGTTGAAACTCGATTTATTTGTTTGTTTTGTTTTAATTTAATGTCTGATTTTTTTAGGATGTATTTTTGCTCACATTCATCACCACCATTACTATTCCAGAAGAGATATTCGGGTCAATGTGACCTGCCTTAGGATTTTTTAGAGTAGGTGTCGAAAAAAAAAAAAAAAAAATCTGTCACCCTCAATTTTTTCTTCTTTTTTATGTTTGATATTTTTTTACGATGTATTTGCACAAACATAAATCGAAAGCTTGTAAATACTGGATCCGTGCAACCCACGGCCACGTTTATTTAGTATGCCAGGAGTCAATTGGACGTATTAATGCTGAAAGGAATTATGTTACACGTAATCCCTATGCACATAGTTCATTTTAGCATAAATACGTCCAATTGAACCCGGCTCGATGATCTAAGAGCTAAATTGTGATTTTCATAATGTCTGAAAAATCTACTCTTTACCCGTACAATGTATTGATCGTAAGCGTTCAAAATTATTTAAAATAGTTTCAACCCTCATCAAATGCTATGCTACTGAAACTATCAAGTGAAAAATATTCTAAAATGTGTTCCATAGCTGACTTGATATAAGTACGTATTGAGTACTAAGATTTTTGTCAAGGCTAAATTTATGCTAAAATACATACTAAGTATAAGTAAATACGCACTCAATATGTACTTCATACTAAGTACATATTAAGACTTGTCTCGTACGACGTAATGAGCTCCTCGTCCGGTAGCAACCGCCGGCCCCTTATCCGCCTACGGATACAGGGTCCATTCTACGTGCTAAGGAAGAACACTGTATGAGCCTTCATGCGTTGCCAAGTCTCCTCCGATTAAAAACCGAATTTACTGAGAAAATTGGGAATATTTTTTTCCAAAAACTTTAGACAATTTTTTACGCAATTTAATCTAAAGTACCTGAAAATTTCAAGGAAAAGGATGCATGAATGTTTTCAAAAATACATGTTTTATACGGGGAAATTTGGCAACACATGAAAGCTCATACGGCGTTCTTCCTCAGCACGGCAGCATTGTTCTCTAGAACCGCCCTTGGGCATGCAGGGAAAACAGCACAGCGGGTTACCGCTCATGCATTACCGAACAACATAAGCGGAAAGAGAGTGCAATCTGGTGACCGACGCTCACAGAATAATCTTGCCCGAACCTCGCAAAGGCCAAGATGACGGAGGCGCATATGGAAATGAAGTCACGAGGCCAGTCATGCGGTCAGATGTGTTGGTGCACTCATTAGACTCCCTTTGATTGGCGGAGGGGAAACGCCGAATGTTGCGATTGTATTTGCTCGCGGCTAATCCCGTTACTCCGATTCGGGAACCCCCTCCTTTTCCCTCCCCCTTCCCGATCCCCGGATAGCCTTCGACGGGAGGTTCGTCAAATTGAATAGATTCAATTTGGGCACGGGCCTAAAAAAGCCGAGCGGAAAGCGGAAACCGCAGAGTATGAATGCGAGATGCAATTATTGTGTCAGTGGCGCAATCTGGCGGAGCGCGGGGTGGTGCCGCGAAGGGATTTGTCGCGTCTAATCAGGCAGAGTATCGTAATCTTATCGCCGGCACGCGAACGCTATTATGGGTCTATTTGGATCAGGCCGTGCAGAAACTCTTGCGAGCCTGCCTCCGTCTACAGGGTGATTCGGGGTTAGATGTATAATCTTGAGAAGTAATAATAAGATTTTTTTTTTATTAATTAGAAAGTGTACAACCACCCCTATACTGGGGTGTCAATTACATTTATTTTAATTTTTCTTAATTACTAGTTCTTAATCTAGTGGTATAAAACTATGTTTTTATCAATGAAACGCATACTACAACATTCATGCCCTGTGTCATACTTCATTCCGTCTTTACTTCCCACATAATAAGATGTGCTTAGTGAGACATGGGTCCAATGGATCACATTTAGCAAAAAAGAACCAGCGCAGTTACTGTGTAGTAAAAATGTAGCTTCTTCATAATTATCTAGAAATTCTTCCACAAGAGCAAATAGTATTTGCTTCCCACCAGAAAAGTGTTAATTTTAAAAGAAAATAATTCCGCCAGGTTTAATACTGTACGTAAATTGAGAATGTTTAAAAGAAAGGAAACCTTCGCACGATTTTGAAAATACTGACATTGCGCTGGTTACTTTTTGCTAAATGGGATCCAAATAAGACATGTTGTAGGTAGTTGTAGTTTGGCTACGTATAATGAATAATTGGATTGCATTTTGCAAAAGGGAACTGAGAGCGTTCCAATGCTGCTAATATAGTGCGGCTTTTTTCCTTTCATATGAAAATTGATCATCTAGAGAAGTTTCATCTTAATCCCCAATAAATGATTAATTCAAGTCGAAAATTACCTTTTTAAATTTGATTTTTGGCATGATTTCAGTAATTCAATCGCGAAAAATATAAGTCACACTATCTTAGCAACATTGAAATGCTCTTGGTTCTTGTTTGCAAAATGTAATCCAAATAGTGATCTAGCTTAGAGTACAAGAATCTTTTATGCCCCCTATGAGGCACCTCTACTACCTACTACCCATAAAATCTGCTTCACATTTTTTCTTCCAAGAAAATTGACTGAGCGGAGCATTGTGAGTTCGCTCTTTGCGCCATCGCGCCTTCAATTTTGCAGACGCAACACGGAAATCCATCATGCACGAATAGTTGTATCTCTGCGCCTTCATCAAAACGAGTATGTTTACATCATCTATTTTTATATTGTATTTGTTTCGTTCGTCGTATTTGTGATAACAACGCTACAAGGAGCAAGAGTGTCATTTGAGCTTCGACGTAATGCTGGAAAGCAGCCGTGAACTAAATCAACCAGAAATTTGATCCGACATTCACCATGTACGTCATTAAGAAGCATATCTGAAATATCTATGAAAGTTTGCGCTGAAATTTCAAGTTGAAATTATATCAAAACAACTCTGAGTTGCCGGACAACGCAGACTCAACATTTTAAATGCATTTTGACGGTGAAACTTCAAAAATGCGTAACTCGGTCGTAGTGTTTCAAAAGCTCCGCTCTAATTCTATTTAAAAAAAAAAAAAAAAAAAAAGACCTAACTAACGTCATGGCTTGAAAACGTAGAATACTCATAACATGGAGAAAAAAATCACGGAAGTTTCAAGAAATGACGTTTGGTAGTTATTCACGCATAAAATTTAGTATGACAGGAAGTTGCAATGCCGCACAGTGGATCGAGTCACTCAGAGAAGTCGGATATGAAATTTTTGACTAAAACTGCAAATTTTGATGTTTAATTTGTCACATTTTAAATTTTGAGGGGTGATTCTGGAAGAAAATTTCACGAGGAAACTGATGGAACCATTTTTAAAACCTCAAAGTTTTGATTAAACGAATTATAAGCTTTTACAAATTCCAAATTTCGTCCGACTTCTCTCATTGACTCGATCCAGTGTGCGCCGTGAGTCGAGATATGCATTTCTACAGTTTCGTCATCGATTCCCAAGATAACTGCTGTTTTGGCTGCACAGAGGCGGAATCTCTGCTCATAATCCCGAATCACCCCGTATACACTCTTCGATGAACCTCCGGGCTCGCCAGTGTCAGGCTGAACATGGACAGACTCATTTCAGTATCATTCACGGGGGATTCATAAAAAACAGCAAGTGAGGGGGAGGGGGCACTCGCGACGAGAACACGCGAGGAAACTTACGCAAGTGCGCCCGGTAAAAGTTTACGAAAAATTGAATTTCCGGCGAGGAATAATGGAATAACTCTGCGTGACTCCTTTGCATTATTTTGAGCCGGAGTCGAGTCGTTTGCAATTTACTTTGAAGTTGATTTGTGGGAACTTTCGGATTCGTCGGGTCGAGGTACACGTGTTTTTGGGTCGGCTCCAACTTTGCATTAGCGCCACAATGCGTGGGGCGACTGGAAAAATCCAGCCGTTAAAAAAACGGCTGGAAGGCGCTCGTATTTCTTTCAAACTCCGCGGAGAAAGTAGATTGTCTTACCGCACACGATAGTCGCGGCGCGGAGGTCGTGAGAAATATTTTGAAAGATTAAGTGCCTCTTACATAGACCGGTCGTCGAGGAAGTCTGTCGTAGAATTTTGGTGTACATTTGGTAAAAGTGCTTTGGAAAGTGGAAAAATGGAGTTTTGGCATCCAGAATATTCTGAATAATGAATGAACTTATCATATTTAACACCGCTCAAAAATCACGACGATTATACTGCCGTGCTGAGGAAAAACGACCTATGAACATTCAGGCGTTGCCAAATTTTCTCTCATAAAATATGAATTCGTGTTCTCCGTAATCGAAGCTCATGGCCCGTCGCTTTTGGGCCCAGGTCGAAATCTGAGGTAGAACCGCGAAAAACATGGATTTTCAGCTATTTCGGGCTAAAAAGTTGGAAAAGTTCGATTTTGAAGTTGGGCCCAAAGGCGACGTTTGATCATATTCAAGTATGTTACGTGTCTAGGTGTCCTTGACACCATATTCGAAGCTCATCACCCGTCGCCTTTGGGCCGAGGTCGAAATCTGAGGTAGAACCGCGAAGAATGCGAAGTTTTAGCTATTTTCGCCTTTGGAGCCATGTTTAGGCCCCTGTTTCGGAGCCAAAAAACGTGAGTATCGGCAAAACTCGATTATTTCTGTCAAATATGCACCGTCAACTGCCGTATATCCAAAAATTTCTCAATTCCGAGGAGGGGCCGATTTCGGCCCAAATCGCAACCCCTCCTTTATTACCAGGGAAAATTTAGCAACATGAAATTTCCATTCGTAAAATTTATTTATCCTAGAAAATTGCTAAGCGTTTCAGGGTGTCATTAATAACCATTATTATCAACATTGCGATCATGAAATAGAGTCTAGTTCTTGCTTCGCCCGGAACACTACGATAATACGCACCAAGTTCCACTGGCTCTGCAGTACTTAGCTCTAGACGCGACTATTCGTGCTCTATGGATGTCCGTGTTGCATACTCAAAAAACTGAAGGCACGGCAGATATGTCTTGTCTGTACTGTAAAGCTTAATGCACGTAATTTTTAGAAAAACTGGCTAATTTGCAATTGCATCACCTCAAAATTATGTTCATCGCGTAGAAATCTTTCTGGGTTGACTAATGCAATTGATATTCAAAGAAAACAAAGAGAAAATCGAGTGATCCTATTCGTGGCGGCGGGTGGTTGCGTCATACAAAATATGTGAAGAATGGACAATCTGGCAGTAACCTACGAGCGACCCTATAGTCAGTCCATCATATTACCCCTCAGTCTCTAACAACCACCCGTTTCAACGATTAGAATCGCTCCATTTTCGTTTTGTCTTTTTTGTCTATTCCTTTATCTATCAGTTTCAGTTAGTAGCCCGTTGACCCATTATGAGACAAATTATCATGTTCACAAATCAGGAAGTGATCTTATTAACGATGGCATAATTTCCAGGAATCTGGAATAATCTCAACGTAAGATTCGCAGCGGAGTCACGCTGCCGCGTTACGGAAGACAGCAGTAACTCCATTTGAGTTGAGCTTTGAAGCGCATAAGAGCACTTGCTAACCGCGGCTCAAGTCCCAATGGAGTTAGTACTCTCTGCACTAAGTGACACGTGTGTCGTGTTACGGAACAGAGCAGTAACTCAATCCAGGATCGAGTCTTCAATTGCATTAGAGCACATCCTAACAACGGCTCTTGTCCGAATGGAGTTACTGTTCTCTTTCCGCAAAACGGGCGTTAAACCCGTTCGACAAGGGCGTAAGCTCGCCTCAATCCCGCTCCGTTCTTCCGCGAATCGAGAATTATTCCGCAGTAGCAGCGCCATTTGCTTGCCGATGCGTTAAAGCACTTCAAAGCCGGACCTAATTGACGTTATCTCGTTAGACGACCTGCAGCGACGTCGAAGATTAAAAGAAGAGCGTCTTTTGTTCGGTGACGAGCGTCGCTGCCAGATGTTACTCGAAATCAAAGCTTTACGGGGTATTTTGTGGGGTTTTCTCCGCTGGATGGCGGCACCGGAGTCTCCTGTCGGTTCCTGCAAACCACTACAGCCCTCTTGATCCAGCTATCGTGCTTTTCTCCCTTGCGGGGCCTTCTCGCGCCCTTTCTTCACCCTAGATAACCGATCCTGATTAGTCGCCACCACTTCTTACTCTATTTTTCCCTGCGGACTCGCCTGCCGTGTTAAGAAAAAAACGTCGTATGAACATTCGAGAGTTGCCAAATTTCCGTGCAACATGTATTTTTGACGAAATTCATAAATAAATCAGCGAGAACAAAAACACACTAGCTCGGTAATTTGAACATGCTCAACTTCCATTAAAGACAGTTAATTTACATGAAGGTCGTTGAAGTTAGCGCATCTGTTGCTACTTGGACCTTCAAAGTGTCCATAAGTACTTGTCTTTCGGCAGCAAAAATATTTGTCTTAAAGAAACTTCTTCACCTACTGTGCAGTTTTGTGTGTGTCTTGATTATTTTTATTTTTCCGAGTTGGAGTGTTTTCGTTCTCACTGATTCAAATATTTTTCATTGAAATTCGCAGAGATTTTGTATTAAATTGCGTACAAAATTGTCTAAAAATTTTGGAAAATAATATTCGCAATTTTTCCAGTTAATTATATTTTTATCCGAGGAGACTTGGCAACGTCTGAAGGCTCATACGGCGTTCTTCCTTAGGCGACAGTATACCTATTCTCCAGGAGTTCTTACCTCTTTTAAAAGTGACCCTCTTTACACTTTGGAGAGTCCCAAAAGTCGTGCCTTTGACCTGGCTTTCAAAAAATGTCAAGCCTGTTACTCAATGTGTTCAATAGTTACAGGGCTGGTGCCTGATGCTACTGGTACGGTGGTACGGGACTTTAGGATCACCCTGTATACGTTGATTGATATTAACATCCTATGTCCTTTTCCTGATTTCTTTATTTTTTACTGATTTAGGATGTATTCTTTTTGTTTCAGGTAAATGTGCAGCTCTTCGAATTTTTCCTCGCTGACAATTAAAACAATAATGGTGCGTACGAATAAACTGTCTGTGTGAATGCCACCACATTTTTCAAACTTTTTTGGTATGTTTTTGTGCATGTTAGTGTTCCCATAATATTTTATGATTAACCATCGTCCTTGGATATTATCACCCTAGTCTTGGCCAACACGATCCATTGAAAACAGGACTACTCAACCTATTGCATTCTCAGAAGATTGTCTGTGCATGTTTCCTTGTAAAAATATGAGATTCAGTTTTTTTTCTTTAAAAACAAAAATTCTCTTTTGGAAGCTACCTCCATAGATTCCATCTGAGGGAGTCTCCGGACTGTCCGTTCTGCGGGGCGGTTGACACACCGGAACACGCCTTCTTTGTTTGCCCCAAATTTGAAAAAGACAGATACGATGCTGAAACCTACCTGAAACACAAAATAAACAGAGAAAATATAGTTGAGACCATGCTTGAGTGCAAAGAAAATTGGCTCATAATAGACAAAATGATAACTGCAATATTAAAGACAAAAAATAACGCGTTCAACACCCCCAATCATCCCACCGATGAAATGCCAGAGGGCGGTTCCGGTGTGTCAGCAAAAGGCTGACAACAAGTTCCCGACCTGCCGTCCAGTGTTACTCACAATTAGTCAATCACATACTATATCATTACTTTTCAAATGTCACTATTTATAATTTATTTACTCTTTATATTCCTTGTCTATTTATTCTTTAGATAATTACTAATTTGAGAAATAATGAACTGTACTAATTTTGTAATAGAACTTGTCAAATAAAAAAAAAAAAAAAAAAAAAAAAAAAAAAAAAAAAAAAAAATTTACATTCGAAAGGCCCCCTAAAATGTTTGAGAGACATCATTAAACAGCTCATAGATTTTTTTTTTTGTGAAAACGAAGGGGAAACTGAAACTTCTCTCTTAAGTCTTACTATTTTCAGTCTCCCTTAGATATTACCCAAAGAAATCCAGGTAAACCATCCCTCTTCGAAAGAAGGTTAGCTTTCTTTCACAGATAATTATACATAAGTGACCAGTATGTCATGGAATCATTTACAGAATCTTCTCATGATGATACTTGATTTCAATACCTTGAAGCATAAAGACTAGAAATTCGAGATTCTCGCGTGATTGATTATATCCTTCATTACAGATTCCATTTGTAGAGGCTCAGGTGCACATTCGTTGAACTTAGTGCACACATCTAGAGGGCTTAGATTGGCACCGTGCACGAATTTCGACGAGATTTGCGTATGAGCATGACATAAAACATATCCACAAAAAATGATATGAGGTCATATCTCAAATGATAATAAATATCCATACCCTGACACCCAATTCATTTTTTCACGTTGAAATCCTAATCGCAATAAATTAAAACGTTGCATGGACTTTTTCACGATCTCTAATTATTTTCAGAGCACTAGAACCATTCATCCTCTGACTTAAGGGCGTAACTGCTTTCTGAGATAATCCCTACTGTCCATATAATTCCATACTTTCCAGAGCTTATGTAGAAATTAAAATACACTCTTACGCCAGAGAAGCAACAAACTGTGTGAGTCGATGCATCTGCATGCAGAGGCGTTCAACAGAATGTCATGCTCAGTAAAAACGACGTATGAACATATGAATGTTGCCAAATTTCCTTCAATTACATACTTGTTTCTGAGGAAAGCTAAGAATATTTTCCCCGAAAAACTTTAGATCTAAGTGCAGTTGAGGTTTTCTGAATAATCCGTCGAAAAATATTCAAAAGTCTCTTCAAAAATGCGTGTTTTACCAGAGGAGATTTGGCAACGTGCAAATGGTCATACGGCTTTCTTCCTCGGTACAGCTCGCAGGATATCACTGGGTGCGTGCACTGGCCTCGCTGCGCGTAATATTTCTTTCGCAGACGTTTATTTCCGTTTAATTTGTTGAATTCCATTTTCTTCGGCGCGAGATCGATAAATCAACAGTCATACGACAGCACCGCGAAAAACAGCAGTAACTCCACTTCGTCGTGATTCTCGGATTGCGTAAAGATACGTGGCACCCGCGACCCACGCCGCGTCGCACATACTGCTGTCTTCCCGTAAATCAAGAGCCACAGTCGCGCCGCCCAAGCGGGAATGCAAACACAACCGGACCATTAATCACGGCGAGAGAGGGATGTTATAGCATCGACACATCGATTCATAATGGCGCGTCAAAGCTGCGGCCACAATGTGACGTCATCATCACGCTGACGTTGACATGCCACGTCATCGGGAAAATCTCGTATGGAGTTTTCATACGTCGAACGAGAAATAAAATACAATGGGAACGCCGAAATGATTAACCTCGACTTTATCGTTACGCAGAAAATCGCGCGGGTTGCAAATTTTTAGCATCGTCGACTTGTCGAGATTCATCATTTTTGCCATCATTTCTATCCTGCTAAGGAAGAACGCCGTATAAGCCTCCGGAAGTTGCCGTGCCTCTTTTGATAAAAACCGAATTTCCTCGGAAAATTGTGAATATTTTTCTTCAAAATTTTCAGACAATTTTGCTTGTAATTTAATGTAAAATATCTGAAAATTTCAAGGAAAGAGATAGAAAAATTTCTTTAAGAATACATTTTCTATCCGGTGAAATTTGGCAACTCTTGATTGTTCATACGGCGTTTCCCCTAGGTACGGCAGTTTTGCAAGACGGTTATATGCAGTGATTTGGTGCTGGTTGAGTTTATCCAGGGAGTATGGATCATGAGATTACGTCATGTCATGGTATACTTTTTTGAAGCGGATATACTGCAAAATTCTTGAAGTAGATCCTGGGGTTAATAATACATCTTAGACTTTGCCAATGCCTTCATCGTTAGCTTTGAGCTATGTACCATAAGGCACAATTTTAGTCTCTGCTCTAGCTATAGAGCTGCCTTGCTAAGTAAAAACGCCGTGAAAGTATTCGAATGTTGCCAAATATCTTCTTTGAAAATATTTATTTTCGAAGAAAGTCTTGAGTATTTTACCTTGATATTATAAGACTATTTAGAGATCTTACGAATGAAATCCTTCGAAAAATCGGAGGAGAAATATTCACAATATTTCCGTCAAATTCTAAATTTGTCGAAGGAAATTTGGTAACGCCTGATGGCTTATACTGCGTTCTTACTTAGCACGACAGAGTTCCCAATGAGCCCTGAAACGAGTCATGCCTATGTGAATCGGAGATGACATCACTGTCCTATTACTAGCTTACATCGTGAACACCCTAATGAATGCACTTCCCGTGTGACCGCTTTTGCCTATCTCAAGAATTGAAGGCAAAATGCTAGAATTTCATTTTCACACGATTGCTGCTTGGATCCGTTTATGTTCCATTGTGATTTTCTGATTGGTGGCATTTAATGACAGCATTACGAAGGAGGCGCGTCTTACAAATCACACGACCTGAAGACGTGGAGATTAAAATCCGAGGTGGTGCTAATTCGCGAACGCAACGTCAAGATCTTAGCCGATCCGTTGGAATTCACGTTGGGATGGGTGAGGGGGAGGATGCCAGGGAGGCGCATCTTTGCCAATATGTTGCCTGTCATCCCTTTAAACTTTCCCTCCAAAGCTGACATTGCGATTCAATAAGTGGTTGTTTCCGGCTTTCGCCACCCCCACGGCACACACTTCCCTGGGATGCTGGGGCTAAGCAACCTTCCACGGTTGCCGAATGGTGAGATTCGGGCGTCGCCCAAGCTCTGAATAATTGAATCAGACCTCTAGTTCTATTATATCATTCACGCGTGGGGCTCTAGACAAGATCCGAGATAGACAAAGTCACATCGAGGGTTAAGGAAAGAGAACGAGACAACTATTCTCTCCGAAGTGACAAGTATTTCCTCCAGAGAAAATATTATCTCGAGGAAATAGTTTTCTCTCCTCCAAGAATAGTTTTCCCTCCCGAGAAAACAGTTTTCTCTCCTATTAAAATAGTTTTCTGACCTCAGGGAATCGTTTTTCCTCCCGAGAAAATAGTTTTCCCTTCCGAGAGAATAGTTTTCTCTCCTGAGACAATAGTTGTATCTCCCGAGAGAATAGTTGTCTCTCCCGAAAAAATAGTTTCCTCTCCTCAGGGAATAGTTGTCACTCCCGAGAGAATACTTTTCTCTCCCGAGAGGATCCTTTCCTCTCCCGAGAGAAAATCGCATAACAACATTGTTCTAACTTTGAAAGGTACAGCCAAGTTCTACTTTTTTAGATTTTTATAATTTTTCATTGTTTCATCCAACTGAGGAAAGCTGACTTTTCAGCCGAAACGCTCAGGTGATATTTACGTGAAAATTAGTCATATTACATTGTTACCCGCTGTGTAATTTGTTTTAATATCATATAACTTGTCATGGGTTGCGAAACATCAATCATAGCTCGTGTTTTAGTTTATGTTATGTTGTGTACTTTACCACCTTAATACCTAGAAGTATAAACCCACTTACATGCGATGAACCCAATGTCACTACCAAAATTCTGAAACTCTGCACCTCTCTTAATTTAAAAATCTAAATTTTCGTACATACAATCATTTTCAAAATTCTCTGTAAAGACGTTGATAGCCTGTGACGCTGAATGTCCTCAAATATATCAACTAAATAACTATTTCGGATAGGAAGAATATAAAATTCAGGATTTCAGGGAACAGTGACGATAAAAGATTGGTAACCCGGAGAACTATTCCTGGTTTCTGTTCCAATTTGGCACCGCTGTTACTACCTCTCACATCTCAGCGAGTGACGTCTCGGCGGTGCGTGCAAATTTCCAACCACCTACTTCTTCCTGTTTTTATTTGAACTGTTACGCACCCTCCCCGTTCTGCACGCACCTCTTGGAGTGGCACTGACGGGGTAGGGTTAGGGGGCCGGTGGGGGATGTAGGGGGGGAGGAAGACTTTCGGAGTGGTAGGATGCGACGGAGAAGGGTGTCTCTCTTTGAGAGCCTGCGTCTAGCGAGTAGCGACTGATGAGGGATTCCGTGTATTGACCTTTCGCGGAAAATTAAACGCGACGAGGTGTTTTCGCCCAAAATGCACATCTTGTACTGTCAGGAGGGGAGGGGGTTGCGGAATCCCAAGGGACGAGATTGGTTGCGTGTTTTGATGAAAGCTGTATAGCTTCTCGTCGTGTGGAATATGCGGATATAATTGCTAAACACGAAGGAAATGACTTTATCTATTTTGAAAGGAGGAATTGATCAGAGTTGCCTCAGTCAAGAATACCGAAAACATCGGGAAATGTCATGGAATTTCAAAATATCACGGAAATCCTGGAAATTTTTGAGAAAATTATGGAATTGTGGGGGAATATTTATTATGTCACTTTCATTTGCTTTCTAGAACAGGTCTAAAGTTGCGGACAGCGTATCGTGCCTGGCAACTATCTCAAATTATGTTTTTTCAACCATCTGGTGTGCCTTCAATTTTCAGGGAATTTTACCACATTTTTTTCTTAAGGTTTTTTTAGAAAAAATATTGTTGACCAATGTGCAGAACCACGTATCTCCTTTTGTGACGTAGACTTCCTGTCACACTCCATTTTTTCTTCGGGAAACTAGTGCCTGTATTTTCTTGAAAACTATCGTGATTCTTCTTCTTTGTCAGCAGAATATTCTGTTCAAATTTCAAGCTGTTATGTTGGCTTTTTATCCTTCGAAACAATAAGATAGGAATAGAAATTTTGAAAAATTGCAATGTAGATACGTAATTTTGCACTTTTATCATCGATATGTGACTTTTTTTTAGTTCAGACCCTGTTGAGTAGCCATTGTATCTCCATTATTTTTCATTTATCATTCATTTCTTTTATACTGAAAGGACCTCTCTAAAAAAAATCTCTTCGATGAATTTTAATCATGACCGAGTTGGCAACGGAAAGTGTTTACAGATTTCATTAGGAAGTGTGCCAGGAATGCGAGCAGGTGTGATCGTGTCAAGAATCAATACGCCAAGTTGCCGCGACCGAGAGACTAAACTTTTCCAATCGCCGCCACTGATTGAAAACTACGTTTGTAGGAGAGTGAAAAACTTTCACAAAAGAAAACTAGGAAAAAATCTTCGCACCCCAGCCGCCGCTCATGTTGTGAATACCGGAGAGTTAAGCTCCCGTGTCAAGTTGTGGAATATTATCTCCTGAACGGCTGCGGAATACAATTATTGCGGCACTCGGGAACTCATTTTGCATATCTCCCAAAATGAAGGAGCGCATCTCGGTAACATTGTTGAACGGCAACGCGTGAAGGTTCATACGGCGTTCTTCCTTAGCACGGCAGAATATCGGCCGTGTTGTTCGGTTCATGTAACCGCTCTCTCGGTTCTGTGAATCGTATCCTCGGTTCATGCAACCGGTCTTTTTTGTTTTGTCGGACTTCTGTTCGGTTTTAATGCTCGTTTGCATGAACCGAGGATACAGAACCGAGAGAGCGGCGACATGAACCGAAAAATGCGGCTAATATTGAACACAGTGCATTCGGTTCATATGACTGAAGGTTTTTACTCACAGTGTTTATCCTTTGTGACATAAGCCCCGTCTTACACGTATTCTTATGAATATCAGAGCCCAAGTCAGAATGGATCTAGTTCATTTTGATTTAAATATGCCCCATTGCAACTCTAGAGAGGCTTGTATTTTGCGTTTGGTATCAATTTTTCTCAGGGAGTCGTATTTGCAACTAATTTGGCATTTTTAGTAGTGTGATTTTTTTGAGCTCGGTCGAGAATCGAATTTTGAGATTCTGACGATTAAATCTCTCTTTGGTCCCCCGAAAATTGTTCGAGCGGCTCAATTTATGCCCGTGCGAATCGAGGATATGCGATATCGCCATCATTTGGAAATTTGGTATCCTGAATGTGGCAGGCTCGAATTTTCAACATCGTGGTGACCATAGAGAAAACGTAATGTTTAGAATCATGTCCATCACTTCCAACTCTTAGATGACCAAGACTTTTTTCATACGCGAAGTCCTAGGTCGAGATGTCCCAAGCTGGTAATATATTGGCGCTTTCTCATCTTCGCCTCCTTTCAAGGGGTACTCGTCAAAAAAAATCCCCAACACGACACAACTCTCGTCAAAATACCAATTTTCAGGCGTGGACAGTTTAGATTTAGAGAGAGAGAATGTCTTAGAGATGTCTTAGCACTCCCACCTCCTCTTTAAATAATTTTAATTTGGACATATCGGAGCATATTTTGAGCAAACTCACCCTCAACATTTCTCAAATTTCTAACATAAGAGACACCACAACACGCGTTAATGACAGCGCACAGATACAACTATTCGCACTCGATGGATGTCCGTGTTGCATCTGTAAAATCGACGGCGCAATGGCGCGAGGCGCGAATTCGCGATGATCCGTTTGGACTCAGAAAGCCAAGTGAGCAGATATTATCAGTTAGGCTAATCTACAAGCTTGAACTATCAACACACGATTCTATGACTGGCACATCGAACCCATAGCCACCAAAACTGACCACCTTTGGCAAGGCGCCAATCAGTGGCGTGGCTTGTTTTGTGATATATCGATTGATCTGCTATTTAAACCAATGAGAAAGGATCGATAAACAGGGTTTTCGCAGAAACACAAAATCATTAATGATCGATTCTCTGCCATAGCTTCAAATTGGGAAATATCTACCGACAGTGAAGTTGATTCAACATTCTGGGTGTAAAAAAAGTGTGCAAGAACTTATAAAATGCTGAATTACCCAGCAGTTAGTTTCACATTTTGGCATTGTTGAAGTAACTGCTGCATCGGGTAATTCAGCATTTTTTAAGTTCATGCACACTTTTCAAAATGCAGAATGTTCAATTAACTTCAATTTTTGAGCGTTCACCACGTTAGTAGTGTGCGCTCTTTTCCGTCGTTTTGCATCGGCTATGTTAAT
The DNA here is from genome assembly GCF_918797505.1 of Bemisia tabaci. Taxonomy (NCBI): domain Eukaryota; kingdom Metazoa; phylum Arthropoda; class Insecta; order Hemiptera; family Aleyrodidae; genus Bemisia; species Bemisia tabaci. The sequence continues at coordinate 46,095,781 of NC_092798.1, read as the reverse complement.
AATGTATCCATTGGTAAAGTAAAGGCCCGCACTGCTCCATGGGAATCGGCGCCATTTTTCGTGGCGGGAAGCAATACCTATTTCCTTAATTTTTTGTATGTACCATTTCTACCTTTTTTCTTCTATTTTGTCCACTTTATGTAATGCCTGTAGGCTTGTCTTTAATAAATTAATATCTTTACGTTTTAAAACTCTGCAACGTACTTTTATTTAATGACTCTTTCAGGACTCGTTCAAATTAGTCGTCGGAGATCTAAAAAAATTGTTGGGTACAAAGTACCCCTTCACTAATGACCCCTATATTTTACTCTATGAAGACAAGTCATTTCTTGTATATATGAATGTTTCCTATTATTGTGGCATTTTAACTAAATCTTTAAATTATGAACTTGTTAAAATTAATTAATTTATTTAACTTCAAAGGTTACTGTTTAAAACTCAAGTTAATAGCTTTTATCTAATATCACTTTCCAGTGATCTTACTTTGTTATGACTTGTCTTAATTTATGTAGGAATGACGGGCGATTTATACATAGCTTATATCAAATTTAGCTAAATAACTTGATTTCAGCTTACTTCTAAATTCTTTTTAAAACTTTGGTTATCTAGTTATTCCATTAAATCAATTTAAATGTAACCCACTTCATTTTTAAAAAATTATGTGTTGACTTGATTTTATAAGTTTAGTTTTAACTCCACGTTTAGTTCAACAGCGTCTTGCAGCGCTCTCTTCCATCCGCGCAAAACCACTTTTACATATTGACGAGGTGCTACGGTGAACGCTTTCCAACGTCTTAACGTTGGAACCGTCGTCTTGTTAAGCGCTCAGCCGATAGGCGGCGCTTTTTGATTTCGATTTGCCACTAGAGCTCTAGTATAGTAGGGCGCTCAAGCGGTCAAATGGCGCACCAACTCATCGATGCACGGAACGTCATTTAGGAAAATTTATTTTTTGATTACCTCATATTAGCTCTGTGAATACGATTAAATGCAAATTAGCGTGAGAAATAAATAACAGTCCTAAAACTCTCTTCGCTATGCGGTTTATAGTTATTCTATAATTACTTTCGAAAGTTCAAGATGCGCGTTCTGATTTCCGAAAACTTTTCCACCGGTGATAACTTTATTCGGAGACCTTAGTAGAATTCGCTTACATCTAGGTTATGTGTCTTTGACTTATTTGTCTTTGGCTCTGGCGACGGTAGGTAGTTGTTACGCGTTTACGGTTTCCTTGGTAACCTTTGTTTGCTATCAGCTGATGTCGAGTAGTATGACTATAGGAAGCTCCAACCACGGCATTCTTCGAAAAAAGCGCGAAAACTTATAGATTTGAATTTTCAAATTTTAAGAAAAAAAAAATTATATTTAAGAAAGCTTTAATGTAGTTTCTGTAATTTAGTTTTTAATAAAAATTCTGAAATAAAGTAAATATATATTGGTTTAAAAGTTAAATATTTCTTCACTTCAGGCAGACCCTCAATGCTGAGCGCTTCTCTAATACCAACGTATTAGAGCTTTCCCGCTTGTTTTTTTTTTGCGAATGATTTTTTCGACCGGCCTGGCATCATCCTCAGTTCCAAGAGAGCTTTTTCCTCAGGAAGTTCATTCCCTCGACGGACGAGCTGTGCCTGTGCGAGGCTCAGTGAAGAAGCCTTTCGACGCAACGAGTCCGGCACAACGTCGAGGCAGCGAAGTATCTTGTAAACTGTCAACCGTTTGTTTACTCTCGAGTGGCCGTCACTGCGGATCCCGACTTTGTTTATGTATCGTATTAGTTGCAAACACCCCCCTCCTTCCACCCCTCCCCCCTCTCCGCACCCCCGCACATTTATGTTCGACGCTTAACTAGTTTCCTCGGCCGCGGACGACGTGATTAATTGTTTTCTCGCACGAAAATTTCGCCCTCTACATTTTTCCGAAACTAATCGGGTAGATTCTCCCTTTTTTCTACACAGAGAGAAATTTCAACGCAGAAGTTTGGTTAATACGAGGAGTAAAACAAAAGTTAACGCTAGTTTTCGGTCAACAATTTCAAGAGAAAATGGTCTAAAAAACTGTCTGCATCCCTCTTTATTGTCGGTAGAAGGGTAATAATTCTTGAGGATAGCAAGTATAAGATTTTTTTTCAAACTATATCAGCAGTTTCAATAATATCTCGAACTGTTAGAAAATACGGTAGAAATGCCGAGATTCGCGTTTTTGGCACGAAGAATCGACACTTCATCAGGAGATACGCATTTTTGCCATTAGTGTTTTAAACTTGTTGGTGGATTTGGATCATTTTAAGACTGAAAAGAGGGTTTCACACTTGAAATTCCTGATCAGATAAGATTTAGTTGGTCATCGATACTCCATCCATCCATGCTTTACGCTTTCCTAATGGACCAGTGGACAAAGTACCTTTTCTTCAATTTTGATTATTGACAGTTAATCAACGAAAGCTCATTTTATCCGCGCGAAACATTCAAAATTCACAACCGCTTTTCAGTAAGTTGCGAACTTGTAAACAGCGACTCTTTCAGTTTCGCTTCCGAAAACGATGACCGAAGCAAGGGACTTAAAATACACAATCTGATCCAGCCGCCTGCGCGTCTTCTTTATAAGAAGACGTAGAGACAAAAAACAATCTTATTATTTGTCAAAATAATATTCTTCGGCTTTACTCGAAGAATGTGGGGCTCGATTTCAAACAAAAAATTACGAACTATTTGGTCAACATCAAAATATAAGGCCACTCATAATGGATACAGAAGAGCGCCTTCAAATCATTCCGTAAACTTACTGCAAAATTCTGATACCACTATTCGTGCATCACGGTAGTCATTTTGCATACCCGGCCATTTGAAGGCGAATCATTGACTTCAAGCAACGGGGCACGAATTTCCTGGACCCTAGGAAGCCAAAGCCAGGGCTGCCCCCCCCCCCCTGACAACCAAGAGGCCCTGCACCAAGGCTGAGCCCCCTGGCAACCAAGAGGACCTGCACCGGGGCTGAGCCCCCTGGCAACCATGAGGCCCTGCACCGGGGCTGAGCCCCCTGGCAATCAAGGGGCCCTGCAACGGGACTGCCCCCCTGGCAAACATGAGGCCCTGCACCGGGGTTGTCCCCCCTCGCAACCATGAGGCCCTGCACCGGGGCTGAGCCCCCTGGCACCCAAGAGGCCCTGCACCGGGGCTGCCCCCCCTGACAACCACGAGGCCCTGCAACGGGGCTGAGCCCCCTGGCAACCAAGAGGCCCTTCACCGGGACTGAGCCCCCTGGCAACCAAGAGGCCCTGCACCGGGGTTGTCCCCCCTGGCAACCATGAGACCCTGCACCGGGGCTGAGCCCCCTGGCAACCAAGAGACCCTGCACCGGGGCTGCCCCCCCTGGCAACCAAGAGGCCCTGCACCGGGGCTGCCTCCCCTGGCAACCAAGAGGCCCTGCACCGGGGCTGCTCCCCTTGCAACCAAGAGACCCTGCACCAAGGCTGAGCCCCATGGCAACCAAGAGGCCCTGCACCGGGGCTGAGCCCCCTGGCAACCAAGAAGCCTTGCGCCGGGGCTACCCCCCCTGGCAACCAAGAGGCCCTGCACCGGGGCTGAGCCCCCTGGCAACCAAGAGGCCCTGCACCGGGGTTGTCCCCCCTCGCAACCATGAGGCCCTGCACCGGGGCTGAGCCCCCTGGCAACCAAGAGGCCCTGCACCGGGGCTGCCCCCCCTGGCAACCAAGAGGCCCTGCACCGGGGCTGCCCCCCCCCCCCGGCAACCAAGAGGCCCTGCACCGGGGTTGTCCCCCCTGGCAACCATGAGACCCTGCACCGGGGCTGAGCCCCCTGGCAACCAAGAGACCCTGCACCGGGGCTGCCCCCCCTGGCAACCAAGAGGCCCTGCACCGGGGCTGCCTCCCCTGGCAACCAAGAGGCCCTGCACCGGGGCTGCTCCCCTTGCAACCAAGAGGCCCTTCACCGGGGCTGCCCCCCCTGGCAACCAAGAGGCCCCGCACTGGGGCTGCCCCCCCTGGCAAACAAAGAAGCCCAGAGACAGGGCTGCCCCCCCTGACAACCAAGAGGCCCTGCGACGGGGCTGCCCCCCCTGGCAACCAAGAGGCCAAGAGACGGGGCTACGTGTCGGCCCCCTGAACCCTAAGAAGCCAAAGCCGGGGGTCCCCACCTGAACTCTAAGAAGCCAAAGCCGGGGGCCGCCCACCTGGCAACTAAGGAGCCTAAGCCGGGGGCCGCCTCCCTTGCAAGTAAGGAGCCATAGGCGGGGGTCGCCCCCCTGACCCCTAAGAAGCCAATGTTGGGGCTCGCCCCCCTGACCCCTTAGAAGCCAACTCCGGGGGTCGCCCCCCTGACGCCTAAGAAGCCAAAGCCGGGGGCCGCCTCCCTGACGCCTAAGAATCCAAAGGTGGGGGTCGCCCTCCCGACCCCTAAGAAGCCAAAGCCGGGGGTCGCCCCCCTGAACCCTAAGAAGCCATAGCCGGGGGTCGCCCGCGCCCCCCTGACCCCTAAGAAGCCAAAGGCGGGGATCGCCCCCCTAACCCCTAAGAAGCCAAAGGCGGGGGTCGCCCCCCTGACCCCTAAGAAGCCAAAGGCGGGAGTCGCCCTCCTGACCCCTAAGAAACCAAAGCCGGGGGTCGCCCCCCTGACCCCTAAGAAGCCAAAGCCGGGGGTCGCCCCCCTGAACCCTAAGAAGCCAAAGCCGGGGGGGGGGGGCTGCCCACCTGGCACCTGGTAATTTGGCCGACCGGAAACCACAATCAACGGTTTTCGTTATGTATCCGAATTTTTACTTGACCGAAAATTTGCCCCAATTGAAGGAATAATGTTGATTTGTTCTCCTTCAAAAAGATAAGAATGAAGCTGAGATTTTGAGACACGGTAAACAAGGCACGTGGTTTGGGAGTTTCACCGTCATTACACCGTCGCTCCTCTGCCGTATGGGCGTATCTCTATCCCCACATGAATCCTGGAAAGCGTAGAGTCATAAGGATCACAGGGCTCACACAAAAACTGAGATACGCCCATACGCCAGAGGAGCGATGCTACAGCATTCCACTTTAACAACAGTTTTAACTACATTTCGGGCGCATTTTACATCAGAGCAGAAGTTCAATCGTTTTCCCGCGGTTAAACATGTAACCTAACATGAATTTAAACGTCATCGCTGCCGCGGGGAGGAACAAGAGGGGATGACGCGAGGGATGTTGGCGTGACGAAGATTAGTTTGGACATTATTATTCAGTGACAACGCCCTCTTTCACCTCCGCCTCGTGGAACCGACCGCCTCGATAATTATTTGTAAATCCAAGATGCTCGCAAACGCAATTGTGACACGCACGGGAAGGGAGTGGAGTTAAAAGGGCATTTGTCAGATGCAAAGGGACTTATGGGATCCAAGGGTGCGAGGGTAAAAAATGAGGAATCTCCTGAGGAGAGCGCGAGCGCGTGGCATGGAAGGGAGCAAGGTTAAGTTCAATATCACTTCGTGTTGAGGTTGAGGTGTTGAATAAAATGGAGGGGGTGGTTTCTAATTTGAGCGGTATGGGATATTAGCTCATTGACTCCATTTTAATTGAGGGATTTGCCTCCATATTTTTCCCTCGATTTTCAGTGATGAATTGGACTGCAATTTGCAATTTGGAACTATAAGTTCTGGCTCAACTGGAAAAACACTTATGTGCACAGGGAAACTAATGGCACATACGTAGTTTTTAAACCGGGCTAGAAATTACAGTTCCAAATTGCAAAATGTAGTCCAATTTGAGTTTAAACAATTCTGGAAACGAGTTAGGAAAGATTGCAAGATTTGTTGTTCCCCCAACAAAAAAACGTAATTCCATTCTGAGATCACGAAATTGACTAAAAAAATTAAATTCTTCATAACAATATGAGTGAACAATTTCTATCAAAAATTTTGTTGATTTTTGCGTTTCATCAGAAAGAAGCGGTGGAATTTTTATTTAGAAACGCCTTATAGTTTCCTTTTAAAAATAAAATTCGTAAGTCGTCATTTTGCAACGTTGATGAAGGAATACATTCTTTTTTATTTTTTCAGGGAAATGACGATTGAGCCCATCTAATTTAAACACTGTCGATTTCAATTAAGTGGCATGAATGTAATGAGAGAAAGAGATGATAAAATCTTCAAAATGTCCTAAAAAATGTAAATTCGATGAGTAGATTTCAATTTAATTTTTTGACTTTTTCATTGTCGATGATCCCTATCTCGGTCAGTGACTCAGCCCTCCGTCAATTGGACTGCAATTTTCAATTTGGAACTTGGCTCATCTGAAAAAACACTTATGTGCATAGGGAAACTAATGGATTATACGTTGTTTTGAAACCGGGACAGAATTTATAGTTCCAAATTGCAAAATGCAGTCCAATTCACATTAAATGAATCGATGAGTTAAGGAGGTTGAACATCTCCTCCCAAAAAGTGTAAAAAGTCTTGTTACGCCAAGCGTGGCAAATCAGAATCTCGAAAGGTCTAAAAAGGGTGATTTCTGAAGCCCATGAAGCCTCGCCCAGACAGATAAGGGTCGAAAAGGAGGCGGTGTAAGAGGAAAAGGAGAAGGAGAGGAAAGAAAAAGGAGAGAGAAGGAGACAAATGGTCCTCATGAAGAAATCAAGAGCGCTCTTAAGGCATTCTGACCGAAGCCTGGAGAGATGAAGGAGTTACCGCGGTGGTCGGGGTGGAAAATTGCGATTTCGCAGTGGACACGCGATATTAATATGTAAATGCGGGTGAAGTTACGCTTCACAACCCCCTAGCGGCGATAATACGCACTTGTTTTACATGCCCACTGCCTGCTCCGCGCGTCGCTGCGTTGCCGGACCGATTTTTGGAAATCATCAATTGGACGGCAATTGCAATTCTGAACTAATATTTTCGGTTCATCCGTAAAAACACTTGTGTATGTGCATAGGGAAATTGATGGTACTTTTGAGGGGCTTTGAGGGAAAGGCGCATAAGTGCAGTTTTTTTTTTTTTTTTATTTCGAGAACCACGTGTTTGAAGTTTTGGAAATTACATGGAGCCCTATGGCGGAAAGATAATTTAAACTGACTTTTTAATGCTTCAAAATTGGAATTTGGGAGCGAAGTTTCCTCAGCATATGCATTGGGGCTAGTCTTACTTCAAATTATTGATATCTGAATGTTTCAAAAACTGCACTTATGCGCCTTGTCCTTCAAGGCCTTCACTCGTTCTTCCTAAACCGTATTTGTAGTTCCTATTTTCAAAATCTAGTCCAACTGCGCCATTGCGACAGTTTCAACGGCCGTACCAGATTACCAGCCTGATGACCTTGATCCACCAGACCTGGATTTACCAGCTTGTTTAACCATTGAGTATTTTTATTGACTTAGAGTCATGCCTTTTCATTTCGCCTGCATTTACGTGTGATACTAAACGCCCACCGCAGATCACGAATAGTGGTATGACCAAACTACACGCTGATCCCGTGACACGCAGGTCGGTTTTCAACCATTCTGTATTTTTTGTGACGTGCAGTCATGTCTTTTCATTTCTCCTTCATTTACGTGTGATACTAAACGCCTACCGCAGAGCACGAATAGTGGTATGACCAAACTGTACGCTGATCCCGTGACACGCGAGTCGGTTTTTAACCACTGAGTATTTTTATAGACTTAGACACTTAGAGTCATAGTCTTTTCGTAATCAGCTCCTTTCTTCAGGAAACCCATGGGTTTCCTAATCCCATGTGGTCTACATTGTGATTAAGGGATGTTCTAGGAACGTAACGTAACATTCTAAAAAGGGGTGCGTCCGTACTTACCCTATCATTTACAAAACTCAAAAGGTATTTTATTCCGTATTCTTTTTTTATGCAGTGGTAAATCATTTTAATCATTTGAAGAACCCATTTCCAGAGTTATATTGCTGAATTCCACCCGATGTTGGCATACATGGAAAATTGGCCGGTGACTGAAATTCGATACATTTTGTGTCTGAGTCAATTCTACTAAAATAATTAAACACACAAAGAAACCCTTGTATCAAAAGTGCTTTCAGATTAAGTATCAAAGCGGGTAAAATCACCATTATATTGTCTCTTTTATTATGCTATGCACTGGAAAAAAAAAACACATTGGGTCTAGAGTCCAGACTCTTAAAAACATCGACAAGAAAAAATACTCTTGATTCAATCAGATTTAAGCTTAAATCAAGAACCAAGCCTCTTAATTTGAGCGGATTTCCTTTTGATATAAGCTTAAATCTGATTTAATCAAGCGTCCATTTCCTTGTCAATGTTTTCAAGAGTCTGGACTCTAAATCCAATATGTTTTTTTTCCAGTGTATTAGCTCCTCAGTGGATTTCCTCCTTTTCTTGGATTTCCAATTAAATGATTGGTAATTAACTATCTTTGGTATCTTGGTTTTAAGTTTTTAGTAAGATTAATGATCCTAATTTCGATTTTGGCAGTTTATTTTTATTTACAAATATTTTTTTTTGCTATACTACTATTTAGTAGATGAGTAAAATGATATACCATTAATTTTATTAAATTTGGGCTATTAAGATTTTTATTTTTGATATCTTATTTTATTCTATTTATTTTTTTATTAAAATTTTAAGTTAAGTTAAAACTAATAATCTTCAAAATTATAATTAAATATTCTAGTTTAAATTTTAATAAAGCAGCTTCTTGGACCTCTCTTGATCACACCGTAAACTACATGATGCCTCCTGGGGAAAGGTGCTGTGTAACAATCGACAATGATCATGGCCCTTGTTCTTTTAAACAACCAAATTAAGCACTAATTATGAAGACCTGGCAACATGGCGGAATCGGCGCTGGGCTCCGCGAGAAAAACTGAAGCCGCAACAGTGATGCTCGCGGCCGATGCGGCGCGGCGCTCTTGCACCCCCTCGCCCCCCCCCCCCTCCCCGGGGGCCGGGGATGTCAATGGGGAGCTTTGTCGGATAAATTTATGGCTAGTATAAACAATTAAATGTGTTTAGATTTACGTGATCGCCATTCAAATCCGGGAAATCCCGTCGCCTCCCGGTAATTACGAGGGGGGAGCCCGGCGCGGATTTCGCTTGTTGGTTACGGTTACAGGCCTCGACACCGGGGAAAAAAGGGAATCGGGAGCGGTTGTTCGAATTTATTCGACTCCTAATTCGCACCGAGTACCTGATCGAACGCTTTAATTAGCCTTGATCAATGGCTTTTTTCTTGTTTCCCGCCTTGAGTCTCTTAAATGTCTCGGTAATTGGCATCCGTATAAGAGTGTTATGAAAGCGCACTGCGCTTTCATAACCAAGTTGGGAGTCCAGTGAAAAGTCAAACTACCCGATTATTTATTTAATCCCTGCCCGAGTGATGTGCTCGGATCATCGGAATTTGCATGCGCCGTTTATGTAGCCGACACGCGTTGCACGCTTTGACAGGTACCGGGGCCTCAAAATTGCCAAACTAATGGGTCTGTTTCGCACGAGAGATACGTTTACAATTACTACGACGAAGGAATGATTTTTCCACGGGAAAAACCATTGCTCGTCCAATGTCAACTCATTACACATGACGCAAAAAATGAGAAAATGATGGTTGCGACCCCTAATTTCTTACACAAATTTACTCAATTTTTCCTTAATTTAGGGTTTTGAATTCCCTTGCAACGGAGAATTTGTAATAATGAAAATTCAAAAGTAAACTTCTTCAAGAGAGACCCTCGTATAAGTCATTAAGGAGTCTGAATATTCATGCCTATCATTGGTATGTGTGGCAGATTTGTTTTGCAGCATATGCTCAAATTGTTTAAAACAAGCCCGCAGATCACAAAAACAGCTTGCATTTTGGTCATATCACTATTCGTGCTCTGCGGTAGGCGTTTAGTATCACACGTAAATGAAGGCGAAATGAAAAGGCGTGATTCTAAGTCAATAAAAATACTCAATAGTTAAAAACCGACCAGCGTGTCACGGTATCAGCCTGTAGTTAGGTCATACCACTATTCGTGCTCTGCGGTACGCGTTAAGTATCACACGTAACTGAAGGCGAAATGAAAAGGCATGACTCCAAGTCAATAAAAATACTGAATGGTTAAAAACCGACCCGCGTGTCACAGGATCAGCGTGTAGTTAGGTCATACCACAATTCGTGCTCTGCGATAGGCGTTTAGTATCACACGTAAATGAAGGCGAAATGCAAGGGCATGACTCTAAGTCTATAAAAATACTCAATGGTTAAACAAGCTGGTAAATCCAACACGTAGTGTTGGAAGAGCGCGCCATAAGCATATATCTGAATAGTTTCATTCAGGCTTATCCTGGTTTTTAGTTACTGAACGAATTATAGAAACGCCTCAAAATAATTGTGAGTAATATTCATTCCGCTAAAAACATTTCCATGTGAATATGAGCTGCCAAGCTGAAAATATAAACATTCGTAGCCTAAAATAAAACGATATCCCAATTGGACTCCATTTTGCAATTTGGAACGATAAATTCTGGCTCTTCTGGAAAAAACACTTATGTGCATAGGGAAACTAATGGTGCATACGTTGTTTTTAAACCGGCTAGAATCTATAGTTCCTATATTGCAAAATGCAGTCCAATTGTTTTATATACATGGTGGAGGAAAAACAGTATTGAAGAAATTCAAGAATCGCCACTGAGTGCTATGCACCCTGTACAAAGAGTCAGTACTCACTGCACTGTGTCCTTCGTTAATCATGATACCACCATTCTAACTTCTGGGAACGCGCATTGCTTACCCACCTCAATGAAGGCAATCACACAACTTGAATGTGATGCATTGCGAAATGGTTGGAGAATGTTTTTGTTAATGTTTTGATAAGCATCTCGCAAATGCAAGATTTTCGGAGAATACATCTTCCGACTACGCGTTGGGCAAGAAAATGATAACAAAATTAGGTGCGATAATGATGGTCTGCACTCAGCAGCACGCATCGTTAATTACGATACCACTATTCCAACTTCCTAGAACGCGCGTTGCATACTCACCTCAATGAAGGCGAACTTAGAGCTTCCATAATCATCGAAAAACTAAAATGATACCGAAAAATGGAAATATCACAAACCGAGATGCGTGATCGTGCAGTCTCACCCCCAAATTTCCGATCATCAAATGCATTTCGCAAAACCATGCCGCTTCAAGCAGCAGAAAATAATCCCCACGATGCAAATCACTAACAAGTAGCCATTTTCCCGACGGAACGTAACTTCATTCCAAGGTTGCAAAATCGGCTCAAACAATTCGATTTTTTGCAAGAATATACCTTTGCAATTTTTATCTAAAAATGTGTCTTATTTTTGCATGCAATTAGAAGAAAAATCGGTGAAATTTTCAGTCAAAAACACCCCCGATCCTTCTGGTAAAAATCCAGTATGCGAGGAGAAATTTGGCAACAGCGAAATGCAGTTACGTTCTTTCACGATGTAAACGACGAATTGAGCCATAAAGACACGACATTGACCGCGGCACGTCCCGACCCAACCCGTTTTAATCGAGTTTCAGTAATTTCATGCGGACAAAAACAAACCCAAACAAAACGATGCCAGTTAAAATGATACGCGGGAAAAATAACGGAAAAACCCCCAGCAATTATAATCATAACAATTTTTTCTCCCCCCCCCCCCTCCTCGGCAAAAACGCACCGAGGAAAGTGTACTCGAAGTCGCCCCGCTTTTAATTACAAGTTTTAATGAAAAAAGGAAAAAGTAAATCTTGGGCTTTTTCTCAATGGAAAAAATTACGCCGGCACTGATTAAAAGCCCCGAGTAACATTGTATTAACCCGGCCGGCGCGCGGATGCTCCGCAGTACCTACCGCACCCCCTCATCCCCCTCCGCGGCGGACTCACCCCTATCTCGCATCGTGAGCATTTCATCCTCCTCACACGCACTCTATTAATTCCACCCCCATTGTTCCTTCCCATCCCGGGTTTTTTACTCCGTCCGTCGCCTCGTGTTGTTCTTTCAGACCGCACTCCATCCCGCTTCCAGAGAGACGCACATCTCGCTATTCTTGCTCCTCCCATTCGCTGATTCTTGGTTTTAGGTAAATTAAAAGTAAAAAATGCTTACAAGTTGGAGGAACTTTCTTTAAAGTAAAAAAAAGGAAGACAAAAATGCGGAAGGATTTTTTGTGCTTGTCTTCAATATTTTTGCTGAAAAGCTCAAAGATGTGCATACTCGGATATTCTCATGATACACTGAAAAGCCTAAGAAAAACCTTAATTTTTCATCTTCCTTTGGGACCAAGTCCTCTTTGAAACAAAGGGTGGGGGAGGAATGTTTAACGACATTTTATTTGAAGCCTCTATGAGTAAATAAAGTCTAAAATTTGTGTCCCACATTCTCTCTTCAGAAACCAAAGTGACAAAAAGAGTAAAAAATACCCGCACTGGAGAGGTAGATTTTACATTACAATTTTTAATGGAATTGTCCTAGAAATTATCGATTGATTATTGATAATCACAAATATGTCATGATATATTATTGAAATCAATTTTTCATTTTTCATCTATTGTTACTCGCCTTAATTTTTGAAATCACCCCAAAACGGCTACAGAATCCGCAAACAATACACTATTATTATCATTTATTTGTAGACGTTGTTTTATGGTCATGTTAAAACAACCATTTTTTCATATTTGCAAACAGCAAAGAATTGTGAATGACTGTCAATCAGCGAAACTGAATACGAGGGTCATCCAAAAAGTAAGTTTCCCTACCTTGTATCTTCCGAACGAAAAGAGATAAATCAAATCGGCAAAAACGCACATATTAGGCATACTCTAAGCTTTAAAACAAGCTCAAGTTTTTGAAAATCGGTCAAGGGATTCGCGAGTAAATTTAATTTTACTGAGACAACCTCCTGTCGCCGCGTGCCCACCTCCGGGGTCAGGATGCGCGGAGAGTCGATTATAGAAGACTCGGGTTATCGCCTCTATACATCACATCAACAAGAAATGTTAGAGTTTTCATTGAGTATAACTACCTTACTAGTAGTTAGTAGTAGTTACCTTACTTTTTGACGTACTCTCCACATCTTCTTTGACATTTTTGGTATCATTACAGCAGCTTCTTGACGCCCTCCGCGTAGAAGATCTCGTCTTGGCTCTGAAACTAGTCATTGACAGCGATCTGAACTCCCAAATTATAGTTGCTTTGTGTAGGGAAATTTTCCCCCAATCCTTCAAACTTTCGTATTTAGCTTCATGTGACTCTCATTTGTTCCGAAGCGGAAAAACTTCCACGATGGAAGCGATTTTCAACCGATTCAGAGGTACAGATCGCTGTCAATGACTGGTTTCAGAGTCAAGGCGAAAGTTTCTACGCGGAAGGCATCAAGAAGCTGCTATGATGATACCAAAAATATCAAAAAAGACGTGGAGACTATGTCAAAAAGTAAGGTAAGGCCTACTCAATGAAAACATTAAAATTCCTTGTTGATGTGATATCTAGAGGCGATAACCCGAGTCTTCTATAATCGTCTCTCCGCGCATCCTGACCCCGGAGGTGGGCACGCGGCGACAGGAGGTTGTCTCAGTAAAATTAAGTTTACTCGCGAACCCCTTGACCGATTTTCAAAAACTTGAGCTTCTTTTAAAGCTTAGAGTATGCCTAATATGTGCGTTTTTGCCGATTTGATTTATCTCTTTTCGTTCGGAAGATACAAGGTAGGGAAACTTACTTTTTGGATGACCCTCGTAGTTTACAACAGTTTGCCCAATACGCAAAACTACGAGCGGCTCAGATGGTATCACGCTACGCAGTCTCCAGTCCGACGTTTTCTGCAATAATTTTCGCCTTCATCCGGGCTAGTATGCAACGCGCATTCCTAAGAGTTAAAATACTGGTCTATCCTGCGCCTTGCAGCGAGTGCAGAGTATTACGATAGTTACGTTTAGCTGTCACATTGAGTTACTCATTTGAATCTTTAAGCTTTATTCTTTTCAAATGGTGGGTACAAGAATCATCGACACAATTCGATCGAAAAATGAAAACACAATTCAATCGACATAGATTCGAACGACATTGATTCGTTCGAAAATTTAAAATTCAAACCCTAAAATATATGTCGATGAAAAATTTTTCGACTGAAAGTATGTCGATGAAGAAAATGTCGATCGAATTGTGTCGATCGAAAAAGTGTCGACTGAATCTATGTCGATTGAATTATGTTTTCATTTTTCGATCGAATTGTGTCGATGATTCTTGTACCCACCTTTCAAATCAACCCAAAATAGGAGCGTATGTACTATATTACGGTGTAAGTCCGCAACCACGTATCTCGTTTGCGTTGTTCGAAAATATCCGCTGTTATTTTATTTGTTTCAAGGAGACCAAATCGCCATCATTCCTTGAGGCTTTCGCAGAATTTCCTTCACACAGAGAGGAAAAATCACGGCAGTTTTTAAGAATTTTTGTCGAGTAGTTTTCTATTTAAAAAGGAAGTAGGACAAGAAGTCTGCCACGTGGCAAAGCGAGATACGCGGTGCTAACTTACAGCGTCGATATTTGTATTTAATTGTAAGTCCATTCTTGACACTCCGGCCTGACTCAAACTATTAACCCGGTCTTCAGGAAATCAAAAAATCGCAGAAAATATCACTAAAATTTTAGATACGTGATACTCTGACAGCACTCTATTGTTTTACACCCCGACAAATGCATTCTCAGCTCGCAGCTTTGACACCATTGACGTTTCCGCCATCGAAAATTGAATTTAAATTCGGGGCAAGGCGGGCGTTCCGTTTGAGCTGCTCACGTTCATTTCGAAAAGCGGGTCCGTCCGACTCTCGAACACTTTTTCATTTACCGCGCCGCGCGCTCATTTCCCCACTTCATGACGAACTCCTCCGTTCCCGCCCGACGAAATACCTCGCAGCTCCCCGTCGGAGGAAATGAAATATTCAACAGGAATTAAACGCCGCCAGCAAAGTTTATTGAATTCTTGTTCTTTGACGAACATTTTTCTTTGTGCCGTGTTCGCCGTTCAATGAGCCGGACGCGTTTACGGCGCTGAAAGGAACCGTGTAAAAATGAATCGAATCAAAAGGAATTATGTGCATTGGATTTGCGTGATTCAGTGGCGTGGCGTGCTTTACGATATATCGATTGGTACGTCACTCAAACCTATGATAAAAGATCGATTATTAGGTTGTTCGCAGCGAACACCTTAGTAATCGATTCTTAACCGTAGCTTCAAATGGCGATATATCGATAATCGATCATTCACGCCACGCCACTGGCGTGACTCATAATTCCTTTTGATTTTTATTTATTTCCGCATAGCTCCTTTTAGCATAAATACGTCTGAGAGGTCCGAGGTCTGAATAGCAGAGTTACGGTGTGTTTTTACTCATCCGAGAAGCTTCTGTATAATACGATGTACTCGACGGACTTTTTGCACAAAACCCTCACCATGAGGGTAAAAAGTCTTTTCAACGCTGATAGTGATAAAAAGCCTCTTGACATCATTCATTTAGGTCGTAATTAGACTTCTTCTTAGTAAAGCGGCTTCTAAACTTCCCTATGCTGCCGTGCTAAGGAAGAACGCCGTATGAGACGTTGTCATATTTTCTGCAATAAGAAACAATTTTACCAAATTTTTCACGCAATTTCGTTCGCGATTTCATCCAAAATATCTGAAAATTTGAAGGATAAATATGCATAACTTTCCTCATACACCTTTTATTCAAGGAAATTTAGCAACTCTCGTATGTTTGTACGGCGTTCTTCCTCAGCACGGCAATATAGGACCTAGAGGGTTCACGGACGAACGTACAAATGATACAGAAAGATTGAGGAGTGTGTCAATGTTGGTAAATAATGATAAAAGCCGGGGCGATCAACCCAGAATAAGAGAATTTAAAATTAAGAATAAAATGTAAGCAGCGTTCTGACTGATCATTCTTAATAGAGGAAATGTCATTGCTTTATCTTTTTGGTTTCACAATCATCTCTATTTTATCGAGAATTTTATAGTATTGAGTTAAGTCGAAGGGACAGTGAGACGAAATAGAAATGCCATTCAAGTCACATAACTAAATCTAGGTATAGGGATCCTTGAGGAAGAAATGTTTAGGAGCAACTGTTTAGATTTGTTCTTTCGGCTAGTGTAACAAAATTTGTGGTCCGTAAAATAATCTGTGCTAATATCTCCAGAAAAGAATCTTCGGAATTTCCCCCCAAAAAAACAGAGGGGGGAGGGACGAAAATGTAACTCCAAGCCAAAGATTTCCTTCTCTATACCATGTTTTCGAAGCACAAAAACCCATACATCCCTGAGAATCCGCCAAAATTTCAGGTATAAATTAATCAATATCATGAATTTCTCACCATTTGAATGCATAAAATTAGACCCTACGAGCCGAAAGTGCATGTTTCAGGAAGAGACACCCGTACATAAGAGAGAGCCGGACCGCTTGCATGCTTAAGGTCTATAAACATCACCCTTGTTCGGTATTTGATTGTTGAGAAGTCAATTTCTAAACCGAGGTGGAATGAGGTACCTGTTGGCACCCATCGGCACAAGTAGAAGCGCCATTATCGAGTAATAATAAGGTTTGTTGAGTTTAATTAGTTACTTGGTGATGGTACCATTTGGTTCCCCAGCGGCACGCTCCCTCTATTTAACATAAAGGTTTTTTTTAAAAAAAGATACTACAAAAAAACGATCGTAACTATGGTCTCTGATCAGCGAGTGGTGCATTGAACCTCTTGGAAAGTAGGAAGTAATGGCACTGCATCAGTAACAATTTGACGAGCTGTCAAAAACACTTCCCTACCGAGCTCAAAAAGTGTGATCACTCGTGTGAAAAACTCAAAGTGTGATTACTGATCAGTAGTACTAATTTTAGGGGTCATAATGACACAATATATATTTGAGATTGAGTTTTGGAAAGAAAAATGCAACAGCTCTTTTCGACCTCATTTTGCAATTAAGAACCATTATTTCTGGCTCATTCATAAAAGTTCCTATTTTCATGGGGCTACTGATGGATCATTGGTTGTGTCTGTAGGAGATGGTAGTTCTTTGTTGCAAAATGCAGCCCATAATGCTAAATTAAAGACCATCGCGAAAAACTCTGATATTTTTTCAGTCAAACATGTTAATGTCGTTGTCGCATCAACATGCTTGAATTCATATCTAGTCAACTGGTCCACTGGTTCTCACAGTGGGCTCAAAAGATGACCGAAAATCCTTTTATCAATTCTTTAAAATCCTTCCGGCCTATCCTGATTTTCCCACTCTCTTCTTTCATTTTTCATTCCTTTCCTCTTCTCGTTGTTGAGTTGGGAATTTCGCGGAACCAGAAATTCAATTATAGAATAATATAATCACGAGGAGTATCAAGCGTCAGTATTGACTTCAGCGGGCTGATTGTTGAAATTGATCGTCAAAAAAGACAAAAGGAACATGGAGGGATCCTATTGGTGGAAGCGGGTAGTTGAAATGGACAAAGGAGGTAGATAAAGACTAACGAACGGAATCCCACAAGAGACCCTATACTAAAACCTCGGGGATTTTCTTTAAAAAAAAAGGAGGAAAGAAAGAAAAAAAAAGAAAAAAATCGTGTGAATTTCTGAGTGCACGTTGCATAGATAGTATTAGATAGCTTATTCCTGAAATGAATTTTCAATTTAAACAGTCTCGGAAATTTACTCTCTTTCGAATGTTTCTACCGTTTCAGACCACCCTGCGGGCTGATTATTGAATTTGATAGACAAAGCGACGTACATCAAAGACATGGCGCAATCCTATTGGTGGAAGCGGGTAGTTGCAATGAATGAAGGAGGTGAGTATTGAAATAGCTGATGGCAACCGACAAGAAACCCTATACAGTGAGTCCATCATTGTACGACTCTTAATCTAAAAAAATCACCCGTTTTAACTAATAGGATCGCTCCATACTCCCTCTGTCTTCTTTGTCTATCAATTTCAACAATCAGTTCGCTGATCTAATTTAACCTAAAGTCTGGTGCACATTGCCTCCGAAAGAAACTTCGTGGAAATATGAAGACAAATAATGCTGCGTGCACGCGGATGTGTGGAGCGAAACCCGGGTATAATCCCGTATTAGCGCATAAAACATTCAAATATCCACTTTTACCCTCTTCTTCTCGGCTTGAAATTGCATTTGAATAATTCATATGAATATTCATACAACCTATTTCTCACTCTCATGTATCTCGGGGAATTTATCGCAAGAAATGTAAGCTTCCTTGATTAAAGTCGCGATCGGCCCAAAAGGTAACGTTTTATACAGCTTAGCGGTAAATAACCGAACAAACAGTGCCGTGTAAACGATATTTATTCACAATATTAAGCTTGTAAGATATACACTTCTTAATTGAACTGCATTTTGCAATTTGGAACTAATAAATTCTAGCTCAACTGAAAAAACACTTATTTGCATAGGGAAACTAATGGGACATACTTTGTTTTTAAACCAGGCCAGAATTTATAGTTCCAAATTGCAGAATACAGTCCAATTGACACTCATACTATGCTGCTGTGCTTAGAAAGAACACCGTATGGACATTCAAGAGTTGCCAAATTTCCTTTGATAAAATGATTCTTTTTGAGGAGTGTTAAATTCTGTTTTCTTGAAATTTTCAGGTAATTATTTAGACCTTATTTGGAATAAAATTCTCCGAAAAATTTGAAGAAAAATATTCTTAAATTTTTCTCAAAATTTGTATCTTATTCAAGGGGATTTGGCAACGTCTGTAGGCTCTTACGATGTTTTTCCCTAGCATGGCAGGTTAAGACGTTATATCACCATATTGCAGTTGACGGAGCAAAAAACACGAGCCTCTCCTCCTTTTCAAATTATTTTTGATAGGTTCTTCTAGAAAAATTCTATATATGTGGAGCATAAAAAAACCTTTTTATTCATTTTTTATGTAGAACTAATGGTCAGTTGTCGTTATCTCAAGAATACAAATGTTTTAGTTTTAAGTAAAAATTCTCCCAGGTATTTAAATTTGTTTCTTCAATCATAATCTATTCTATCTGCATGGAAAAAGGCACCCTTGTTACCATTTATGACCTGTTTCGGACCATGTTGATGTCAATTAACAAATTTTTTACATGGTGGCAACTTGGTTAAAAAGACCCTCGCGAAAAAATAATTTTACCCTGTCGGCTCAATCGTCTTAACATAGTGATCTCAATATGTTTCGGCTACTCATCAACTTGATCGTTTTCGACAAGGATAATGTGATCATCCAGCCCACAGAAAATCAATCTCAGCGAACTGTTGCCAGGTCAGAGAGACCCAAATTACACCATTCTATTACCATGTTCGGTGACAGACTGATCTCAACATGGTAATTCATTGGTAACATACGTAGTAAAATGTATGTAACTCACCAACATGATCATTTTTAGCAGGGATACCGTGATCCACTAGCCCACAGATAATCATTTTTAGCGAACTGTTGCCAGGTCAAAGAGACCCTTGTGAAACCATTCTATTACCACATTCGTTTACAGACTGATCTCAACATGGTAATTCTTTGGTAACATACGTAGTAACATATACGTAACTTACCAACATGATCATTTTTAGCAGGGATACCGTGATCCACTAGCTCACAGATAATCCCCGCAGCAATCTGTTGCTGCTATTTCGAACAAGACTTGCCGATTTACTCTGAAAATCACATAGATTTTCCTATGAAAGCCCAAAGTGACCGGCTGATTATCAATCAAATGCGGCAACATGAGCAAGAATGTGTATAATTAATTGGAGCAGCCGCAGACAATGAGAGAATGTCGGAATTTATCAACCACCGCCGCCAAAACGTGTCATATCGCCGTCGTAGCTGCAATTATTCTCTCGCAGCTACATAATTCAGCACTCACAGCGCTAATTTGCAATTTCAGCCGTTTTGTCGCGTGACAAGCGTGTTATCTAACTAGGAGACAAGACAGGGTGCCAATCAGGGATATGCTGGGCTGTATCGCTGACCAATCATCGATAAATCACCGGACTAATGGAGAGGCTATGAGATTAAGCACCGAAACACATGTACCGACATGTTTACTCGTTAAAATTTCTCGTGGAATACGATGAACGTGTTGAATTTTTCGCGGTTCTATAAACGAGGAAAATGAAGATCATTTTGAATACGTTAATTCAAAGTTTGCATTAGTAAAAAATCGAATTCCACTCGAGTTAAATGGAGCTCTCAATTGATTTCAGTAAGTTTTATCGTATACTTGGACGTATTTCTATCAAACGGAACTATGTGCATTATGACGTGAGTCCTATTATGCATATATTCTTATGGGTCTCAGGGCTCATGTCTCAATGCACATAGTTCCGTTTGATAGAAATACGTCCAATTTTCACTCTCTTGCTTTCCTTGCCGGATGAGGAAAGTATTGTCATTCTAATTTATTTTCCTGTGCTGATTTTACTTCCCAAGTTTTTTGAAGTTTTGTGAATTTGAGATGGGCAAAAATGTTGGTTAATCAAACACTGATTTCTGTCAAATGAATGAGATAGTTTTCATGGATAAATCAACTTGTTTTTTGATTTGACTTGCGTCGATTTTGATTTTTGTGTGAGTGGGTGATTTTAATTGGCTGATTCTAATGTGATCTGAGAACGTCTACTATTCTCTTACGGAATAAATGCCGAAGTTTCTAATCCTTTAATGTATTCTCTGAGAAAGTTTGAAAAAGGGACATGTTTTGTTGAGGCTTACTTCTTACCCTGCGGTTCATTATGACTGCATTTTTCTTTTTTAAACATCGTATAATTGAGGAGCATAGACATTGGCAGATCCAAAAAATTGGCAACATTGTCTCTCCTCCATTTAAACGTATGAAAATGTATCGATTCTTGGAGGGGCCAGATTTTCCAAGCAGAATCGATTATTTAACATAGGTCTAAATGGAGGAAATCCGGTGTTGCCAAATTGGTAGACCCGCCTCTGAGCATAGAGGTTGAGGCGCATGAGAGCAGCTTTTGCTATTTCAAGAAATACATGTTTGAGCTTAAAATTATGCGAAGCCTCGCGGCTGAAAGAAAGTTCATACTCACATTTTTATGCATAAACATTGAATTTTAGCAATGAATTTTGTCCAGAATGTATATTGAGATTAGTTTCAGTTGAAAAAATTAATATTTCAATTATTCAAAAACTGCATTTGGACCGCGTTAAGCAGAAAAGAGCTGTTGCGACATTTAATTGGACGGTTTAATTTTTTACATGAAAAGAGTTGTGCAGATTGTTATGCAAATTTCAGTAAATTTTTCGCCCAGTGCGAAGCAAAATTTTCAAAGGAATCCGCAAAAACTTTCTCCTATAAAATATTAAATTGCCAAATTAAAGTTGAAAACAGCTGATGTGGCCTGGTTCCTTCCTGCTAAACGCAGTCCATTTGGACTACATTTTGCAATTAGGAACTACAAATTCAGGCGTATTTCAATAACAACGTATGTGCCATTAACTTCCCTACGCAGATAGGCGTTTCCAAACATGAGCCAGGAATTGCAGATCCTCATTGCAGAATGCTGTTCATTTATGCGCCTTGTCGTTCAAGTCCTTCGATTGATCTGAGATTCAACCGCTGAAACCCAATCATACGTTACTGACCCATGGGCTCCTTTCCGCAACAGATTGGACCGAATCAACGATTACCGTAAGGCACGTCTAAGTCCGAGACACATGCACAAGTTGTTTCCAAAAGGACACATATCCATTTCATACGAGCCTCAGACCACTCGTATTCTTATCCAGCTCAGGGCTCATCTAAATTGAAACATGTTCCCTTGTGGAAATATCTCGCTCACGTAACCGGGTGCATAATTCGTCGCCCCTATGTCGTAAGGGCGTAACTGCATCTCGTAATTAGCTCTATGCTCCATATAATTGTATATTTTCCAGGGCTCACGTGGAAATTCAGTCACGTCCTTTTTCAGAGGAACGGCGAATCCAGCAGCGCGACAACGGATCATTGTTGACTTAATCACGTTTTAAAGCTGCCGCTCTACCGTACCGTGGGGCTCATAATTATGTTGACTCGTTTAATTTGCTCCAGCCCCCGAAGCTGCGCCTCCCCCCTCCCCACCCCGCCCTGGAGGGGGCGGCGCCCCCCGGGACCCGGACCCACCTCGTGCCCCCCGGGAATTCGCCGTACCCACCGGAGCGCGATGTTTGCGCCAGGCAAAGGAGACACGTCAATTATTCACCGCTTTCGCCGGCGCGCCATGTGGGCGAAAAAATTTTGCATTGATTTGTGCGGAGGATTTGAAACACTGTTGGGTAGTCTGGGGCTTCTTGTAACAGCGCCTGGATGCAACTATTCCAGCTCTTTGGATGTCCGCGTTGCATAAGCAGTGAATTGAAGGCGCGTCTCAGCGGTAATTATTATCACCGCGTACTAAATTTTCCGAGCATTTTAGTTTGAATGGTTGCTTACGGCTCATAATTCGTTGTCTCCCGAAAGGAGGTACATAACTCCATCCCAAGGTAGTCAAATTGACTAAAACAAATAATTTATCTAACACAATTGTACCTGAAAAATTTTTATGTAAAACAAATTTAAATAATCTGGCTTTTGCATTAAATTTGGGGAAAAATCAGTGAAATTAAAGGGATGCCCAAGATTTTCCTAGCTAATATGAAATTTGCGAGGCAAAATTTGGCAACATTAAAATGAAGTTACGTTCATTCGTGAGGGAAACAACACATTGTGTAAGATACATGGAGAAGAGGAATAGTTTGAAAAAAATTCAGACAGTTGAGGTATCCAAAAAAAATTTTAGATAAGAAGTTAAGCGTTCACAAAAAACAGACAAAATTAGAGACGTCTCTCGTATCAGCGCTTGGATGCAACTATTCCAGCGCTATGGACGTCCGTGTTACATAAGCAATGAATTGAAGGCGTTTTTCAGCTCTAATCATTATCACCGCACACCCAGTTTCAAAGCACTTCAGTCTAAATTGGTAGTAATGGTTTTCTACATTGAGATGTAATTTTTTATAAGATACATACTGAGAAAAAAACCTCGTTCTTGTGAACCGAATGTACAGTGTTCAATATTGGCCGTATTGTCCTGTTCATATAATCTCGGTTCTGGAAACTGAGCATTCAAACCGAACAGAACTAACGAAATAGCTCGATTGCATGGACAGTTCCCAGAACCCAAACACCGTACATTTGGTTCATAGGACCGTAGTTTTTTTCTCAGTGCACGGTGACGAGATATAATATAAATATTATTTAGACCACTGAAGTATATAAAAAAATTAGCAAATGGCAAAAAGAGTTTAAGACGTTCAAAGGTTCCCTTTGAGGCGCATTTCGTTTCCAGCCACAGTCAATTTCGAGTCGTTCGGATATTATAATCGTTCAAGTAGTCTATATTTCTCTCCGTAATTTCTCACAGTGCGCCAGTACCATTCTGCGTTAATTATTGCTCAGTCACAAATGAAAGATGAACCCTGATTAGACGTCTAGCATTCGAATTGTAAAAGGGTATGAAAGGAGGGAGGGGCAAGGGTTGAAATCGTAAGTTTACACTGTCGTGCTCAAAAAGAACTCCTTACGGGTGTTAGAATGTCGCCAAATTTGATGCGATAAATATATATTTTTGAGGAAGGTTATGATTTTTTTCCCATGAAATTTTTAATAAAGCCGGATTATATCGCTAAACAAATCTTTGAAAAATTCTGCAATATAAATTCCTAAGGTTTCCGGAAAATTCCGATTTTTAGGAATAAAATATGGCGACGTTTCAATGTTCGTACGGTGATTATTCTGCCCATGGCCGTATAGTTTTGCCACGCTGCGGATGAAAATTTGACCTTTCCCAAATTTTTCACAATAAAATATTTGACTCAGAGTGAAATAATGAATATTTTCCTAGAGACATTCAAATACTTTGAGATTGAAAGTTGCAATAAAAGAGGAGCACGACATAATGATAATACAACACCAATCCACCCAGCAAATTTCGATACCCAATTATGCTGCTGGATCAGACTTAAAAGTCAACAATTATTAGCGCCTGGATGCAACTATACCAGCTCTATGGATGTCCATGTTGCATAAGCCATCTATTGAAGGCGTTTCTCACCGCTGGTTATTATCACCGCGTACTAATTTTCCCAAGCATTCTAGTTTTTAGTTTCATAATCCTTCAGAAAATTTTGATCTGTGGGGGAAGTAGCAAGTTCTCTGAGGGTTCATATTGAATCAAAGGAAATTTGGCAACGTCTGTAGGCTCATATGGCGTTCCTCCTTGGCACGGCAGAGTTGTGGGCCGGAACACCGTGCGAGACATGCGGGTTGCATACTCAGAAGGCGAGCCTCTCAATTTCACCTCGCACCTAAGACAGGAGAAGGGTGAAGCCCTCCCTTAATCATTAATTATTATCGCACGTTCTTTTTGATTTATTCGGGGGTGGAAAAGTAATAAGGAGACGGTCCCGAACGATTATTTATTCATTTACTATTGTTATCTGCGTCGGAATTCAGCGCTGCGCGGATTGGAGCAAATCCGCGCGGAGGCCTTAAAAAAGCCCTCGGAATCCGAGACGTGAGCTGCAGCGAGCCCCTCTTCCGCCCCGCGCAATATATGCACCCTTTGGGATTTTTAATTCCTCATCCGGCGCCGCGCCGTGGAATTCGACAACACGCCGTGCACTTTTCCGAGTGCTGTCTCCTTGACGCTGTTGCCAACGTGTGGCGTAAACTTTCTCCCACAAGTTTTGACCAGTTAAAGTTGCGGCATAGATACATTTACAAAGAATAGAGCGGTTAGATGCACCAGTTAAATAAACAAAAGTTGGTTAATAATTGTACGATCAGCCCAAGGTGACGTCATAGCGCTGTGCCTTACGTCTTAACGCCATGAAGGAAATGACACTCCATGCAAGCTTTTCCCTCTATGGTCAGAAAAATTACATCACCTTGGGCTGATCATGTAATCGAACAACTTGTGTCTATACATACTTTTTTTTCCAAAATAAAGGAAGCGTGGGCAGTGAAGACTGTCTATGGGAAGAATCTGGTGCACAGAATCTCGTTTCCGGCACCAAGAAACATAACTCCACTCCAAGGCTGCAAAATTGACTCAAACAATTTAATACTTTACGAGAGTAAACCTGCATGATTTTCGTCGAAAATTTGTCAGCTAGATCTGCATGAGATCAGAGGGAAAATTAGCTAAATTTTCCGTTAGGAATTCTCAAAATTCTCCTGGAAAGATGCAATTTGCGTGAAAAAATCTGGCAACATAGATATGTAGATACGTCCTTTCGTAAGAGAAAGGACGATATGAGGTAAAGGTAGACTTTTTTGAAGGAGACTGCACTAAAGTCTCGATGATCACATCAAAAAAGTCCTAAATTCACTCCTTTACATACAATATGCGTGGTTTGTACCATGGTTCTAAATTTCTTATATTTGCATGTAATTTAATCCTAGTTGTCAGGAAGCAGGCTCGCCCAGAAAGAGGTTTAAGAAAACCAATCTGCACACACAAGCAACCCCGCAAACCTTTATAATCTTTCTCGCATGTGGTTTCTATTATTTCAAAGCATATATTCTCTCTCTTTTTGGAAAAAGCTGACAAAAATAAAATTAAAAAAAAAAAAAAAACCTTCAACGAAAACCCCTTTCATGACGAATGGTAGTGAGTTAACTTTGACTCAGTTCCCATATTAAGGACACTTCAAATCAAATATATTTCGAGAGAGAAAGTCTTTAATTTCGAAATTTGTTTTAAAAAAAAATGATGGTATTTTAAAAATTAAAAGCATACTTTTGCTCTTTGATTTCAGTCGTTCCGACGTTTACGAAATATGCATTACACTATCCTCTCTCCGCTTGGAACATCTTAATCGCATGTTCACAGTTGCTTTTCGCCGATTGTGTCATCATGGGTGTGAAAATGTGACTGATTTCCAGAAACGCGGAAACAGAGCATCTTAGGGACGCGGTTGGTGGGGTCCCGGCACTTGTCACCCCGATTGGGGGATGATAGGGCGCGCGTGGTTGGAGGGTGGGGGCGTCCGGTCCGCGTTGCCACCCTTTCAATCTGTTTTAGGGAACCGTCAGCTGGTGGGTGTGTTTTGTCGGAGGGGGAGGATAGGTGCACTTTGTGCGTGATGTCCCGCATTTTGAGCTTTTTCCACTTCGTTTTTGAACCCGGGCCACCCCCCCCCCTCCGCTCGCGCGATTAGGACCCCGCCCGTATTAGTCAAATTGCAGTCGAAACTTCGTTAATCGTGATTACTTCGCACGAGTAACAAAAGCATATGGTTGCTGTTCTGCCATCTTAAGGAAGAGCGCCGTACGAACATTCAAGAGTTGCCAAATTGCCCCGAATAAAACGTTCATTTTTGAAACACAATTATGTATTTTTTTCTTTGAAATTTTCAGACGTTTTAGGTAAAATTGCGAACAAAATTGTGCGAAAAAATAAAAGAAAAATATCCATAATTCTCCTAGTAAATTGGATTTTTATAGAGGAAAATATGACAAAGTCTGGAGGCTCATATACGGCGTTCTTCTTTAGCACGGCAGTATTGGTTTGATTCCCTGCAGGCTGATCATTCAAATGGATAGAGAAGACGATAGACAAAGAAGACAAAGGAGAAAACGGAGCTATCCTGTTGGTAGAAGCGGGTAGTTTTCATAGACTAAGGAGGAAAATGATAGTCTTACTATAGGGTTTCTGGTGGGTTGCCGTTACCTACTCCCTAGTCTACTCCTCCTTCAGTCCATCACGACAATCCACTTCCACTAATAAGATCGCTCCATCTTTCCCTTGTCTCTTTTGTCTTTCAATATTATATCCGCGTTTTTTGAAAATTTTGAATGAAGAACCACTCAAGGCAAGAGGACCAGGATGTCATGAAACGGTAGAGACTTTCAAAAAAGAAGACATTTTCTTGAAAATTTCATCAAATTTAACGAGATAGTGTTTAATGGAACATTCAGAGGCAGGGTATCTGTGCAATGCAGCGTACACTCAGAAATACCAAATAATTAAAGGGGAGAAAAAATTGGAATTTTGTATTTAATTCTATAAATGTTTCCTTTCGCTCACAATCCATCCTTCCCACAAGTACACAGTTCTGTTCGGTAGAAATACGTCCAAATGTGCTAGAACTTTAATTTACCGCGAACAGAAAAAGTTTATTTTCTCACGTATGAATTGAGAGCTAGAGAACCCTTACGCCAGAGAATCCACCCTTGCGTATTTGCCGTGAAATTTCGAAGACAAAATATACAGTGTGATCCTCAATTTCATACCCTATATGGTAGTCAATTACCCGAGCGCGGTGACGATGAACATGACGTCTCGCTCTCGGTTTATTGACTCTGCGCGACGCTACGGCCGTAGAGGCGAGGGGGGCGGGGGGGGGGGGGATTAAAAACACGAGCTTTCCTCGCTAATCTCCCGTCTTGACGTTTTAATTCGTTCACCGTTCGCCCGCTTAATTCGCCCCGTTTTTTTTTTTTTTTTTTCTCCTCGCGACGGAGGATCCTGGTTTTATCTGCCGAGCTCGGGCGTTGGACATGAAGTGTATCAAAAACACAACACGACGCGAACGTGACTCGAGTGAGATATCAACCGAATCGCCTTTCCGCAAAAATGAGGGTGCAAACATGTTGCGTTGCGGCATCATTTATCCCGCAGCCCCTCTGTTTGTTTGCTGAGCGGATCCCGTATGTGAATAGCGCGAATGATTATCAATTAAAATATGGAATGTAAACTTTTCGCCGTAATTGGTCCCGGTGTTATGGCTAATTTTCCTCCATCAAAAATGCGGGGGAAATTCGGGCCGTGTTCGTAGATAGTCGTTTTGAACAGAATTGTGAAGTGTTATTTTGCACGTACATTTTTTCAAGGGATCACAGGCGGTCAAGTTAAAATTAGAATGTTTAAATGTAATCTTTAAACATAGATAATAAGTAAATAAAAATATGTCGATCAAACTGATAGAAAGATCAAATGATACCATTAGCTTTAAGGTTTAAAGTTGAAAGTTCAAATAAATTGACTAAAAATGTGTTATTAATTTGTTTTCCTTAGCGGGTCGAATTTGTCGTATAGTTCTTAGACTATTCCACTCCCCGGAAGTTAGCTAGGTTCGGGATTTTCCGGACGATACAATGCAACAGCATTCCAACTTGAAAAATTACCACCAGTAAATTTTATTTTCGGCGGAAAACATACAGGATTGCAAATCTGTTCGGAAATGGTGCGCACTGGGATAGGTTCGACACCAAGAAATTACGACTTTCCAAAGACTTGAGAGCGCAATGCATGAAGTATCCTTCAGACTTGTAAGGCGCTGCTATGTGCTGCAGGCACCGCGTGCAGTACGCGCAATGCATGAAGTATCCTGCGGTCTTGTAAGGCGCCACCATGCGTTCCGCGCCACGCCGTGCGCACTAGCACCTGGGTAATTCTTGGACCAAAGGGAGTGGAGGTTCCTCCTTTATTTATCTGTATTAAAAAAAGAAGAACAAAGAAAAAAACGGGAAAAAATGAGAGAGAAACAGACGACATGAAATGAAAAAGCCTGATTTCCGTAAAATCCGTCCAAATCTAAGTAATAATACAAAAAATATTTTATGTTAAAGATTCTTCTTCAAAAGAGGTGGCTATGAATTCAAAATAAAAGAACCCAGAGACACACCAATCGGTGGCCAAACTACAAAACCACGTATCTAACTCGTGGTGTTTCAAAAATTTCGCTCATATTTTATTTCCTTGCAGAGAAACAAGCAAAATCTATACTTTGAAAATACAGAATATTCTTCTAACTGAGAAGAAAAAGCCATGAATGTTTAAAGAAATTATACGTAAAAAAATAAGGTAGTCGACACAACCAGTGACGGGTTAAACATGCGACAGTTACCGTGCGGTTGTTAATGGTTGTTAATGTAACTGCCGAGTTAGCTGTGACCTCCACCGCGGTAGTTATCGTAACTACCGCACGGTGGCTGGCGCATTTTTAAGTAGCCACTGGTTGTGTCGACTACCCTATTTTTTTCCGTGAACGTAGACTAGTCATCCAAGGAAAAAATAAAATATGCCATGAAGTCTGCGACATCGGAAACGGACGAACGAAATTTCGCAATTTGGCCATCAAAATATCACCCATGAAGATAGATACGATTGGCAGGAAAAGTTCAGCCTGGTTCTCACATAAGCCGCTACTCGAACATATAATTTTTCAGTGGCGAGGCATGAATGATCAATATCGATATTTCCTTATTAGAGGGTATGGTCTAGAATCGATTGTTAAGGTGTTCGTCCCAAACAACCTGTTCATCGATCCTTTTCCATGGGTTTAAATGGCAGATCAATCAGTGTATCGCAAAGCACGCCACGCCACACAGTGGATCGAGTCAACAGGAGAGGTCAGAAAAATTTAGAAACTTCACAAGCTCATAACTCCGTTCATACAAAACTTTGTAATTTTAAAAGTGGTTCCATTGGCTTGCTCTTACATTTTTCTTCTTAAAGTACCATTAGAAATATGAATCGTGACGAAATAAACATTAAAATTTGCAGTTTTGGTTAAAAATTTCATGTTCGACCTCTTTAACTGACTCGATCCACTGTGCGCCCTTGTAATTTTTCTGCGTAAAATCTCGCTTTCAACGACGGAGCCGAAAGTGTGGTGTAATGTAAGGCGGGTTGCAGGGGCAGGGGTCGAAGGAGATCAAGCCGTGGCTCGTCCTTTGACCCATTATCCACTCTTACCTGACGACCCACCACCCCCGCGTCAGATTGTTGTGAAAACTATCAGATTTCGCGAAACCCCATCGCGCGAAGGACGGAATCAAATGGATCTGTCAAACGAAACTATGTACGTTATGACATGAACCCTGTTATGCATATATTCTTATAGGTTTCAGGACTCATGCCTTAATGCACATAGTTCCGTTTGTTAGAAATACGTCCAAATAATGATACAAACGCTGAAAACTCTTTACACCCGTCCTTCTCACTGATCTCAAAGCCCTGCAGCTCATAAATTTCTGGAGCTTGCGCCGTTAGTTCCCCACCTTTTTTTGTCACCACTGACTAAAAAGCATAACTTCAAATCCCTGCGAGTGAGGGAAAGCATAGAGTTTTGCGGTAGATAGGACTCATCTCAAAATTCAATTACGCGCTCTGGTCAAAGGTGCGTAATTTCGAGCGTGTCTAAGCTTTGAGCCGACAGGCAACAACAGGGACGTATTAGAGTCACCTTTTTCCGCTTACTTAACTTTGAAAAAAGTTCAAAGCCTCGCTACCTCTCGTTTAAGGGCCTCGGGTGCGGTATCATCAACTTGCCCGGCGGGTTTTCTCGGCTAAATTACCGGAGCGACGTATGGTCGAAATCGCAGGATTTCAAACAGATCAAACGTGGAGGGTTTGTGAATTTTGTTTTGACGTGGTCTGGCTAAAGCATCTTCTGGTAAGAAGATATCTAGGTAGTTTCCCCAGACGTAAACTAAAAAGTATACATTCGTCTGGAGAGTGTAAGATATTATGAAATTACTCTGATTTTAAAATTTTTCGATCCCATGACCATCATTTTATGCCATCACTGGAAACAAAATTTCTTGAGATATTATTTTGATTATGATATTTTGATTATGATGATATTTTGATTTTCCGTATGGGGGACTATACTGTCACAGGTTTAGCAATCCTGCGGACCCCAGCTGGTAGCCCCTGCCTCAAAGGGGGTGGGTAGACAGGGCTCTTAGCTGTGGTGGAAGCAACCTGTCTAGGAGAGGAAACTCCGAAATCAAACCCTGGTCCTCCAGGTTGGGGGTTGGGGCATCGGGCTGACTCCCCGATCCTTGGAAAAAATGTACAATGTCAAAAAACCCAATAACATATGCCTCGGTAATCATGGAAACAAACGGACTCTTCGACTTAGATTACGGAAAACGACACTCGCTTTTGGTACTTGGAATGTGCAAGGCATTTCCAAGAAACTGACGGAAGTGGTATCGGAGATAAAGAACAACGGGATCGACGTGGCGGTAATAACGGAAACAAAGAAAAAAGGCCACGGATCAGAGAGCCTTGGGGACTACGATTTATTCTACAGTGGAGTGCCGAAACATCAGCGTGCACAACAGGGTGTCGCAATTCTGATCCGCAAAAAATTTCGAAAAAATATTAAGAACTGGGAGGCCATCAACGCTCGCATGATTAAGATGAACCTAACATTGCACGGTCACAGAGTCACTGTTTTGGGAGTATACGGGGTCAATGATGATGCTACCATTGCACTTAAGGATCAGTTTTTTGAAGAACTAGACGAGGAGGTAGTGAAGGTAGGACCTGGGAGGGAAGTCCTTGTGTTGGGAGATCTAAACGGTAGAACGGGATCCCGGGTGAACAGTAAAGTCGTCGGCCCGTTCGGTGAAGTTACGGTGAACGACAACGGAAGCCGCATTATCGACGTTTGCGAGCAGAGGGAACTAAAAGTGTTGAACGGGTTCTACCAACACAAGGATATTCACAAATATACTTGGGTCCAACCTACTCGCGGCTTAAGATCCATCATTGACTACGTGCTCGTTAAACAGGTAACAAACCTTAAGATCCAGCAGGTGAGAGTATGTAGAGGACTCTCCTGCGGTAGTGACCACTATTTCCTCAGAGCGGATGTAGCCTTTCCCGCTCGTGTGTCGCAGAACGATCAAGGCGACAATCAACAACCGGAGCGACAACGCGTACATCAAGTTCAGTATAACATCGATAGCCTAAAGCACCCGAGTGTCAAGGCTCTGTACGCAAAGCGCCTGGATGAAAAGTTAGGAGATGCGTGCGATGGCAGTACGGAAGAGCGGTATGAGTTTATCAAGAATTGCGTTCACTCGGCGGCAGCGGAGGCCCTGGGGGTTTCTGATCCAAAAAATGATAATCAAAAACCGTACTGGTGGGATGCGGAGGTAGAGGAGGAAATAAATGTGAAAAGGAATAGGTATCATCAGTTTCTCTCTTCTCAAAAGTTGGATGATAAAATCATGTACAAACAGGCTCAAGCAAGGGTCCGTCGGGTCATCACTCGGAAGAAGAATGAGGCTTGGGAAGAAAGCTGTATGAAGATAAATACCTACCTTGGAGGCCGGAAAAGTACGGAAGGCTGGAAAGTGATCAAAGGGTTGCGACGAAATAAAATGCGCGACATCATATCTCCGATACCAATTGACAAGATGGAGGACTATTTTAAAGATTTATTAACGGAGAGGCGACCCGAGTTTCAAGGCGGAGTCATAAGCACTAAAGAAGATTCCAACGTGGAGATCCAGCTCCAAGATGTAGTGAAGGCTGTGAGGGAGCTGAAAACTCGCAGAGCTCCTGGACCTGGGGGTATACCGGCGGAGTTGATAAAATGTGGCACCGGTAAACTATTTGAACATCTGAGGAAACTCATGCAAGACTGTTTGCATGGTTCCGAAATACCAAAGGATTGGAAGGAATCTTGGATTACTCCCAGTCATAAGAAAGGTAGTAAACAAGATTGCGATAATTACAGAGGTATATCGGTCACAGGAACCTTGAGCAAGGTCTATGGTAAAATTCTCAAGGCAAAGGTCGAAGAGTTTTGGAGCGGCCAGGAAGCCGAAGAACAGGCTGGTTTTAGAGCCGTAGGTCTACCGTCGACCATCTGTTCACCATTACCCAGGTCATCGAGAAGAAAAGGGCGGTCAGCCAGGAGCTGCACTTGGTGTTTGTGGATCTTCAGAAAGCTTATGACAGCGTGCCGTTAGTGAAGCTTTGGGAAGCCTTGGAAAAAAGGGGTTTTAGCAAAGGACTTGTGGGGGCAATTAAATCATTTTATAACGGGACGATAGCAAGAATTAAATGTCGTGGAGAGTTGTCCGGAGGTTTTTTCGTCACAAAAGGGCTAAAACAAGGCTGCTGCTTGTCACCAACACTATTTAAGGTATACCTAGAGCACGTTTTAAAGGAATGGAAAAATAAGGTTGCGGGAATGGGCGTTCCACTCGTTGATGGGCAGACCCTTTATACTCTATGCTTTGCCGATGACCAGATCGTTGTAGCTCAAGATGAGGAAGATGCAGATTACATGACGCGGAAGTTGGTCGAAGAATATCGGAAATGGGGCATGGACGTTAGTGTGTCCAAGACAGAGAAGCTGGTCGTGGGAGCAGCGCATCAACGGCAAAGCATAGAGCTTGAGGATGGACGGCGCATCGAAGAGTGTGACGAGTATAAGTATCTCGGTGTTTGGCTCGATCAGGATGGAAGGATGGATAGAGCAATTAAGGACAGGATCATCCAGGGCAGGAGAGCCATTGCGATGCTGAACGGGTGCTCTGGGATCAAAGCATCTCAAAGGCAAACAAGCACCGGATATATGATGCCATCGTTAAAAGTATCTTGCTCTATGGTAGTGAAGTGTGGCCTTTGACGAAAAGAACGCAAGAAATGTTGAGGGCAACTGAAATGGATTTTTGGCGGCGATCTGCCGGCATTTCGAGACGGGACCGTGTCCGT
The DNA here is from genome assembly GCF_918797505.1 of Bemisia tabaci. NCBI lineage: Eukaryota > Metazoa > Arthropoda > Insecta > Hemiptera > Aleyrodidae > Bemisia > Bemisia tabaci. Next base: position 46,062,271 of record NC_092798.1, on the reverse strand, counting down.
AATGAGAGAATTCGCCAGGTGATGAAGGTTGAGAAAGATATCGTGCACGACGTCATGTCCAGGCAGTTATGCTGGTATGGACATGTGCAAAGAATGTCGGAGGAGAGGTTGCCCAAACAAGTTTTGGATTGGGTACCACCTGGGAAGAGGCGACGGGGACGTCCCGTAAAGGGTTGGCGGCAGGGCGTTGACGAAGAGATGTTGCGGTGTCAGTTGCCCGATAACCTCTGGGAAGACAGGCATATGTGGCGTTTGGGTGTCGTAGAACGCCAGAGTGCGTTATAAAGCGACTCTATATATATATATATATATTATTTTGATTTATAGCGTCGTTTCTTGTCGACAAAATATGTTTTTTTTTTTTTTTTTTTTTTTTTTTTTTTTTTTTTTTTTTTTTTTATCATGCAAATTTAACTGAAAGTCAGTTGCTTTGAGTTAAAGAAACGTTTTTTTGGTGACGTTAAGTTCAAATTTAAAAAAACCCTAGCAAAACAACATTTCTTTAACCCAAAAAACTGACTTAAAGATAAATCCATGGATAACCAAACAACCAAGTTTTTTCTCTGTGTATGTATTACAGTGCTTAAATTCGTACTTATCAAACACATACTTATGGACTGCTCTTCCCTCCGATATCTACAATCACAGATCTACTCCCCTACAATCAACAGAAATACAAACCCACTTACATGCGATGAACCCAATATTTCCATCAAAATTCTAAAACTCTTCACCTCTCTTAATTTAAAAATCTAAATTTTCGTTTATACTCCATTTTCAAAATTATCTGTAAAGACGTTTATAGCCTGAGACGCTGAATGTCTTAAAATTATACTAACTAACTGTCTTCTAGTCCATTCGCATTATATTTCAAGTGAGAATCAAATGCTTTAGGTACATGAGCCATCCTAACTCACCAAAAAAGCTTTACACCGGCGCAAGACGACCATAGCTCATCTCAGACGACGGATCAAGGTTATTCGCATCATTTACCGATTCTTTCACCGACTTCTTGTACCCTTGTGCTTGGACTCGACGATAAAACTTGACCCCTTTCCACTGGTGTGGCGTGCTTTGCGATAAATCGATTAATCTACCATTCAAACCTTTGAAAAAGGATCGATAAACAGGGTGTTCCTTAATAATCGATTCTTTACCACAGCTTCAAATTAGGAAATATCGATAATTGATCATCCACGTCTCGCCACTGCCCCCTTTCTCCTCGTAATATCCCCATTTTTAGAGCGGGAAGTGTGGAAATAGAGGAGTCTGACCGCTTAGAAAAGATTTATTTTCACGGCTTTTCGAGTTATGATCTTTTATTACCTCCTCTGGGCTTTGAAAATAGCTCCTGATCTCGCTGTTCTTTTGTTTCTGCCTTGTGGGTCTTGTGTCCTCACTCTTACAGCTCTTGAGTCTAAGTCGGAGTTAGTCGTTACTTTATGATTTTTCCCTTTTTTGTACGATGAAAAATTGCAAAAATGGAAGTCAAGGGGGTGATTCTGTTTGCCTTTTATGTGACCTCATATGATGTGATAAATAGCGAATTAGGACCATTTTTAGACTGGGCGGTAAAGTGAAATAGTCACGCTGACCATAAGCCACTCACAGAAATTATTGTATTGTAATCCCAGTTAAACCACATGCAACAAGTTAGGTTAATACTCAAGTTTGGGTATGTTTTAGTGATTATTACATGGATTGCATTTTGCAAAAAGGAACCAGGAGCATTGCAATGTTGCTAAGATTGTGCAACTTCTTTTATCTTGGAAGAAAAACCTAATTATCTATAAACTAGGGGCTTATGGGGCTGCTTCGCAGCCCCTTATTTTTCCTGTACACTTTTCACTTTCACATGTTTTTTTTTTTTTATTTATTTTCATTTAATTTTCTGTTTTGTCTTTGAATCGGGTCTAATTATTTTTTTGAGAGAATAAATATAACAAATGTTTTCAAAAATTGTAATTTTATTTAGTAAACTTTAAACTAAAATTTTGTTTTAATCTTCATACAAAATTATTTTTTAGGTTTTACATTTGTTTTCAAACTAATTTTAAAGAAGATCTTTTTTTATTTTTTAAATACTTTGCTTTTTTTTCGATTAAATTGTTGATTCTTCTTTTGCCATTTCTGTCCTGCTTTTCTTCCTATATTTCCTACAACTTTGCTCTTCTTCTTTCCTCCTTTTGTCTTTTATTTTTTTGCTTCTTCTTTTCTTCTTCAGTAGCTGTTCCTTCTGGTTCTTCTTCTTTTTCTGCTCCTGTTTTAACTTCATCTAATTTTTCCGCTTTTTCTTCTTCGTTTTTTCCATGTTCAGTCTGCTTTCTGGTTTCCGGGGAATGCAGCTGCATTCCGGATGCGTTAAGGGGTGGGAAGGAGGGAGGGACGGACTGAGAAACTGAAAAAAGTACGTTACGTAACGGTAAATATTAAATAAACTTACCTATATATCTATCCTTGAACTTTAAAGCAGTAAGGTCCATCACCCGGAATATCAATTCGATTTACAGAGAAAGAGGCAAAAGCAACAGCACTATTATAATTTCTGATACGCTTTATGAAATTTGGAGAATATAAATACTCGGTAAAGAAATTAAGCCATTTTGGCAGCAGTTATTAAAATGACCATTGGACATTTCACCCTGAAAATGGCGAGCATCACAATGATGACAAATTATATTCATTGAACCGACTGAAAATTTGGTAACAAAATTTTCATCAAAGTTCTGATCATCAATTTTATACTTCCGAAATGAAGAAATGAAACTTTGATTTTCTATACTAATAACAGAGTTAAGTTCTTGCTTCACTAAACGAACATGCGAAGAATTCTGGAAAACGCGACCACGTTTTGGAGGACGACCGCCTCGGTCATTGAAAATTTCACTCATAACAACTGTTAAATTTAAAATTAAAATTAGTAAAAATTATTATTATTTTAACAAAATCATAACTGAAAAGTTCAATTTTTAAATTAAAAAAAATAAATCAGAAGAAAAAGGATGAAATGAAAATGGAAATTAATAATAAACATATTTATACACATTGAAAAGAAACAGCGTGAAAAGTTCTGATCGGAATTTTTTTTTTTTTTTTTTTTTTTTTTTTTTTTTTTTTTTTTTTTTTTTGGTATGTTAAAATGAGAAAAAAACTTGGAGGTTATTGACTTAATGAGGAAAAATTGGCAATAGGAAAAAGATGGAAGCAATCATGAAAAACCCGTAAAAAAAAAAAAAAAAAAAAAAAAAAAAAAAAAAAAAAAAAACGCGGGAAAAGAAAAATGTAAGTTGATGGCAGTTGAGTGTTGGAAGTAACCTCACTTAATGATGATTGTTGAATGAAAACAGCTGATAAAAAGACAGCAAACAGTAAAGTAAGATGCGTAGCAACAAAACTTTTCCGAAAAACAAAAAACAAAAAACCCCCACTTCCCCTCATCCAATTTATGAGTTTTTAGGGATTTAAAAATCGGGGACGAACCCCAGAAAATAATTTATAGTTTTCCCGAAGCATTGAGAACAACACCTTTCAAATGAACCAACGCCCCTCGCAATTAGTACAGTGGTTGATTCACAATTTCATTCTATTTTTCAAATTAAATATTAAGATAGTTTCTATTTTACTCGCTAAAAACTGTAAATTCAAAACAAAAATTATCATGTGTATTTCATATTTTTACATGATTCCAATATTTAGATTGCAATGGATCAAGTTGCATAATCTTAGTAACATCTCAATGCTCCTGGTTCCTTTTTGCAAAGTGCAATCCACATTTCGGTGTCCGTATACTTGGTTTTTTTATTAGCTACCCATAATCGATAGGAGAGAAGCAAATATAGGTGATCTGCAAGTATTACATAATGTAATTCACCTAACTGCGGGCTGATTTTTGAAATTGATAGACAAAACTATACTCTGAAAAAAAGTAGCTTGGATCAAGCATGATATTTCTTGAATTTGCCGCCAAGAATTTTCTTTATCTTGCTTGAAGCTGACTTTTTCTCGATTCAAGAAAAATAATGCTTGGGTTAAGCAAAAAAGTAGCTTATATTAACCAGAAAAATTCTTGATTTAAGAAGAAATACTTCTTAGCGGCAAATTTAAGATTCTTTTTTTTTCAGTGTAGATAAAGGGGGAATGGAGTATCTTACGGTTGAAACGGGTGGATGCTATAGACTAAGAGAGAAAATGATAATCTAACTAAAAGGTCACTTGTGGAGTTCCTCTAGTTAGTCTAATATTACCTATATTTTGTATTACACCCATTTTTACCGATAGGATCGCTTTACACTTTCCCCACATCTTCTTTGGCTAAGCGCTTTCTCTGTCAGTTTTAATAACCTGCCTGCTGATCGTTAATTGACGGTACAAAAATCTCAAAATCCTTCCTTTTATAATGCTTCGCGGATAATTATCAGTCATTTTAAGGATATCTGGTATCTTTTTTTCACAAAAAATTAACAGACATAGAGAAATCTTTCCAATCTCAAATATTCGTTCCCTCAAAAGTAGGATTTTTAGGCGCTCGTATATCGAAAGGACGCGTCCTCGACTACACGGAAAAAATGGATCGCTGATTGGACAGTTAAATTGTTGAAAAATATTTCAGACAGTACATTTTACAATAGTGGGAAGCTACTTTAACCACGGAGTTGGTGTATTAGCACTTTTTTATTGTAAATCTACATTGAAGCATGTCGGACAATATTTTTAATTACAAAATTGTTAAATCAGCAATTTCGTATTTTCCTTGCCCCTAGCGTAAATATTACCTTGCGGTGAGCTAACCATCACCTTGCGGCAAGGTATCGGCCTATCCATCCTCTCCGAGCCCTATCCGAGCCCTCGCCAAGCCAGTTCAAGGAACTCGACGACCAGGATTAAAACCGTATGACAACACTGTAGACCCAAATCCAGACGCAGGGCTTGAAAAAGGCGACATTGCATCGGGAAATACCCCGTGTTGGGTACGATTTTCGTCTCCAGCGTTGCCATGCATAATTATTCCCAGTCGTTAAGTTCCACGAACTGACCCGGCGAGGGCTCGGATAGGGCTCGGTGAGGGTGGATAGGCCGATACCTTGCCGCAAGGTGATGGTTAGCTCACCGCAAGGTAATATTTACGCTAGGGATGAATAATGTCCGTATTTTTCCACTTTAAAACTAATTATCCTCTCTAATTCTTTTTCAGGTGAGTGGCGATGATCAGTATTTCATCTGCATTTGGCTTATCATGTAAGTGATCAATATGATTCCTCCTTATCTTATTTCCAAGTATTCCTTTTATATACAAGTTTGTTAAATCAGCAATGTCGTTTTTTTCCCATGTATTTTGGATCTTTAGAGATCGGAAACAACTGCAACAGCTGGTCTTGAGCGAGACTATCCAAGACTTGGCTCCTGCCTGCAATTGAATGCTTGCTTTAGCTCGACTGCCGAAACAGTTTAATTAATCGCGAAGTTGGGAGTCAGTGTTGGTTGGCGGCCCCGGAGCGAGATTAATTTTTCAACCTGGAGCTCGTTGGGATCGGCTCCCCGGGGAACGATATTTCCGGTTCGCGAACACAATCTCAAAAATTCTAATCACTTTCTTGGGGGGTCCTCAGGCCTCATTCCATATTCCGAACGGAGGGCGCCCGGCTTGTTGACGCAGTGAAAGTTGGCAATACTGTTTTTACTCCATTTAAATGTATGTAAAACAATCGATTCTTATTGCCTCGCCTAATATCGATATTTTTAATGGATTGAATGGAGAAAAACAATGTTGCCAATTTGCGGAATCGCCACTACGTTGACAATGGCGAAAACAGCCAATGGCGAAAGTCGCAAAATGTAGAATCTAGATTTCCAACGATGCTTTCTCGTCAATTTTTTTTCTCAGATTATCTGGTATCAAATCTTGGAATTTTAAATGATTTTTGCGTCCATCACGCATAAAATATTTTTGAAAATATTTAAGCAATTCGATTCACTCTGAAAATTAATGAAAGCAATCGCAGCTTATTTTTTAGGACGTCAGAGGGCGGTGTTCTTCGATGTTTCGATAGAAATTTAAATATCTCGCGGGAATAATTTTTCTGCTGCAAAACCATTGCTGGTCAATCCGATTTGGCTGTTATTGATCGAACAGAGATACCATCGAAACATGCGGGAAATAATTTCACCGCGGAAAATTCTCAATTCTCTTAATATTTTGCACAATCACTTACTGCATCGTAGGAATGATTTTTTTCGCGGAAAAACAAATGCATGCCCATCCAGTTATGCTTCTGACATCCAAGAAGGTGATATCTTCGGAACATGGACAAAATGATAGAGTCACAATTAACCGCAGAAAATTCCAGAAAATCCTCGATTCTGTACACGATCATATATTCAACTATACCGGGGGAATAATTTTCCCACGTGTATAATGCTAGATGTCATGGTCAAGTTTAAGTACACTATTTTTAAAAGTGATCCAACTTAAACTAGATCCAAAGCCCATACAATTACGTTTGTTACTTTTGTTTTCTTTTAATCTCCTTTCGGCAAGTAGATAATAATCCCCTAAGAGTTAATCATCATGACTTCAAGTTAGCAAGACCGAAACAAGACGAGATACGCCTCGAGGCTAAATGAATTAAAACACTCCGTTTTCTTTATTTGTCATCTTCCTTGTGCGAAATTCACTTATCTTTCATTAGAGGCCCGCGTTTCTTTGTTTGAAGAAATGGGTGGATAGCCATTATGCATTTAAATTGAACGTTAGGGGACAGAACAGAGGGCGACCAGTTATGAAGGGTCTTGGGCGAGGGGATTAACTCAAAGGAGTATTTTTAACCCCAGCCTTAACTTCGTTAAACTTAACGCAGCTTAATGAAAATGCCTCGTAGGGGGCTGCGTAATCACTTGATGAAGACGTAAAATTCCCATTTTGGGGGCTTAAGGAAATACACATGCTTGCGTAAAATTGAGCCAGATTTCGTTGATCCAACACAATAAAACGGAAAAAGTGATGATAGTCCTTCGAAGCGATTTCTTACATGCATCTTCTCAAAAGAAAGACGAACGGGGTCTGAGGGCGCTGGGGGAGGCTTAAAAACCGGTAAATAGCGTGAGATGAAGGAGGGGCTTACTTTTGCACTCGGAGGGTCGTTAAATTTAATCAAGTTCGATTTATGTGCGAAACTTTAAGCTTCCGTGATGAATTCGCCTTGCATAAAGGGATCTCTCTCATCGGAATTACCCATGAAAGAAACTCTACGAAAGCAGCCGGATTTTTACGACACAGTATAGAGAAGTGCAGGCTAAGTAACATTCCCATTAAAGGGAAGGGGAACGCGTTTGAAGTCGGAAAATTACGTTAGACAATATAGTGCGAGTGAAGTTTAAAATCGCAGATTAAAACCGTATTATTCGATGTAAAAATCTTAATGCTTTCAAAAAGAGCCAATCTCATCCAGATCGATCACTGGAAAAAAAAACACATTGGATCTAGAGTCCAGACTCTTAAAAACATCGACAAGAAAAAATACTCTTGATTCAATCAGATTTAAGCTTAAATCAAGAACCAAGCCTCTTAATTTGAGCGGATTTCCTTTTGATTCAAGCTTAAATCTGATTGAATCAAGAGTCCTTTTTCTTGTCAATGTTTTCAAGAGTCTGGACTCTAGATCCAATATGTTTTTTTTTTTTTCTTCTTTTTTTTTTTTCTTTTTTTCCCAGTGATGTAAACGTGGCGGAAAAGGACCTCTCTTATGAAATATGAGTATATCTTCTCATTTCGTCATCCCCTCGCGAAAGAACGTAACTGCATTTCAATGTTGCCAAATTTCCCCTCGCAAAGTCCGTTTTTATTATGAGAATCTTGGGCATTTTGAACCGGAAATTTCACTGATTAATCTCCAGATCTCATACGAAAAGCAGACAAAGTAGAGAAATTGGACGGGTGCATTCTTGTAAAAAATTGAATTGTTCAAGTAAATTTTGCAACCTCAGAATGAAGTTACGTTCCTGCTCGCAGAAAACGACAATTTCTCCCGCGAATTTGATTCGAGTCCAACATCCTCAGTGATGAAGTTTGATACGTTCTATTTCAGCGAATAGTGAAAGTAGTGTTGACATTTTTGCCACCCATCAGTACAGTTTGCTTGTAAAAACACGTCTTCATCGTAAAGTATTGATTTTAACTACGAAATGTGGCAATCGAGGAAAGCAATACAATTATCCGATTCCGTCGACAAAAATAGGATTTGTTTTCTAAGCAGCTTACTCAGGATCCAAACGGAAGCTGTCAACCGAGCGTTCGCCCCAAAATCCCTTTTTTTCGAGTGGGCAAATTTCAGCTGCGCGAAATCGTAATGCAGTCCCTTTTAATCACATTCACTTGTTGTTCATTACATTTCGAAAGCAAAAGTTCCAGACCGCGCATTTCGATTGCGTTGTTTCAAAATCTCCACTCCTGTTATATTTTTTCAAGTGAAACGACCGAATATCATTATTCAGAATTTTTAAACAGTATCTATACTGGACGGAAGGAGAACCGCAAACATTTTAAGGTAACGGCTGTGGACAGTATCCAACTGAAATTATATAGTCGGGACGGATGTTCAAAAAGCCGGCAATCGAGATTAGTGGTTTCTATATGTCCTAGTCGACTTCCATGCTCTTCCTTTCATTGCATTTTCCTCGGATTTACAAGCTCTCTAATTTGCATTCTAGCCATGGGTTAGCAAAGTAAATAATACGCAGCCTTTGAAACGAAGGGTTCAAAAATTTCGTCACGTAATGAAAAAAAGACAAATCACATTATTGAATGTCCCCTCAAAACGCACACCATGTAGCAGTGCAACGTTCTGGAGTGAACTTTGTCGTTCCATAAAAACGTGTTCATTTCATACCTTACTAAATCCTAAGAATATCACGCAGAATCAAATGTCAAAATATTTTGATAACGGTTTGCTACTTTTTTCCAGTGGATCGTGTGTGTGAGCGGAGGGGGGTGGTTAAAATCCTAAATACCACTTCAAAACGCTGCAATGTCGTTATAGATTGTCTCTGATTAGTATCACCCACCTGAGTAATACTTGGATGACCCATCAAATGCAGTTTTGAAATCCTACCAAGAAAAGCCCAGATCTATTCACAACAGGGCAACTTAAATACTTCATCAACGGTTCCAAAGTTTCGGTAGATTATAGGAATTTTAACTTGGTGTTTTATTTATTCAGACCAGTCATAACCGTTTCGAGATTCGTGATGAAAGAAACACACCAAAAAACACAAAACAACGGAGAAAGGTTGACTCGGTGTCGCGCGTTCCTCATTTCGCCTTCAATTTTGGCGATACTTCACGCCCACAACTGAGTACGAATAGTGGTATCACCAGTTTGCGTGCCATTTGCGTGCTTTGTAGCTGCGGGACGATTATCAGCGGGCGATTATTGAAAGTTTAAAGCAGCTTAATTGGAAATTGAATGCGATATATTGCGTGAATAAGATATGATTATGTGTCTAGCCTTGTCTTGCAACATAATTTCAACAATCGCGCTGCAAAAAAAAGATTTAACAACTTATCTTTCGATTTAACTCGACTAAAAATTCTCCTTTTTCTTAATTGCATTTTAAGAATGAACTCACAACTTTCACTCTCTTACTTTTTATTTAAAGTTAATTTATATTTAAGTGAACGTTGTGAGCTCATTATTAAATTAAAGTTGGAGCCATGAACTGTCGTGGCATCAACCTGATCGGATTTTTTTTTAATGTGACTGCATGTTCTTATCAATTGCGTTCAGTTTCGCGAAGATTATCATTTTTTATCTAGTGTCTCAGTTTCTTGTATATAATGTGTCAGCTCCGCATGGGGGGGGGGGGGGGGAGAAACACGTCTGCGGTAAGTAATAAACAACCGCCAGAATGCTCGTGACTAACACAATTTTTTCTCATTTTAAGCGTACCAGTAGGGCTCGCTTTTTGAAATCACTCAGATGTACCATAGTACGTAGCACACAGATCAACCAATGCTATTCAACGGGTCGTCCAAATACTTTTTTCCTCGCACCCGTTTCTTTGTCTTTGAACCATTACTCTGTCAAGCCCTGATGGTTTTTTACCAAAACATCTAATGAACTGATGGACAGGACTGATGACAGGAAAAGATGCTGTTCGGGAATGGGCGTCCCGCTACGCGAAGATGGCACCCTTTATACTCTGTGCTTTGCTGATGATCAGGTGGTAATAGCTCAGGACGAAGAAGATGCGAATTACATGACGCGGAAGCTAGTGGAAGTATACCGAAAGTGGGGAATGGAAGTAAATGTGGTTAAGACGGAGAAGTTGGTTATCGGTGGTGATCAGCAAAGCATTGAACTGGAGGATGGCCGGAAGATCCTGGACTGTGAAGAGTATAAATATCTCGGAGTTTGGTTAACTAAGGACGGAAATTTGGATCGGGCCATTAAAGATCGGAATGTGCAAGGCAGGAAAGCTATCGCGATGCTAAATGGGGTTCTCTGGGACCAGAGTATCTCCAAGGAGACCAAAAGGAAAATTTACAACGTCATCGTGAAGAGTATCGTAACTTACGGGAGTGAGGTCTGGCAACTTAAGAAAAGAACTGAAGACATGCTTAGGGCAACCGAGATGGACTTTTGGCGAAGGTCTGCTGGGATATCGAGAAGAGAGCGTATCCGCAATGAAAGGGTACGCGAGATAATGGGTGTGGAAAAGGACATCGTGCACGATATCAGGTCCAAGCAGTTGGTCTGGTATGGACATGTGCGAAGGATGGCAGATGATCGGTTGCCCAAGCAGGTCTTCGATTGGGTTCCTCCCGGAAGGCGATGGCGTGGACGTCCTGTGAAAGGTTGGCGACAAGGGGTGGAGGAGGAGATCAGAAGGTGCCAATTGCCTGATGATCTCTGGGAGGATAGGGGGCAATGGCGATTGGGCGTCGCAGAGCGCGAGGCGGCGCTATAATCGCGACTTTATGTATGTATCTAATGAACTGCTAATTGGAAACCCTTGAGAACATTTTTCTGTCAAAACCGTATTATTCAATTTGACAGAAACCTCATAGGAGCTTTCTTACGCTCGGAGGACTCAACTCTAGAACCTTCTTTCCCGCCAAAACTCTATAGCCAATGAGCGTCTTGCACTGTAAGTGCAATCTGTGATGAGCCTCGTGACTCATTATACTATGTACTAACCATGGCCCCTGCCGAAATCCACTTAAACCACTACAGTTATCTCGCGATATAGCTTTGGGTGTCCGGTTTCGAGCAAGGCAATAAAAGACGGCGAGGCGATTAACCGATTAACCATTCACCGTGATGCCAGGATCCACCAAATTTTCTCAAAAATTGTTTTCCGTCTATTTAGCGAGTTTTTCTTTACTTTCCGTTGAAGTACAAATAAAAAGAGACCTCATTTGTACAAATCGGCCGAATAGGAGAGAAGTTACAGTTCGAAATCCAAAGAGATTAACTGAACGCGATTTCGATGCACGGTAGTTCGCCCAAATCACGGTCGTGCGCAAATGCCGCATATCAGCTTAAAATCAAGATAATTGGACGGAATTCTTAAAATTAATTTACATTCAACGTTCATGAATCAATATTTTCTCCCAAATTTAGCAAAAAGTACCAATTGATGCAAAAAGCAAAGACGTGAAAATAAGAGGTATTTGTCCAACATTTCAGTTATTCGGCACGCTTTTCCAACATACTCATGTTGGATTTTTTCTTCTTGTTTAAATTCCGATTAGAAAGTATTACTCTCACTATTTGCTGAAATTTACATCATAAAATCTCTCCAATGAAAATCTCACCATGTAACCTAGAATCCATTATCTCCTAAAAAGTCACACACTCGTTTCTATCGTCTCCTCTGAATTTAAAACCCGTTCGAGAACATTTGACTGCCGAAGCGAAGGCATTTTTGGGACCCCATTTTCAGAGCCCCCTAATACAAATGAAGAAGTTTCGAGTGGCCTCAGATTGACTGTGTAATTCGTTCCGCCTTCCCGGTTCCCATGCCTGAATCGGACGTTGCAAACTCTCCAACGTTTCTCATAAACTATTAGCTAAAATCAAACGCAAATAAAGGGTCTGAAACTCGGCAACGTTGTTTTCTGGGGGCCTGCGTGGGAATTGCGCCCCTTGCCGCGACCAAATTTCGTGCCTCCCTCAATTTTCCTACCCGCCGCGCCCCCTCCCCCCCCCCCCTCGTTGGCGGAGCCCTCATCGGCTTTAGTCCCGTTTCCCGTCTTTCGGTGGAAGACGGGAAATCAGCATCTGCTCCGCGGATTTCCGCAGCGTGGATGTTTTCTTCGCCGCCCAAATCCTCCTCCGCCGCTCGTCGAAATTTAGATCTTTTAAGTTCACATTAGACGCTGCGCACCCGCGAAGGGAAAACAAAAACATGCGTGCGAAATCCGGGCGGAAACAAAACACGACTCTGATGCCAAAGTTTTGATGGAAATCCTCGTTGAATGCTGGGATACTTTCAATTTCCTCTCAATTCGAGTTCAAATATGGAATAGCAAGGTGTCTAGCGACTGGGAAACAGGGAATTGTCAGGGAATTTCTTTTGTCAGAAAAATCAGGAAAAACGCCAGAGAAATCGAAAAAATTCAGACTGTTATGTAATTTTATTTTGCAAACGATTTTGTAGCAAGGAAACGTCAGGGAAATCGAAAAACGCGGGTTTTTCGAGAAATTTTTAGCGAAGTTCATTCTCGCGGAGATTTGTACCAGAATTTCTGATGATGACTTTAGTATTTTAAAAATGAGGCTAAAACAGCTCGCATAAGTTCAAGCACCGTATATTTTGCTCTATTTATTATCTTGTTTTCCTAAAACATGAAAAAAATCTTACTTACATCTAATTAGTTCAATCGTATCGAAAAATTAGGTATTTTTCCCTTTTTGTCAGGAATATTTCAGGGAATTATTTTTTTCCGTCTGTTAGACAATTTTAAATTTTTCTCTGGTTTTTTGGCCGTTTTGTCAGCGAAATCGGGAATTTATCAGGGAATTTTTTATGTGAAAATTGCTAGACACCCTGAATAAAAAAAACAGAGATCTGAATGGATGCTCTATTCACAGGAGGCACAGCCAACTGATAGGTGCCTTGATAGGATAAAATGCTGAGAGACCTAATGAGCACACTGAAAAAAATAATATGCTGTTTTAGCATCTAGGATGTCAAAAATGTGTCTGGTGATCCCAAGATGCTGCCTTAACTGCTCCCGCAGTTGAATTTGCATTCACAGGATGTAAAATTAACTGCGGGGGCAGTAAAAGCAGCATCTTGGGATCACCAGACACATTTTTGACATCCTAGATGCTAAAACAGCATATTATTTTTTTCGGTGACATCTTAATGTTTAGAAGTCTAATCCTAAACGCCCACATTGCGTAGTCTGTTTGGCACAATTTCAAATTAACCGCGTCCATACGCATTTTTCCCTCAATAACCTGCTACTTTGATCGCCAAGAGAAACGTGTAAGGAAATTTATGCTGAACAAACAGACGAACCATCCCACAAACAATTCTCGTCTTTAATTTCAATAATTCCCCTTCGAATTTCTTCGTGTCGCAAGAAAAAATTCTTGATCAAATGAAAATTTGAGATGTAGACTGAACAAATTGAACGTTATGAGGAGGAAATTTTCGACATTTACGAAATTCCCATCTTGGTTTGAAACCATGGTCGAGTTTCAGCACCGAACACGTATGAGTGGCATGGGAGCTCACCATGTCACACAAAAATGACCGAGCAATTTCCGTTCAAAATGTTGCTGGATTTTGCATATTCTATCCGTTCCGTAGAGAAATTAGTGCAATATCTGCAATGCCGAGACCCTCGAGAAATGCTCCTATTTCTGCAATACAGCAGTATATCCTCAGCATGTTTGCGTGACGTTGATTTTGAATGGAGAATAAACCAATTTTCTAGCAGGAAATTTGCATGAACTGGTGGTAATTTGCCGGAGACAGCAGAAGATGATTCTCTCCAATGAAATATAAGAATGCAAAATAATGTTGTTCTGTTTGAATCGACGTCAATTTTTGTCCACTTACTGCTTTTTTCGTATATTGTATCGTTTTTTGAACAAATTTTGCTGTATTAGCTGGGTCAATGCTCACTTAAATTAGAGCAGTCAAATGCTGAAACATCTTCATTTTCGAGAACGAGATTGTCACCTCTCTATCCAGTCACGCAGCAGTATAGAATTACGAAAAGCGTTGAACAAATAGGAAGGTGCGATACATGGCGCTATCGTGTGACAAGCGCGTGAAATCGAATAAACCGCCACAAGTCACTATAGTTCAAAGCTCACCCTGCGGAGCGCAGCACAAGACAACCTCCACTCCCTTAGTTCATCGTTTCCCCGACAGAGCGCGCTCGGATATTCATCCCCGCGTGGCTTTTCACCACCCCAAGGAGGGCCGGCCGGCGAATAAATTGCAGCACTTTAGAAACACACTCCAAATAAATTGAAGCAATTTCTTATCCGGTCCGGTAAACCGCAGGTGAGCAATATATTACGAAGCCCTCTATCAAGCTGTTGGGTAGCTCACGTCGGTCGGACTATTTATTTTTTATTTATTCGGCCGAAGTCGCGCTATTTTTCAGCGTCTTCCGGGGCCATTGTCGCCCCGCGCAGCGATTTTTAAGCTCGAGAGATTCCGCCGAGGGGATGCGCGCCGACACGTGTCGAGGGTGTGCCACGTGTCTGCGGGGATCATCGATTTCAATCGACGTTTGATTAGACGCTTTTCATCTTACTCACTGGCAATTAGTTACTTTTAGCCTTGGAGTCAGTCGCGGGCTTAAGTTACAATGAATCGGCTCTTTAATTGTGTAGACCATAATGAGGTTTCATACTTGGATTACATTTTGCATTAAGGAACCACTATTTCTGGCCCATTTTAGAAACAACATCATGCCATTGGTTTCCCTATGCAGATATGTGCTTTTATGGGAGAGCGAGTGATAGTGGCTCCTTATTGCAAAATGTAATTCACTTGATGTTTGATTTATTCACATGAGCCACGAACATCTTTTTTTGTTAAATGTCGCGCAAAATGAGTGGAAGTTGCTCTGGGATTAAACTGTCATATCGTAGAGAAGTTTCGCCTTTTTTCCTTACGGTAACCGAAAAAACTAAAGATAACAAACATCTTGAGATTCTTGATGAGAAACTGCACAAAAAAAACAAGAAACCAACCCAAAAACGATGACACGCAATCCAGGTTTCTCATTGCATCTTCAGTTTCGGTCATACTTCACGCCCACTGCAGAGTGAAAATAGTTATATCTTCAGATCAGTGACTAACATCTCTAGATTTGTACTGACATACTGCAAAAAAAAAACACACGCACAAAACCAACGTACTAACTAACGGTTGACCAAAAGTCGTGCGTTCCTCATTTCGCCTTCAATTAAGAGTGATACTTCAAACCCACCGCAGAGTACGAATAGTGGTATCTTCAGATTGGAAACAAGCATCTCGAGATTCTTGACGAGAAATTGCACCAAAAGCACTTAACAACGGAAATACGGTTGATCCTAAGTCATGCGTTCCTTATTTTGTCTTCAATTAAGAGTGATCCTTCATGCCCATCACATAGTACAAATTGCGTTATCACTCGTTTGCATACTGTTTCCGAGTTTTGTGGGATGATTATCAGTGGGCCGATTATTGGAAGTTTAAAGTAACCCGATTTGCCATCGAAATGCGATGTATTGCGTGATTAAGATAGGTTTGTACGTCTACTCTTGCGACTCTAGCGACATAGTTTTAACAATCGGGCCTCAAGAAAAACAACAGCAAAAAAACAAATATCGGAATAATAGTTGACCCGAAGTTGTGCGTTTCTTATTTCGCCTTCAATTTTGGTGATACTTCACGCCTACCCTGGAGTACAAATATTGGTATCACTTGTTTGCGTGCTATTTTCGAGTTTTGCGGGACGATTATTGGAACTTTAAAGCAACCCGATTGGGGAATTGAATTATGGGGAATTTGAATTATTTTTCTTTGGATTGGAGAATTTTTACATTAAACTGCCAAATCTAATTTCTCGATCCAACTCGACAAAAAACTCCCCATTTTCTAATCGCATGAAATGATAGACAAACTCACAACTTTCACTCACTTACTCTTTATTTAAGGTTGCTCCGTCTTTAAGTGAAAGTTGTGAGTTCATTATCTTTAAAACGCGATTAGAAATTATTAATTCCACCGTTAGTTGAACTTAACATCTTAAAACCTCTCCGAAGAGAATCTTGTTCCTATAGGCTTAAGTTCCTTTTCCATTAGACAGTCATACGCTCGTTCAATGATGGGCAGAATGTTCATCTTACGCCGTATTTTAGTTCCGTTTTCACATATCCTTAATTACGAAGATAAAATCTCGCTTGTCACTTGATACTCGAGATCCCTCAATTTTCCATGCATTTTTTGATCGGTTATTTGAATCTCATTAGCTCGAGACATCAAAACTCATTCATATCTTCACGTCGGAACACAGGGCGAAACCAAACATTCGGGAGTGGCACTTCCCGGCAGCTTGGAGGGGTTGCACGGAGATGATGGAGGTCTCATGATCTTATCGACGGATCAACTTAACAAACGCACATTTTCCCGAATTGGAGGGAAAAAATGATAGGCCCTGCCCGAGCCCGGGACGGTAATACGACTTTAATATAACGTGATTAATAGATCTCGTCGACACCCAAAGCCCCCTCGGAGACTTGCACCAGACGAGGAGGATGGAACGGAGAGAAGAGGGTGATAAATGCACAACAGAAGTCGAGGCCTAAGTTGCCGGGTCATCGGAGAAACGAACGCCCTCGCGCTCGCCGACCTGAGGGCTGATTATTGGAATTGATAGACAAAGTGATAGGCATAGAAGACATAGGGCACATGGAGCGATCCCATGTAAGAATGGTCTCTGAATGTTCTCTAGTTAGTTAAACATATTTCTGCTGAAAATTTACCCGTGTGGCTTTCTCCAATGAACAATTGAATCAGTGAGAACGAAAACACACCAACTCGGAAAAATGAAAAGAATCAAGACACACACGAAACCGAACAGTAAATGAAGGAATTAGTCCAAGATAGAGATTTTTGGTGCCGAAATACAAGCACTTAAGGGCATTTTAAAGGTCCAAGTCGGAACATACGCACTAACTTCAATGACTTCAATAAAAATTGACCGTCTTTTATATGAAAATTGAGCAATTTCGAGTTACCGAGTTGGTGTGTTTTCGAACTCACTGATTCAATTACGAATAAAACTAAATTATTAAATAAACGAAATCGCAACCCCTGCGGGCTGATTATTAAAATTGATAGACAAAGCGATAGACGAAGAAGACATAGGGGGTATGGAGCGATCCTATTGGTTAAAATGGTTGGTACCTACAGACTCAGGAAGAAAATGATGGACTAACAATAGGGTCTCTCGCGGGTTGCCGTTAATTAGTCTATTGCCTCATTTGTCTATGGCAACCACCCGCTTCCAACAATATTATCGCTTCATTTTCAGTTTGTCCTTTTCGTCTGTTGCTTTGTCTATCAATTTTAACAATCAGTCCGCTGCGGGCTGATTCTTGAGATTGATAGACAAGGCTAAAGGTGAAGGTGACGAAAGGGATATGGAGGGGTCCTTTTGGTGGAAGCGGGTGGTTGCAATGGACAAAGAAGGTAAGTAACTGACTAACAAACAGCCACCCGTGAGAGGCCTTTTATAGTTTGTCCAGCATTTTCTCTCCGAGTCTATAGGAGCCAACCATTTCAACCAATAGGATAGCTCCATGCTCCCTATGTCTTTTTTGTCTATCGCTCTGTCTATCAATTTCACCAATCAGCCCGCAGGTCTAAAATTTATCAACAGAATGTGGGAATCGAGTTATATTTCTAGAATCGGCAACGCTGTGATGCTAGGAGTTGAGCGGCCTAAAATGATGATAATACGTCTGGTAACAATTTTCCCTCTTAGCGCCAGCCTCATCAACTGTCACCGGTTTTACCTTCATCGCTCTAATTTATTTACGTGATCATTTTTTAGGGGACTTTTATCGTCATCATTATCGCTTTAATCACCGACGATGAAGACCTGAAAGGGCCCGTGCATGGCTCCGGCTGTCACTTAAAAAAGGGTTCCGATTATCCACAGATTTTATCAGCTCACTGTGTGTGTGTGTGAACTTTGTGTGCGTTTGAATAGGAGAATGTTTATAAACAAATCTACAGAATTTCGAATACCAAGAACTATGACAGAAATCCAAATATTGCTCCATGACAATTTTTTTAATTGATACTGACCAGTTAGTAGCGAGTAAAAATTCAAAGAATTATTCTCAAAAATACAGTTTAATGTGTAATGTGGTTATTAGTATGGACTCAGTCGAGCTTCTCTCTCATAACCCATAATTTAAAATGAATTGATCAAGCACCAGTTTTCAAATATCAGCTTATTTAGATTTAACTGTGTGTTCCTAATTGAATCGATCTGAATTCTCTCAATGTGCTTTAAACAAAATCGAAATTTGTATAACAAATATTTTTTCTTCAATAGTGACTGTTCCTAATTGTATCATTAAGCATCTATCCAATGTTCCTCGCATCCTTGAAAAATTTTCAAAACTTTCGCTTATCATACTTTACGATATGTATAAAATCATATAAATAACGCGACTAACATAATGGCTGAGATGCGAAGCGCTATGAGGGGTTGGGTAGGAGGGCTGTCAGGGGGCGGAGCCTTCAGATCTCATCCAGAAACCTTACCAAGATATAGCGTAAAGTACAATGAAATCAAATACAGCTTATCATTCTGTCCATAAACATTGAAAAACTTAAAAAACTGCAAAGAAAAAAACACTCTTATTTTGGCCCATGCAGAAAAGTGATTTAACTCTGAGACACTTTTTACGTTGGATTAGGGGTACTAGCATATTGTCTTAATTGCCTTCGCTCTCTCTCTCTATCTTTAAAACTAAAATAGCTCGTTTTCGCGAAAATTACGGTCAAAAAGTGTTTATGTCCCGTTCCTGGCAGAAAGACAATGTCTAGAAGTCTCACGCAAGGAGTTACTGTCGTCAAAAGGGAGAACACCGTATGATCATTCAGCCGTTGCCAAATTTCCCGCAATAACATAGTTATTCTCAAGGGTGACTATGAATTTTTCCCCCTAAGATTTTTAAAAACGCTCAACTATGTTGCGAATAAAATTATTTGAAGAATTGCAGAGAATAAATTCACAAGTTTCTTAGGAAATTTGCGTCGATTCAAAGGGAATTTGGCAACGTCTGATGGCTTATACGTCGTTTTTCCATAACTCGATAGTGTAGGCATCCAAGTTGCGAGCGTCTCGGCGAGTTGCGTTTAGCGGCTAATTTATAGTTCTCGAGGTGGCGTAAGTCGTTTCTCAGTTCTCAATGGGAACCGCACACGGTCGGCTAATCCAAGATTTAATTATTGCCCAAGGAGTTTCCGCGATTCGGGCATCGTTGCCAGTTTCACGGAAATAATCGATGATTTTCGTATTAAAACAATAGGAATTATGTGCGACCTGGCAACCGGAACAGAGTGCTTATCTCCAGTGGCTAATTCAACGAGGTCCACGCGCTGTTGTTCCCCGCCTCCAGGTGACGGCCAACTTTTCGCGGGAAATTGCCGAGAAACGCTAAGGAAGAACGTCGTTTGAGCATTCAAATTTTGCCAAATTTCCTGCGATTGAAGTAGAATATTTAGGTTTGAGGAAAGTTACCAACGTGCCTCTTGGAAGTTTCAAATAAAATCCAGAGAGAGTATATTTTGAACTACATTTTGCAATTAGGAACTAAGATTTGTGGTTCAATTTGAACTGAAAGATAATTTTTGTTAGTGAATGTTTAATTTGTCATTCGATTAATCGATCTTATTTTATTATTTTTAATAACCCGAAAAATACACTGGAAAAAAAACACATTGGATCTAGAGTCTAGACTCTTGAAAACATTGACAAGAAAAAATACTCTTGATTCAATCGGATTTTTGCTGGAACCAAAACGAAACACGCTCAAATTAAGAGGGTTGGTTCTTGATGTAAGCTAAATTCTGATTAAATCAAGAGTACTTTTTCTTGTCGATATTTTTAAGAGTCTGGACTCTAGATCCAATGTGTGTTTTTTTTTTCCAGTGTACATTGCGATACCATATTAATTAAGTGAATTTTCCGTGACGATTGTGTTAATAGTGCTGAGGAAAGACTCGTAGTCCGCAATGTACATACAGTAAAACCAAAATAAGAATCAAAATGCGTGTGAAGGCAAGTCTATTTATTAATTGACTCTAAAGTTATTAAGTCAAGTGGTCCACGTAAAAACTTTAGGTAGAAAGTACATACTAAAAAAAAACTCCAGCCGTGGAAGCCATCCTTACGGGTTATATAGACATACCGTCCGCGTTCCAGGCTCAAAGTCTGAAAGTTACAGGCGTAGCACCCGGAGGAATCGAAGCTACGGCTCCAGCACCCGGAACTTTCGGCCTCTGAGCCCGGAACGGACGGAAAGTCCATACAGCCCATAACTTTTTTTCTCAGTGTACTCAAGTTCGCCAGAAAATGCACGTTTATCAGAAGCAATTCGGCAAATGTTAGACGTTCATAGGGTCTTTGTCTTTAGCGCGGCAGAGTTTCGGGTTTCTTTGATTCGAGCTAAAGTTCCCCCACAAGGAACTTTGATAATCGCCAGGTTGAGTGAAAATTGCTGCTCCGACTTTATGATTCGAGGGCCGTGCTATTGTGGCGGTGGGGAGACAACCAGGCTTGCAACTTGCGAAGTTGGTAACTTGATGATGGCAAACGGATTCGGCAATTTGCGACGACGGCGGCAGTCCCCGCGAATAATTTCGTCATACTGCCGTACTGTTTTTGGAGTCAGGCAATTGCATTGTCTTGGTGGTTAACTCGAAACGGTTCCACACTACTCTGCCGTGATAGCGAAGAGAGAGAGAAGTGCAAAAATGAAGTTTCGAGAAAATGGGCTCGGATAAGCGTCTGACCGGGAAATTT
The DNA here is from genome assembly GCF_918797505.1 of Bemisia tabaci. Taxonomy (NCBI): domain Eukaryota; kingdom Metazoa; phylum Arthropoda; class Insecta; order Hemiptera; family Aleyrodidae; genus Bemisia; species Bemisia tabaci. The sequence continues at coordinate 46,041,213 of NC_092798.1, read as the reverse complement.
TATCGAAAGAAGCCTCCGTTCTTTATCAAATTGCCACTAATCATCCGAAAGACTCTTCGAATTCGTTGATTAAAAATCGACCGATTTTATTTTAATTACACAAAAAGGATATTTTTTATTTTCATGTTAGGCTAGTGTTATGGGCAAGACAGCCGTAAGTGCTATCTTCTGCATGCTTTCGTGGTTGCGTTTCAGACACAGAACATAAACACATTCTCAGGTTGGAAATTGGCTGAGGTGAGTGACATTTTCAAGAAAGCATACTGTTTCTATTCGCTCTCGAAGGAATATAATGTCACTTACGGCTGTTTTGCCTAAAACTACGTCATTTTTTGCGGATGCTCGATCAAAATGTCCAAAAATCCAAAAAGACCAAATATCATTAATGTCTAACAGAAAGATAAGCCCAAAGGTAGGCGAATATCCAAATCGCTGGAAAAAGTAATTATCAGCCTTTCCATTTGAATCTTGTATTATGCTAATAAGCGCCGTACGATAAATTACAGTATGGACTCGTTAATATCCAAATAATGAGGGTAGAAATAAGAATGGTCCATAAGACGCCACAGTATAATCGAGCTATAACGTGAAAGGAAATAATTTCCGGGCAGAATATCTTTCCCGCACAAAGTACATTTTTGGTACATCTTCCGATTATCGTTGCCGCACAAAATCATTTTCATACAAATCAGACCTCAAACATCTGACGACATCAATAATGTTTCCAATCTTTGTTCACTCATTTTTCTTAAATATGCCTCATATTTTTCTCGACGTTGCCACATACTACAGAAAATTATTTGCGCAAAAATGATTTTGTGCGGCAACGATATTCGGAAAAATTACCACAAATGTACTTTGTGCGGAAAAGATAGTCAGCCAATTTTCGAAAGTTTTTCATTTTGTTTTTCCTAAAGATGGCAGCATTTCTGTACATATTGACATTATTGGCCTCAAAAATTGCAAATCAAACTATTTATTCTAAAATCTTATTTTACTTATTCCTATTTATTCGCAGTTCTTTTCGTTTGCGGATAATGATTCTTAGCCAGTTGTTCAAGCGGCCGCCGCAATAAAATTACTCCGTCCATTCCATTCCATTCCCGAAGGAACCATCCAGCGGGGTCGTTAAAAATGAGGAGATGAAATATCGTCGGCAAAAACAGTCGGACGATTAGTACAGAACGACGCAGGGTTGCCAAAATGTCCTCATTTCGCCGAGAACGACCTCCAAAATCCCACGAGATTCCGCAGCGTCGTACGAGCACGTAGACGGGTCCTCGTGTCGCGCGGGTTGCATTGTCGCCAGGCGCCGCGTCTCCACCCCGAGGTCGGTCGGTGGTCAGTCTTGCTTTTTTGTTCCTGACCCGGAACATCGACCCTTGCCGCTGACGTCGGCCCTGATTTATGCGGTTTTCGCTGAGATAAAACATTTTTATATTTCTGCGCTACGTGACCGTCATAAAAATCGCGCAACTCTGTCTGCGGCGGTTAATTCAATATTTAGTTTTCCTTCCTCTCGCGCCTGGGACAACAGAACGATGACCCAAGTGCTTCGTGCTTTTCGCCACGAGAGTGCGCTGTTACCAGGTTGAGGCTCCAGGAATGGAATACAAAATACTCGCAGGTCAAATCCGAATCAGGCGTTTTGTCAGATGCCTATAGGCAAATAGGCAATTGGACTGAATTTTTCAATAAGGAACTACTATTGTCAGCTCATTTTAGAAACACCATATGCGCCACTACCCCCCCCCCCCCCCTTTGCAGACATGAGTTTTCATGAATTAGTAGTAGTAGTTCAGTTTTGCAATATGTAGTCCGTATAGAGACTTACTAAGTTTTGTCCATGTCCTGAGGAAGAGTAGGTCGGAATTTTTCAGTTTTTCGAGGAATTCGAGAGTTTAAAATTTATCAGGTAATTTTTTCCCGTCAAACTTTCTAATCCTATCTGTAGAAAATGCAAAATTAGACAATTAAACAATTAACAACTAGGCAAACGGCATTTTGGACAATACTTCAAAATGATTCGATATTTCCAAGTCGATTTTTACCTATATTGATGAATAATTGATTTGTCTAAAATCAGGAAAAATATCATTTTTTCAATCCAAAATAGCATTCAATCCTTAAGTAACGGGATTCTCTATTTCGCGCACAAATTATTCCGTGTTTTCAATTTCAAGTCTATATCAATTATTACAGAGGGTCCAATCGAAATTTAATGAAATGTATATCCTTTTTTTAAATTTAAAAACTACATCTTCTCGCAATTCAGAATTGTGACCAAACCGGCATCCTGGGTAAAAATAAAAGTCCTGCTCAGCAATGCAAGCGTCAGTACGAAGGTGCATTTTTTACCGGTTTCTTTTTTCACTCTTATTTTTCTTCTGATTCAAGCTTTGCACATTACCCTGCCTCACCGTGGTTTCCGCGCATTACGCCACACCACATTATCATTTCCCTACCTCATATTTTCTCAGGGTGTATCTTGTGTCCTACCAATTATCATACACCTTCAACACCAACACTTTTAGTGTTCGCTCGTTCCTGTTTGTTCCGTCCTTGCACCAATTGTTTCACATCCCATTACTTTTTGTGGTCCAGCCCTGGAGGTTTGTATTCAGATTAAATATTCTGAAGAAGGCGCAATATTAATATCTCTAAAATTTATAGGACTTGGAACCTTTCATTCCTCCTTTGAGAGGAATATTCAAAAAAATTCTCAGAAAAGTAATATGTTATTAGAGAGAAAAGGCAGTGTCTGAACAAAATGTTCCTTATAATAACAGAATTCGGTCCGATCCACAACAAAAGTCCGACAAACTAAAGTCCAAAGTAAAAACATTCAAAGTGGACGTCACTGAAAAAAAAAGAATCACAATCTCAACTATACTTCTAGCTGATTTTGGCGCCAGTTATAAGAGTAGTTACACCTGACAGAGGCATAGTTGATCCTACTACACTTTCGGCTTACTCTACCATACCTTTAACTGGTGCAACTACTCTTATAATTGGCGCCAAAATCAGTCAGGAGTATAGTTGGGACTGTGATACTTTTTTTCCGTCTATGAACTGAAGTTCATTTCCAATATTCATCCTAAGAGGAGTACAACTAAAATACTATTTTTATCCATTCTAAGCTTAGATGATTTCTTTCGTTCCTATCCGTTGAACTCTGTAAAAATGAAGTTATTAATGACTTAACTCCGTTCAATTACTATGCCTCGTCGATATAATTTAAAGGCTGAATTCAAGCGCAGCAAATTGCAAACCTTTTCGACAGTGTTCAACTTTTTCATTTCATCATCACAGATCAAGAGGGTATTTCTTTTAAATTCGCCTAACTATCATCGATGGAGCCATCCTTTTATCATTCCCGCAAAAAAAGAAAAAAAAAACGATAAGTATAATAAATAATGCGACACAAAAGCGAAGTCAACACCCAACTAAAACGCGTGGTCCCATTATCATTAAAATGAGCCGAGGTCGTGGAGGGGTAGCTCGCAGCTGACGCGCGATTTGAGTCATCGTTGACACCGGTGTTGAACAACGACAAACAGCGCCAAACACGCAATCTTAATAATTTAATTAGGTCCGAGTCAATATTGCAAATGGCCCTCCGGAGGGTCGTTCGGCTCCCGACAGCTTATTTTTCTATTAATTGAGTCATATCCCTCGGATTGCAACGAGTGGGATTTTAAGACACGCGATCCGGCCGTGTTACCCTGTAAACGGCCACATAACTCGTTAAGCTTTCAACTGATGCGCTGTTGTCAGTTGGAGGAAGTTGCGTTATATTCGAGTAAAGAGATGATGCTACAGCAGCAGATGTGTCAAAATATGAAGGCTTAAAATCATTTTTTCTAATTTGCAGAGACTGCAAAAAACTGAAACTTTTTTTGGCACGAATAACGCACCGTAAAAACATTTCTTGGGATATTATTTTGACTTAAATCGTCGTTTCTTGTCGACGAAATTTGGTTTTTCAGTGAAAAAAGCGTCGTTTCACTATCGTTGAATTTAATTAAAAAGCGTTATTGCAAAACAACGTTTCTTCAACTCAAAAAAAAGGGGAAAAACCTGACTTTAAGTTGTGAAAAACCAAATTTCGTCGACAAGGAACGACTCTATAAGTCAAAATAATTCCTCAACAAAAATTTTCTCAGCCAACTTCTTCAGCTAAAGCTTAAATTACATCTCAGAACCTGAGTGACCACTGACCAGGACCGAACATTTTGAAAGTCAAAGTCTATATTATTCTAAGGATCATTTCGAAAGATAAAACGACTTTTGCCCTGTTGATCCACAAATATCACAAATATCAAATTTTCACAAATATCAATACCATTTGAATGTATGCACTTTTGATTCTAACTCTTCGATGATTGAACTTTGGAAACTTCTTAAAGAATACATTTATTGTGAAAGTAAACCCCCATGGAAGCTTTGAGCGTGGGAGCCGCCTCGAGGGAACCCTCTAAAGGAACATTGAATATCTGCAATATTTTCGCGGCTGAATATGACATTCTTACAGAGTACCTTTTTAAGGCTTTTGAATCTCTGCACAGTTTTCAAATCTGAATACAGCACCATCTCAGATTAATTGAAAAAAGCGACCAATCTTTAAAGGATTAGTCATTCAAAGTGGCAACAGTCGCATTTTTTACATGAACGCGTGTAGGTGCATGATACGTATACTGCCGATCGAACACAATGATCAATCCCTCTAAAATAAAGCAAGAAATTATGTCGAAAAAGTCTTCTGAAAAGTACGATCATGATGCATTAACTTCCTGAATATAAAATCGAAATAATAAGACTTTAATTTTAAATTGGACAATTATGCACCTGAGCTGTAAAACCATATCACCTGTTATAAACCTCGCGGCACGCACTGTGTATGGTCAACGATCCATGAAGAAACAGTTGACTCAATGTGTGAATCATTTAGCCAACCTTGCAGACAACCGTATTGTCACACCCTGATTGAGGGGATTTCAAATTGGTTTGAACCATGATACCATTTCTTGGTAAATAATTACTGTGCAATGAAGTTTACTAAAACTAGGTATATGTAAAATATGAATTAAAAGAAATAAAGATTCGTGAATATCTTTATAATTACCCATGTAAATTCAAAAGTTGTCCAGAGTTGTGGATGACTTATATGGATAGAATGACGCACAAAACCTTGAATGTTGATTTTTTATTTAGACTTTTTTCTCTTGACTATGTCATATTCTGCTGTATCTTTTCAAAAGACTTTGAATTTTCTCTTCTTTTAACTCCAGTCAAAGCGCATTCGTGAGGCTAAAATAGACCTTAAAAAAACAAAAAAAACAGCATGCTGGGTTTTACACAATATGCCCGTGGATTTTGTATTAATCACCAGTCGGACCGACTATCCGTCGTCTCCTGGATGAAAGAACGTAACTCCATTTTATGGTTGTCAAATTGACTCAAATAATTGATTTTTTTACAAAAGTGTACATGCGCAGTTTTTATCCAAAAATTGTATGATTATTGAATGAAATCTGTGAAATAATCAGTGGCACTTTCAGTTAGAAATTCCCAAGATTCTCTGGGTTAGTAAGCAATTTGCGAGGGGAAATTTGGCAACATTGAAATGGAGTTCCGTTCTTTCGTGAAGGAAACGACGCATTGAGTAAAAATCAAAATGCTTACCTCAATCATGATCTCTAACTCTTTTGGTGCTATTTTCTCTGTTTCAGGTAATTGCCACAATCCTGATTGTATTCAAAATGATCTCGAGAGTGTCACTTCAAGTAGTCAGCCATGTGAAAATAAGGTAAACAAAAATCGAGGAATGATTCTCTATGTGCTTCTATTATTAATTTAATTTTAAATTCATTTCGACTAGGGCTCCTCCCCCTCTCCCTTGGACGGTTACAAGCCATGAAAAATGAACCCGTTAGAACATGGCAGAAAGCACATCTTCATTCATCTTGAGATTTTTTTCTTTCTTTCTTTCTTTCTTTTTTTCATGTTATAACCCAGAAACCTCAAAGTTTCGCGATTTTTTCTCGCAAATTTGCAACTCCGCTTGGATTGTTTAACTAAGATCTTTTAATCAGCTATTAAATTAATTCGTATCGTATCCTCTTCCGCGCATTTGAATCTCAGTCTTTGTACATTTTTATAATTCGATTAAACTACACTCATCATTTTCATCCCCTCGAAGACACGCTACTCTCCCTTCATTTTCTCATCAAATGAAGGATGGAAGGATAAAAAAACCCAAGGTCCTGAAAAGCCTTGAGCCCTAGGGTCCCTTGATTAGTACATTACCGATGGATCGCGATTTTTTCGACGTTCCTTGTTTACCACCACCCTTTCGAATCACTGCGTATTTTTTCGTAACCTGAACCAAGGTCAACAGAATGCAGAGAGAACACAACAATCCCTCTAAATTAAAACCCCACCTGGCGGGGAGAAAATTTAATCTCGGAAAAAATATATTTTCACTTTCTCCCTCTCGTCTCATCTGGCGCCTCATTCACCGCCCCCGCGTTTTAAGATCATCTCCGACTGAAAAGAAAATGAATTTCGTTTGTGCGTTTGGCAGTGAAGAGGGAAAAGTAAAGAGAAAGAAGCGATCGCGTCACAGGGATGAAATGGGGGAGGGTAGGGGGGTTATAAGGGGGTTCGGCTTGAGAGGAAGGGAGGGAGATTCAACAACCAGAACCAGGAGGTACGTCGATGATGTTTTCTTAAGGAAAAACTCCGTATCCGTATGTACTCAAGAAAGGTGCCTGATACATTTTTAGTATTACCGGGAAAAACTTTGATTTCGAGGAATTTTGCTTTGAGCCTCCAAGAATTTTTTTTCGCGAGTCGTTTGAGTGAACAGTCATTTCATAGAAACAAAAATTGAGTAGAATAAGTGTCACGGAAACAAAACAAAAAAAAATAACAGAAAACGAGGAAAACTCATTTTCGGAATTGCTCCATTCACACCAAGGAATAGACTTGTTGCGTCATAAAAAAGCGGTTAATGTTGCCTTGTAAAATTTTAGACGTGATACCATAAATTAACTTCTCACGCATGGAAAAAATTGAATGTAGTTCAACATTTATAAAGTTAAAGAAATGTGCTACAAGTACAAATGCTGATTTTACAATAAAAAATAAATGGATTAACTACTTCCACGGTTAAATAAACAAATTCAGTGTTGAGTCAACAAATTTTTTTAATGTAAAATTGACATTTGATCCTTGTCGCACCTTGTTTTAACAGTATTAATGCTGAATCAACACGCAATTTTTTTCCGTGTGTGATAATAAATTCTGTTTGTGTCCGTCAGACACATTTCATTATAAGACAAGTGAAATTCTATCGTCACACCTAAGAGTTTACCTGTAGTATTGCCTCACTTTCCTAGTGCAACAAATATTATTTTTAGACCAAAGAGAAATCTCAAAGGGAAGTTCTTCCTGTAACATGATCGAAAGTAAATGAGAAAGAAAGCATACCTTTGGTTTGACAACGAATGATTCCTCCCATTAAAAATGTGAGCTCCAATAAAGCTATGAGAACACTTCCCCATGTCACCATCATTAAAAATAATGTTGTGAATCATTGTAATTGATCGTCCTGTTGACTCAAGAAGTATTTTACTCATACTAATCAATAGCTGGAAGCTGTTCTTTTGCGATGATTGACTTCTCCTGAGAATTGTTTTCAACCCCCCTCCCCCTACCAAATAATCGGATGATATATGACAACGTCCAAATGCGCATACGGCTTTTTTCCGTAGCATGACAGCATAGGGGTGAAATGGGTTCATTGCGATAGGGGGATGGAAACTGAAAATCTTGAGCTAGGATACACGTCAATGAGGAGAGGCTACGGAAGCAAGGATAGAGGCGGCCTGCAATTTTCTCTCCGTTCAATCGATCGATTTTTTCCCGAAAACAAGTGGACAGTTAATAATTCTAGCACGTAGCAACAATGAACTTCACTAATGACTGGAAAATTGCAGTTTTTACCCCACCGACGCGACGGCCCCCTCCCCCTCCGGCCGACCTACGTAGCCGTGCCGTTGTCTTGGAGTCTGAGACGCATACATTTCGACTATTTATTGCTGTCTCTCCCTCTCCCTCCTGGCAATACTTGTTCTTATTCTGCTGTTGTATGAGCTTTTTCTGAAAGCTTAACGGTCTATTAAGTCCGTTTATTTTCCTATCGAGTCCCCTTTCCAAAAAAAGGAGGAAAAAGGAAACAGATTTAAGATGCCTGTTGTGGCGTTAAAACATAAATCAGTTGTCTTTCCACGCCCTGCTGGGTTTTTTTGCAATTTTAGAGCAGCTAAATTATCCAAATTCTGAGTGTCGTATTTATAATGTAATGCTGGAAGAGTAATATTCATTCGTGTTCCGCTATCAGCTCTTTACCCCAGGGAGATTTTACATAGTTACCATTAAAATTAAAAGCGGTTTAGGGAGGTTTTTAAAATAGCGCACTATAATGAAGATTTAAGCGGCCGAGGGTTCTGAGGCAAGCGGCAAGCGGGATCTGAACGGAGCGCCTTCATATCATCTTGATACTTCAAGCTTTGCCACCAAGGTAGTTTAGCTGCCTATCCGACCTAAACACAAATGAACTGCATTTTGCAGTTTGGAACTACAATGCCTGAATCAGTTAAAAAACGACCTATGTACCATTATCGTATATATACACATGAGTGTTTTTACTGATGGGCTAAAAATTGTAGTTCCTAATTGCAAAATGCAAACAAAGATACTAATTTCACTAGATACAACTACGAGTGTTACAGCTGCTACCGCACATTTGAAGAGGGGTTTTTTTATCTGTTTGCATCAAATTATTTAGTATTTAAGGATTTGATGTGAGAAAGTGAAGGACCGTAGTACCCTGCTAATCAAGATGATCACCAGACGTGACTCTGTTTGTGACTTGTGCCGTGCAATTTGATGACGATTGCTAATTTTGCCTGCGAAATTTACATTGAGAGTCTGGACCCTCAAGAGGTCGCTGAAATACCCCATATTGCAAGGTGATACACGACAAGATGGAAACGCCAGTTTGCAGAACGCGCACAGAGGGTTTCCTTGCATGTCTGCACACAGACTGTCACTAAGTAGACAGAACAGGTTCCATAAGGGATGTAATCTTGTACATTAGGCGGAAATTAAAACAGTTAGCCACATCGCTGCTTCCTGGTTGCCGGCTCGGCGGATATTTACCGAATTAATTTGAAACCTATTTGTAAACAGATTGCAAATTAAGTCGTTTAATTAGACGAGGACCCAGCAACGAGGATAGGTGAGAATGCAACAAACGAAACAAGCTGATTGAGGCTGGTAGTTTTGAAAGATTTGAGAATATTTTTACTGCATTTTGTTAGCCAATATAGATTGACTACTTTAATGTACCAGGGTCTCCGCATGATTTTGTCGATCACGATCGGAATTTGGAGCGCCTTCAGATTACCTCGATACTTCACTTTTTACTTCCAAGTTAGTTTAGTTGCCTATCCGACCAAAACTCAACGCACGATTGCACTAGATAAAAACGAATTTGTCTCAGCTGTTTCTACACTTTCAAGGAGAAACGGACTACATTTTGCGATTAGAAACTATAATTTCTGACTGATTCGTTTAAACACTAATGCGTCTACGAAAATTAATGGTAGATACGTTGTTTCTTGACAGATGCAGAATTTGTAGTTTCTACTTGCAAAATATAGTCCAAATGAGCATGTTTTCTGGATTTGAACAAAATTTTGTGGGGGAAAAAGTTATATAAAATCAATAACAAACCAGAGATGGGTCTTACCTCAAATACTGTTCCCTTACCATAAAATGAATCGTCACTGAAAAAGAAAGAATCACAATCTCAACTATACTTCCATCTGATTTTCGTGCCACTCATAAGAGTACTTGCACTAGGTAGAAGTGTAAAGGCACCATCCAGCAATTATAGTTAATCCAACCACTTTTTCAGCTGACTTATAACCGATTAACCATACCTCTGGCTTGTGCAACTACCCTGATACCTGACTCCAAAATCGGCCAGGAGTGGAGTACCTATATAGGGAGAGTATGGACATGTCGAAAATTTCGAGGTTAGGTGATGGAGTAGCTCTTAGACCCAAGGGTAAGCAATCTATGAATTCAACTTATCCAGAATGATTTATAATCACAATTGTTGGGAACTGTCGTTGGGAAAGCACGTATTTGACTTGGTATTTGCACAAAATTACTCATTTTTGCGGAAGAATGCTTACTTATGAATTTTCTTGTCCATTTTCGTTCGAAATTTGAGTCTAAAGATTGACAGTGACATTTTTCGTTTTCAAAGGTTACCTACCCTGTTGGCCCTTAGAGCTACATATTTCGAGTTGTCCGTACTCTCCCTACATAGGTACTCTAGCCAGCGGAGTGATTGTTGAAATTGATAGACAAAGCGATCGACAAAGAAGACATAAAGAGTACGGAGCGATCCTATTGGTTGAAATGGGTGATTCTTATAGACTAAGGGAAAAAATAATGACTAAGTATCGGGTCTCTCATGGGCTGCTGTTAGTTAGTCTATTATCTACTTCCTTTGTCCATTGCAACCTCCTGCTTCCACCAATAGGATCCCTCCATATCCTTTTTGTCTTCTTTGTCTTTAGCTTCGTCTATCAATTTCAACAATCAGCCCGCAGGAGTATAGGTGGGATTCTGATACTTTTTTCCATGATTGGAATTTTTCGAGTTAGGTTACCTCCGAGCTGAGAAATCGAACCTACCATCGGCACGGTTTGACAACCACCACGCACACCTACACACATCCCGAAGGAGGGAGGAATATTCGCATGCAACAGACTGCTCCGATTCCGCCGGATTGAGACCCTGCCGCGTCGTCGCGGGAATTCGCGGAAACCACTTTTCCAGGGAGAGGGGGGAGGGGGCGGGGAGGCGATCCGAAACTACGACGACGGCTGAATTATGCATAGCATCCGGAAGTTAAGAAGAGGGCCGGGGGCCGATCTCGAGGCTCATCTCGCGATGTAAACGGTTATGGTTAATTAATAATTCATAGCTACTTTCTTGGGAGTACCCGCGCCCGGGGGGAGGGGGGGAGGGATGAGCGACCGGGCCCGGAAAACCGATTTCACACTCGAAATCGCCCGCCGCATTAATCCGTCGTCTTTTGAGGCAACTCCTACCCCCCCCCCCTCTTCAACCGGTCGGGGAGTCACTTTGGGGAGCTTGGATTTTGCGTTGGGATTCGACGTCGTGAAAGTTTTGTGGACACTATTGGGGTGGAAATCTTCGAATCTTGCGAAAATTTGAGATGTTCTGATGTCCTGTCGTATGTGTGAAATATGCATTGCACTAAAAAAAAAAAAAAAAAAAAAACAGAAAATTACACAAATATTCATTTTTTGGCCAAAATATCGGTTTCTGTCGTGTCATGTAAGAAATGCCACGAATCAGCGATGAAAAAATCGCGTCGGCTAATTACAAGTCCATTCTGCAGTTGTAATTTTTCCGTGTGTTGATACTGTCACCACTACGTTGCTATATCTCTACCACCACGTTGGTGAAACTACCTATCAATTAAAAGATACCTATTTTAATAGTTTTGGTCATCTGAATTATGAATTCATTAGAATACCACTAATTCTGTGATGTGAATCATGTTTTTTTGATCAGAACAAATTGAAGATCCATAAGAGAGCAGAATAAAATCCTGCTTTACCCTCCCCTCTCAAAACGAAAGCTCAGCGCTTACGTAACATTTTGGTAACTTTTTGTGTTTGTAAGAGCTGCGGTTCTTATTGCTCTCTGTTAACTGATGGAATATCTTTCTTTAAAAATAGTGTAGTGAAATTTAACATTTTGATCCGTAATTTTCGCTGAGGAAGAAAGAGCATGCCGTTTCCCAGAAAAAGGGTCCTTTTTTTTAATGGACAAACTTTAAGAAACTTAAGCCTCCTGCCTCGTCTTTAGTAAGAGTCTCGCGTGGAAACGGAATGGTAGAGAATGCATTAATACATTCCCACTTTCTTTTTCTTTTGAAATACAGCAAGAATATTTAAAATTTAAGATATTTTCCCTAGCTCCGCACACTCCGGAACAACTGGGGAACGAAAACTTCTTCGTAGAGCTTTTCTAACCGTTCTCAGAAAAAGATACGTATAACGACTTATTTTTGCTCTCCCAAACGTACCCGCGGGACTTACGAGCAGTTTTTACAACTCGCGCTACAAATTGAGTTACGAAATTTACGTTAAACAACATTTAGCTCGGAAGGGAAGCTGATGCAAGGGCGGCAGGGGGTGAGGAGGGGGGTAGGTTCTTACTCTAACGACGACAAATCGGTGCAGCGCGTGATACTACGGCATGGCGCGACGCGCGCTTTGCCGTGTCTTTACGACGACTTGAGTATCCGATGATGCCTAATTTAACACACATTTCCAATTTAATTAGCCGATTGCTCGCCATCAGTTATACAAAAATATGTGAATTTAGTAAAAACATAGTTTATAACCAAGGAGAAATGATATGTCTTAATGTTTAAGAATACGAAAAATCAGAAATAAAACATCCAATTCACAAATACGCTGCAATTAATAATTAATTGAAAATGTACCAAGATCTTATTGAAAAAATAATTCAATTAGATATTACAAAAATTTGACGCATGCGTGCTAAAAAAAACCAAATGCAAGTGGAATAAATCAAAATAAATTAAATACATAAGATTTGTTGGTTTCATACTTGATGTTACTTTTTTTACTTTTTTTGGTTTTATATTCACTTTTCTGAGGTCCGATCCGTTTGTTTGGATAGTAAGGCTCAAAATTGCCATCGCGTAATCACCTTACACAGAAACAAAGGATCGGACCTCAAACAGAAATGAGCACAAAACCAAATTAGGGCAGCCATCAAAGTGAAAAGAACCCTCAAATGTATTCATTTTGTTACTTTTGTTTTGTTTTTAGTTTCTTTTAGCTTATGAGAACGTGCAATTAATTACTAAGCAAATGACAGTTCTCAACAATGTATTCAACGTAATTTTTCCAATTGAAATAATCCTTATAAACTAAATATTACATTTTACTTGGGTTATATTTAAAAATTAAAAATTATCAGCTCTGTTGAGACATAATTTTTTTTTTCTAAGTTGTATTTTTGGTGCTTAACTTCTAAAAACTTTAATTATTTATAATCATGATTCAATAATCAATTACGTATAGATCAGAGTATACTGTTAACTCTTAAATCGAAGAATAACTATCCAAAATATCTTTTGTGACATTCAAAACTCATAATTCGACATGAGGTCTTATTGCACAGTTTGTCAACAGAGGGCGCCAACACTGCGACTTGCAGACAGCATCCCCAAATTCATCGCGGCACGGCACAATATACTGTAATGATGCTCGACTCCCCCTATTCCTTTTCTCCGCGCCCTTTTTTCTTGCAATTTTTCTAATCCCCAGCCTTCCGACTTCGTTTTCATCCGGAGATAAAATATCACGGAAACCCTGCACTAATCGCTTTTGGCTTTCCGCAGTTCCTAAAGTTACTTTCGAGGATCAACTTGAATGTTTATTACATAAACTCAACTTCGGATGATACAAAGGGTCTTGTAGCATGAATAGAATTTGAGAGAACAAATGACATTTTCAGGCGATTTTTTATTATCAATTCAGGAACTTGAATAAAAAGAGTCTGCATTTAAATTGCTAGTGTGGATTTCGACATGATGCACTGTGAAACAAGATATATCGACGACTCGAAGACACAAATCCTCAAATGTATATGTATAACTATCAATGCACAGAGGATGATTTTTGGCCAAGCTAGAAAATTTAAGGCTAAATTGCCACCTCGGCCACCTTTATATCCCTTTCGCACCACTCTGTTCGAATTTGATCACATTTTGCAATGAGGAACCACTATTTCTGGTTTATTTTAGAAACAACATGTATGCAATTGGTTTCCGTGTGTAGAAGGGTGCTTTTGCAGAAGAGCCAGAGAAAGTGGTTCCTTTTTGCCAAATGTAATTCAACTGGACTCATTTATCCAAAATAAATCGATCTACTTAGGGGACTCGAGAAAGGACATATACTTGTTCACATGATCTGTTTCTTAAATATTTGAATAGATAACTGTTGTTGTTTAAAGATGTTTTCTAGCTTACTTAGAAAATAGATCACTATCAGACAAGGTCTGAATTAGAGGAAAACGTCACAAGTCTTCTCTTCAAAATCGTACATATAGAAAACAATGTGTACGTCTGGAAGTTTTGAAATCAACTCCTGATAATTTTAATAGAACACATTTATATCGTGCTGATAGGGAGTTGATTTCCATACCTTTCGTTGTGTGATTTGTTTATTTCATAAAATTTTGAAGAGAAACGCATAGCGTCGTGCTTTTAATTCATACCTTGTCCTGAGTCCCATTGCAGGCGAAATATTGATGCATATCATCTCCATACACAATACACATTCCATGTCATTCTGTGTGGTCTAACTTCTTACGCCAGTCAAAAACGTCACGGTGGTATGTACTTAGAGCACATAAATTGGCGCCAGTGATGCAATTACACCGACACAACCACAGTCCGGCAGCTTCTTTCACAATGACCAGAAATTTTCCACGACAACGCGTCCAAAAGCATCTACCAGAAAGTTGTTCGCAGCCAGCGCTGATGCAGTGCGGCCTTTAAAAGACAATAGTCATTTGAGAGCTGTAAAAGGCTCGTAAAAGCGTCATCACATTCATATCCAACGAGGGTTAAATCAATTCCACTCGGAATGACTCCCCCATCATAAGAGTATCATTTCCAGGGCCGGCAGCGGGCACCCCTCGCGACTGATAAATCGCCGGAGAGGAGACGCCGAGAGGCAGGCACGGCTGGGCGGGACTTGGGAGGGCGCTAATTGAAACGAAAGTTGGTCCCACTGGTGGAGGACTGGAAAGGAAGGATATAAATGTCACAAGCTGTGACGAGTGTCCCGCGGCTCCAGCGAGAGGTCAAAGGGGAACCCGCTGCCGCGCTGCACGTGTATCAGGGTCTACTCGCGCCGCTGGAGTGCGAGTGTGTTCGAGTAGCTTGTTTTGAAAAGTTCCCTACTCCAAAAAAGTTCAGAAAATGGAGAAAATTTGGGAATTTCGGAATTTTTGGTGAATGTTAAATGCTTCTGGCGCATGTTGTGATATCCTAAGAGAGCTCCATAGCTGAAAGCATGAACATTTTCTGTCTTTTAAAGTAGGGATGAAATGAACTACATTTTTCAATAGAGAGCTATTATTTCTGGTGTTTCTACAAAATCACCTATCTGCACAAGGGAACTATTTACAAGTGCGTTGTCTCTAAAGTGAGCCAGAAATTGTAGTTTCCTGTAGCAAAATGTAGTCCGAATGTCTGCATTTGGACACAAACCAGATTAGAACACGTGCATTTTGCTCTGAATTTAAGAGCTGCACCAGTGCTCATTTTGAGCACAACTGCGCACTTCAAGCGCAATTGTGCTTAAGGGCTTATTTTGAGCAAAATTCAACACATGAAGCACAATCAGTAGTGCTTGAAGTGTGCAGTTGTGCTCAAAATGAGCACCGTCGCAGCTTGAACTCAAAATGAGAATAGAATGGAATTGTGCTCATCTGTTGAGCCTTCTAAGACTGACATTTAATCCCTACTCTTTCACAATGAAATTTTAATATGAACGATTTTAACTCTGGAAGTTGAGCTATTTTTCCAACAAACCCAATATAATCATTTGATCATCAAATTTTTGTTGAATTAAAGACTTTCAAAATCGCTAGAAATCTCACCCCGTTTCAAACGAAAAAATATCGCGCCATGAGATTTTTAAAGTTACGGGGAAAAATTGGTTACCGTGTATCCTTTTACCTGTGTTTGTTCATTTCTCTCTGTGCGTAATTGCAGCAAGAGTGTATGTACCTCAACCTTTTATGAGCTTGAGTGTCTTTTCTTTCCTTTTTTCCTTTCTTTCTCTCTGGAGATTTCGTATATGGCATCAGTTTCAGAAAACTAAGGGTCGTCGCCTTATATGACGTCATACACCTCAGACCTTTTGAGAGACGTTCTTTCCATAACGTCAGCTTTAAGCCTCCATGCAGTCAAGAAAGCCATTCTCAGCTTTTCGAAGCCCGGAGACGCGTGTCTCGCTAAAACTAACTTTAAAGACACGTAATCTCAAAATCAATCTCTAAATCTTGCGATAGTCCCATGTCAGAGTAAACACACAATCTGGCAAGCATGCATAGCGACAACCCGCAGAGCGCTTAGGCTTGGACGGTCCTCGTGAAGGGGTCTTCAATGACTCATCGGAATCATCTTCGTCACCCCTTAGGACTTATTAGCCGGATAAGGAGCACCAAATCGCTCATACAGCAGAGTGCAGCCTTCCGTATCGGCAAGCGTGCCATTGCAGTCGCCTCGAATCCATTCTCATTGAAAGCCCACATATCCTCTTTTGGAAGATCCCTGGAACGCATAAGGATAACAGTGGTATAGGACTCATCTGAAATTGAGTTTATTCCATTTTAACGGTTTGGAGTCTTTTATCCGACCGTAAGAGTGCGTTTCCTCCGGATCTTTTCCGGCTCTTGACATTAAGTCCGCAATCTCCGAATTCCAAAAATTCCGGAGGGGGAGAGGGGATGAGCGTGGAAAGGCCAGATTTGATTGAGTCGCTCGCGACCAGCCCTTTACTGCTGCGTGGAGGGAGGGGATGGTTTATGAAGAGCTTGGATTAAACACGCATGCAAGAGATTGATTTTCAATTTGATCGTATGAGAGATTTCGTCGAAGGTCTAGAAGAGGGTTTTCTTAGAGTTTATGGTTTTTTTTAGCCAATGGTTGGGAGGCACTAACCGTTTGAGGATTGGTGTTTTCTTGCAGTAAAGCTAATACTAGATGTTACAATATACGTACATTATTTTTTTTAAAAATAAGCGAAGTTCCACAGGGAAAAATTGAAGCTTCAGCCAAAGTATAGTTGTACACCTAGAGGTTTTGGACCTATACCATAGGAAGGTAATCAGTAAACTTTTTAATGGTTGCTGGTCGTGCGTGGCCATTATTTTCCTCCATTTTATTTTTGATCCGTGGTCCAAACTTTCCTAAGTTCTTTCCTCTAAGCAAAGTTCCAAAAATACATACTTTGGATAGCTATTACTTTAAAAATTATTAATCTCATTAGTTTTAAGTCTGCATTTTTTTAATGACCATTCCAGCAAACGTCCGGTGCGATTTTCTCGATTCTCTCCGCAGAAAAATATCCAGATATTGATATTGAGATAAGTTGCAAAAGTTAGAGCGTAGCGCCGCTCTCGTCACTAACGTCTCATTAACTGAAGGGAACGAGAAGGCGAGTACGCCTTCGACTCGATGGATGCAATTTGAGCGGCTTAGGAGTTGAAATAGTTGTATCGCGCACTTTCACTTCAGCGTGATATTCGAAATGCCAATGACTTCATTAAAGTGTGCTGGAAGAAAATGAAATTCGTAATGTCTTTAGGAAGTAGAAGAGATATTCTTAGTTTCTCAAATATTTGGCCTTAAAAATTCTAGGGAATATCTTTTTAACTAAATAAATCATGTTTTATTTTATTACAGGGTGATTTGATTTCCGTCTGAAGTACACCTTGCACGATAATTTTACAATCGTCCCGTTAATGGTCACAATGATTCAGGATTTTTCTTACCAGCCGCGCAACAAATATTTCGCCTACTTAATGTATTATAAAGCCAGAGGTTATTTAAGCGCATTTACATCTCAATTGTTCGTTGAACCCACTTATATTTAAAATAAAATAAAAAAACCGAAAGGAACAACTGCTCCTTCACTCACACCACGTCTCCATTTAAACCGCAAAAGTTCAGCAGCAACTAAATCAAACGGAGAAGCGAAAAGAGAGCCATAAGTGGATGAGTGACACACCCCAAAGCTTAAACATGTTCACTAATTAAACGTCGGGAAGGAGTAAAATACTGCGAACATTAACAAACAAATCGGATGTGAGGAATCGCGGCTTAGAGCGGCTCATTGAAGCTCCGCTCGGGAAATCGATAAATAAAAAGGAAGCCCTGTTTAGACAGTCGTCGCGTAAATGATAAAAGAGGAGGCCTGATTTGTGGCCAACTTGGGCCGGCTCTAAAAATATAAACTCTGTAATGAGAAGCAAATATTCGGGCGAAATCGGCGCGGGGTGAAATACCGCTGTCATGGACACGCGAAACCACGGCACGCGCACGGTGGATCGAGAAAAGCGGACATTGAACCAAAAGTAAAGTTTCGAAATTCGTCAGGTGTATTAGCCACGGAATCATGTTTTGATGATTTTAGATTATCGCTCATATTTACCATAAAAAATCTGAGAGATGCCCGAACACCAACTTTTTACGTCAAATATTAACAAAGATATCGCCCTTAAAAAAGTATGATTATGATGTCATTCACCGTGGTGACAACAGAAGAAACGAGACAGGTTTCATTTTTGTTTAGCAACACAAATGAAACCAATGTTATGTGTGTGTGAATGTGCGCAAATGCGTACATCACTTATAGCTGGGACCAATGAAGGTGCGACCATGGTTTGATTTCAAACTTCGACTTTTTTGCACAGAAATAATATAAACCTACCATAAAATTTCGTTTACATTTGCAAACAAATTACCAATTTAGCATAAGTGGCTCATTTGTTTGGGTATGAAATGTAACCATTTATGACAAATGAATGCATACCTCCTATTTTCATTGAAATTAAAATCACTTTTTAGTGTAAAAAATCCGAAGCCAGGAATCGGCTAAGATTTTCAACCTTACTTTATTTATTTAAGCATAGGATTTT
The DNA here is from genome assembly GCF_918797505.1 of Bemisia tabaci. Classification (NCBI taxonomy): domain Eukaryota; kingdom Metazoa; phylum Arthropoda; class Insecta; order Hemiptera; family Aleyrodidae; genus Bemisia; species Bemisia tabaci. Next base: position 46,022,343 of record NC_092798.1, on the reverse strand, counting down.
CAGCCTTCATAGAGATGAAATGGTTTCAAAACCTTTTTTTAAATTAAAGAAAGTTGTAAAATCTGGTTTTTTTTATCGAAAGATTTTCTAAGTCAAAAAGCATTTCTCTGCTTTAAAAGATATTCAATTCTTTTTATTCGAAGAAAGTGTTGCCTAAAGACATTTTCTCTCTCCAAAAAGAGTTTCAGACCATTTTTTCTAGTGTTTATCCGCCAATTGTCATTGTCTCCATCCACTGCACGACGGGTGGGGAGGAGAGCCGGGCGAAAGGGGGAGGGGTGGGAGACATAACAAATAAGGAACTATACATAATAGGACTGAGGCCTGCGGTCGCTTATACTGGCGCACGCTATAAGTGGGGATCGAACGGGGGATTTGCTCGCATGCGAATGTAATTTATTGCGGCGAGTCCTAAAGTCTCACTTCCTAACTCCTTGTTTTCAACTAATCCAATTCCTGAACCTGAGCTCCGAGTTCTGTCCGAGGAAGGGGTCTACACTGCCGTGCTGAGAAAGAACCGCGTATGAGCCTTTTGGCGTTGCCAAATTTCCCCCGATGTAACACGAATTTTCAGAGAAACTAGTGAATTTTTTTCTTCCATTTTTTCGAAGAATTTTAGTCGCAACTTAATATAATGTACACGAAAATTTTCCGTAAAGATGTTCGTAAATTTCATAAAAAATAAATATTTTATCCTGAGAAATCTGGCAATCTAAGAATATTCGTACGGCGTTTTTCCTCAGCGCGGAAGTACAGGCGTTTGCGGTCGAGGATAATCGTGCCGAAATGATTTCATGGTTATGTTCTTATTGATCGATCCCTGCTGCTTCTCTCGGCTTGTCCGATGTCAAAGTTGAGGCTGAGAGAGAATGGCAATTTAACTTTCTTGAATGTGGTTCGGTACAATAACTGGACGGGGGTTTTATTCGAATCAGCCAAACTACATTCACATCGCCATTTTCATCACATTTTACACTTTTTTCACAAAAAAAAAAAACTAAGCAACATCTCCTTTGACATTTTTGAGCCACATTCTTCGTAACACAGGGAAAATATGTCGAAAGTTTCAACACATCACGACTTCATCACGTAGTATGCTATGAGGCGCTCAGAATGTAATACGGCGCCTTCATGCGACTATTACTGCTCTATGGATGTCCATGGTGCCTATTTCAATAGTTGAACACACAACAACATTACCCGTTTCGTTCTCCTTGTGATCAACTGGAGAGAACTTTTCTTAATTTTCTCTCGCGTTTTTGTTTAAAAATGATAAAATAAGCAACTCTCTGCTCTGCAATTTTGGGACTATATACTTGGTAATCTGGAGAAAATTTTCCGAAGGTTTCAACACATTTAGTCTCCATCACGGATTATGTTACCAGGTGCTCGAAACGTAATAAGGCGCCTTCATGCAACTATTACTGCACTCAGGATGGCCATGGTGCCTATCTCACTAGTTGAAGGCGCCCCGGTTCTCAGTTGTTTTCTCGCGTTTTATGTGTTTACAAATAAAAAACTAACCTATACACTGTGCTTTGAAATTTTGTGACTATATTCTTCGTAACCTGGGGAACATTTTCCGTAAGTTTGAACTCATTATACGGCTCCATCACGTATTATGTCGCCAGGAGCTCAAGTCGTTATACGGCGCCATCGTGCAACTATTACTGCTCTCCAAATGTCCGTGGTGCCTCTTTCAATAGTTGAAGGCGCACTGCATTACACGTTTCCTTATTTTCTCCGATTTTTATGTATTTACAGTTAAGCATGTATTTCTTGTAATAGAGCAGTGCGTGCTGGAAAAAAATTGAGTGGAGTTACGGCTTTTTTGCTGTGGACGATATGAACATTTAACCGACTTTCGGAGCAACGTCACTGGGTTTGCACTTCTCTCTCAAATCTGTTTATTTTGAAGATACATCCATCCTTCCATCTACCGGACAGACAGCCCCTCAACGTTCCAAAGATTCGACGATCTTTGCTCCTCAAATAACCTTTTATGGCCGGAACGCTTCCCCAGATGACTACGACGAGTCCGCCTCCGTACATTCCCGTTCCAAATGGCGAAAAAGGCCCCTTCATAAGAGCCCCCTTTAAATGCCATTACCCTTTCCCGGCGAAAGTAATATTGTACGAGCGTAACCTGACGGGCTCTCAACGGGGGCCCAGCGGGCGGAACCGGGGGCAGGAGTCTTTCCGCGATGATAAACATCCGTTGGTCAGCGGCGAGTGGGAAATTTATCGATGAAAAACTTGTGGGAACGAGCTTTAATAAAAAATTCCCCCGGAGCAGTTCATCATCCTGCCGAGCAATTGCGTATAATGAGTTCGCGTCGCTCCCCATTGGTCTCGTTTATTGTAAGAAGATTTCTTTCTCCATCTGGGTTTGCAACCGATGTAAGCGGCCGCTTAACCGGCGGAGACTTCGCCGATGGATGCAGTGATTTATTTAGTTTTAACGCATCGCGACCGGAACAGCCATCGATTTCACCCGAATGACCGAGACTTCAAAATTAATAACTATCTGAATTCATTCCGTCATTTCCTGTTGAGTACCAGTAGGCCGATTATTGAAATGAACCACGAGACAAGGTACAAATTTCAGCATTCTAATACATGTTTCTTGACCAAAATTTCACGTAGAACACGATGCGCTCAACGAAACTTACCGAAATCAATACCTTACGAAGATATTTACTGATTCCTAGTACGTGAGTTCAAACCATCCGCTCATGAAAACTCAATGCTCTGCGTGATTCACATCGAGTGCTAAACGCTATCATGACAGTCTCTGCGATATAAAAAACTGGCAACCTCGATCTTGACGCTTTGGCTCAGCTATAGCAAATTGATTATAGTTTGAACAACACGTGGTGGGAAATGAACATTGCTCGATTGAAAGCTTGCTGAAACCGTTGTAGTGCGCGATTTGGTTCACGTAGAGCTTTGAGTTTCTTGTGAGCGGGCAGTTCAAATTCCTCGTAACCAATGTGAAATAAAAACGTTAATATCTTCGGGCGGCACCCGATTCCCTCCCGAGATTCCCTCCCGCTAATGACCGCTGCCCAAGTCCGTTTCCGATTCCCTCCCGCTAATGACCTTTAATAAAATGAAGCGGCAACGTCGCTTTAATCATTCAACTTACCATTTCCAGAGAGATGCGCTGTTTCCCGTGAGCGTTTCAGGAAAATTAGTGTATATTCACAAAATTATGATGATTTGATGAAGAAAGTGGGCTAGGTTGATAGAAAGTTCCCAAAGTCTGTTTCATATGTATGTGTTCATATGCATGTTGTATGTAGTTTTTCTGTGAACATCCGGCAGCCATGAACATGACTTACTACTGTGATTTTATTTTTTGTGTGACGCATATCGGGCTCTCTACACCCCTTTTAGTTTTTCTGTGAACATCCGGCAGCCATGAAGAGGGTCATAGAAGGGAGAGAGGGTTCTCAAATTTTGTTTTATGCATGCATATGAAATAGACTTTGAAAACTTTCTATCAACCTAGCCCACTTTCTTCATCAAATCATCATAATTTTGTGAATATACCCTAATTTTCCTGGAACACTCACCGGAAACAGCGCATCTCTCTGGAAATGGTAAGTTGAATGATTAATGCGACGTTGCCGCTTCATTTTATTAAAGGTCATTAGCGGGAGGGAATCGGAAACGGACTTGGGCAGCGGTCATTAGCGGGAGGGAATCGGATCCGGGAGGGAATCTCGGGAGGGAATCGGGTGCCGCCCGTTAGGAGTTGCTTTAAGTAATTTCCGTTGTGCGAATCGTGTTTGACGTAAACTTCTGGTTAAAAAACATGTATCAATTTGCTTAAATTCACACCTTGTCTAGTGGTCCATTGATAGACAAAGATGACGAACTAAAAATCAAGCGATCCTATCGGTGAAAGGGGGTGGCTGCAATGGACAAAGGAGGTAAGTAACAGATGAACTAACGGCAACCCACGAGAGACCCTATACAGTTAGTCAATCATTTTCCCCCTTTGTCTTGAACAACCATCCTTTTCAACCAATAGTGATTTCTCCATACTCCCTTTGTCTTCTTTATCTAAGTTTTGTCTACGAATTTCAACGATGAGCCCGCTGGCGAGTACTGTCATGTCTGAGCAGCGCTCTGATTGGTACATACCGATGCAGACAACCCCATCAAGAGGAATGCGTGAAGTCGGGCGAAATATGACTGATAATCATACGGAAATTTTAATTTTGGTTAAATCTCACGTATCAAGATGAACTCCAGATGGAATTTGTAACTTTTTTTTTTTTTGCGTAAAAAGATTATTTGCTTTCATTTTATTTGATTTCTTTTTGCAAAAATGTAGTAGCTGAGTCAGAATGCAAAATTCCTCTGAATATTTAGGATGATTGCTGAAAATGAACAACTAATCATATTCTGTCCATAACCCATCGGTACATTTTGTAAAACACATTGAATATACTTTACAATGTAGTTTGATATTTGGATTTTCGGATATATTCACATACAAGTTATTATGAACAATTTCAAAGTATTTTTAAAAAGCGAAAATGAAATAACTATGAAAAATAATATGAAAAGGACCAAGTAAAAAAACAATATTGAAACCGTTGTCTCAAAAATAAAAGTGGAAAATGATTCAAGTAAATTTTACTGACTACGTTGCACGTAAATACAAATAATTGTTTCAGTATAAATACGTCCAGTTATACTCGCGGATTGAAAATTTCCGACGCAGATGACTTAAACATCTTATCAAACGTGTTTTATAACAAAATTCTCTTTTTTCGGTTTCCTTGAGCTTAGTTTAAGCTTTTTTGGGCGTTGGTATGTTTCTTTTCATAAAGCACGCTATTTCTGAAAACTGAGAATATTTTTTTCTTGCAATTTTTCAAGTATTTTGTCCGGATTTAATGGAGAATATCTAAATAATGTCAGGGAAAAATATTCAAGATTATTCTCAATCATACAGTTTTTACGGAGGAAAGTCTGCAACATTCAATGTTCTTGTAATGTTTTTCCGGGCGCTCAGTGGGCAAGTGTAAAGCTCCAGCATTCTCAGGTTATTACGCCAAACAACTAAGCTGCTAAGGAAGAACGCCGTATGAGCCTTCAGACGTTGCCAAGTTTCCTTCGATAAAAACCGAATGTCTGTGAAAAGTGTAAATATTTCACTCCATATATCGAGTTCTTAGACGATTTTTTCCACAATTTAATCTAAAATATCTGAAAATTTCAAGGAAAAATATTCATGAATGTCGTCAAAAATACATGTTGCATCAAGGGAAATTCGGCACCTCTCGAATGTTCATACGAAGTTCTTCCTTAGCACAGCAGTAAGGTCTTCCACGGTATCGCAACTACTACGACTAGTTTTAGTTAATTTCAGAAACAACGCACGTGCTACTTGTTTTCTAATGCATGCAGATAAGTGAAATTATGGGCTCCTTGTCCCAGCGTCCAGCAAAAAAGTGGTATGAAGGTATCCAAGAAGATGTAGAGAAATACCAGCCTCCGGAAAGTTCACATACATACTATGTACGCACATATTTAATGCAGATAAGCTAAATTATGGGCTTTTTGTCCCAGCGTCCAGCTAAAAAGTGGAATGAAGATGTCCAAGAAGATGCAGAGAAATACCAGCCTTCGGAAAGTTCACATACATATTATGTGCGCACAATACATAATAAGTACAAACTGGATGAGTCGGAATTAGTGGCTCCTTATTGCAAAATTTGGTCAAATTGTGGATCATGGTCGTCAATTTGTTTTTTTGTGCCATCTCTTTATGTGTCTATTCTTGTTTCCAACACTTGTAAAGGTTAGAGGGCAAAAAGGACAGCGTGTTCTTCCAGCGTGAACTTGCATGTGATCTCGTAAGGCGTGCTTTGACCCGAAATCCTTATTGCACGCAAGACAAAAGGTATCTATCAAAAAAAATAATGCAATAATCAAAAACCTAAAACTGATGATATTCGAAGCGTGCATCGCAGAAAAAATTGAATGTCGATTTAGCATTTATACTGTTAAAAACATGTGTGACAAGTGTCAAATGCTGATTTTACATTTAAATTAATATACTAATTCAGCATTGAATTTGCTAATTTAACCGTGGACGTAGCTAACGTAGCATTTTTTTTTATTGTAAAATCAGAATTTATCCTTGTCGCACATTTTTATAACATTATAAATGCTGAAGCAGCGTTCAAATTTTTCTTTTGTGCTACTTTTCGGGTGAATCTACATTGTGCACAAGAACAAGCTGAGAGCTAAGATTGAAAATTTCCAGCAAAATTGCCAAGCAGAAATTTCGATTCTTTTTTACCACGTTTGAAATTTTACCTTTAAAAATTTCGATGACGTTGCCTGTCTTCCATTTCAGTCCGAGAGAGGCGCAAGGGGCCTCTAGACGAGGTATGAATTAAAGTACATCGATCTTTTATTTATTTAGTTTTTTTTTTACATGTGTTTTCTGGACGTCCCCCACGTTTTCTATCAGGAGGAACCCAATCCAGTACCTCTTAGGCAATCTGTCATCCGCCATTCGTTGAACATGACCACACCAGACAAGCTGTTTGGTCATAATTTCATGCACGATATTCTGCTCGGCGTTCATGATCTCACACACTCTCTCGTTCCTTACATGATCCCTCCCAGAGATATCGGCTGATCTTCGCCAGAAATCCATCTCGGTTGCCTTAAGAGTAGGGGACGTCCAGCAAAATCGTGGATAGGTGGCATTCAAGATGAAATCACAAGATGCCATTTACCAGATGACCTCTGGATTGATAGGCAAGGATGGCGATTAGATGTCGCAGAGCGTCCAGGCACGCTGTAAAGCGACTCGAGTGTGTGTATGTTTTTTCTTTAAAATTTCCCATGGAACCTAAACCAATTAACTTCATAACATGCAAGGATTTGAAAGTGAAGATTGTCAATTATTAACTCCAGACACTCATTGACATCCATTTTTCATAAGTATCACAGAAGAGAAGCATAGTTTCAGACTAACCTTTTCCAATTTGTTGGACCAGAGAAAGAGCTAAAAAAAAAATAAAAATAAACTATCAGACAGTTAATCATATTCCCATACAGAGATCAAGAAAAAAAACTGGCCGATTCCAGCACTAGGTGTTGATAAGTTGGGTCATTGACTCATGTATGTATACAATTTTTTAATTTGAATTTGCTACAATTAAGAGATAGGGGAGAACCACAAGGGAAAATTCACATCGCACTTTTCCTGAAATTTTGGAGGGAATTGCGCGCACGGAGTGCATGGATTCGTGATGATGTATAATATAAGTGAAATCAACTCGGAATTATAACTGCTGGTATGGAGCGAAATGCACTCCATACCGTAGTCGAGATTACTTTCGAGCCACTTTCAATTGCACTCTTCTATGACTATAAACACTTTAGTCCAACATTTTACTCCAACATTTTTGACAGTACAGTAATTCGGACGCGACGCTAGACGGCCTAGTCGGAATTCAAACTAGATTCAAACTAAGACATGAGCCCTGTACGTGCAGAACAGGGCTCACGTCATAATGCACACAGTTCCGTTTGATAGAAATACGTCCAATAGCCCTCACGGGTTTATTTATAACCGCACAAAAATGCGGTTATTGTATCAAATTGAGGATTGGGCAATTCTACGGCTCCGTCAGATAAGGCAAAATAACCATTTCTTTGCCTGTAAAAAAGTTATTTGACTTCAAAATTTCCAAAATGTTTACTTTTTCGCAATAAAAAAACTTAAAGGTCAACAGAAAAATTGTGAAGGTATAAACTTATTCTCCTGGGAGATACAAAAATCTTTAATTGATAAAAGAATTGATCAAAATCGGATCAATATCAACCGAGAGACAGCGCTTTAAAAAAACCAAAATGACAGACTTTGATGGCCGCCATCTTGCTCCAGTCAAGGGTCTCAGAGTGTTGCCCCTTCCAGAATTGGACGCATTTCTGTCAAACGGAACTATGTGCATCATGACGTGAGCCCTGTTACACATTTATTCTTATGGGACGCAGGGCTCATGCCTTAATGCACATAGTTCCGTTCGATAGAAACACGTCCAATTATGAATTACGTCTGAGGACACCGACAATGAGCTCTAAATGCGGCATGTTCTAATCAAAAAGAGCAAAGCAGAGGCGCGGCGTGCTTTGCGATATATCGATTGATCGGCCATTTAAACCTATGGAAAAGTATCGATAAACAGGGTGTTCGCAGCGAACATCTTAATAATCGATTATTTACCACAGCTTCAAGTGGAGAAATATCGGTAGATCGCGAAGCACGCCACGCCACTGTAGCAAGGTTTTTGCCGCCTTTGGATTGTAGGCGAAGGACTATCAGGACTCTGCTCTCTCCTCTCAATAAAAGTTGAAAATAAAGAGGAGTGCCAAAACCTGGTGAGAAGACTATGAGCTTACCTTTTCCGTGCACCTGTGCCAGATGAGACCTGAAGGAATCTATCGTGTCAAATTGCGTTTTGCAACGTCCGCACGTCCTGTTGGCTGGATGCACATTTTCCTCGTTATTAACGTGCCACTCCAAAAAGCCGTGGTTTTTGTAATATTTTTTGCACTTGTAGCACTGGAAAGGCGTTTTCTCTTGACTTTCACCTCCTAGAACCATGGTAATGTGGCATTAATGCACTGAAAAAAAAAATATTGCTGAAATTGCCGTGCACGCGGGTATTTCATGGCATGGTGTAGCTTAAAAAACGAACGTGCAAACCATGCAGGTAAAATCGCTACACAAATTTCAGCCAACTTACACACACGCGTGTAGGTGATTTTGCTCTCTGAAAAGCTACGTCTGTTACCTTTTTAGTTATTATTCCGTAAATTTCACTATTTTCCCGTAAATCCCGCTATTTCAGCCTAACCACTGAGCTACTTTTACTGTTCGCAAAGTACCAATACCAAAAAATGCAGTTACACTTCCAAGCCACTCGATGCAAGATTAACTGCATGAAGGCGCGCAGATATAGCAAATCGGTGTAGCAATTCGTGCTAGTCGTTCACTTGATTCAACACCGTGCACGGATAAGAAAGCTTTACGAAGTGAAGCAAATTTTGCTCCACCCTAAATCGGTGAATTAGCAATCCTTTTTTTTTCAGTGTATCTAAATATTATCATTGTATATATGATGTTGTAAGCCAGGGCGTCGAGCTAAGTTGTTTGTAATAGAAGGTGACTGACAAACACGATGACTACAACGAGAGAATCTGTAATCTATACTCCTACCTTCACATTTTGTGTAAAAAATTTCGCATAAAGTCGCACAATCCTGGAAAATAGAAGTATGGGGTACTTGCTTCATCTGCACCACTGGCAGCTTCGGGAACCTCGGGTCCCCGTTGTGAAGCACCGCTCTGAAAGTACATACTGTATTGAGAATAAACATCATCCTGGTCATCTACGCCGAATTTGGAATCTTCGACGAGTTCGGGCGGGTTCTGCGGATACGGAACTCCAGAAAATGAGGGACCTCGACTGAGGTATTGACCTACACAGTGAAAATAATCTACATTTTAATGGCATCATATATTATACAAAAAAATCATAATGGACCACTAGACAAGGTACGAATTTCAGCATTCTGATACATGTTTCGTAACTAAAATTTTACGTAGAACACGATGCGCACATTAAAAATTACAGACATCAACTCCTTCCGAAGATATTTAATGATTCATGATGCGTGAATTCAAACCACCCGCTCATGAAAACTCAATGCTTTACGTGATTCACAACGAGCGCTAAACGTTATCATGAAAGTCTCTGCGATGTAAAAATCTGGCAACCTTAATCTTGACGCTTTGGCTCAGCTAAAGCAAATTGCTTATAGTTTTAAAAATACATGGCGGGAAATGAACATTGCTCGGTTGAGAAGCTTGCTGAAACCGTTGTAGTGCGCGATTTGACTCACGTAGAGCTTTAAGTTTCTTGTGAGCGGGCAGTTCAAATTCGTCGTAACCAATGTGAAATAAAAACGTTATTATCTTCGTTAGGAGTTGGTTCCAGTAATTTTCGTTGCGTGAATCGTGTTTTACGTGAAATTCTTGTTAAGAAACATGTATCAGATTGTTTAAATTCGTACCTTGTCTAGTGGTCCATTGACCGTATTTATGCGAAATGGAACTATGTGCAAGTGGAAAGATAGGGTGTGCTCGTTTGTGTTCGGGCCTTAAGAGTGAATGGGAATTTAAAAGCGCCAGTGACGTCAGCGGCAACGACGGGAGCGATGACGACCGGCAACTCGGTCTTCAACTCATGAGCCCTGCCCACACCGCTCTTGTCACATGCCCACGGCTCACGAGTTAGCGCTCAATTCCTTTTGCTTTAATTGAAACTCCCGCTTTTCCATTTTCTCAAAAAGGAACTATATCCTCTTTTGCTTCCAGGACTTTATGTAAACCTACCTTTCGCCTTTCGTCCATTAAATAAATGTCCACTGCTATTTATGTCCACTAAACGTCAAGTCCAGTCTTTATTAAGTCCAGACGATTTAATGTCCAACTATGAATATGTCCAAAATTGTCCAAATTGTGGACACGTTATGTCCACATTTTTTTCTTCTCATTTAAATGACAGGAACCACCTCCAAAATAAATGCATACTACTACTAGTTACTTAGTTGGTATATTTTAAGACGTTCAATGTCACAGGCTATTAACGTCTTTACAGATAATTTTGAAAGTGGGAGTATATACGAAAATTTAGATTTTTAAATTAAGAGAGGAGAAGAGTTCCTTCATTCTTAAAAACATTTCATTCATGAATCAAGAGAGAACAGACTCTAAGAGCAGATAAGAAACATATGTTCATGTGTACTCTGTACGGATATGATAAGATGAAAACCAAAGCGGGAGCCTAGGAAACGCTCCAATGCCAAATTAATCATTTTTCAGTAACAGATGCAGTCAAAATTGAAAGTCCTCTTTAACTAGTTATTTCGTGCGCCTTCAATCTTGTAGGATACTATGCAACGCCTCTGACGCGAAATAGTTGCCTAAAGCGTTGCGGCGCGGCAGGCAACCAGCGTGACATGCGCATAGGCGCCTACAGACCTAACGGGATACTTCACGCGTTGCGCAATGCGTGAAGTATCCCGTTAGGTTTGTAGGCGCCAGTGCGCGTTCTGCGCTGCTAACACGCCGCTCCGCTCTGCGTTATGCTCTAATATTTAAACTCGCGGAGTCAGCGTTTTTCAACTCATGGTTTTGAAATGCTTACACTCTCTGCATTGATTATTCCCTTTTAAACTGATGAAAAAAAATATGGACTACTGATTTAATTTTACACACGGACTGAAATATGACGCTTGAATTTGATTTTGGTGGACTTTACATTTGTGGACTTAACTTAGTGGACGTTCAAGTAATGGACTTAAAAATAGTGTGGGCTTTAGAACTGTGGACGTAAAAATTGTGGACGAAGAGTCTGTTGACGTAAAAAAAGTGGACATAAAGTCCGTGTACCCCTCTTTTACATTGTTTCTTTTGCAGCTTGCACGAGCACACCCCACCTTTCACTTGCACCTATTTTTTTTTTAGCATTAATACGTCCAATTGACATTACTTTTACCAGATACAAGGAGGGAGAAATGGAAAATAGGATAAGAGGTGAGGACTTGAGGAAAGCTTCCGTACAGTGGATCGAGTCAATAAGAAAGGTCGGGCATGACATTTTTAACTAAAACTGCAAATTTGTATGTTAATTTCGTAACACTCTTTGAATTTCAAGGGGTGCTTTAGAAAGAAAATTTTACGAGGAAACAAATGGAACCACTTTTAAAACCTCAAAATGTTGTATAACCGGAGTTATAAACTTTTAAAGTTTTTAAATTTCGTCCGACCTCTCCTTTTGACTCGTTCCACTGTGCCCCGTGAAAATCTGGATGAGAAGGGAGGGAGTTTGACCTAACCTTAGTTAAATCTGACTCTGATGCAAATCAAATGTGAGCAGCAAGTTGAAATTTACCACGGGTGCGTTTTTATTACTTAAATGTTTTGCTTCGTACTCATGATGCGGAGGCCAAAAATGTTCTTAAAATGTTTGAAAAAATGTAAATTTGAAATACAAATGCATCATTGGCATTCGTGATGATTCAAAAATTGGAAACCAGATTAGTTTCTAGGCTTGAATTCATAATTTCATGTGGGTTTGACCTCCTCAAAACATCGTATGTTATAGAAAATGCACTATTTTGACATTTAAATGTATCCTAACGCCTCTCATCGTTCAAATTCTTTTCCACTGCCGTCTTTTCATAAATTTCGTAGAATACCAAGAGTGGACTTGGAGTCTGCAGGTACTTTACGGCTGTTTTGGGGGGGAGGAAGGGGATCAAGTATCGAATTATGTAAAGAAAAACGTTTACTTCTAAAGTGAAAAAACGAAATTTTAAAATGAATTTCTTCAGAGAAGTGTCCGAAATTTATATTCTTCCTCTCCTCTTTTCTCCTTTCTTCCTAAAACATCTTGTATTTCTCTACGATTGGTGTTTATTGAGATACTTTCCCAAGAATGATACAGTCCAATCGTTCTTCTTACTAATTATTGAAAAACTTCAACCGTATATAAGAAGTAATTTTTGTCAAAAATTACGAGAAATACCAGAGCGTTCAGCAACCTGGAAAATCGTGAAAGTCATATAATTTTTCAGTATCAGGAAACCTTGATGAACGTCGTGGATCTTTTAAAAAGTTGGTTGATTATAGCATTTTATGTGGGTCATGGAATATTCTCTATCGTGTTGGAAAATATCAGGACTCACTCGAAAAAGCTGGAAAATCTTTGGAGAAAAATACTGAAGTCATGAAAACCGTTTTCTCAAACCTGCCGACGATCTGTTAATTTTTTGTTCGTTTTCGTCATGGAAGGCATGTAATTACCAAAGAACGTTTTTTTGGTTGAAACGTACTAGACACGCTCTGGCAATAAGTTATTTTCGAAAACCATGCAATGGGTGCACATCCAGGATGTCAAGTGTATTTTTTATTGCTTGAGAGACATTTTGCTGTTTTTTTGGGTCGAAATCACCCTGAAATCGCAGTGTGGTGTGGCTGCAATAATATATCTTCATTATTATGAGCTCCGGGACTTCCTAAACTCTTTTTTTTTTGTGTGTCATATTTCGTTCTTCAGTTTTACTGGGTAAATTTTTATGATTTTTGCGGCCATCGACTGGTGATAGTCTTTCTATGTCAGATTTTGTAAATAAAACTCAGCTTCTTATACGTAAAGTTGTGAATTGACCACTAGACAAGGATGAAGATGAAGATGAAGATGAAGATGAAGACACTAGACAAGATACTAATCAAGACACTCTGATAAATATTTTCCGATCAAAGTTTCCAGCAGAACATGATTTTTGAGACGAAATTTACTTAAGTAAAACCCTTAATTGTACGTATTTCAAACAGAACTATGTGCATTATGACGTGATCCCTGTCATGCATACATTCTTATGGGTTTCAGGCTCATGTCTTAATGCACATAGTTCCGTTTGGCAGAAATTCGTCCAATTCAGATGCCCATTACGATTACTATAAATACAACTATATTCAACTAATGTTCAAATATTATCAGGTTATGGAAAATTGAATTGTGGGTGCAAAAAACACCACAAAAAAGGTGCTTTTTTATTTTACCGAAGATTCCGAGATTCCCGGTATTGATTTCAATTTCCAAAAGTTTCGAGAAAAATTCAGATTTTTCAAAAATTTCTGGAAAAAATTCTGAAATACTCCCAGACTTCCGAATGTCGTCAAATTTGACCTATAAATCATTACAATTGATCAAGTAATCGGTGAAACTGACGAAAAACCCCGAAGTTTCCCGAAAATAGAGGGGAATTCTGGGAATTCTGAAGATTCCGAGGAATTGCAAAGGTTCCGAGATTCGGAATTAATTCCGGATATTGGCAGCACTGATATTACTGTAAGTGAGTAAAACTACGTGATATTTTAACTAGCAATATCCATCAGAATGCTCTATTTTGCCCCCTAAATAGTGGTCCATTTACAACCCAAGCAATTCAAAAGATTACTTTTTTGTCGCATCGCGTTCTACCGTTCTACTCGGCCGATTCCCATGATTTTTGCGACTGTCGACAAAAAAGAGTCTCTAAGCAAGCGCGATATTTAAATTAACCGAAAAGGGGCTCAAAGGGTGCGAAGTACCCTCGGAGAATACGTCACGACTGAGCGAGGGGGTTTAGCCGCATAGTATTTTAGATAATAAATGAGAGAAATGCCGTGCCAAGGAAAAACCGCGTTTCACTCAATGAAAAGCGAATCTACTTGGAAAATGATGAATATTTTACATCAAATTTTTCCGACCAATTTGTTTACGATTTAATCTAAAACATCTGAAAATTTCAAAGAGAAACATGTATAAATATCCGCAAAAGTAAACCTCGATTTTTCATACGGCGTTTTTCCTCAGCACGGCTGAGAACCTCCGACATTATGAGGATATCGAAGTCTGGTCATAAATACCTTGTGACGTAGCATCAGCATATCCAGAACGGGATTTGGATTTTTCAACCCTAGAGGTCTCTAGAGTTGGAGGGGCCCGAGAGGACTTGAGGATTTTAGGTGGTGCAAACGGTGCAGGGGGTGCAAAAGGTGTAGGGAGTGGAGGAGGTGCAGGGAGTACAGAGGGTGCAGGGGGTGCAAATGGTGCAGGGGGTGCAAATGGTGCGGGGGGTGCAGAGGGTGCAGGGGTTGATGGGGATACGCGACGTTTCTTCCTGACATCCTCGGTCCCTCTCCCGGATGATGTCAAACACTGTATCTTCTTCAATCCGCTCCCTCCAGCGCCGCCAGTGCCAGTGGTACTCCTCTCCTTTGGGAGGTCCGGCGCGCAGTCCTCGAAGGTCCTGAAGGCTCCGGAGGCCGGGACGTAGGCGGAACAGTAGTAAGGACCAGTGGTCTGGATACGGCGGCACTCGGCTGATTGCCAACCGACGCAGGAGTTGTATCTGGCCATGTCCAGAGTGAGGAAGGCCACGTGACACTCCTTGTCGGCGTTGCCCTTGGCCCTCAAGAGCGATCGCGGCCCGACGTTCATGCAAGCTTCGCTCCGTTGCAGAGCGACAAGAGCCATGGTGTACAGGTCCCTAGATTGCATCTGCGAACGGACCAGTTAACTAGAATCAATAATAGCTCATGTTGTCATGTTGAGAGCAAGAACATTCCGATCTGAAAGCACAGTAACGCGCGTTGCGTTACTGTGCTTGCAGATCGGAATGTTCCTGCTCTCAACATGACAGATTAGACATATCGACGCTGAAACTCCCAAACCACGTACATCGTTTGCGGTGTTTAAGAATCTCCGCTCCCATTTTATTTTTTGACGAAGAACAAATGAGTGGCTTGAAGAACAAGGCGCCTAAGTGTAGTTTTTGAAAAAATGGAGGTATTAATGATTTCAAGTGGAATTAGTCTTCAGGCATATCTTGTGAAAAATTCGCTCCCGAATTTCAATTTTTAAGCATCAAAAAGTCAGGTTGAACCTTCTCTCTGTCATAATTAATCATGTAATTTCGAAACTTCAAGTACGCATTTCTGGTAATCGCAAAAACTGCGCTTATGCGCCTTATCTTCCAAGCCCCATAAATCAACATCATTCCTTGAAGTTTTCACTGAATTATCTTCGTTAAGAGAGGAAAAAACACGGCAGTTTTAAAGGGCTGACGTGGAGTAGTTTTTCACTTTAAAAATAAAGAATGACAGAAAGTCTGCAACATCGCAAACCGAGATACGTTGTTATTGTGTTTTGCCGTCGATATTAAGTCGGATGTTTGTAGTCATTTAGCATGAAAAAGAGCAATCGAATGAGAAGCATGCTAAAATGGATAACCAAGTGTGATGCAACTAAGGGAGGGAAAAATAAAAATGCACGAAACGTTTCGGGGTGGTTTGCACCAGTGGCGTGGCGTGAATTCGGTATATCGATTGTTATGCCATTTAAACTTATGGTATAGGATCGGTTTTTAAGGTGTTCGCTGCAAATACCCTGTTTATCGATCCTTTTCCATAGGTTTAAAAGGTACAACATACACAGCAATTTACGCCACGCCACTGATTTGCTTACTTGTCTGAACTAGGACATGGAAAAATTAACAAAATAAAAGGAATAAAGTCCATTGGGAGTAATGATGAATAGATGTAAAGATAGATGTAAAATTAAATCTTAGTAAATTTTCCTAACTTACCGCTTTCCCATGTTGGTAGAAAAACAACGATGTCAAAATGGATAAGCTGAGACTCGAAAAAACGCATTTTTGGGGCTTCATCCTGAAGAGAAGTTCTCCTCTAGTACATTACGAGCAAACTAGTCTCCAGACGAGAAAATTCGTAAATGTACGTTGAACAGTCAACGAAAAGAACTCAGAAAATTAACCATTTTCGACCATATGGCGAAGAGAGCTCACGAAACACCGTATGAGGACTCTCCAGTGCTCCCTCTCCTACCATCATACCCCTTTTTCATGCCTCTTATTTGTTAGCAAACTTTTTAAAATTGTGCACGAACTAAAAGCGTCATGTCTGCTTTTTTTCATTCTTTTCCTCGTATAGGTCTATCGTTCTCAGAAATGCACCAAAAAAATGACTTTGTAATTCTGCGAATCAATTTGAATGTCAGTGTGAAACATGAAAACAGGTGCTCACTAAATATTTGTATTCTCGCGAACATTTTTCTCAGCAACGAAATAATTTTATTGATGAACTTTGATGATGACTTTTTGAAGAAAAAACAGCAACTTTAGGGGTTTAAAATGTATTTATGCATGTGACAAAAGTCGATATTTCTGGCGCGTATACGCCGTAGTATACCGCCTTTGCGATCGTTTCGACCCCCCACTCGATACAATAACCGAGTCCCTTAGTTCCTCACCGAAAAGTGACTACCGCGAACTTCCGAGATTTTCCAAAACGTGTAAAAAGTTTATTTATCCGTCAATAATTATGATTTAAAGTTGTTTCTCACTCTGGGGCTTTCTAGTTTATGTGCAGTGAATACCAAGAGTCTTCGTTTCTTGGTTTTTTTTAAAAAAAAAAACCTAAGAATGCGCCGCGCTGATTTAAAATATGCATATATAAGCAGAAGCAAGCTGCTTTAATAGTTACCTTTATAGATTCAAATTAACTCCCTCCCCGTTATGCGCCCTATGCCTGTCTGCCGAGGATACGCCGGAACACGCTTTCTTCGGCTGCAACTCGGTGATGCAACTTAAACCAGATCTCGAAAAAGAATTCAACAGTAACATTTCTCCTAAGAACATCATGCCTCTCATGATGGACTCCAAGGATTCTTGGAGCAAAATTCATTTGTTCATTACTAAAGTGATTCGATTAAAAATGAAGCATAATGGTTCCAACCCCAGCACCTCAACACCTCACAGTGTTGCAGCCGGAGAAATATCCCTCAACAGGGATCATTCCGGCGTTATCCGGGCAGATATGCAGCCGTGAGTTTGGTTTAGTTGGTCGGCTCGACTTCGGTCCCCGATCTCCCTAGCCAGCTTCTGATCAAAGCTTTTCTCATTTAGAGCCAAACCAACATATGATAGTTTAACCGCCTAGATGACCATCCGGCCGAAACCCACCCCATGTTGGGGTGGTAGTGCGAAACGGATGGAAATCGAAACCCCCAACTTTGGTTTTCCATAGCCGGCGGAATAAGTCGCTTAAATTGTCATATCTTCGAGAAGATTCGCCACTTTTTCTCCGGAAAAACTACAAAAAAAAAAAAACAGAAGCAAGCGAACTGATTCGAGGATGGCTGACCAATTCGGCACTCTTTGAATGAGAATTGCACTCACTCCGTTTTGTTCAAAACGTTGCTTTGACAGATCTCCACACCCCTGTTATGCTTTTCAAAATTTGGTACCACTGCTCTGATAGCCAGGCAGCCGCAAGTGCAATCTGTGATGAGCCTCGAGACTCATTAGACCATTTGCTAAACGTGGCTCATACAGGAAGCTACGTGCAATTTAAAAAATCAACCTACCCCTCTCTTCCCCGCGCGCCTGACCCCTGCGTCGGCGACAATGGCCTGCGAGAAAAAGGCGGCCGCCGCGCGCCGAGAACCCGACCCTACTTATTACGCTTCATTAACCATTTCACCGTCACACTAGGATTCGTCCAATTTTCAAATAAAATTGTTTCGCGTGTACTTAGCAATTTTTTTCTTACTTTCCGTTAAAACACGAATTAAAAGAGGTCTCATTCATAAAAATCGGCCGAATAGAAGAGAAGTTACAGTATTCGAAATCTGAAGAAATCAACAAAACCTCGAATTCCCCAAACAAAAAATAAAATGAAGGGGAAAAAAAGAAATGTATAAATTACAATTAGATAAAATTGACCCCAGAATTTGACAAGCAATTCCATTATATAACGGAGAAAAAATTGGGAGTAATTACAAAAAATTCGCCTCTTGCAAGGGACTTCCTTGTAAGAATTTTGACCTGAAGACAAGGGTCGAATAGCAACAGTGTTCCATACAATAGACAGTGTGCCTCAACGAGTTAAACATGTTTTATATATCCAAATCGAATTTTTTTTATATTTTTAACTACAGTGTCTCTTGAGTCGTTTAAGCAAAAAAAAAAAAATCCGTCGAGATTCGGGAACGTAAAGGCGCTTTAAAAGTATTCTGGCGCTATAATAGCTAAATCACTGGTAGTAAATCCCGTTATATTATTAAAAAGAGATTGACTCCATAGTTTCATGCCTTAGTTTCTTAAATACGATTATTTTAAGCACTCAAACATTTATACCACCAGTTTTAGCCATGAGGTGATTTCCTGAGAGCCGATAATATCACGAATTTTTCATAGAACCCTTCAAAAATGGCTTACTTTTTGGGCAGCCGATTCGGCCATCGAACCGGGGTTTAAAGGGAAGCTGATAATAACACAAACCTGCTCTGAGAACAATTTTGAGATAGACATGGATTCTGTTCAGCATATCGATACATAAGTATTTACACACGTAGAATCTAATTTTCACGTCAGGGAGTCGACACATTTCGATTTTTTCGATTTTATACGGAGAATTGATGGTTCCTCGGGATTGAAATTTCTTGTAATTGTTTCTTGAAAAATAACGGCACCCAAAATGACTATAGTATATTGACTTTTACACATGTGCACTCACGAAATTGATTCATAAATTCAACGAGTGGGTACATCGACCTGGTACATCAAGTTTCTGCGATATTCTACGGCAAATCAGTAGATTTTCGGGATGTAGATTGCTTACTTTCAATTCATGAATGAATAAAGCGTAGACATGGTTGAACTTCTTTCCATGGAAAGACGTTTAAAGTAACAAAATCAAGACATATTTAAAGCAATTGCATTTATATCGAGTCAATTCCTTTTCAATAATATAATGGGATTTATACTACCGGTGATTTGGGTATTTTAGCCCCAAAATACCTTTAAATCGACTTTATCTTCTAGGAGTTCGACAGAATTTTTTCGACATCGACAGTATGAATTCTCTTGTTGTGCTACTTGCCTATTTTGAAATCTCTGTAAATGAAAACTAAAGGGGTTGATATGTGCGAGTTAATGACGCGCCTTATCAACACATTTGTGTTGGAGTTCACTGCTTGTTTTATTTTCCTTTTTTCAGGACTGGAAAAAATACATTTCCTGCACATAAAAAACTGCGTTTTCTGTCATATACTTTTTTATGCCTTGTACTCGGGATCAAGGCTTTTAAAATGGATCTCAAACTTTTAAAGGATCTTTTCCGTTTTCCACATTCCTTCCCTCGCACTAATGTATCGTTCTCAGGAAAGCGAAAAAAATGAAGTGGGTAACTTTGCAAATCGTTCAAATCGCAGCGTGAGGCGTGAAATAAGTGTTCCGCTAATGGAAACAGGCTTTTTTGACAGTTCCGGGTCATTTTGAGTTCAGATTTTACATACTGTCGTACTGTGTACGTATATAAGCGTAAAATATGTAGATGGGTGCAAAACGGCAGTGATGCAGTTGCATGCCTATAAAAAAGATAATGATGGTACTCTTCAGACTTTCAAACTTTTTTTCTAAACGGATGTAATAACCAAAAGGAGACGTGGCAAAAATAATTGACGTAAGAGGCAAGGGTGCCCTCGAAGAGTGCCTTCAACGGGAAAAAATCAAGGTCATCCTCTAAGGGACTGTTGAGTGTTCAAGTATACCGTAACGCATTTCCTCTGATTATTTACCTCCATCATCTATCTCTTGTAACGCACCCGTAACGCAGTCCCACACCCCCTCAGTTGAATTACGTAACGCTGGTTCGTCCCACCCCAACTTTAAAAAAAATCAAGAGCACGCTGAGAAAGCAGCTTGACAAAAATTCAGAGTATTTTTATTAATTTTTTTTTTTCTAATATTTTGCTGAAATACGACGGTTAGAGATCAATAGAGGTGTAAAACCTTTTAGTCGGCTGGATCTGCAAATGTACGTCACACAGGCTGATAAAAGCAAGATTGGAGAAATCTATAGTCCTAGGGTATCACTTATGGCATCATTTCCGTAACCCTGAGAAATAAAAATATATTTACCGAAAGAAAAAAGTCACTACCGCAGCGTCATAAACCGAATTTTCAAACGGCCATATCCCGGTTAATATTGAACGTAGATAGTTGCTGTTTGGACGGCTCTTATTATTTTTAGCTACTCTACAAGAATCGCGTATCAAAATACGATTCTATGACCAGCGCAACTCGCCCATCACAAACTGAGCCCGAACGAAAGAGCAAATGTAGGCAAATAAGGAACATCGCTTTAAATCAAAATTCTCTGGCCACAGTAAAAGGTGAGGGTGATGAAACACAACGTTCCTTGTTAACTCATGAACCGCATATTCGTTCCCTACGCAGTAACCGTGGAGCTCACGAATTTTCAGTCCACCCAACTTATTCTGCCGTGCTAAGGAAAAACGCCGTAAGAACCCTCTGGCGTTGCCAAATTTCCTTTGTTAAAACACGAATTTCATGGTAAACTTATGAATATTTTCCTTCCAATTTTTAAGATAATTTTATTCGCAATTTCACCTGAAGTTCCTGAAAATTCCAAGGAACAATGTTCATAACATTCCGCAAAAATAAACATTTTATCGAAGGAAATTTGGCAACTCTTGAATGTTCAAACGGCGTTTTTCTTTAGTACGGCAGTATTTACCTCAACCCCTGAGTTATTCCCGGATCAGAATGACTGACCCCGAACAAAGGTGTATGTGCGGACCACCGCCCATTAATATTCGAGGAAACAATTGTTCGCAGTGAGTGGACGCCACCCCCTCTCCTCCCCCCTTCACCAACAGCGTGGGCGGGAATTGACAAAGTGGCGAATTCATTTTTATCGGTGTTTACATGGAGACTTGCGAATGATTTATAAACGCACTCGCAATTAATTTCAGCGGATAGCGGCTTCGCCGTGACGATTCTGCAAATTGGCAGCCGGACATCAAATGTCAATTAGAGACCCCCGCCCAGCCCGCCACTTCTGAAAAAGCTAGTCATGGGGGATGCTCAGGAAGGTGCCAAATGGACCTGCGCATACCGTAATTTTAAGAGATTTATACTTCAACAATGCACCTCTATTTTTGGCAGGATTTGAGTCTATCACTAAAGAAATTGGCCTACAGAAAATTTCATTGATCGGATTCGAATGTGTTTATTTATACACAATATGTCGTCACCCCCCGGCCAAAGTATCCCAAGCGCCATGCGGCGTTTAGAAATGTCCGCCGCCATTTTATTTTCTTACAGAGAAATTATTGGTTTAATCTATTTGAAAATTTCACTGAGTTTTATCGGTGGCACAAAGAAAATTCTGTGAAATTTTCAGACAGCTTCGTTGAATAATTTCTCTATGAAAAAATGACGTCGCATGGCGCTTGTCATAATTTGGCCGGAAGGTGACGATGTATTGATCTTGCGAAGTGTCAGCTATAAATCCAGTGCGCCTTCAATTTTTCCGTATGCAACACTGACAACACAAGAACATGAATAGTTGCATCCAGGCGTTATCATCGAGTTGCATCGCCTCATCGAGGTACATTTGGACTACATTTTGCGATGAAGAGAAGCAAAATGCATTTTTGGCCAAGTTCACTGAATCGTGACGTTATTTAAGATCAACACAAAATTATTGTAAACGTTCATAAACGTTGTTTAGATGGTCAGTTTATCAGTCCTTCCGCAAGGTAAAAGAAGTCGCACAATCACAGTGGAATACTCTTGGTCCCTTCTTGCAAAAGGCAATCCATTTGATAGTTGTACAGTAATTTCAGGTGTCTGGCCGCTCATTTATTTCAAGAAGATTTGGACTACATTTTGCAATTAGGAACTATGCATTTTGGCTCAGTATAAAAACAACGTATGTGCCATTCGTTTCCCTATGCACATAAATGTTTTTCAGAAGAACCAGAATTTATAGTTCCAAAATGCAAAATGCATTCCGATTATTTTTGCAACCGATCCAAGGTACCACTCAACCGACCAAGACTCCGCTGATACATCGTCGCCTTCCGGCCAAAGTACTTCGCTTGTGGAATGCTTCGCTTTACTGTGCTTTGTGGTTCAAACTTTCCACCGCCATTTTATTTTTTTACATAGAAATTTTTGGTTGAATCTGTTTGAAAATTGCATTAAGTAAATGTTATCCAGCGCCAAGAAAATTCAATGAAATTTTCGGACAGCTTCGTTGAACAATTTCTCTGTAAAAAAATAAGATGGCGCCGGAAATTTTTAAACGTCGCAGGGCGCTTGTGATATCACTTTTTTTTTAATTATTTTTTTTTACTAATTTCGAATCATTTGCTCTCTGTACATAGAAATTAGAATTGACGACATATGCGGTGATTTATTCAATTTAAAACGCATTGCAACCAGAACAGCCATCGATTTCTCCGAAAAGGCCGAGACCTTAAAATTAATGACTATCTCCATTCACTCCTTCGTCTCCCGTCGAGTGCCTAGAGAGTAATGTCGTACCTACGCTACTTTCTGATTGGTTCAAAACTTTTAGGCGTCCCATGGGGGTCTCGTGGACCAATGTAACCAAATTCGATCCAGAGGAATCTATGCAATCAGGAGAGAAGTGAATGATATTTACACGAATAGTGTTATTCCCGACAAAAATATCCATCAAAGTTTGTTCAGAACTCAATGTAGAAATTGGAAATAGGAGAATCTCTCTCAGGCCTAGAATTCGGTCACCGTCTTGTTTGTTTATTGAGATCAATCTAGAAGAGAAGCGGCTTACATGGGAGCCTAAAACCCGCCGACCAATCAGAGAGCAGCGCACATTCCCTGTATTAAAATGATGTACATAGAAATACTTTCGCCACATCAGTACTTTAGTATCTCGTGTGTAATTTCGCTCGAAAATTAGAACATTCGCTCAAACAGATTAAGTTTTTGCATGAAAATAACTGTGCAATTTCTGTCCAAAATTTGGCGATTTTCATGCGTAATGAGCGTAAAAATCAGTGAAAATTTCAGTTTGGAACACCCAACTTATTATTTGTAGACATAATGTTTGTGAGTGGAAAATTGCATCGTTTACTTGCAATTACATTCTATATGTTCATTTGTCTCATGTATGCCTTTTGTACTATATGAGCCGTCCGTAACACTACTGCTTTCTGCTGAGATGTTATTATGATTTTTATTTTTTTAGTTTCTTTTATTTTTTAATATTTGTTTAAAGAAAAATAGTAGATGAGTTAGATTGCAAAATTCCACTGAAATCGCAGGATCACAATTGCTGAAAATGAACAATTCTTTTTCCGTAGAAGACCCATCAACAAATGTTAAAGACACATAACATATATTTTTAAATGTGGTTTGAAGTTTTATTTTCGGTTATATTTATAGCAAATTTGTACAAATTATGATTAAAAGTTACATAGTATATAAAATGAATAAGAAAAGTAATATTAAAAGTACCCAAAAATATAATATTGAAACGGTTATTTAAAATAAATATGTAAAATTATTCAAGCAAATCTTACCAAAAGTTGTAAATAAATATGCATCCAATCATATTGGGGGATCGAATATTTTCCAAGCAAATAAAACAAGAATTTCACTTAGCGCGTTTCATTAAGAAATTATTTTTGTCTCAGTTTCAATGAACTTTGTAATTAAAAGCTATTTCAGGCGTTGCCAAATTTATTTTCATGAAATACGCATTATCCGAGATATTTTTGGATATTTTTCTTTCAATTTTTCAGATATTTTATTCGGATTTCGTGTAGAATATCTAAAAAATGTGATGGAAAAAGATTCAAAATTATTCTCAAAAATATACACCGTTTACAATGGGACAGTCGACAACATTCAAATGTTCGTATGATATTTTCCGGGCGCACGATGGACAAGAACAAAATCTTTAGCATTCTCAGTTTTTGTACAGGGAGCAGTGGCAATTCCAGCTAGTTTTTTTTTTTTTTTTCTTTTTTTTTGGCGCGTATACGTAGTATACCGCCTTTGCGATCGTTTCGAACCCTGCTCGATACAATAACCGAGTCCCTTAGTTCCTTACCGAAAAGTGACTACCGCGAACTTCTGAGATTTTCCAAAGCGTGTAAAAAGTTTATTTATCCATCAATAATTATGATTTAAAGTTGTTTCTCATTCTGGGGGTCTCTAGTTTATGTGCAGTGAATACCAAGAGTCTACGTTACTTGGTTTTTTTAAAAAAAGCCTAAGAATGCGACGCGCTGATTTAAAATATGCATATATAAGAAGAATCAAGCGAATTGATTCGAGGATGGCTGAGCAGGTCGGCACTCTCGGAATGAGAATTTAACTCCTCCGTTTTGTTCAAAACGTTGCTTTGACAGATCTGTAACCTCGGTTATACTTTTCAAAAGTTGGTACCCGTGCTCTGATAGTGCAATCTGTGTAAGTGCAATCTGTGAGGAGCCTCGAGACTCATTAGACCATTAGCTAAACGTGGCTCATACAGGAATCCACTTACCCTTCTCTTCCCCACGCTCCTGCTCACTGCGTCGGCGTCTCGACGAACAATAGCTAATGACGGTCGCCAAGCGACGATCCTCAGCCCCTCGCCCAATTACTTACGCTTCATTAACCATTTCACCGTCACGCTAGGATTCGTCCAATTTTCAAAAAAAATTGTTTCGCGAGTTTTTAGCAATTTTTTCCTTCCTCTCCGTTAAAACACGAATTAAAAGAGGTCTCATTCATAAAAATCGGCCAAATAGAAGAGAAGTTACAGTATTCGAAATCCGAAGAAATCAACAAAACTTCTCCAAACAAAAAACAAAATGAAGGGGGAAAAAAGAAATGTATAAATTACAATTTAATATGATTGACCTCAGAATGTGACAAGCAATTCAATTATAAAAAGGAGAAAAAATTGAGTGAAATTACAAAAAATTAGCCTCTTGCACGGGGCTTCCTTGTATGAGTTTTGACCTGAAGACAAGTAAATCCCGTTATATTATTAAAACGAAATTGACTCCATAGTTTAATGCCTTAGTTTCTTGAATACAATTATTTTAAGCACTCGAAAATTTATACCAGCAATTTTACCCATGGGGTGATTTCCTAAGAGCTGATAATATCACGAATTTCTCATAGAGCCCTTCAAAAATGGCTTGCTTTTTGGGCAGCCGATTCGGCCATCAAACCGGAGTTTAAATGGAAGCTGATTACAACACAAAGCTCTGAGAAAAATTTTGAGATGAGTATAGGAACGGTTTGTAAATTACGAGGAGATGCGAGCAATCTGTTCAGCATATCGATACATAAGTATTTCACACGTAGAATTTAATTTTCACGTCAGGGAGTCGACATATTTTGATTTTTTTCTATTTTATACGGAAAATTTATGGTTTTTCGGGATTGAAATTACTAACAATTGTTTCATGAAAAATGAATGCACCCAAAATGACTATAGCATTTTGACTTTCACATACGTGCACTCACTAAATTGATTGGTAAATTCAAAGAGTGGGTACATCGACCTGGTATATCAAGTTTCTGCGATTTTTTACGGCAAATCGGTAGATTTTCGGGATGTGGATTGCTTACATTCAATTCATGAATGAATAAAGCATGGACATGGTTGAGCTTCTTTGCATGAAAAGGCGTTTAAAATAACAAAATCAAGACATATTTAATACAATTGCATTTATATCGAGTCAATTTCTTTTCAATAATATATCGGGATTTATAATACCGGTGATTTGGGTATTTTAGCCCCAAAATACCTTTAAATCGACTTTATCTTCTAGGAGTTCGACAGAATTTTTCCTTTCTTCGCTTAAATTTTTCCCTAGCACTTTTCTTCAAGAATCTGATAAGATTTTGCTTGAGGCAGATCAAAAAACTTAAATTTGTTCGAATAGCTTTCTTGATTCACAATACACGGTCTCGTCAAGGTACGTCGTTGACCTTGCAGTGTTGGATCGTGAATTCTCTTGTTGTGCTGCTTGCCTTTTTTGAAATCTCTGTAAATGAAAACTAAAGGGTTTGATATGTGCGAGTTAATGACGCGCCTTATCAACACATTGTGTTGGAGTTCACTGCTTGTTTTTTTTTTTTTTTTTTAACGAGACATTTATTACAAGAATTACAAATAAGTTGAATACTATGAGAACAAAATACAGCATTAATATTAATAATAATTAAACTAACACTACTTAATGTTCTAATATTTCTTAAGGTCTGGTATTCCAGCTAGTTGGCAACACTGTTAATACTCCTTTTAAATCCATTGAATATATTCATTCTAGGCAAGACAGGTCTCACATTGAGTACCTTTGTAGGGAGAGTATGGACACTCGAAAATTTGGAGATTAGGTTTCATCAGGTCATGTTGCTCTTGGGGCCCGAAAGGGCTGCCAACCTATGAACTCGAATTATCCTCTGGTACTAATTTTCATTAATTATATAATTATATTAGTATTTTTATTATAATTAATTCATAAATTTCTTTTGAATATAAATTTTCTCTGTTCCAATGTCTTAATCCTTGGAGGTGCTGGCTCACAATTCGTTTTTGGCCGTATTGATTAATATTTCAAATGCGTAGGTTGGCAGTGGCATATTTCTAGTGATTTTCGTTTAACACGGTGTCGCCCATTTGGGCCCTCAAAGCTACATAAATTGAGTTGTCCATACTCTCTCTATAAAGGACTCTAGTCTCACTTGTTCAACATGTTTTTATATGGGAAACACAATACTACCAACTTGCAAGAGTCTTCGTCGCCAACACCTGCCCATGCGCAGACATTTTCATGCATCTCGGTGCTGACACTTGGTCAGGGACGTGATCAGCTGAAATAAATAAGAACCGCATGACAACTTTCAACACTGCCGTGCCAAGGAAAAATGTCGTATGAACCTTCAGGCGTTGCCAAATTTCCTCTGATAAAACACGATTTTCCGGTAAACTCATGAATATTTTTCGGTTAATTTGGTCCGCAATTTCATCCAAAATTATTGAAAATTTCGGGGGAATATATTCATAACCTTCCGCAAAAATAAACATTTTATCGAAGGAAATTTGGCAACTCTTGAATGTTCATACGGCGTTCTACCTTAGCACGGCAGTACTAGTTGTGGCTAGTGTCAGAAACAAGGCATGTGCCATTAGTTTTCTTATGCAGATAAGTGACTTTATGGGCTCCTTCAGGTAGGTGTCGTAAAAGAGGCGGACATTAAGCAAAAAGGTGGTTAGAAGGCATACGAAAAGAATTTGAGGAATACCAGCTTCCAGAAAATCTCTACCTTCATCTTCAGGCGTTGTTAAATTTTCTGTGATAAAATACTAATTTCCTGGTAAACTTATGAATAATTTCCTTCCAATCTTTTAGATAATTTCGTTCGCAAATTCACCCAAGGTCCCTGAAAATATCAAGGAAGAATATTCATAACTTTCCTCAAAAATAAACATTCAATCAAAGGAAATTTGGCAACTCTCGAATGTTCATACGGCGTTTTTCCTTAGCACGACAGAGTGGTGGATGGGGGGCAAGCACCCTAGTGCGCTGCAAGTGACTAACACATCAGTAGCGTGGCGTATTGCGAATTGCGATGTATCGATTAATATGCTATTTAAAACTATGGAAAAGGATCGATAAGCAGGGTGTTCGCAGCGAACATCTTAATAAGCGATTCTTTACCATAGGTTTAAATGGCATAACAATCGATACATCGCAATTCACGCCACGCCACTGTAATACATATTGATTGTAGTGATAAATCCTCAAAGCACAATTTGGTCCAATTTGTTGCTCGTGGTCAATTGATTTTGTGGATCTTCTTCTTATGCGCAGTCAAGGCTGAAGTACTTGAGCAGACCTGCTGGCAAATAGGGCAGGTAGTTGCTCCCTCGTGCTCTTTTTTTATGTGGTTTATTAACTTCATCCGGTTATGAAAATCTTTGTTGCACGCAAGACACATGGTACCTATCAAAAAGAAATAATGAAACGATCAAAAAATAAAAATCGAAGATACTCGAGGAGTGTTCCTTGTCGGGTGAATCTACACTGTCGACAGGAACGAGCCGAGAACTGAGATGGAAAATTTTCAGACAAAATTGCCACACAGAAATTTCTACCGTTAATATTTACCGCGTTTGAGATTTCACCGTGGAATTTCGACAACACCGCCTGTTTCAAGCGCTCAGCCGATAGGGAGCGCTTTTTTATTCCAACCTGCGTATATAATTCTAGTATACTTGTGGCAATGCGTTCAACTGGAGCCGCACACAGTGAATCGAGTCAAGCAGAGAGGTTGGACGTATAATTTTTGTGACTAAAACTGCAAATTTTGATGTTTATTGTGTCACATTTTAAATGAGAAAGACATGATATTTCAACCCATATAACACGCTGCTGCTGCCAATTAACCCTTAAACCTTATGTATAATCGCATGGTGCGGAGTTTTAAAAATATCACTCATATTGGATAAATGAAGCCCATGAAGATGTTGCATGTGTGAGGAATTTGCGATTTGACTGTTGATTCTTTTGTAAAAGTTCGCGAGAAACACGATGGTGTCACTGGTTTTCTCTGAAATCAACTCCCCAAGCTCAAAAAATAAGCTCTCAAGTTGAGGCCAAAATGGAGGGGATATCCCACCCTACCCTGAGAGTCCACGCCTACATCAAGACAAACTATCCATGCAAAGATAGGGAGCAAATACATTAGCAGGGTTGCCGTGTTTTCAGTTTTGGAGTCCCCAAATAAAGTGGCAGCCCTGTCAATGTATTTTCTCCCTATCTTTCCATGGAGAGTTTGTCTTGATGTAGTGGTGGACTCTCAGGATAGCGTGGGATATCCCCTCAATTTTGGCCTCACTTTGAGAGCGTTTTTTTGAGCTTCGGAGTTGATTTCAGAGAAAACCAGTGGCACCATCGTGTTTCCCGCGAACTTTTACAGAAGAATCAACAGTCAAATCGCCAATTCCTCACACATGCAACATCTCCATTAACTTCACATCCTACGAGGATCCCAAAGCAAGGATTGTAAGGGATTGCCTCCCGACAATTATTACTTTGATGTCTCACCATAACAATTATTATTCACAAGAACCACAAAAGAGAAGATACTTTCAAAATTACCTGGTGGGTAAGCGAGGGGTCTGCCGCGCTTAGCTGAAAAGTGAACGAAATAAAACATCAGAGATTTGAATTATATTCCTATAAAAATGCGATCAAGAAATAAAGCGGTCAATTTCAACGTTTGGTGTTGACAAATTGGATGAACGACTCATGTTTAAAATGTATTGATTTGAATTTATCGCAAATATGAGATGTGAGAAGAATCGTAGGAGAAAATTCTCACTGCACTTGGTCTGAAATTTTGGAATGAAGTGTGAGGCCAGAGTGTATGGAACCGTGATGTGGTGCGCCTGAAATCAACTTAGAATAAGATCTGGTGAGGAACGAAATGCACTATGATTACCTTCTCATGCTTACCTTGTCCAGCCACGAAATCACAACACTCGGACGGCTGAAATTGTTATTTGTGTCTCTCTTTGAATATGCTACAATTAAGAGATGAGAAAAACCGCAAGGGAAAATTCAAACCGCACATTTCCTGAAATTTTGAAGTGAATTGCGCGCACTGACTGCATGAATTCATGATGATGTATAAGTGAAATCAACTCGGAATTATAACTACTGGTGAGGAGCGAAATGCACTCCATGCCGTAGTTGAAATTACTTCAAGCCACTTTCGATCGCATCCTTCCATGACTATAAACACTCTAGTCCAACATTTTACTCCTTTTTGACAGTGCAGTAATTAGGACGCGACGCTTGACGGCCCAGTCGGAATTCAAACTAGATTCAAACTAAGACATGAGCCCTGAGACCCATAAGAATACGTGCAGAACAGGGCTCACGTCATAATGCACATAGTTCCGTTTAATAGAAATACGTCCAATAGCCCTCACGGGTTTATTTATAACCGCACAAAACTGGTGTTGGTATCAAATTGAGGATTAGGCAATTCCACGGCTCCGTCAGATAAGGCGAAATCAGTGGCGTGGCGTGAATAATCGATTATCGATATCTCGCCATTTGAAGCTATGGTAAAGAATCGATTACTAAGGTGTTCGCTGCGAACACCCTGGTAATCGATCTTTTTTCATAGGTTTAAATGACACCACAATCGATATATCGCAATTCACGCCACGCCACTGGGCAAAATAACTATTTTTTGCCTGTCAAAAATTAATAGATGGGGAAAACTGCAGGGGGAAATTCACGCCGCAAATTTCCTAAAATTTTGGAGTGAATTGCGCGCACGGAGTGCATGAATTCATGATGATAAATGAAATCAACTCGGAAATATAACAACTGGTGAGGAGCGAAATGCACTCCTTGAGAGATTACTTCAAGTCACTTTCGATCGCATCCTTCTATGACTATAAACACTCTATCCCAACATTTTACTCCAAAATTGTTGACAATACACCAACTATGACGCGACGTGCAACGGCCGCGTCGGAATTTAAACACGATAAAATAGAAACATTTTTTGCTTTCAAAAGAATTTATTTAACTGATCCGGCGCACGGTGGATCGAGTCTTCAGGAGAAGTCGGACAAGAAATTTTTAATGAAAATTGTAAAAGTGTACACTTATTTCGTCACAATTTTAATTTGATACACTGGAAAAAACACATTGGATCTAGAGTCCAGACTCTTAAAAATATCGACAAGAAAAAGTACTCAATTCAATCAGAATCCAGCTTAAATCAAGAACCAAGCCTCTTAATTTAAGCGAATTTCGTTTTGATTCAAGCAAAAATCCGATTGAATCAAGAGTATTTTTTCTTGTCAATGTTTTCAAGAGTCTGAACTCTAGATCCAATCTGTTTCCTTTACCAGTGTAGGGTGCTTTTTATGGAAAATTTTACGAGAAAACCAAAGAAACTATCTTTTAAACACTAGTATTTCATATTAATGAAGATATACGCTTTTAAAGTTTTTAAAGCGTATCCGATCTCTCCCATTGACTCAATCCTTTGTGCGGCGGAAATATTCGCTCTTGCTGTCGCATCATTTCCATGTTGAACAAAAAGACACCTAAAAAAAATGCTTGTAAATTTTACACCTAGGTATATGTAGTTTTCAACTATTTCAATAGGAGTAAACTTGTTCTCCTGGGAAATACAAGTGTATCTTTCATTGAAGAAAGGGTTGATCAAAATCGGATCAATAGCAATCGAGGGACAGCGCATTGGAAAAACCAAAATGACAGTCTTTAATGTCCACCATCTTGCTCCAGTCGCGGGTCTCAGAGTGTTGCCCTTCCAGAATTACGCCTGAGGACGCCATTAATGAGCTCTAAATGCGGCACATTCTAATCAAAAAGTGCAAGGTTTTTGCCGCCTTTGGATTGTAGGCAAAATACTATCACTGCCGTGCTGAGTAAAAACGCCGCATGAACCTTCAGAAGTTGTCAAATTTATACAACACGTTTTGATAAAACACGACTTTCCCGGTAAACTCATAAATATTTTTCTTCCAATTTTTCGGATAATTTTGTTCGCGATTTCATACATTGAAAATTGCAGGGGAATATATTCATAACCTTCCGCAAAAATAAACATTTTATGGAAGGAAAGGACCCTACAACAAAACGGCCAAATCGGCTTAAACACGGAATCCTACGATTTTCTCAGGGATGAAAGAGGGTCTTCCCGGACACTCAAAACTGGTCATATTTTTTGCCTAACCCCCGGGGAAAAGGGGGGATGGGGGGTCAAAGTCAAAAACTTTAAAGTAGCATAACTTCTCAACGGTTTGTCGTAGAAAGATGATCTTGGTGTCAAAATTTCCAAAAAAAATGAGAGCTTTTAGAATATATGTATGAAATTAATAGAATTTTAAATTTTGACCCACTTTTGGGGGAATTATACAAGGTCCCCCTTTCGTAAATTTTCGTTTTTCGATATTTTCGGTCGTTCGGTTCGCACGGAGCAAAACAAAAACAACCTTAAATGAAAGTAGAGGGCATAAGGTTTAAAACAAGCCCAAGTTCAGCTTGGGGAAACGATTACAACCGGAGTCATGAGTCTTTAAAGTTGACGCGGCGCGCGGGAACCTTGTATGTTCCGAGTCTCAAGGTCACCTGCGCCCCCCGGATTGCCTGCAGGTTGCAAGTTTTCGTGTTTTTATGCTTCTGTAGGTCGCTTTTAATGTAAATAATTCAATGAAGATAGAATAATCGGAATTTTTTAATTTTACACAGCTTAGCCAGTCATCTTTGGCATATTAAAATGTACTAAACTCGGACCGTGTTCACTACTTCATACCACATTTTTTTTTTGGGGGGGGGGGCGCTTTTCGACCTTTCTGAATATTTTCTATGTTTCCTTGTTTCCTCAATGTCTCTGCTACAGTACATACCTGCCTCATCGAGACCACTGGAACCTCTGAAGTGTCCAGCTTCGGATCCCGTCTGTGAAGTACCGGGTTGAAAGAACATTGTGTATTGCGAGTCGGCACCATCCAGATCAGCTACACCAAAAGTGGGATCTTGAATGAGTCCGGACGGATCTTGTGGATACTGACCTCCAGGAGGTGAAGTACGTCGACTGCTGGACTGACCTCCAGGAGGTGAAGTACGTCGACTGCTGGACTGACCTCCAGGAGGTGAAGTACGACGACTGCTGGATTGACCTACACCGAGGAAATAACCTGCATATGAATTGAATCCCGCATTTCAGGGAGGGCATAATTGACATTACCGAGACCAGATTTAACCCATTGACTTACAATGACGGCTCAGAGCCGTCCGCTGATTGTTCGCGTTATTTCGGCAATTCTCCGGTAGATTGCGTTCTCATCAATGTTTATATGAGTAGTGTGGCCACCCTATGACTTATTGTGTACGGTAATTTCTTGTTTTGTTGCGGTATTTTCATATTACTGTGCGTTTGCACATGAAATAACCTCAAAATTTTCTGATTTTCGCTGATCTTGCGATTTTTGCGATTTTGACAGCTATAAACCACATAAAAAAATCATTGTGTTCAAAGTTTTCACCATTTTTCTCAAACGTCGTATTGTGAATGCTTATTTTGTCAATTTTCACCCTTTGAGAAATAATTTCTGGATTATTTTGAAGTGTTCAAAGTTGCTGATTTTCGCCAAATTAAATCGTAATTCCTGGCCCGGCAGGGTCAAATTAAATCATAAGTCAATGGGTTAAAGAGAGATGAATTGAAAATTAGGATGAAATGGGAGGAAAGCCCCCTTGACAATCTGAATGGGGAGGGAGTGCATTTGACTTAACGTTGGTAGAATTTAACTCCAATCCGAGTCAAATTTCAACACAAAGTGAGCTTTACTTTGAGTGAATTTTTTGTTTAATTCCTTTGCTTCCTACCAATGATATCGATGCCAAAATTATTCTTAATATATTTTCATAAAAAAAAATAAATTTGAATTACAAATGCAGCAGCTGGATCCATTATGATTTAAAAATAGAAAATTAGACAAGTTTCATAGTTTGAATTCTTCACTTAATGTGGGCTCCCATCCCTCAAAGCATCATATATTATAGAGAGGACATAATCTCTCGTCGTTTAAATGCTAACTATTTTAAACCAAATGAAAATTTCCAAGTGTCTGTAAAGAATATATATATTTTTTTTTTTTTGTAAAAAGCAAGATGCCTGCACTTCAAAATATGAAAAAAAATTGAGACTTGTCCAATTCTTTTTAATTTTCCTTCTTAAAGCGCCCGTATTTCTTTATGGTTAGAATTCATTAAATAAAACTCTCTCTAAAATCATAGAGGCCAAGAGTTCCTCTGACTGATTTTTGAAAATCTTTGACCTTGTATAAGGCGTATATTTTGGCAAAAATTAACGAGAAATACCTGGACGTCTGGCAACCTGGAAAAGCAAGAAAATCGGGGAATTTTTGGCACAAGGAAAAACTTCGAAAAATGTCGTGGATGTTCTGTATAAAATTGGTTAGTTATAGAAATTTTTATGGGTGATCAAATATTCTCTTTCGTGTTTGAAAAAATCAGAATTTTCTCGGAAACCGAAGAAAACTTCTGGGAAAATAACAGAAATTTCATGGAAACTGTTTTCGAAAATTGCCAACAATGAGCTTACCTTCTTTGTGAGTCCTGAAATGCAACTCTAAAATGGCTTGGGTTTTGTAATATTTTTTGCACTTGTAGCACTGGAAAGGCGTTCTCTCTTGACTTTCACCTCCTAGAACCATGGTAATGTGACATTAATATTTAAATATTATCATTGTATATGATGTTGTAAGCCAGGGCGACGAGCTAAGTTGTTTGTAATAGAGGGTGGCTAAAAAAACACGATGATTACAACGAGAGGATCTGTAATCTACTCCTACCATCACATTTTGTGTAAAAAATTTGCGCTTTTTAAGCTCGCCCACTAGGGAGAGCTCTTTTGCAATCAATTTCTTTTAGCATTACCCGTGTCCGTGGCGACAAATGGATGGTTCTCGTTGCCGTCGGAGGAACGGCCAAAATCCAATTGTTTTTAATGTCCAAAAGTTGAATTTTGTCTTTAGGTGCTTGGACACAAAGCCATTAAATAGCAGAAAAAAAAATTGTCTTTTTTCGCGGGTTACAGTTTCCCTTGGTCGAACATTTCCGTTCCCTCATTCAACTGAGGATTAATTGTTCCTCCTGGAAAAGCAAGAAAATCGGGGAATTTTTGGCACAAGGAATAACTTCAAAAAAGGTCGTGGATCTTTTGCATAAAATTGGTCAGTTATAGAAATTTTCATGGGTGATCAAATATTCTCTTTCGTGTTTGAAAAAAATCAGAATTTTCTCGGAAACCGAAGAAAATTTCCGGGGAAATGACAGAAATTTCATGGAAACTGTTTCCGAAAATTGCCAACAATATGAGAATTCGTTTCGTTTTTGTCATGGAAATCGCGGAATTATCAGAAAAAGATCGGGACTATGGAATCTATAGTGTGATGTGATGATTACTCCATACTCGCTGACCACCTGAATTTTCATTTTTTCTCACAGTTTGTTCTACAGATATACCGGGCCGATTTCCATACTTTAATCGCTTCTGATCGCATTCTATATGAGCCTTTCTTTTCAGAATTTGGAATTATGACCTAAGTTTTTTACATCACGTGATAAAATCATGACCTCTCCCATTTGAACAACGTAAATGTTCATTTTTCTTCTGTCACAACTCATTCCACCGTTCTACAGGGCCGATTCCCATGCCTTATGCGCCTAACGATAACAGACAGTCTCTAGACGACCGATCTATTAGTAGGGCGGATAAGCATAACAATCGTGCAATTCTGGAAGAAAGCATGAAACTTTCAGGATATCATCTTTACCTATAGAAGGTTCAATTTCGCAAGTGAGCCCAAAATTCTGAGGCCATGGGGGCCGGGGGGGCAGGGGGCCTTGATTTCGCTATGTTTTGCCGAATTTTCGCGTTTGATCATCGTGAGAACGCCGTTAACAATGTAAAATGTGATCAAAACCTGTGTAAACGTCATTAATAGGTTCTCTCAAACAGTATCCTAAAATGCTAGCACTGTCCGATCCCGGAGCACCCCTCAAAATGCCTAAAATTCAAAATGGCGCCCATAATAAGGCCTCCGGAATATCGGTATTTTCACTTGTGCATATCCTGTCATGTGAGGTATCGTTTTCTATGTAATTTTGGTCGCAGATCTCATATTTGAAGTCAAAACAACCCCCCGGTCAAAATTGGTGCCCCCAATCCAAGATGGCGTCCAGATTTGAAAGGCAGGAGGGTGCATTTTTTAAACTTTTACGCGATAAGGCAAGTGATATGTCATTTCCTATAATTTTGGTCGTAAATTTCATTACTGAAGTCAAAACAGTCCTCCGGTCAAAATTGGTGCCTCAAATCCAAGATGGTGGCCAAATTTTAAAGGCAGGAGGGTGCATTTTTTCAAATTTTTACGTGATAAGGCAAGTGATATGTCATTTCCTATGTAATTAAGGTCGTAGATTTCATTACTGAAGTCAAAAAAGCCCCCCGGTCAAAATTGGTGCCCGAAGTCTAAGATGTCGGCCAAATTTGAAAGGCAGGAGTATGAATTTTTATGAGAAAAATAATCACGTGAGATGACAAGAGAGGTAGGTATCAATTCATACGCATTTTTAGTCAACAAAACGAATCTAAATGAAATGTAAAAAAAATCTTTTACATAAAAATGAAACGAATCAAGA
The DNA here is from genome assembly GCF_918797505.1 of Bemisia tabaci. NCBI lineage: Eukaryota > Metazoa > Arthropoda > Insecta > Hemiptera > Aleyrodidae > Bemisia > Bemisia tabaci. Next base: position 45,985,574 of record NC_092798.1, on the reverse strand, counting down.
TGATTGCCATCATGGCTGACAAGTGAAAAATGATGAGCCACTAATAGTGAGGTGTCTTGCTGGTTACTGCACAAAAACCCTGAACTCAATTTCAGATGCCTTAGACTCAAAGGATGAACAATTAATAAGTACCGAAAATAATTTAGAAAACTTTCAGTCGGTTTCAGGTGGTGGGTCTCTACTCCATCGAGTGCGATCGAAGCATAGGCATACTTACGAATCCATTGCACAAACCTATGTTCCATCAAATTGATGAGCAGACACCAATGTTTCTTTGCGTTTTCAAAGTGATGTGAAACGCGCAAAATCCGAGATGATAGCTGTTCTTGCATGCGTTTACTGGTTGCCATTCAACCCCTCACATCCATAAAATAGGAACAGCAACTTTATTCTGTACGCTTTTATGTGATCCTTACCTGCAAGAATCTAAAGAAAGGTTCTTGGAACCTAATCAAAACCATGAACGGATATAAAGAGCTGGAAAGGAGTAAATCGATGGTGAAACTGCTTAAATACTATTTCGGTTTGCGGTGTTGCAGACTTCTTGTCATACTTCCGTTCCTTCATTAAAAAATACTTATTGAGTCATTTCTTGAAAACTTTGCTTGTTTTTACTCTCTATGTGAGGAATATTCTGTAAAAATGTCAAGCCATGATTTTGGTTTGGTCCCCTTTCAAAAAATAAAATAGGAGCGAATATTTTGAAATCCTGCAACAAAGATACGCACTTTTGCTGTTTCACCGTCGAAATATTACTCCTCAATGGTAGCCAAAAAAATGTGACTTTCGAAGACCTCCGTCATCATATATCGAAGGAAAAATTTCCAGCTTTCAAAGTCTTCATTCAATTAGAGAAATTACCCTCGATATCATCAGCAATGAAGTAGGTAACATTAATTTAGGAGCTACTTTGATACTCAACTGTGGATGGGATGAAGTGATCTGGATGCTTGTCTTTGGGGATGGATTAATAAAAACAAGTAGCTTCATCCTATTTTAAGTTTAAGTGACTTGCCTCCAGCTTCCGGAATCCCCGCTTAAAATTATCCGGTGTAATTGTGAGAAAGGGAGTGACACCATGCTGTACCACCGAGAAAATAATACTTTCGTTCTTAGACTCATGCAGAAGTTCTGAAGACTCCAACTGTAAAAACTTACAGAACCGTAGGAGGAAGATCCTGAAGAGCCTCACTGGGAATGTGAATCAGCATGTGTTGATTAGGATTTTCTCCTATACTGACTGGAGAGGGTACGGCATGTGCGTCGCGTGAAATGTCCTTATCTTTATTGAGAAATTATATGGGCTTAAAAATGAATAAAATAGCTCATTATAGATGCTCCTGTTAAAATCATCCCTACCGTAGACGGCCAAACTGATCACCCTCTTAATTATCTCGTATCATTTTGGTGTAAAAGATTTTTTTTTACATTTCATTTAGATTCGTTTTGTTGACTAAAAATGCGTATGAATTGATACCTACCTCTCTTGTCATCTCACGTGATTATTTTTCTCATAAAAATTCATACTCCTGCCTTTCAAATTTGGCCGACATCTTAGACTTCGGGCACCAATTTTGACCGGGGGGCTTTTTTGACTTCAGTAATGAAATCTACGACCTTAATTACATAGGAAATGACATATCACTTGCCTTATCACGTAAAAATTTGAAAAAATGCACCCTCCTGCCTTTAAAATTTGGCCACCATCTTGGATTTGAGGCACCAATTTTGACCGGAGGACTGTTTTGACTTCAGTAATGAAATTTACGACCAAAATTACATAGGAAATGACATATCACTTGCCTTATCGCGTAAAAGTTTAAAAAATGCACCCTCCTGCCTTTCAAATCTGGACGCCATCTTGGATTGGGGGCACCAATTTTGACCGGGGGGTTGTTTTGACTTCAAATATGAGATCTGCGACCAAAATTACATAGAAAACGATACCTCACATGACAGGATATGCACAAGTGAAAATACCGATATTCCGGAGGCCTTATTATGGGCGCCATTTTGAATTTTAGGCATTTTGAGGGGTGCTCCGGGATCGGACAGTGCTAGCATTTTAGGATACTGTTTGAGAGAACCTATTAATGACGTTTACACAGGTTTTGATAACATTTTACATTGTTAACGGCTTTCTCACGATGATCCAATGCGAAAATTCGACAAAACATAGCGAAATCAGGGCCCCCTGCCCCCCCCCCCCTCCGGCCCCATGGCCTCAGAATTTTGGGCTCACTTGCGAAATTGAACCTTCTATAGGTAAAGATGATATCCTGAAAGTTTCATGCTTTCTTCCAGAAATGCACGATTCTGGGAACTTTTCCCCCTTATCCGCTCTACTATATTGGATTGCATTTTGCAAAAAGGAAGCAGGAGCATTCCAATGTCGCTAAGATTGTGCAACTTGATTTACCTTGCAAACATAAACTGATCATCCAAACAAGTTTTATCTTTACTCTCAATAAACTATAAATTCATGCAAAAAATTACCTTTGTAAATTTAATTTTTGGCATGGTTGCACAATCCTAGCAGCTTCGGAATGCTTTCGGTTCCTTTTTGCAAAATGCAATCCTATTGATATTCACTCACAAGAGCCCACTTAGCGGGCAGGGGGCATAGCCCTTTAGTATTAAATAGTGAAAAGAGAACCTTGGACATTATGAAAATATCAGATTCTGGCCATAAATACCTTGTGTCGTAGGATACGTATATCTAGAAGGGTAATCGGCTCTTTTAACGCTAGAGGACCCCGCGAAGGTTTGAGGGCCCCAAGAGGGATCCATGATCGCAGGGGGCGGTGGGGGTATTGACGAAATTCCTTGCGACGTAGGACCTGCATATGTAGGACGGGTATTGGATCTTTTAACGCTAGAGGACCCAAAGCTTTGAGCGCCCCAAGAGGAATTTAGGGTTGGAAAGGGTGGTGGTGGGGATACGCGACGTTTCTTCCCGACTTCTCCGATCTGTAACCTTTTGGCTGATGCAAAACACAAGAGTCTGGAGGATCCGTCTCCACCGGTGCTGGAGGTGCTCCCCTCGCCAAAGGTCGGGAGTCCGAGGGCCGGAGCGCAGTCCTCAAAGGACTTGATCACATTAGAGACCACGGCGGTACAGAGGTAAGTCCCACAACTGGTACTGGTACTCGAAGGAAGCGGGATGAAGCGGCACTTGGCCTCGCTGTAACCGTTGCAGACGTTGTATCTGGCCTGGTCCAGAAAGGCGAAGGCCTGGAGACATCTGTCGTCGGCATTTTCCTTGTCCCTGTAGAGCGATTGTCGCGAGATGCTCTTGCATTCGTTGCTGAGCGGTACGGCGGAACTGGCCAAGGAGTAGTTGTACTGCTCCGCCGGTTTCATCTGCAAATCGGTTGGTTGCGCTGGTCAGCTCTGCATAGACGATCAAATTCCGAACCAATTCCGATCAAAGTAGTCATGCTGATAACTGATGGTCACCATCTACCATCAAATTTCGACGTGCCGCACTTTTTTGTTCAAATTAAGATCAGAACGGAGTGCCACCATTCATCATTTCCTGCCACAGGAAACATTTCTGCCAAGTTTTCATTTTAAAACGAAGCAAATGAATGAGTTTATGACTGATGACTCCCGACACTTTGATGCTACTTTGATCGGAACTGGTTCGGGAATTTGATCTTCTATCGAGGCCTGTCAAAGGGTCGTGTTTTAGGTCCAGCTACACGATCAAATTGAGCCATCAAATTGGGCCTCTCATTGGTCGCATCCTCACTTCAGGTCTTTTTCCACCAATCAGACCTTCAGTTTGATGGCTCAATTTGATCGTGTAATTGAACCTCTGGATGGAGGGTATGGACTCGATCGAAACGAAAACGTGCATCGATCGACGAAATTCGATCGATTCACAGGTTTGTTGAACAATTCACGGGTTTGTCGAACGATTCACGGGTTTTTCAAACGATTCACGGGTTTGTCGAACGATTCACGGGTTTGTCGAACACTAAAAAAAACTCTGGCCATTGAAGCCGTACTTCCGGGCTGTATAGACATACCGTCCGCATTCCGGGCCCAGAGGCCGAAAAATCCGGGCGTAGAGCTCAGAGCAATCGAACGTACGGTTCCAGCACCCAGAACTATGTCTATATAGCCCGTAATTTTTTTTTTTTTTCAGTGAACAATTCACGGATTTGTCGATCGATTCACAGGTATGTCGAACGATTCACGGGTTTGTCGATCGATTTACGGATTTGTCGGACGATTTACGGGTTAGTCGAACGATTCAATTGTTAGTCGAACGATTCACTGTTTTGTTGATCGATTCGGTGTCGATTGGATCGGTTTCCGCTTGAAGTTTTCCATGATTCATATCGATCGAATCGATTTGTGTAATAATTCGTCGATCGAATCGGTGTTGGTTGATTCATGTCGATGGAATCCATACCCTCCGCTTTTGATTCTTGATTCATGGAGATTAATTATAGACGTAATAAGATTTGTCCGAAAAGCAACCTTTAACGCTCAATTAAGCGACATGTCGCGCTTCCCTGGTAAAAATTGGTGATAAGAGCTGCGTTTCAAAATACCATTGGAATTCTTATAGCCGGCTAAAGGAGGCTACAGAAAATCATATAGCTGACTGTAGAATGCGGAGAAAATCATACGGCCGGGCTATTCGAAGCGATAAAAAATCATGCAGCCGGGCTTTACACTTTATCACCAGGCTGTTGCTTTTTCGCCATCGATTATAAAAGGCTATAAGAAATTGTGTAGAAATTCGTGTGCTTTGGAAATCATTAAGTTTGATAATGAACTACCTTAATATTTACAAAACACACATTATATTTTCCTTTAATACATATTTTTTTTCATCAATTAAAATGAGAATAATCCAAACAGGATGTGCAAACATTTCAAAATCATGAGTTGCATAACGCTGACTCCGCCAGATTAAATATTAGGTAGAGCCTAACACAAAGCGGAACGGCGACGCACTGGCGCCTACAAACCTAACAGGGATACTTCACGCATTGCGCAACGCGTGAAGTGTAGGCGCCAATGCGTGTTTCGCGCTGGCTGCCCGCCTGCCACGGCGCTTGAAGCAACTATTTCACACCAGAGGTATTGCACAGTATCATACGAAACTGAAGGCGCTCTAATATATTAGTAATGGCAGGCATCCATCAAAAGTATGGAGCTTTCCTCGCAAAATAAATCAAGATACCACGGCCCAAAAAGAGAGCAGTATTCCAAAAACTCACTAAGTCCTAGCATCCGTAATTAGTAACGTTTAGCATGCACTTTATCGCCTGTCTGTTGCTTAGTCGCCATCGGCTATAAAAGGCTATAAGAAATTGTGTAGCCGGCTATAGAAGCTATTGGAAATCTTACAGCCGGCTGTAGGTCTATGGTATTTTGGAACACAGATTCTACTGCCAATTTTTACCAGGGTTTGAAAAATTCGGTTTATGCCGTCATCCACCGCGGTGGTGACACCCTTAGTTTCTTTCACCCTCCTCTCATCAATCGGTGTGACATGCATGCTGCCATGCTGAGGGAAAACGCCGTATGAACCTTCAGGCGTTGCCAAATTTCCTTTCATAAAACGCGAATTTCCTGGTAAACTCATCACTATTTTCCTCCCAATTTTTCAGATAATATTGTTCGCAATTTCGCCTAAAGATTCTGAAAATGTAAAGGAAAAATATTCAAAACTTTCCTCAAAAATAATCATTTTATCGAAGTAAATTCGACAACTCTCGAATGTTCATACGGCGTTCTTCCTTAGCACGGCAGCATGTGCACTGATTACTGGACGTGAGACTCTTAACCGAAATACGTGGTTTTAGTGTTTATCGTCGATATTACGACATCATGACATCGTCATTATGTTTTTGGTCATTCAGAGCAAAAGAGTGCAATCGCCTGGCATAGGTCATGCTAAAATGGATACCCAAACATGACGTAAGGAAGGGAAAAATAAAAATACCTGAGACGTTTCACACTGGTTTTCACATTCATGTCTACCGGGAACTGTAAAAATTAATAAAATGAAGGCTCAAAATCTATAGGTAATAAAACATAAGCTTAATGTAAAATCAAATTTTAGTCAGTGTCTATAACTTACCGCCTCTCCATTTCGGTAGAAAAACATTGATACTAAAACGAACAAACTAATTGTAAGATTTGGAAAAACGGATCTTTGGGGACTCATCCTGGTAGGAGCTTGTCTCCACAGGAGAAAGTTAGTAAATTTACTTTGAACAGCCAACGAAAAGAGCTCAGAATGATAACTACCTACTACCAAATGACGAAGAAAACTGACGTAGAATTTCACTTAAGGGATACCTTATATGAGAACATATTTTTTCAGCAGCTACGGATCGATACGTACACGTGTCATCATTTATGAACACTCTAGCGAGTCACCGATTTTTGATTTTCCTTTTTTCCGGACTGCAAAAAATACCTTTCCTGCACGTAAAAAACTGCGTTTTCTGTCGATATACTTTTTTATGCCTTTTTTATCGGAATCAAGGCTTTTAAAATGAAGGCTTTTAAATTCCACGTTCCTTCCCTCGCACTAATGTATCGTTCTCAGGAAAGGAAAAAAAAAAAATAAAGTGGGTAACTCTGTAAATCGTTCAAATCGCAGCGTGAGGCGTGAAATAAGTGTTCCGTTAATGGGAACAGACTTTTTTTATAGATCCGGGTAATTTTCAGTTCAGATTTCACGTACTAAGAGTAAGAGTACTTGCGTAAGAGTAAAAGATGTAGATAAGTGCAAAACGGCAGTGATGCAGTCACGTACCTATAAAAAAAGATAATGTTGGGACTCTTTAGACTTTCAAACTTTTTTTCCAAACGGGTGTAATAACCAATGGGAGTCGCGGCAAAAAGAATTGACGTAGGAAGCAAAGTTGCCCTAATACAGTGTATATATATATATATATATATATAATAATAATTGTCTAATTGTATAATTGTATAATATTGTATAATAATTTGTTTGTTGTTTTGTCGCCTCAGTCTCTGCCTGAAGATGGTGCGAATAATAAGCACCGAAACGTCGCATTAAAAATTTTTTGTTTAAAATAAATAAATGTACGGTTAAACAACTCATGAAGTTCGCTTTATTAAACATAAAATAACCATGAAATTAGAATTATATATATATATATATATATATATATATATATATATATATATATATAGTCGCTTTATAACGCACTCTGGCGTTCTACGACACCCAAACGCCACATATGCCTGTCTTCCCAGAGGTTCTCGGGCAACTGACACCGCAACATCTCTTCGTCAACGCCCTGCCGCCAACCCTTTGCGGAACGTGCCTATACAGGCCTATACAGTGCCTACAACGGGAAAAAATCATGTCATCCTTTAAGGGACTGTTGAAGTTTAACGTAACGCACTTCTTCCGATTTTTTACCCCCATCATCTATCTCTTGTAACGCACCCGTAACGCAGTCCCACACCCCCTCAATTGAATTACGTAACGCTGGCTTGTCCCACCCCAACTTTAACCGCTGAGAAAGCAGCTTGACAAATATTCGGAGTTTTTTTTTTTTAATTTTTTTTTTTAGATATTCTCCTGAAATACGACGGTGAGAGATCAGCAGAGGTGTAAAACATTTAAGTCGGCCGGATCTGCAAATTTGCGTCACACAGACTGATGAAAGCAAGGTGGGAGAAATCTATAGTCCTGGGGTGTCACTTATGGCATCATTTCCGCAACCCGGAGAAATAAAAATATACTCGCCGAAAAAAAAAGTCACTACCCCGGCGTCATGAACCGAATTTTCAATCGACGACATCTCTGTTAATAGACGTATTTTGTTTGGCGTAACAATCGAAACTGTTTCGCATCAGTGTGTAACATTCGTATTTTGTTTGAGTGTTACCGGAAATGAGGGGGCGTGGCTTATTTAATTGGATTTTTTTGCACAACATGGCAACGCTGTCGTAACATTTTGATGCGAAACACTTGGAACGTGCTCCGGAGCAGGTTGCAGAATTGTTACGAGGTTTCTAACCTCACTTCTAGCTGCTTTGCTCTCATTGGTTGTGAAAAAGTGACGCAAATAACACAAAATCGGTAGCAGGAAACAATTGTTGCGGCAAACATAATACGTCTAATATTGAACATAGGAAGTTGCTGTTTGGACGGCTCTCATTATTTTTAGCTAATCTACAAGAACCCTGCATCAAAACACGATTCCGTGACCAGCGAACTAACCCATTACAAACTGGGCCAGAACGAAAGCGCAAATGTAGGCAAATAAGGAACATCGCTTTAAATCAAAATTCTCTGAACACAGTAAAAGGTGAGGATGATGAAACAAAACGTCCCCTGTTAACTCATGAACCGCAGATTCGTTCCCTGCACAGTAACCGCGGAGCTCACGAATTTTCAGTCCACCCAACTTATTCTGCCGTGCTAAGGAAAAACGCCGTAAGAACCCTCTGGCGTTGCCAAATTTCCTTTGTTAAAACACGAATTTCATGGTAAACTTATGAATATTTTCCTTCCAATTTTTAAGATAATTTTATTCGCAATTTCACCTGAAGTTCCTGAAAATTCCAAGGAACAATGTTCATAACATTCCGCAAAAATAAACATTTTATCGAAGGAAATTTGGCAACTCTTGAATGTTCAAACGGCGTTTTTCTTTAGTACGGCAGTATTTACCTCAACCCCTGAGTTATTCCCGGATCAGAATGACTGACCCCGAACAAAGGTGTATGTGCGGACCACCGCCCATTAATATTCGAGGAAACAATTGTTCGCAGTGAGTGGACGCCACCCCCTCTCCTCCCCCCTTCACCAACAGCGTGGGCGGGAATTGACAAAGTGGCGAATTCATTTTTATCGGTGTTTACATGGAGACTTGCGAATGATTTATAAACGCACTCGCAATTAATTTCAGCGGATAGCGGCTTCGCCGTGACGATTCTGCAAATTGGCAGCCGGACATCAAATGTCAATTAGAGACCCCCGCCCAGCCCGCCACTTCTGAAAAAGCTAGTCATGGGGGATGCTCAGGAAGGTGCCAAATGGACCTGCGCATACCGTAATTTTAAGAGATTTATACTTCAACAATGCACCTCTATTTTTGGCAGGATTTGAGTCTATCACTAAAGAAATTGGCCTACAGAAAATTTCATTGATCGGATTCGAATGTGTTTATTTATACACAATATGTCGTCACCCCCCGGCCAAAGTATCCCAAGCGCCATGCGGCGTTTAGAAATGTCCGCCGCCATTTTATTTTCTTACAGAGAAATTATTGGTTTAATCTATTTGAAAATTTCACTGAGTTTTATCGGTGGCACAAAGAAAATTCTGTGAAATTTTCAGACAGCTTCGTTGAATAATTTCTCTATGAAAAAATGACGTCGCATGGCGCTTGTCATAATTTGGCCGGAAGGTGACGATGTATTGATCTTGCGAAGTGTCAGCTATAAATCCAGTGCGCCTTCAATTTTTCCGTATGCAACACTGACAACACAAGAACATGAATAGTCGCATCCAGGCGTTATCATCGAGTTGCATCGCCTCATCGAGGTACATTTGGACTACATTTTGCGATGAAGAGAAGCAAAATGCATTTTTGGCCCAGTTCACTGAATCGTGACGTTATTTAAGATCAACACAAAATTATTTGATATCAATTTGCCAAAATGTATCTGCAGCCTCATTGTTGAAACTTTCTTCAGCAAGATAAGACAAGACATAGTCCTATCTGGGCTGTGTAATAAATCGATTTTCGATTCTTGTCGTGCCGACATAAATTTCAACAATCAGCCTGCTGGATACCGCAATGTTTATATAAAATGAACATTATGAGTGAAATTTTCGGATTATCGAACACTGCTTTACTGGTCTTACGCCTGTTATACCTGTTAACTGCTTTGAAATCTAGGTTCATTTCCATCGAAAAAAGATAAATGTGCCTATTTAAATTTCTATTCTAGAGCCCTCCATAATATTCACTCTGCTCTTCTATTTTTCTGCATCGACTTATTCGTGTTTTTCGTTATTTCTCTGTTGCAGGTAAGTTTTCACACAATCGTTGCACAGCAGCGCATCATCGTAATCGTCAAGACCTGCTTTTGAAAGTAAGTTTAGTTTTTTACAGAAAAGAAAGGAACATTCTTTAACTTAAAATTCCATGAGTGTATTTTGTAGGTTTTTATATGAAATTGCGAAGCGTTAATTTGCTCAGTTATCCGTTCAAATATTTACATTTATAGATGAAACATGAGAGGAACTTACGCAACGTGAAAGTAGTGGGGCTCATTTTGGTTGAGTTCGTTCAGTTTTTTGCATGTACACGAAACTATGTCGGACTAACACAATTTTGAGTCGAGCTGCGGAAATTTCTTGTTGATCTAACACTGTGTTGGTGATACATCGCCTGCTGTGATGAACCGAGCCAATTCCTACTGAAAGTTCCTAGCTACTTGAGAAATTGTGTGAGAGTGTGTTAGCAAATTCTGCGGAGGGAAACAGCCGGGCTGTAAGTAGCGAGCGAAAGCGCTTACTTTCGACTTTCAGCAGTTACTTTTCATCCAATGAACTCCATAGTATGAGACTTTCTAATCTGCAGGATTGAAATATGACATTTTTGGCCGCGAAGAATTAAAAGTATTGAAGAAAAGCTGTTATCGCAGCTGGAACCTCAGATCCTCCTAACCCCCTCGTCCATGTATACGTATGGCAGATTGCATCTGGATCCTCATATTCCCCATATTGTCATACGATAAATCATTTATCCCTCATTTAAAATGTGATTCTGTCGTACAGGTTTGTTTCATTCGATCAATTTTTTCCGAGAAATTCGCCTGAAATGTCTATGCTCGGAACGAATCCACTTTTTCCACAACAAAAAAAGTCCTCCTTTTACGATCCTGCATGCTCTCCATAGCTTTGACCAGATCTCTCGTCCATAGCAAAAACACCGTAGGGTAGGTGGGGGTAAAAGGCCGCACGGGGAAAAAGGCCGCACCCGACTTTTTCCCCGAAATTTTTTTAGGTTGGCACCGGGACCGTGTCAGTTATGTTGGTAGTGGTGGTGCTGTTGTGTTGACGAAGTTTCGGACCGAACGGACGCGCTCCCTCGAAAATATGAGGAGAGTTGATTTTTCGTGAAGAAAAATCGATTTTTCCAGTTTTGTTTTGGTCAATTTCAAGTTTTATAATTGATAGAAAAATTCGGACGAGCTGCAGTTCGAACAATGATAAGGATGGTTTAAATATCCCGCCGTCACTTTTCGGCTAATGACCTTGTCTTAGAATTTTGAGGTTGCCGGCCAGGTTGGCCTAGTGGTCAGCGCGTCTGACTCTAGGCCAATAGGTCCCGGGTTCGAATCCCGGTGGTGGCGACAAATTTTCATGGAACTGACGAGTGGATCTGCAGAAACAGATTCCACTCGGCCTTAATCCCTGAAAATTTGAAAGCCTGGAGCATGGATGTGCCTAAAATCCCATGATGTCTAAGGACAATAAATACTGTCTATCGATGGCTGTAGGTTCCAACGGAATATAAGCCACTAAACCAGCAAAAAAAAAAAAAAAAAATTTTGAGGTTATGGTTACCTACGTCATCAAATGGGGCAAAAAGCCGCAGGTCCAATGGGGCAAAAGGCCGCATACGGTCTTCACTAAAATAACACTAATACTTAATCTATCAACTAATATTACCAATACTAAATCTTTTACTACATATTTTACGAAATATTATTAATAATTACCAAAGATCCTAAAATTTAGGGTAGGTGGAGGCAAAAGGTCACACTTTTCCGTTGCGGCCGTCTGTCAGCCGCCGTATCGCATGGAAATTCTGGAAATGTGGTAAAAATATCAACTATAGACCCTTAGGCATGAAATGGCACACTTTCCAGAATTTTGAATGCATTTCCGAAATTTTTACGAACTTTTCCGGAAGTGCGGCCTCTTTCCCCATTTTTGGGGCAAAAGGCCGCACTAACGAAATTTTTGAAAAAAATTCATAAAAAATTCGAAAATGCTTTTAAAATTCTGGAAAGTGTGCCATTTTGTGCCTAAGGGTATTTAGCACATATTTTACCACATTCCAGAAATGTTCACGCGATACGGCGGCCTACAGACGGCCGAAACGGAAAAATGCGGCCTTTTACCCCCACCTACCCTAACATCCTTCAAAATGTTTTCCTTTTTTCCGGCACACATTGCTCTATTACAAGGAAATTCAATTGCCATGAGGCGTCATTTTTTCATTTTTAGTTCCCAATGGTGTGGTTGAGTTGCATTGAAAGATGAATATTTGTTAGGCCTTTTGCGAAACAGCATTTTGTCAGAAAAAAATTGAAAAACTGTTGAATGGAGATACGGCGTTTTTACTTTGGACGGCAGCGACATCCTGAAACAGAGGCGATTATTATTGAAATTGATAGACAAAGCTATAGACAAAGAAGACATAAGGAGTATAGAGCGATCCTATTGGTTGAAGTGGGTGATTCTTAGACTAAAGAGGTAAATGATGGGCTAACTGTCGGGTCTCTTGTGGGTTGCCGTTACTTAGTCTATTACCTACACTCTTTGTCCATTGCAAATACCCGCCTCCACCAATAGGATCCCTCCATAACTATTTTGCCTCCTTTGTCTATAACTTTGTCTATCAATTTCAATAATCCGCCCGCAAGTATGGTTAGTTGATATTGACAGGACCGCCCACTCCTTTCTCCACGCAACAAGAGTGCAAATACCGAGCCCGTTTCGACAGTTGGCAGCGCGGAGCCAACAACCTTCGCTAAAAGGATTTCAAAAACGTTTTCCCTCACGAGCTATCGATGAGGCTCGAACAGACGGTAAACAAACAAAGCAAAAAGATCCGATCCCGAGTCACTCAAACAAACCCACGCGTGGCGTGGCGTGAATTGCGATATATCGATTGTTATGCCATTTAAACCTATGAAAAAAGATCGATTATCAGGGTGTTCGCAGCGAACACCTTAGTAATCGATTCTGTACCGTAGCTTCAAATGGCGAGATATCGATAATCGATTATTCACGCCACGCCACTGAAACCCACGCGTGCACACCTCCAATTTCTGCGTCAATTAAAAGGGGTCGGAAGGTGAAGATATATATACGGGAGATCATTAGTGCTTAGCGGGTGAGAGCTTTTAGGGGGGGGGGGGGGATTAAAGGATAAGCACCGGGCCCGGAGAGTGTCAAATAAACAATAAAATGGGGTGGAGATTTCAATCAAAATTTCGCCGCACATCTGATAGACTGTTTCCACCCCTTCGACACACAAAGCGAGTATTATACTCTTAAGTATCCTCCCTACCCCGAGTGGGTTTCGCGAGTAACGGCGTAAGTGATGCGGATCTTTGCGACGGTTACGTTTTTTTTCGGGCTGAAGTGTTCAATTTAAGCTCGAAATACGAGGAGGACAGACTCTCGCGAACCTCTCGATTGGCCTAAATCCTCATCGATTTGGCTCTTCAATTCTTGGTGCCGATTCGAGCAGGAAATCGGGGATTATTTGTCCGGTTATAAAGTGACCTGGACTTTTGCAAGGGGTCTCTATTGTAAAAGACGCTGGGGGAGCTACAATTTAAAACCTGGTAAGCGCCATCAGGTGTTGGGTGTTGCTGGATTTTGCATGGTCGGTATCACCTAGATGCCTTCGTCTCATGAACAATTTATACAGAAACTTTCGATACATTTTGTTCTTATCACCATGATTTCCATCAAATAAGAACAGTTACACGATGGTAGCAATACCCTTATGGCCTTGAATTTCTTCCCTTCAATCGGTCTGTTGCAAACTTTTGCTAGAGCAAAAAAAAAAATAGTTGTTTCTAACAGTAAATGTCTCAAAAATCACGATGAACGCATTTGCAAAGTTTGAAATGCACTCCTAGTTTCACAATCTGCGTAAGGATTTCGCGTTTTTTTGTTTTTTGTTTTTTTTTGTTTGAGCTTCCTGCTTCAAAAACTATACCTTGGCACAGATGAACATTTCGTTAGAGGTGTCGCTCTATCAAAACCCAGTGCACTAGGATACTAGGAAACAACCTGGTTCATTTACTGGCCCATTAAGAGTGGAAAACTTGATTCGATCCCTAAAATATTCTTCTTCCTCCCGAAAAAATTAAGTTTCCGCGAAAATTTGTAAACTTTAAATTTGCGACGGATGATTTTGAAAGTAAGACAAATTAGGACCGATTCTACCTTTTTCGGTCATAAATTCCTTCTTAAATCAAATTTCTAAGCGATATACTTAGAGAATTTAGAGCTTGTACAATAGAATTCATGCTTCGAATGACGGTTTTTACTCGTGTCTGACATTTTAAAACCGAGCGTCTTGACCTCCAGCCAAAACTTGATAGGTATTTACAGCAGTCATCAAATTTTAGCCAGATTTTACACTCGTAGCAAGAGGTAATATCACCGAGCCGAGGTGAAGCGTTCATTTTAATTTAAACTTGTCCACTTCAATTTATAATCATCCCACGGGAAATTTACAGGAAAACTCAACATCTCGCCCAATATTTGAAAAAATAAGCGGAAATGAAACCGTAGCGAAAATAGTTATGCGTGAAGTTCTCTAACAAAGCGCAAGAAATAATTTTTCAAAAGCACGATTCCGCACGGAGCGGTACAAAAGTCGAGGGAACCGGGTCGACTCATTTTAGTAATGCCCTTTCTCCGCAATGAAAACTAAACAAGTCAAATGTGAAAAAAAGGGGGAAATGAAAAAAATATTTGCATGAGCGCGAAGGGTGGTGAGGTACCCCACTTTTATTACCGCGGAGTGGTGGGGCATGTATGTTAGAGGCATGTTGCCTGATCATACTCGATTTTTTTTTGAGCGAGTAACAATCAAAATTTTTTGCAAAATGTATAGGACCTCATGTGTGAACACGTTCAATCATATATGTGCTAGGAGCGCATCTTCATTGCCTGGCGTGAAAAAGTTAAATATTTCAGTGAATAAGAACACCCAATATTTTCGCAAACAAAAGTCCTGCTTGTCAGTGCTACCAAATTGTGTATGCAAAGTCACGTGACATAATCCTACACTTTGATCGAGTTTAAATAAAACGCACTTATATTCACTTTTGGGAGGGGAGGGGGGTTTGTTTTGAATCCAAGTAATCGTAAATTTTCTGTCGTTAAAAATTGGAAGCTGAACCCCAGTGCGCCAGGGTTGGATGGAACGACTTCTCATATGAAATGTATATGGCACAGGTGAAATCGTTTTTGAAGCGGGAAGCTTAAGAAAACGCATATTTTTTACGCAGATTTTGATGTTAGGGGTGTATTTGGAGTTAAGCAGAAAGGAACCAAACCACATCAACTATTGCCAAATTCAAGCGGGCAATAAAATGTTTCATATAAAAACGACTGTGCAGATTTTTGTGAATATTTCGGGGAATTTTCTGTATAGTACGAAGCAAATTCCTTAAAATTTTCGAAGGAATCCGCGCAACCGTTCTCTTATAAAAATCAAATTTTCCAGTTTGATTTGGCAATAGCTGATGTGGCTTGGTTCCTTTCTACTAAACGCGATCCATTTGAGACTTTCCCAATGCGCTCATCGTGATTATTGAGCCATCTTCTCTGAAAAACAACGCTTCTTTCTTTTTTTTTCTTTTTTTTTCTGCTGGTTTAATGGCTTCGTGTCTATAGCACCTTCAGCCAACTTTAGACAATGTTTAGTGTCCGTAGACATCAGGCTCCATGCTCCAGGCTTTTCTAATTATCAGGGATTAGGGCCGAGGAGAATCTGTTTCAGCAGATCTACTCGTCAATTCCGTGAAAATTAGACGCCACCACCGGGATTCGAACCCGGGACCTATTGACCTAGAGTCAGACGCGCTGACCACTAGGCCAACCTGGCCGGCAACGCTTCTTTCTTCTCTACCTAAAGTTTGCATCAGGCCCATTAAACTTCAAACCTTCTTTTCTCGGGTTCAAACTTGATTCGTTTCTGTTCAAATCCCTCAAACTCATAGCCACATCTACTATGCCGTACTAAAGAAGAACGCCGTATAAGCCTTACGTTGCCAAATTTCCCCGGCTCAAACGTGAAATTTTAAGGAAAGTTATGCATATCGATGGGGTAAGTCGGCAATCACATAACTCGTTTGCGATGTCTGAAAATCTCTGCCTCTATGTTATTTTTTTATAAAGGAGAACCATTTAACTTCATTCCTTGAAGTTTTTGCAGAATTTCCTTGGCACAGAGAAGAAAAATCATGGCAGTTTTAAAGAACTGCCGTTGTGTAGTTTTCCGTTTAAAAAATAAAGTATTACAGGAAGTCTGCAACGTCGCAAACCGAGTTATGTGATTGCCGACTTACACCGTCGATATTTTTCCTTGAAATTTTCAGATATTTTGAATAAAATTGCGAGCAATTTTGTCTGAAATTTTGGAGTAAAAATATTCACAATTTTCCCAGTAACACATCTATATTGAATGAAATATGGCAACGTTGAATGCCTCATACGGCGTTTTTCCTTATCACGGCTGTCTACTGGACCATTCAATCCACATACATAAAGCAGTCATACAGTTGCCGAATCCGGCGAAAACCCGCAACTACCCCTTTAACGAGGGTGCCCGACAGGAGTCGGCGGAGGGGGTTGAAGTGTCACGGTCGGCGTGGCACTTGGGAGCGAAAGCACGATGCGCGACCCTCATCCATCACCGGGAGCCCTTATCTGCCGGAGCCGGGGCCGGGGCCGGGGCGGCTAGGCAATCGGACATACATGCGCGTCTCACGTAACTCATATTTACAAATGTAATTTCACTTTGTCCGATCCGCTATCGTCATTAATGTCAAACGTAACGATATAACCCTGTTACCGAAACGCCGCCGCGCCGCTGCCTCTCGGATGGATGCTGCCTCGCATCTGCGCTTCCTGCTCCGGGCCCGGTCCGCGGTTGCGGCCGTCGGAATTGTTGCCAAGCCGCCTCCATCACGGACTAGAGTCCCTTTATACTAGTAAAGACAATGCGAATCCATTTCTGATTGGTTCCCGTATTTTGGGCCTTCTCAGTGTCACAAACGGGAATTAAGATTACAGTTTCACCAACTGCAAAGATCATAAACTGGAATGGACCGGAGAATGGGGAGCACGACAAGGAACAAATGAATGAGAGAGGGAATAAGCGGAGACAGGAATTCGAGAATGGGTTGATCGTAGATTTTAAAAACAAGCAGGAAGCTCCAACGCATTGGCGTCGGAGAGCGGCTCTGGGGGCAGTAGTTAAAAATCAAAACAATATCGAATTGCGATATATTACACAGTTAAGATAGGGCTATGTCCTGTCGTAAGCGGCGACATACAGTCGATATCATTTCAATAATCGCCCCAATGGCCACGATAGTTGTTAGACGTTTACGGTTTCCCTGGTAACCTTTGTTTGCTATCAGCTGATATCAAGTAATATTACTAGGAAGCTCCAACCCAGTGGTTAAAGCTTCCTTAACCGCGAAAACTTTAAAATTCAAATTTTCAAATTTTGAACGTAAAGTACATTTTTTCCATCACGAGATAAAAGCACAAACAAGTTTTGAATTGTTGACTGTATCACCATGATTCCAAAAATACAATACACAACATAGCAATGACTAACAATAAAACAGTATGCAATAAAATAAAGTCATGACAAGGAACATAGCCGAAAATGGCGCCGATTCCCATCAACCAACGCGCGGTCTCTACAATGTAACATGCTGCATTGATACTCCCCAGCTGGGACCGTCCGGAATAGCAGCTCTAGTGCAAGCACCAGAGCCGCTAATACGTCCGATTTGTATAATCTTTATTCCTGTTTGTGACATACATAATCTGCGTTGTCTCAACTCTTTTAATAAAGGGAGTCTAGGAAAATATAGAGACTATTAAATTCAGTTCAACGCGACTTTTCGCTATCAAATATCGATGGCGAAACTCCAAAACTGCGTAGCTCGGTTTGCAACGTAGCAGACTTACTGCCATACTTTATTTTTAAAATAAAAAACTACTCAGCATCACGTCTCAAAAATTTCCTTCGTTTTTCTCTTCTGCGTGAGGAAAATTCTGAGGAAAGTTCAAGGCATGACGTTGATTTATTCTCCTTTAAAAAATAAAATGGGAGCGGGGATTTTTAAACGCCGGAATACGTGGTTTGAGAGTTTCGCCATTGATATTTGATTCGATTTCGTATCATATTTGGACGTATTTATGCTAAAAGGAACCATGTTCCACACAAGCCCTATCCACATAGTCCCTTTAGCATAAATACGTCCATATGATATATCTGAGCGACTATAGTCGCTCATTTTTTTCTTTCACATTCGAATTTTCAGTGAAGTACCTTTACAGGGTGAGTATAGCCACTGGGCCTCATGGAGGGGTTAGGGCTCAAAAATTGGCGGCACTTTGTTTTGGTTTTTGCGGGTGGGCGGGGGGGGGGGGTCATTGCTAACTTTGGATGGTTATCACTAACCGCACTTGCTGCCAACCTTATTCGATTAACCTTTATCGATCCCTTCTCATAAGTTTAAATGATAGATCAATCAATGTATCACAAAGCACGGCTTCTGATCAGGATTGGGAGAAGAGTTTTTTATTTTTTTCTGGTGGGTTATTGACTTCGTGTCTAGCATCTGCAAGGAGAGTTCCACGTATAGCAACAAAAGATTGACGGAGAAGGAAATTCTCCTTTATTTGCAGGCCGTCAGAATAAATACACCTGCAGGAAACCATGAGCCGAGCGTACCTCGTACCTCAAACAGGAGACTGCCATTCAGCAAAAATTTAGCCCTTGGGAGTTATTTAGAGAGAACCCACAAGTTTTGTAATGACTTCAACGTCGGTAATAATCCCCCAACTAAGTAAGCGTTCAACTGTCTGGGGGATTCCGAGAGCTGCTTTGGTTACGCAGCGTTTATCCCAATCAAGATCGAGAGGTTTTGATGCCTTAACTTTTCCACCATGAACAGAGAATGGATGCTACTAAGTGTTTCAAGCGCTAAAAACATTAAAAGTATCAATTTTAGGTTAAGCAAGGTGCCTCACAAAGAATCAACTATTTCGCGTACATTTAAATGGTGAAAAAACATTGTTGCTAAAATGCAAGAATCACCGCTGCACTCGGCAGTATCCGAAATTAAGCACCGTGTCATAAAGTTACTTCATCGAAAGTTTACGTGAAATACATCAGATGCATTAAAACCCTCCTTTGATTAATGAGTGATTGAGTGAGCAAATGCCGTTTTTTGTGTAAATACTTTAATGCCTTCCCGCTCACATAGAGAACCAAAGTTTGCTCGACTTAAATCGATTACTCACCCAACTAATTTATTTTTTTACGGTAAGAGAAATTAAGTTTTTACTTACATTTTTGACTAAATTAGATGCGCTGTGTATTAGAGAAGGAAGAAAATTTGCATGAAACTAAGCTCCAGCGACGCTTTTTAAATTTGTTTTCAATGGCTTTTGTGAATCACGATAATTATTTTTCTTTACTCAAATGAGTTCCAAGTTACTATTTACAGTTAAACTACAAATGTCAATTTCTCACTCAGAAATCAATTTTTGATGTTTTTTAATATATTCCAAATGCTCTGTATGTAATTTTGATGAAGATTTTTTTTTTTTTTTAAAAAAAAATGTTAAATCTCATTTTATCTTGTGGTCCATCCAGTAATCTTTAAAGGAAAATTAAGAAAGAAAGAAACAAATTTTGACCCATCTCTTGATTTGACGCTTCAAGAACCAATATATTACATTACAGCTCTAAATAAATTAGGCAGTTAAAAGACAACATTAATGGATGTTCAATCCAAATCGACAATCCCACAACATAAATTTCAGCAACACAATTGTGAAGGAGACTAGCGTGGACGAAATTGTCCTGAAACCGGTCGAAGAAATATGCGCAGTTGTCAGTACAACCCCAGCTTTCGGCCGTAAGCTAAAGCAATCAGAGTCTGCTCCTGAGACGATTACTCTATCCCTGAAATGTAAAATGTTAAGTTTGAGTTTGCAAATTAAATCAAATTACATGACAATGAAAATATCGCAGGCAATTTGCAGTCGTTGGTAAATTGCAATC
Source organism: Bemisia tabaci (assembly GCF_918797505.1). Taxonomy (NCBI): domain Eukaryota; kingdom Metazoa; phylum Arthropoda; class Insecta; order Hemiptera; family Aleyrodidae; genus Bemisia; species Bemisia tabaci. Next base: position 45,965,472 of record NC_092798.1, on the reverse strand, counting down.
TATATAAGTTGAATAAAAAAATGTAAAAATTCAGATATGAAAAAAAAAAAAGATAGAAAGTACTAATTAGTAACACACTTTTTTTCTTCTCGATTGAACGATATCAACTATAGCGGGTGATTTCACGATAACAGGAATAGTTAAAATATGAAATACCTGAGAAATAAAAGTGCACCAATTTTAACAGGATTTCATTACCTCATTCTAAAGGTATTAAACTTCCTTTTTCCAGCTCTGGCACGCTCTATTTTGATTCAGTGCAAAGTTAAAGTGATTGATAAACAAGCCATTGAATCAGGTATCAGCGCTTCCCGCGGGACTGCTGGAGGTCCACGCAAACATGGCGGCCCTGCCAAATTGTGTCGGTTACGTAACAGATACAGCGTAACCGACACTCAAAAATGTGAGATTAAAGATGATACAAAAGATGAAACTTGGCAATTCTTGAGTTATGAGGTGGAATTAATGCTGCCTTAAAAGTTTTCTAGACTTTGGAGACTTCATTTTAGTTTAATACTATTAAATTGAGGTTTTTGCGTAGTGAGGAATTAGTGCTACACACGTAAAAATCACTGGTTTTCATAATAATTTAAGTTTTCATTGTAAAAAAAACTGACTTATCAGTAATGGTTTTGTCAAGAAGACTTTAGCGAACAATTTGATGGCAGTTTTGAAACTCCTGACTCCATCTGGCGAGATAAACACTGCACTTAATACAACTGCAAAAATTTGTTGCCAAATGTTGCGACATCTCTTTCTTATGACTTTTCTCGCTCAATAATAAACATTTCAGTTCAAACTGGCAATTTTCTTGAACACTAGAGTCTCTTTTCAGCAAATATTGCCAAAGAGTTCATGATCAGTACTGATATGTTACCGCAAATTGCTCTTTTGCTTCAAAATCGGGGTTGGCGACGCGTAACCGACCGGACATTTTCGGCCTTTAAAGTCTCATATTATTAAATATAATAATAATTCATCATATTTTTTAGCATGGATAGGTTCAGGGACATCATTCCTATTGATTAATTAATTTGGTTTTCAATCGTTTTGCCCTATGTCGTTCAGAACCCACGGCGACACGACTATGCCTATTATCGTGAAATCACCCTAGCACACACGCGAGCTCATGCAGTGAATTCAGTGATCTCAGTTGAATTTGGTTTCGTTTTGCAACATTTTGAAACTGAACTAACAACCTTGCAAAGCGGAAAGTATCGTCAGGACTTGAAGGCACCCCAAGCCGAGTTCGTTCTTTTGAAGTTATTTATGAGTAAAACCTTTACTACGTCATTGCAAATTAAATCAATTTGACGAGTTGAGTAGATTCAATAAACGTCATATTTTGTGTCAGAACGACTTGCGATACATCGCATCGATTAGTTCCATATTTTCAGCTACTTGCCATTTTCATCGAATTTTCAGATCGAATTTCTATTCTCACGAGATTGAAGATTTTACTTACCAAATTTGACAAACAATTTCAACGTAAAGAAAGACAGAGGTTTTTCAGTGGAAATTTTAGGGAAAATGTTAGGAAATGTTGTGTTGTTCGGAGTAAAATGTTCGAAATGTTCGGAGTTTTGGGAGTTCGTAAGTCGTCTCCTAGGGACGCCATTATCAACATCATGCTTTAAACTTACCCGATATTGTATCCGGAGTTCGCACTGGCCGTATGAACTTCCATTGAGTCCGATACGTTTTCATGGTGGGCGCAGTTATTCAGGCATACTGACTCTGTTTCGGACCCCATGTTCACCAAAACAAAAATTGAAGGGTGACCCTGAAGTTTTCTGAAAGGAACAACATCACGGTTTTTTCGGTGTTAGTCAAAAATGGGGGACAACCTGATATTGATAAGCTCCAAAGTCATACTCTAGAATTATTTATTGGTGGAGTTCAATTCTCAAGCAATTATCCATTGGTGCAGTAGAACCAGAGACAAGAAACCCTCCTCTAGCCTCTAGGCGACAGGTAAAAGCTTTTACTTTCGGGGATTCAACACTTCCTTAAGGACAATTATAAGGGAGTAACCGTTGTCACTCTTTTTTCGGATGTTGACCAGGAATACTAAATGGATTGCATTTTGCAAGAAGGAACCACTAGCATTACAATGATGCTAAGATTGTGCAACTTCATCCTTTACAATAAAATTACGGAAATCATTAAAAACTATGAGATTCAGATGGTCATTTTGGTCTTAAATGTACAGTTTTTAGCGAGTAAAATAGAAACCTTTAATGGATAATTGGGTTTTTCCTCTAAGACAAAAGAAGCTGCACAATCATAGCAACATTGCAATGCTAGTGCGGTTCCTTTTTGCAAAATGCAATACAAATGTTCCCGCATCAATATCTCAATATCGAGTGGGCTGAGGTTCCTTTTTGCTTTATATAACTTCACAAAAAAATTTAATGAGCTACTTTTTTTATGTTTAATTAGTTAAGTCACAATTAATTATGAGGATAACTCGTAATGGGTGTTATTCTACAAATATGCCGTTTTCATTTCCGCTTACCGCGAGGCATATGAATCCATTCTGATACGACGCAAGTCTCCCACTCGCCGTATTGTATGACTGGAGAGCTTCTTAAATTCATCAGACGCTTGAATGTGTTTAAGGGGCTCCGAGGGTCCTCAAGTTGTTTCTTCACATTATTTCTCCAAAAATCTGAACTCACCGGCAACCATGCGTTTTTCTTCGTTGTAAAACCTTCGTGAACAAGTAAAAGGAATGTAAATAAATAAATAATAAGCAGGGGAAAAACACTAAAAAGTGTGGCCAGAACTGTATGTCACAAGGTGGTTTAAGAGTGCTGGGTCCACACTATTTTGCGGGAGACTCAAGGTCAAAATCGACAAAAATTTAATTACAGTATAAAATTTAAGCCCTAATAAGGATCAGTACAAGAATTAGGGGGAGAGTGTTCAGTTCAAATACATGCATTGGGATATTGATTAGAGCCTAAATTTGTAACTCTAATTAATATCTTATTAACGTCTTATTACGTCCGCTATTTTGGAATAGTGATAAGTTAGCCTTTTTAAGCTTCTTAACTTCTTAACACGCCGCTTCTACCACTGGACGGTCCCGATTAATTATGCTATCGGAACCGCTGTTGGGTTGTTCAATAAAGTTGTTGTTTTAACCAGCTTTATCCACCGCTAGTGAAACAAAAAAAAATAAATAAAAGTAAAGGCAAAAAAAAAAGGATCGCTGTGGGCTTATTGTTGAAATTTATTGACAGGGCAATAGACAAAGAAGACAAGGAGAATATGGAGCGCTCCTTTTAGTCGAAGCGATTCAACTTGGGGTTATAGACGCAGGAGGAAAATGATAGACTAACTGTCTATCACTTACCGCCATCCACTGCAACCATCCGCCTCCACCCACATTATGATCACTCCGTTTTCTCCTCGTCTTCTTTGTCTATCGCTTTGTCTATCAATTTTAAAAATCTGCTGGCTGTTGCTGTCAAACCTGCATTTATGGAGTTGTCCCACTGCATAGGTCCTCTGAATGCGCCACGGTTATCTATTTTCATTTCTCTCTTCTGATCCGGGCGGAGTTTGGTATCTTTCATGCCAATTTCCTGACCGTAGTAAACACTGGCCACTCCTGGCAACAAAAGTTGAGTCATGAATGCAGCCTCTGAGAACTCAGGATCGTACCTACTCGGTAAGCGAGGTAAGTCATGGGTGTCTAACTGAAAAATAAAACAGTATTTGCATAATACAATATTTCAATCAGTGATAACGAAAACACACCAACTCGGAAACTACACGAATAATCAAGACACAGGCAAAACTGCACGGTTGTTGAAAAAGTGCAAGAAAAAGATTTTTGGTGCCAAAAGACAAGTATTTAAGGATACTTTAAAGGTCCAAGTTGGAACAGATGCGTTAACTCCAGCGACCTCTATGAAAACTGACTTTCTTCAATGAAAAAAAGCATTTTGAGTCACCGAGTTGGTGTGTTTTCGTTCTCACCGATTTATTTAATCATAGATCAAAAGCATAGAACAATGCAATACAAGATAATTTTTTATGTTCTATTCAGCAATGGCTAATAATGAATCGAATAAAATAAGTACATGTAAATCTTCAAAACTTCGCAATCGAACTACCTGCCTTTCCTCTGCTTTTCTTTTATTTTTTACGTTGACTTTCTTTTTCTTTCTCTTTGCTACTTTTTCCCCGTTTTTCTCTTCTAATAGTTTTCTCTTTACATTTAAATTTTGCAAGGTAAGCTGTCATGGGAGTTTTAAAAAATCAACTTACCACCCAACAGGGCACCCCATTCGGTGGCATTACATCCATATAACTATGAATTATCCTTTCCAAGTCTGTTGCATTCGTTGTATCCTTTAAGCTGAATAGTCCAAAGTAGAATGGAAAATGAGTAATTTCATGAGTCGAGTTACCGAAGTATCTTACAGCGTTCCTTGGTTCTTTGAAGGTTTCCGGTGCCATTATTCTAAACAGAATAGGAGCAAAATTAAGCTTTCATAAATCCAATTTTATACTTTCCACATTTTTTATGGATTAAAAGCCTAGTATCTACAACATAGCTTTTGAGAATGATTGTTGAGAATGAAAAGAATTCGAGTACATCAAAATGACACCGGGGGGTATGCCCCTTGGCAGCCATGCAGACCAACCCCCGATAGCTCGTGGCGCCCTCCAAGGTCTGCTTAGAAGGCCTTTGTTGCTCGTAACGTTTTCGAATATCCGTCATAGAATCGAATTATACGATATGGCGGAATGTAGGAACGAACCAAGATTCAATAAGCTAGTTTAGTCAGTTTTGCACCAAATTTGAATTTCAAATGTTGCTTATTGCCCCTAATCTTGCTAAGCTCACCAGTCATCCCGAATATAAACACCCTGGGTCATATTTCAAAAATCTGGAGAGAGCGGGCTCATCTAGAGACTACCATCTGCCGATAGCCGAAAATCATGGGAATTTGCCCCATGGAACACTCGAACGAACTGTGACAAAAAATTAAAATTTTCATTGTTTGAATGGGAGGATTAGCAACTTTGACACGTAATATACAAAAACTTGGATCATATTTCCAAAATCTAAATACAGCGGGCTAATTTAGAGACAATTAACTGTCGGTAGCCGCAAGAACCATGCATATCGGCGCGGTAGAACGGTAGAATTAAGCGTTACCAGAAATGAAAATTTAGGAGGCTTGTGAGCTTATAGTATAGATGCCTATCACACTACAACCGTATAAGACCAGCTTGTGGCGTATTGGTAGAAAGCCTCTGCAGGGAATGCAATCTGACTTTCCTGTGCTAAAAGATGCATAAAAATGATCGTCTTCTCTCTACACAGATATACACTATTTGCACTGCGCCCAAAATTTTTCACTACACTCATATGAGAAATCGCGATCCTTCCAAATTTTTGAAGTCATAATAGATCAGTATCGATCATCGTGTTTGCTTTTGTTTTAAAATTCACTATCAACACTCTCATGATTTGAATTTTCCAATTTTTTCAAGACCCCCTCGGCTCTCAATTAGAATTTTGGCAGCAAAACAACAACACTGGCTACGTAACGTTTTTCAATTTCAATCAAACGTGTTTCAGTTTTTGAATCTCACCTTGTGACATTGTCTTGCTCTTTATATCCATCCAAGAGCGTGCGCCATTCGTAAAGAAGCTGTAGCTCGGCCTCAACATCCTTTTGGTAGATGTGGATCTGAGAATTAAAAGCTGTTGAATTCACCACTTCCGGAGAGACCCAAGGGTTATCCCGCATGAGGTCGTCTTCAAATATGAATCCCGGGGCATCAACTCGGAATCCATCAAATCCGAAATCCAACCAAAATCGAAGAACATCCTGGAACCAAATACCCAAACGTTCCGTATGCTGCCGTGCTAAGGAAGAACGCCGTATGAGCCTTCAGACGTTGCCAAGTTTCCTCTCATAAAAACCGAATATACTGAGAAAATTGGGAAAATTATTTGCCGAAAATTTCAGACAATTTTGTACGCAATTTAATCTAAAATATCTGAAAATTTCACGGAAAAATATTCATGGATGTTGTCAAAAATAAATGTTTTATTGAGGGCAATCTGGCAACTCTCGGATGTTCATACGGCGTTTTTCATTAGGACGGCAATATGGGTCTCCCGTAAACCCAAGGCTAAGGAACAGTACCGCGTAATTGACATACATACATACATTCGAGTGGCTTTACAGCGCGCACGGGCGCTCTGCGACACCTAATCGCCATCCCTGCCTATCGATCCAGAGGTCACCTAGTAAATGGCATCTCGTGATTACATCTTGAATGCCACCTATCCACGATTTTGCTGGACGTCCCCTACGTCTTCTCCCAGGAGGGCGTACGCCAGCGTAATTGACACTTTTGGCAAAAATGAGCAAGCGACTTTACCGCATTTCACGACATACAAACTGATGTTTTTAGTTTCTTTTTTAAATTCTTCAGGGGAACGCTGTAAAGACACAGAAATGTGTGAAAAATTGCACATCTAACCTCATAATCACAAAAATGGCAAAGTTTGCTCTTCGTCCTGCAAAATTGCCAGTTTGCAGATAGGTGGTATAGTCCCACAGGCATCGAAACTTTAACTAGAGCAAAAGAAAAGAGTTGTCTCATGTAAAAACTGATCCAAAAATTACAATGAGCAAATTGGAATGATAAAGTCTAAAATCTACTCTTTAACTTCACAATTTACGTAAGAAATTTGCACGTGTTTGCCTTTTCGCTGCAAAAAGTGTAGTGAGGTAATTACACAATTCGATACACATTATTCACCCCTAACTTACATTCCACGCAAAGTTCTCATTATTTTAATCATGTCTGAGTATTGTTTCCCCCCTCTTTTGTTCAGAGATTAGTGCTGGTTGTATATTTATCAGGTACAATGTAATCAAACAAGAATATACTGTACAGGGCCACGAGGGCCCTAAAAATATACTATTAATATAAATACACTAGTATATCAGACAATATAGGTCCACCGCTAAGTTATTTTCAACAAACAATCGTACACAACTTAATATGCGTAAAGAAACATGCTCGACGTGAGTATAAGTTTAATGGTAATACATGATTTTGATCCATGAGATTGAGTAATTTTTTAAACTTGTTTCCGATGGATCAGGCGTAATTGGAAATAGGCACATAAAAACATTCGGACTTACCTCCATGGATCTGCGAACTTTCGGGTTGTGATAATTTAAGTCTGGTTGGCCTGGAAGGAATATTGAGTAATAAAATTGCCTCCTTCTCTCATTCCATCGCCAAGCTGAGCCGTCTATTGTGCTTAACTGCAGGAAATCAAAATTTTAATCATTGTGAGTGTTCAGATGAAATAAAGTGTTGATACTAAATGAAAAAAAATGTACCTATTAGAGAGAAAAGGAATTTACACTTTTGCCAATAACTTGACGTATTTATGCTGAAAGGAGCCATATGCTATTTTCGAACTTTTCAGTAGAGCAAGTTCTGCAAAAAGCATTGCGACGGTGAAACTACCAAACCACGTATCTCGTTTGCGGTGTTTAAAAATCTACACTCACATTTTATTTTTTTGAAGTAGACCAAATCAATATCATTCCTTGAAATTTTCACGGAATTTTCTCTGCACAAAGAGGAAAAATCACAGAAATTTTCAAGACTGGATGTTGAGTAGTTTTTCATTTAAAAAATAAAGTATGACAGGAAGTCTGCGACGTCGCAAACCGAGATACGTGGTTTGGTAGTTTCACCGTCGATTGGCGTCTGTAGACTAATAAACGGATTTTTGTTTTCTGTAGCTTGTTCGAAAGCTGACAAGTTTTGCAAAGACTGCAGGTTGTCAAAATTATTAAAATATGAATAATGAGCGAGATATAGGGGAGTTTTAAATAGTTCCTTTTGATGTTTAAGCAAACTTACTTTTTAGTCTAGCTTGTTAGCCTTGTCCTGTCAATTATTGACTGCCAGTTGATTTTGAACATTCCTAATGAACTCCACATATTATGAGGAAGTACGCCTAAAAATACTGCAATTTTGGTCTTGTCTTGTTAATGGGCCTGTTGCAAACTTTTGCTAGAGCAAAATTAAGAGTTGTTTCTTATAGAAAATGCCTCAAAAATCACGATGAGCGCATCGGCAAAGTCTGAAATGCACTCATAACTTCACAATATGCGTAAGAACTTTGCGGTTTTTTGAGCTTCCCGCTTCAAAAACGATACTACGGCACAGGTGAACATTTTGTCAGAGGAGTCCCTCCATCGTCGGCAATATTTATCATGGCCGACGCTTGCGCAGTTCCGCGAGTAATTCGAGGAGAGTTCAAGGTGAATCAGGGCGGGCGAGGGAAATGTGAACATAAACACGCCGATTGTTATCTGGTCTAATCCTGTTCAGGTGTTATCTCGTCCAATCACACGTGTTTTGACGGATTGGCGTAGGCCATGATGAGTATTGCCGTCGATGGAACGGCTACTCTAATAAAATGTTCACCTGTGCCGTAGTATCGTTTTTGAAGCGGGAAGCTCAAAAAACCGCAAATTTCTTACGCAGATTGTGAAGTTATGAGTGCATTTCAGACTTTGCCGATGCGCTCATCGTGATTTTTGAGGCATTTTCTATAAGAAACAACTCTTAGTTTTGCTCTAGCAAAAGTTTGCAACAGGCCCATTATTGATAACTCATGCAGCAGGTTTGCACAGCATGATTCAAAACCATAAACTCAAAACCAATTTGATTTTTCATAACATTCGTTTCTGTAAGTATCTCATATTTGGACTGTCCTAATCGTGATACTGAACTTTACTCACCCAATTATTTGGAGGTATAGGTCGATTATCTGCATCATAACCTTTCGGATCTTTCCAGACGTAAAAATCTTTGTACGGATCTTCTTTGTTAACAGATTTTTTGAACCATTCACTCTCATCGCTCGTATGATTAGGTATGAAATCAAACAGCACTTTCATTCCTTGAGCCAAAGATAGAGGATCAATGAGGAGCAATATACTGGTTTAAAAATCAATGGCGTGGCGTGAATTTGCAATGTATCGATTGTTTTGCCATTTAAACGTATGGTGATGAATCGATTATTAAGGTGTTCGCTGCGAACACCCTGTTTATCGATCCTTTTCCATAGGTTTAAATGGCATAACAATCGATATATCGCAAAGCACGCCACGCCACTGTTAAAAATGAGAGGGAGAGCGGAATAGAATAAGAAGGAATAATGAGGCTAGTTTGACTTTCAATTGGACGTATTTCTGCCAAACGGAACTATGTGCCTTAAGACATGAGCCCTGAGACCCTTCAGAATATGTGTGTAACAGGGCTCACGTCATAATGCACATAGTTCCGTTTGGTAAAAATATGTCCAATTAATGTATTAATTCGATCAATACGATCAATTGACTGTAAATGACTATCGATTTAGTAGATCTGACCGGAGTCATCAGGACCGCAACTCTCGCTGCCTGATTTCAGTGGCGTGGCGTGAATTGCGATGTATCGATTGTTATGCCATTTAACCTTATGGTAAATAATCGATTATTAAGGTGTTCGCTGCGAACACCCTGTTTATCGATCCTTTTCCATAGGTTCAAGTGGCATAACAATCGATATATCGCAAATCACGCCACGCCACGGCTGATTTCTTCTCCTTAGTAATGTATTTTTTTTAAAAAATAGAAATCTAAAAAACTTAGCTTCTCTAAACTATTTTGAATACCCCTTACATTGGGGGTAAAACATACTGGGTATTTTTCAGAATGACATTCTTCCGTCAAAAAATAAATCATGATAGAGGGTTAAGTTATTTCCGTTGTTACTATGCTAATTCTTGTGAAATCAGTCGAATTAAAATAATCGAACACATTCCTTTACCATAGCTTTAAATAGGGATTTATCGGCAACGCCACTGAAACTATCTCCAGCGGACCGATTATTGAATCTGATAGACAAAGCTATAGACAAAGACGACACAAGGGATTTGGAGGGATCCTATTGGTGGAAGCAGGTGGTGGCAATGGACATAGGAGGTAGGTAATGGACTAACTAACGGCAACCCACTAAAGACCCGACAGTTAGTCCATCATTTTTTTTCTTAGTCTATAAGAACCAACCATGTCAACCAATAGGATCGCTCCATACTCCCTATGACTTCTTTGTCTATCGCTTTGTCCATCAGTTTCAATAATCGCCCCGCGGTGTGACATGAGGCCTGTCTTGCATGCGTTCTCATAAGTCTGCTCGATGCCCAAGTCACAGTGGACATAGTTCCTTTGCCGTAAATAGTCCAATAAACGAGCAATTTGACGCCTAAAAATTGTTCTAAACTGAGAACAGGGTTTTTGCTATTTGCTATTCTTGAGATTATGAGATTATTATCATTATTTATCAAGATTATTAAGATAGGAAGAAGTAGCGAAATACTAACCTTTTTCGTGGATAGCATCAACAAGGCGTCTGAGATCATCCATTGAGCCATATGTTGGATCAACCGTCTTGTAGTCTGTTACGTCGAAACCAAAATCCACCATTGGTGATTTGAAAAATGACTGAATCCATACCGTCTGGAATCCGATATCCTTGATGTAATCTAGTTTCTCGAAGATTCCTGAGGAATATTCCACTTTGAAATAATAATGCACACTAATCTTGAATCTTCTGAGTCTGACATAAAAATCTCTCTCTAAATTTAATTTTGGCGTTTTACTGACTACATTTATTTCATATTTCATAATTTAATGGCTGAGGAGCGTGTTCCCACGAGACTCGCTTTAATTTTTCTCTCCAGTAAGAAAAATTTGTTTCTAATATAACGCTCTCACAGTTTCTCCTCCACATTTCAAATCATTCAAATTACCACGGTCGGTATTTCATTTTATAACACTGAAGGATTATTAATGCGTTTCAATTTGATGCTGTCATTTGGTTTCGTTTTGTTTCGCGTTTCAATGACTTACTCATTATTAAATAGAATCAAATACGGTAATGCTCCTATGATTATTTGAAAAATCAAAACATAAAGGAAACCCTCCCCCCTCCCTGATACGTTGAGATTCTGTAATCCCATATATTCTTAATATCCAGTTCAATAAATATTAAAAGTAAATGAAAGAAATTGAATGTAATAAATTTTAATGAATAATTACCGTTCAAATCTCCGATACCGTCTCCATTCGAGTCCTTAAACGATCTTGTATATACTTGATACAAAGCCGTTGTCTCGTACCAATCTTTTTCCGTATTTGCGTTGCATTGGATCGAATCAAACACCAAAGGCACAAGAAACACGACTAGTAAAGGGACCCGCATTTTTTTACGGTATAAGTTTTAAAAATGAAGCTGTGACACTTTTAATAGAACTTAATCGTCAATATGAATATGTCTGAACCTAATTCAAAAACAAGAATAAACTCTTTAAGCCTAGGCTAATCCTCGATTTAGTATCATAGTTCTTCTAACAATACCAAGTTTCTGAGTTAGCCCACTCGCACAAAGACCAGAGAGTGTGATGTGAAACAACCGGAACATGCATTTTGCTCTCGAAGATAAGCTGTCATGAAGATAAGTTTTAATCTGTGATGGTGAAAATCTCCGAATTAAAGGATTAATCCGGTCAAGTGATCAAAAAAGCAACTTGAAATTAGCTCACAGAGGATAAGTCATGAAGGTGACTTGAAAAGAGCAAAATAAAGAGTGAAGAATCTTACAATTTAACTCGCACAATTTCCATGGAGAGCTGCAGACTTTAATTACTTACGTTAAAAGGTCAAGAGTTCAATCCTGTGCAGGAATAATGATTCGAAAGCTGACTGAATTAATGATAATAAGCGTATATGTGACAATTGTGACATCGTACTTTATTACATAAACTTCAAATAAAATTTGGTAAAATGATGCCTTAAAAATGATTTTTACGCTGTATTTACAAAAATTAGCATTCTTGGCATGTCATGAAAGCATATATATGGTAGATGAAACTGCAAAATCTTGCACCTCGGTTCGTCATGAACGCAAATATGCGACTCTCGCGGTCATAATTGAATCATTAAATACAAAAATGGCACATGTCCAGAAAACCAAATTGTTCAGGAGACAAAATAAACAGTTTTTTGTGTCTCCTGAACAATTTGGTTTTCTGGACATGTGCCCTTTTTGTATTTAGTGATTCGATTTGAGCAAAAACTTTGAGGTACTGAGAATACAAAACCAGTAGCTTCTCACGCAGAGGTACGTGGCCTAGTATTTTTATTACCTCAAAAGTTTACGTGAAATACAACAGATGTATTAAAACCCTCCGTAATTGATTAGTGAGTGAGCAAATGTCGTTTTTTTTTTGTGAATGCGTCAATACCTTCCCGCTGATAAAGAGAACCAAATTTCGTTCGACTCAGATAGATCACTTATTCAACTAATTTCGTTAAATTTTACGGTGGAAGGAACATTTACAGGGAAATTTTGTATTTACTTACTTCTTTTGACAAGATTAGAGGTGCTGTGTATCAGCGAAGGAAGGATGTTTGTGTGGAACTACGCTCCAGTGACGTTTTTTTAAATTTGTTTTCAATGGCTAATGTGAACCATGATAATGGACCACTAGACAGGGTACGAATTTCAGCATTTTGATACACATTTCCGAACCAAAATTTCACGTAGAACACGATACGCACAACGAAAATTACCGAAATTAACTATCTACGAAGATATTTAATGATTCTTGATGCGTGAATTCAAACCACCCGCTCATGAAAACTCGATGCTCTACGTGATTCACATCGCCCGCTAAACGTTATCATAAACGTATCAGCGATGTAAAAATCTGGCAACCTCAGTCTTGACACTTTGGCTCAGCTGTAGCAAATTGCTTATAGTTTGAACAACACATGGTGGGAAATGAACATTGCTCGATTGAGAAGCTTGCTGAAACCATTGTAGTGCGCGATTTGACTCACGTAGAGCTTTGAGTTTCTTGAGAGCGGGCAGTTCAAATTCCTCGTAACTGATGTGAAATAAAAACGTTAATATCTTCGCTAAGAGTTGGTTTCAGTAACTTTTGTTGCACGAATCGTGTTCTAAGTGAAATTTTGGTTCAGAAACATGTATTAGAATGCTAAAATTCGTACCCTGTCTAGTGGTCCATTATGTTTTTTTACTCGTCAATTTCTCGCTCAGAAATCAATTTTTGAAATTTTTCAATATATTCCAAATGCTCTGAATGTAATCTTGAAAATTTTTTTTTTTTTTTTTTTCTAAATGTTAAATCACATTTTGTCTTGTAGTCCAGTAATCTGTGAAGGGAAAGTAAGAAAGAAAGAAACAAATGTTGACCCATCTCTTTTGACACTTCAAAAACCAATGTATTACATCACAGCTCTTAATAAATTACGCAGTGCAAAGACAACATTAATGGATGTTCAATCCGAATTGACAATCCAACACCATAAATTTCAGCAACAAAATTGTGAAGGACACTAGCGTTGACGAAATTGTGCTGAAACCGGTCGAAGAAATATGCGCAGTTGTCAGTACAACCCCAGCTTTCGGCCGTAAGCTAAAGCAATCAGAGTCTGCTCCTAAAACGATGGCTCTATCCCTGAAATGTAAAATGTTTAGTTTGAGTTTGCAATTTAAATCAAATTACATGATACTGATAATGTCGCAGGCAATTAGCAATTGCGTTGGCAAATTGCAGTCTATTTAAGTTGAATAAAAACATGTAAAAATTCAGATGAAAAAAAGATAGATTGTACTAATTCGTGACACACTATTTTTTCTTCTCAATCGAATGATATCAGGTAGCACACACGCGAGCGCATACAGTGAATTTGGTGACCTCAGTTGGATTTGGTTTCGTTTTGCAACATACTGAACTAACAACTTTGCAAAGCGAAAAGTATCGCCAGGATTTGAAGGCACCTCAAGCCGAGTTCCTTCTTTTGGAGTCGTTTATGAGTGAAACATTTTCTAAATCGTTGCGAATTGAAGCAATTTGACGAGTTAAGGAGATTCAATGAACGTCATATTTTGCGATATATCGCATCGATTAGTTCCATATTTTTAGCTTCTTGCCATTTTTATCGAATTTTGAGATCGAATTTCCGTTGTCACGTGATTACAGAATTCACTTACCAAATTGAACGAACAAACCCAACGTAAAGAAAGATAGGGGTTTTCAGAGGAAATGTTAGAGAAAATGTGTTAGAAAATGTTGTTGTTCGAGGTAAGGTTTGTTGTTGTTCATTCGTAAGTCGTCTCTTAGGGACGCCATTATCAACACGATACTTTAAACTTACCCAATATTGTAACCGGAGTTCGCACTAGCCGTATGAACTTCCATAGAGGCTGATATGTTTTGATGGTGGGCGCAGTTATTCAGACATACTGACTCTGTTTCGGACCCCATATTCACCAAAACAAAAATTGAAGGGTGACCCTGAAGTTTTCTGAAACAAATAATGTCACGGCTTTTCATCGTTAGTGAAATTGGAATTGGGCGTCATAAGTCCTGACACCCTGACAACCGACAACCTGATATTGATAAGCTCCAAAGTCATACTCTAAAATGATTTATTGGTGCGGAATTCAATTCTCAAGCAAGTATCCATTGATGCATTTGCTTTGGGTAGCGGCATGATGCAGTGGAACCAGAGACACGAGACCCTCCACTAGCTTCTTAGCGACAGGTAAAAGCTTTTACTTTCGGGAATACAACACTTCCTTATAGACAATTGTAAGGGAGCATCAGTCATCACTATTTTTTCGACCGTTGACCTACCTTACCTACTAGGTGGATGATGAGCTTCGGCTGACGTTTTTAGCCAAACAAGTTTCCCAAACTTCGGTTTGTTCGCAAAACGGAATTCCCAACACGTTGTTAACCATCAACCTAGTAGGTTGGTCGACAGCTGAATGTTGCAGTCCCGAAAGAAAAAGCCTCCACCATCGTCAAGGTACTTAAGTGGCCTTCTCGAAACTTCATTTTTTGAAGTATTCGTAGAAATACTTCAAACCGCTTTATAATTCCAGTAGAGTCTCAGAGTCTCAACCGTTTTTCCCCCAAAATTTTCTTAGAAGAAAACTCCATGTTCTCGGATCAATATCTCAATATCGAGTGGACTAAGGTCCCTTTTTGCTTTATACAACTTCACAAAAAAATTACATGAGCTATTTTTTTAAAGTTGTTTTTTTTGAGGATAGTTCGTAATGCACTGGAAAAAATACACATTGGGTCTAGAGTCCAGACTCTCAAAAACATCGACAAGAAAAAGTACTCTTGATTCAATCAGAATCGAGCTTAAATCAAGAGCCAAGCCTCTTAATTTAAGCGGATTTTGTTTTGATTCAAGCAAAAATCCTACTGAATCAAGAGTATTTTTTCTTGTCAATGTTTTCAAGAGTCTGGACTCTAGATCCAATGTGTTTTTTTTTTCAGTGTGGGTGTTATTCTACAAATATGCCGTTTTCATTTCCGCTTACCGCGAGATCATATGAATCCATTCTGATACGACGCAAGTCTCCCACTCGCCGTATTGTATGACTGGAGAGCTCCTTAAATTCATCAGACGCTTGAATGTGTTTAAGGGGCTCCGAGGGTCCTCAAGTTGTTTCTTCACATTGATTCTCCAAAAATCTGAACTCACCGGCAACCATGCGTTTTTCTTCGTTGTGAAACCTTCGTGAAGGAGTAGAAGGAAAGTAAATTAATAATAAGCAAGAAAAAACACTCAAAAGTGTGGTCAAAATCGTATGCGACAGGGTGGTAAAAGAGTGCTGGATGCACACTGTTTTGCGAGAAAAATAATGCCGAAAATGACAAAAATTTCAATTAGAGTAAAAAATTTGAGCTAAAAATTTGAGCCCAGGTAGGTAACGGAGAGGACGTCCAGCCAACCGGTGGGTAGAGAGCATCCGTGAAGAGATGCGGAGATGCCAGTTTCCGGAAGATCTCAACCATGACAGATTCCTGTGGCGACAGCAGAGCGCCCTAGCGCGCCGTTAGAGCGACTTATACGTACATACAACTGAGCTCTAATAGGGATCAGTAAAAGACTGAGAGGGGGATGGGGTCTTCAGCTCAAGCACATCCATCGGGATACTGATTAGAGCTCTATTTGTAACTCTACTTAATATCTTATTACGCCCGCCATTTTGCGGAATAGTCATGACTTAGCCTTTTTAACCTTCTTTAAGTTTTTAACACGCCTCTCCTACTCCTGGAAGGTTTCGATTGGTTATGCTGATCAGAACCGCTGTTGAGTTGTTGAATACAGTTGTTGTTTTAACCAGCTTTATCGACCACTAATAAAGGAAAAAAAAACAAGCAGTGAACTCCAACACAATGTGTTGATAAGGCGCGTCATTAACTCGCACATATCAACCCCTTTAGTTTTCATTTACAGAGATTTCAAAAAAGGCAAGCAGCACAACAAGAGAATTCACGATCCAACACTGCAAGGTCAGCGACGCACCTTCACGAGACCGTGTATTGTGAATCTAGAAAGCTATTCGAACAAATTTAAGTTTTTTGATCTGCCTCAAGCAAAATCTTTTCAGATTCTTGAAGAAAAGTGCTACGGAAAAATTTAAGCGAAGAAAGGAAAAATTCTGTCGAACTCCTAGAAGATAAAGTCGATTTAAAGGTATTTTGGGGCTAAAATACCCAAATCACCGGTATTATAAATCCCGTTATATTATTGAAAAGAAATTGACTCGATATAAATGCAATTGTCTTAAATATGCCTTGATTTTGTTATTTTAAACGTCTTTTCATGCAAAGAAGCTCAACCATGTCCATGCTTTATTCATTCATGAATTGAAAGTAAGCAATCCACATCCCGAAAATCTACCGATTTGCCGTAAAAAATCGCAGAAACTTGATATACCAGGTCGATGTACCCACTCTTTGAATTTACCAATCAATTTAGTGAGTGCACGTATGTGAAAGTCAAAATGCTATAGTCATTTTGGGTGCATTCATTTTTCATGAAACAATTGTAAGTAATTCCAATCCCGAAAAACCATAAATTTTCCGTATAAAATTAAAAAAATCAAAATATGTCGACTCCCTGCCGTGAAAATTAAATTCTACGTGTGAAAATACTTATGTATCGATATGCTGAACAGAATGCCCGCCTCTCCTCGTAATTTACAAACCGTTCCTATACTCATCTCAAAATTTTTCTCAGAGCTTTGTGTTATTATCAGCTTCCATTTAAACCCCGGTTTGATGGCCGAATCGGCTGCCCAAAAAGCAAGCCATTTTTGAAGGGCTCTATGAGAAATTCGTGATATTATCAGCTCTCAGGAAATCACCCCATGGGTAAAATTGCTGGTATAAATTTTCGAGTGCTTAAAATAATCGTATTCAAGAAACTAAGGCATTAAACTATGGAGTCAATTTCGTTTTAATAATATAACGGGATTTACTTGTCTTCAGGTCAAAACTCATACAAGAAAGCCCCTTGCAAGAGGCTAATTTTTTGTAATGTCACTCAATTTTTTCTCCTTTTTATAATTGAATTGCTTGTCACATTCTGAGGTCAATCATATTAAATTGTAATTTATACATTTCTTTTTTTCCCCCTTCATTTTATTTTTTGTTTGGAGAAGTTTTGTTGATTTCTTCGGATTTCGAATACTGTAACTTCTCTTCTATTTGGCCGATTTTTATGAATGAGACCTCTTTTAACTCGTGTTTTAACGGAGAGGAAGGAAAAAATTGCTTAAAACTCGCGAAACAATTTTTTTTGAAAATTGGACGAATCCTAGCGTGACGGTGAAATGGTTAATGAAGCGTAAGTAATTGGGCGAGGGGCTGAGGATCCCGGCCTCGCTTGGCGACCGTCATTAGCTATTGTTCGTCGAGACGCCGACGCAGTGATCAGGAGCGTGGGGAAGAGAGGGGTAAGTGGATTCCTGTATGAGCCACGTTTAGCTAATGGTCTAATGAGTCTCGAGGCTCATCACAGATTGCACTTACACAGATTGCACTATCATGAGTGGCGGTAGCCACCACCGGGCAAGTAACCTATCCTCCAACAATTGGCAACACAGCACAGCCCGGTCGAGGCAATGACACCATAGTTACACGAACTTGGCTTATTTGGGTTTTTCAGAGCACGGGTACCAACTTTTGAAAAGTATAACCGAGGTTACAGATCTGTCAAAGCAACGTTTTGAACAAAACGGAGGAGTTAGATTCTCATTCCGAGAGTGTCGACCTGCTCAGCCATCCTCGAATCAATTCGCTTGATTCTGCTTATATATGCATATTTTAAATCAGCGCGCCCCATTCTTAGGCTTTTTTTAAAAAAACCAAGTAACGTAGACTCTTGGTATTCACTGCACATAAACTAGCGACCCCCAGAATGAGAAACAACTTTAAATCATAATTATTGATGGATAAATAAACTTTTTACACGCTTTGGAAAATCTCAAAAGTTCGCGGTAGTCACTTTTCGGTAAGGAACTAAGGGACTCGGTTATTGTATCGAGCAGGGTTCGAAACGATCGCAAAGGCGGTATACTACGTATACGCGCCAAAACCACTGCGGGCTGATTGTTGCAATTGATTGACGCAGTAATAGATATAGGTGACGAAGAGAATGGAGCGATCCTATTCGTTGAAACGGTTCATCTTGAGGTTATAGACGTAAGGGAAAATGATAGACTGACTATGATTCTCTCGTGGGATGCCGTGAGTTATAGTCTATCACTTACCGCCATCCATCGTCCATTGCAACCATCCGCTTCCTCCCACATTATGATCACTCCATTTTCTCCTCGTCTTCTTTGTCTATCGCTTTGTCTATCAATTTTAACAATCAGCGGGCTGTTGCTGTCAAACCTGCATTTATGGAGTCGTCCCACTGCATAGGTCCTCTGCATGCACCACGGTTACGGTGCACGACGTTTGCGCACACTTTTCGTACCGATAACGTTTGCGCACAAAATTCCGAATTTTCATTTGCGCACAGTTTTACCGATAACGTTTGCGCACACTGCACTATGTGGCAACGCTGCATTATACGGAGCATATTTATACGCACGCATTGTTTAAAACCGAACAGAGGGGGCGAGTAAACGAGTGATGAAACAGAAGTGAGTGAGTTTGAGAGTGTGTGTGAGGTGCTTATTTCCACATGAATTATGTAAAAAATAGTTAAATTAATTGAATAAATAGTATTGGCTATACTTACAGATTTTTGGTTTTACTTTCGCCGGAAGAAAATGCCATCGTCAGAGTCGTCTGAACTGGAGCCAATAGTATTCTCAGGATGGCTGGTGGGTGGTTCATGAAAGGAAATACTCTCGCCGGAAGAAAATGCCATCGTCAGAGTCGTCTGAACTGGAGCCAATAGTATTCTCAGGATGGCTGGTGGGTGGTTCATGAAAGGAAATTTCTTCGTCCAGATCGTCTTCATTGAAGGAGTCTGAACTGGAGCCAATAGTATTCTCAGGATGGCTGGTGGGTGGTTCATGAAAGGAAATTTCTTCGTCAGATCGTCTTCATTGAAGGAGTCTGAACTGGAGCCAATAGTATTCTCAGGATGGCTGGTGGGTGGTTCATGAAAGGAAATTTCTTCGTCCAGATCGTCTTCATTGAAGGAGTCATTTTCAGCTCCCGAGTCATTTTTTGAGTCTGATGCATCTTGCTTCGCATATTTCACATCACGGATCATTTCAAGGAACTCCATTATATCGAGGTCTTTACTTTGAAAAGCACTGGTCAGCACAATAACTTCATCATCTTTCGTTTGTTGAGCCTTGCGTTTATTGAACAACTCGGCATAAAATTCAAAAATTTAAAATTCGGCACTGTGTTGACAGCAACGGTCCGCAGGTTACTGAGTTACTCCTTTCCAGACACACCTCTTCCTCCTTTTGTCGTGGACCTTCCTTATCACAACACGATAATGCACCTCGCCGACAATAACAAACCCGGGCCGGTGTCCGGGTGATTCGCGTTGCGTAGGTGCAGCGTTGCCACATAGTGCAGTGTGCGCAAACGTTATCGGTAAAACTGTGCGCAAATGAAAATTCGGAATTTTGTGCGCAACCGTTATCGGTACGAAAAGTGTGCGCAAGTGTCGTGCAGCCCACGGTTATCTATTTTGATTTCTCTCTTCTGATCCGGGCGGAGTTTGGTATCTTTCATGCCAATTTCCTGACCGTAGTAAACACTGGCCACTCCTGGTAACAAAAGTTGAATCATGAATGCAGCCTCTGAGAACTCAGGATCGTATCTACTCGGTAAGCGATGTAAGTCATGGGTGTCTGACTGAAAAATAAAACAGTATTTGCATAATACAATATTTGAATCAGTGATAACGAAAATACACCAACTCGGAAACTACACTAATAATCAAGACACAGGCAAAACTGCACGGTTGTTGAAAAAGTGCAAGAAAAAGATTTTTGGTGCCAAAAGACAAGTATTAAAGGATACTTTAGAGGTCCAAGTTGGAACAGATGCACTAACTCCAGTGACCTCTATGAAAACTGACTCTGTCTAATGAAAATAAAGCATTTTTGAGTCACCGAGTGGGTGTGTTTTCATTCTCACCGATTTATTTAGGCATAGACCAAAAGCATAGAAAATTACAATTCAAGATAATTTTTTATGTTCTATTCAGCAGTAGCTAATAATGAATCGAATAAAATATGTGCAACATGTAAATCTTCAAATCTTCGCA
The DNA here is from genome assembly GCF_918797505.1 of Bemisia tabaci. Taxonomy (NCBI): domain Eukaryota; kingdom Metazoa; phylum Arthropoda; class Insecta; order Hemiptera; family Aleyrodidae; genus Bemisia; species Bemisia tabaci. The sequence goes on along the minus strand of NC_092798.1, from coordinate 45,944,770 downwards.
ATCGAACTATCTGCCTTTCCTCTGTTTTTCTTTTATTTTTTACGTTGACTTTCTCTTTCTTTCTCTTCGCTAATTTTTCCCGTTTTTCTCTTCTAATAGTTTTCTCTTTACATTTAAAGTTTGCAAGGTAAGAAGTCGCGGGAGTTTTAAAAAATCAACTTACCACCCAACTGGGCACCCCATTCGGTGGCATTATATCCATATAACTATGAATTATCCTTTCCAAGTCTGTTGCATTCGCCGTATCCTTTAAACCGAATAGTCCAAAGTAGAATGGAAAATGACTAATTTCATGAGTTGAGTTACCGAAGTATCTAACAACTCTCCATGGTTTTGCGAAGGTTTCCGGTGCCATTATTCTAAACAGAATAGGAGCAAAAATAAGCTGTCATATCCAATGGGCCTGTTGCAAACTTTTGCTAGAGCAAAAATAAGAGTTGTTTCTTATAGATAATGCCTCAAAAATCACGATGTGCGCATCGGCAAAGTCTGAAATGCACTCATGACTTCACAATCTGCGTAAGAAATTTGCGTTTTTTTGAGCTTCCCGCTTCAAAAACGATACTACGGCAGAGGTGAACATTTTGTTAGAAGAGTCGCTCCATCGTCGGCAATATTCATCATGGCCGACGCTTGCGCAGTTCCGCGCGTATTTCGAGGAGAGTTCAAGGTCAATCAAGGCGGGTGAGGAAAATATGAACGTAAACACGCCGATTGTTATCTAGTCTAATCTTGTTCAGGTGTTATCTCGTCCCATCACAGGTGTTTTGGCGGATTGTCGTCGGCCATGATGAGTATTGCCGACGATGGAACGACTCCTCTAACAAAATGTTCACCTCTGCCGTAGTATCGTTTTTGAAGCGGGAAGCTCAAAAAACCGCAAATTTCTTACGCAGATTGTGAAGTTATGAGTGCATTTCAGACTTTGCCGATGCGCTCATCGTGATTTTTGAGGCATTATCTATAAGAAACAACTCTTATTTTTGCTCTAGCAAAAGTTTGCAACAGGCCCATTTCATACTTTTCACATTTTTTATGGATTAAAAGCCTAGTATCTACAACACAGCTTTTGAGAATGATCATTGAGATTGAAAAGAATTCGAGCACATCCTTTCGGACACCAGCGGGTATGCCCCTTGGCAGCCACGCAGACCTCCCCCGAGGGCTCGTCGCGCCGTCCAAGGCTTACTTAGCAGGCCTTTTTTGCTCGTAACGTTTTCGGCAATCCGTTCTTGAATCGAATTATGTGGAAGAATGTAGGAACAAACCAAGATTCAATAAGCTACTTTGGACACTTTTCCGCCAAATTTTAAATTCCCTCCATTTTTCATTGGCGGGAATATCAAATGTTGCTTATTGCCCCTAATCATGCTAAGCTCACCAGTCATCCCGAATATAAACACCCTGGGTCATATTTCCAAAATCTGGACAGATCGGGCTCATCTAGGGACTACCATCTGCCGACAGCCGAAAATCATGGGAATGCCTCTGTAGGAAATATACATTTGACAAATTTCCTGTGTAAAAAAATTTTAGCAGGAAAACAACAGAACTGGCTAAGTGGCTACGTTATACTTTTTCAGTTTAAATTAAACGTGTTTCAATTTTGAAATCTCACCTTGTGACATTGTCTCGCTCTTTATATCCATCCAAAAGCGTGCGCCATTCGTAAAGAAGCGGTAGAACGGCCTCAAAATCCATTTGGTAGGTGTGGATCTGAGAAGTAAAAGCTGTTGAATTCACCACCTCCGGAGAGACCCAAGGGTTATCCCGCATGAGGTCGTCTTCAAATATGAATTCCGGGGCATCAACTCGGAATCCATCAAATCCGAAATCCAACCAAAATCGAAGAACATCCTGGAACCAAATACCCAATAACGTTCCGTATGCTGCCGTGCTAAGGAAGAACGCCGTATGAGCCTTCACACGTTGCCAAGTTTCCTCTCATAAAAACCGAATATACTGAGAAAATTGGGAAAATTATTTGCCGAAAATTTCAGACAATTTTGTACGCAATTTAATCTAAAATATCTGAAAATTTCAAGGAAAAATATTCATGGATGTTGTCAAAAATAAATGTTTTATTACGGGCAATTTGGCAACTCTTGAATGTTCATACGGCGTTTTTCCGTGGCACAGCAGGATGGGTCTCCCGCAAACCCAAGGCTGAGGAACAATACCGCGTAATTGACAATTTTGGCAAAAATTAGTAAGCGACTTAACCCCCATTTCACGACATACGAACTGATGTTTTTAGTTTCTTTTTTAAATTCTTCAGGGGAACGCTGTAAAGACACAGAAATGTGTGAAAAAACTGCACATCTAACCTCATAATTACAAAAATGGTAAAGTTTTCTCTTCGTCCTGCAAATTTGCCAGTTTGCAGATAGGTAGTATAGTCCCACATCAGGCATCGAAACTTTAACTAGAGCATAAAAAAAGGGTTGTCTCATGTGAAAACTGATCCAAAAATCACAATGAGCAAATTGGAATGATAAAGTCTAAAATCTACTCTTTAACTTCACAATTTACGTAAGAAATTTGCAAGTGTTTGCCTTTTCGCTGCAAAAAGTGTAGTGAAGCAATTACACAATTCGATACACATTATTCACCCCTAACTTACATTCCCCGCAAAGTTCTCATTATTTTAATCATGTCTGAGTATTTTTTCCTCCCTCTTTTGTTCAGAGATTAGTGCTAGTCATATATTTATCAGGTACAATATAATCAAACAAGAATACACCATACAGGGCCACGAGGGCCCTAAAAATGTCCTATTAACATAAATGGACTGCATTTTACAATTTGGAACTATAAATTCTGGCTCTTTTGGAAAAAACACTTATGTGAATAGGGAAAGTAATGGCACATACGTTTTTTTTAAACCGGGCTAGAATTTATAGTTCCAAATTGCAAAATGTAGTCCAAATATACTAGTGTATCAGACAATATAGGTCCACCGTTAAGTTATTTTCAACAAACAATCGTACACAAATTAATATGCGTAAAAAATTATGCTCGACGTGAGTATAAGTTTAATGGTAATACATGATTTTGATCCATGAAATTGAGTAATTTTGTAAACTTGTTTCCAATGGATCAGACATAATTGGAAATAGGCACATAAAAACATTCGGACTTACCTCCATGGATCCGCGAACTTTCGGGTTGTGATAATTTAAGTCTGGTTGACCTGGAAAGAATACTGAGTAATAAAATTGCTTCCTTCTCTCATTCCACCGCCAAGCTGAGCCACCTACTACGCTTAACTGCAGGAAATCAAAATTTTAATCATTGTGAGTGTTAAGATGAAATAAAGTTTTGACACTAAATAAAAACAAGAAGAAAAATTCCAACATGAGTATGTAGGAAAAGCGTGCCGAATAACTGAAATGTTGGACAAATACCTCTTATTTTCACGTCTTTGCTTTTTGCATCAATTGGTACTTTTTGCTAAATTTGGGAGAAAATATTGATTCATGAACGTTGAATGTAAATTAATTTTAAAGATTCCGTCCAATTATCTTGATTTTAAGCTGATATGCGGCATTTGCGCACGACCGTGATTTGGGCGAACTGCCGTGCATCGAAATCGCGTTCAGTTAATCTCTTTGGATTTCGAACTGTAACTTCTCTCCTATTCAGCCGATTTGTACAAATGAGGTCTCTTTTTATTTGTACTTCAACGGAAAGTAAAGAAAAAGTCGCTAAATAGACGGAAAACAATTTTTGAGAAAATTTGGTGGATCCTGGCATCACGGTGAATGGTTAATCGGTTATTCGCCTCGCCGTCTTTTATTGCCTTGCTCGAAACCGGACACCCAAAGCGATATCGCGAGATAACTGTAGTGGTTTAAGTGGATTTCGGCAGGGGCCATGGTTAGTACATAGTATAATGAGTCACGAGGCTCATCACAGATTACACTTACAGTGCAAGACGCTCATTGGCTATAGAGTTTTGGCGGGAAAGAAGGTTCTAGAGTTGAGTCCTCCGAGCGTAAGAAAGCTCCTATGAGGTTTCTGTCAAATTGAATAATACGGTTTTGACAGAAAAATGTTCTCAAGGGTTTCCAATTAGCAGTTCATTAGATTTTTTGGTAAAAGACCATCAGGGCTTGACAGTGTAATGGTTCAAAGACAAAGAAACGGGTGCGAGGAAAAAAGTATTTGGACGACCCGTTGAATAGCATTGGTTGATCTGTGTGCTGTACTATGGTACATCCGAGTGATTTCAAAAAGCGAGCCCTACTGGCACGCTTAAAATGTATTAAAGAGAAAAGAAATATACGCTTTTGCCAATAATTTGACGTATTTAATTATTTATGCTGGAAGGAACCATACGCTATTTTCGAACTTTGCAGTAGAGCAAGTTCTGCAAAAAGTATTGGCGTCTGTGTACTAATAAACGGATTTTTGTTTTCTGTAGCTTGTTCGAAAGCTGACAAGTTTTTCAAAGACCACAGGTTGTCAAAACTATTAAAATATGAATAATAAGCGAGATATAGGGGAGTTTTAAATAGCTCCTTTTGATTTTTAAGTAAACTTACTTTTTACTCTAGCTTGTTAGCTTTGTCCTGTTAATTATTGGCGGTCAGTTGATTTTGAAAATTCACAATGAACTCAACATATTCTGCATAAATGATGAGGAGGTATGCCTAAAAATGCTGCAATTTTGGTCTTGTCTTGTTAATTATTGATAACTCATGCAGCAGGTTTGCACAGCACGATTCAAAACCATAAACTCAAAAACCATTTGATTTTTCATAACATTCGTTCCTGTAAGTATCTCATATTTGGACTGTTCTAATCGTGATACTGAACTTTACTCACCCAATTATTTGGAGGTATAGGTCGATTATCCGCATCATAACCTTTCGGATCTTTCCAGACGTAAAAATCTTTGTACGGATCTTCTTTGTTAACAGATTTTTTGAACCATTCACTCTCATCGCTCGTATGATTGGGTATGAAATCAAACAGCACTTTCATTCCTTGAGCCAAAGATATAGGATCAATGAGGAGCAATATACTGGTTTAAAAAGGAGAGGGAGAGAGAAATAGAATAAGAAGGAATAATGAGGCTAAATTGGCTATAAATACTAATGACTATCATTTTAGTAGATCTGACCAGGGTCAGCTTGACCGTAACTTGCATTATCTGATTCTTTCTCCTTATTAATGTATTTTTTAAAAAATAGAAATCTAAAAACTTAGCGCCCCCAAACTCTTTTGAGTACCCCTTACATTGGGGGGGGGGGGGGGGGTAAACATACAGGGTATTTTTTAGAATGACATTCTTCTGCCAAAAAATAAATCATGATAGACGATTAAGTTATTTCTGTTGTTACTATGCTAATTCTTGTGAAATCAGTCGAATTGAGATAATTGAACATATTTAATGCAAAGGAAACTATCCAGCGGCGTGGCGTGCTTTGCGATATATCAATTAATCTGTCATTTGAACCTATGGATTAGGATCGGTAAACAGAGTGCTCGGAATGGATACCTTAATAATCGCTTTTTTACCATAGCTTTAAATGGACTGCATTTTGCAATTTGGAACTATGAATTCTGGCTCTTCTGGAAAAACACTTATGAGCATACGGAAACTAATGGCACTTACGTTGTTTTTAAACCGGGCTAGATTTTATAATTCCAAATTGCAAAATGTAGTCCAAATAGGGATTTATCGACAATCGATCATTCACGCCTCGCCACTGGAACTATCTCCGGTGTGACATGAGGCCTGTCTTGCATGCGTTCTCATAAGTCTGATCGATGTCCAAGTCACAGTGGACATAGTTCCTTTGCCTTAAATAGTCAAATAAACGAGCAATTTGACGTCTGAAAATTGTTCCAAATTGAGAACAGGGTTTTTGCTATTATTGAGATTATGAGATTATTATCATTATTTATCAAGATTATTAAGATTGGATTATTAAGATTTGATTATTAAGATGGGAAGAGGTAGCGAAAAGTACCTTTTTCATGGATAGCATCAACAAGCCGTCTAAGATCATCCATTGAGCCGTATGTTGGCTCAACCGTCTTGTAGTCTGTTACGTCGAAACCAAAATCCACCATTGGTGATTTGAAAAATGACTGAATCCATACCGTCTGGAATCCGATATCCTTGATGTAATCTAGTTTCTCGAAGATTCCTGAGGAATATTCCACTTTGAAATAATAATGCACACTAATCTCGAGTCCTCTGACATCCAAATCTCAGAGCCCCTAAATTTAATTTCCGCGTTTTACTGACTACATTTGTTTTCATATTTCATAATTTAATGGCTGAGGAGCGTGTTCTCATGAGACTCGCTTTAATTTTTCTCTCCAGTAAGAAGAATTTGTTTCTAACATAACGCTCTAACTGTTTCTCCTCCACATTTCAAATCATTCAAATTACCTCGGTCGGTATATTTCATTTTATAACACGGAAGGATTAGTAATGCGTTTCAATTTGATGCTGTTATTTGATTTCGTTTTTCAATGACTTAGACGTTATAAAATAAAATCAAATATGATATTGCTCCTATGATTATTTGAAAAATCAAAACATAAAGAACCCCCTTCCCTCCCTGATACGTTGAGATTCTGTAATCCTATGTTTGAAAATTGGTTTAAAAAAAATTGGAGCAAAAAAGTTGCTCAGCTCAGTAACACTATTCTCTTTTCTGTTGTTTTCATGATTGCAACTGTTTGGCTTGTAAATACAATATTTGTTAGCAAGTTTAAATTTTCAATGAATCACATATATCTTACTTTTGATTAATTTTATTGTTCTTTTTATCCATCGTAACAAAACTATTATCAGTTTCAATCATATATTTTTAATATCCAGTTCAATAAACATTAAAAGTAAATGAAAGAAATTGAATCTAATAAATTATAACGAATAATTACCGTTCAAATCCCCTATACCGTCTCCATTCGAGTCTTTAAACGATCTTGTATATACTTGATATAAAGCTGTTGTCTCGTACCAATCTTTTTCCGTATTTGCGTTGCATTGGATCGAATTAAACACCAAAGGCACAAGAAACACGACTAATAAAGAGATCCGCATTTTTTACGGTACGTTTTAAAAATGAAGCTGTGACACTTTTAATAGAACTTAATCGTCAATATGAATACGTCTGAACCTAATTTAAACACAAGAATATACTCTTTAAGCCTAGGCTAATCCTCGATTTAGTATCATAGTTCTTCTAACAATGCCAAGGTTTTGAGTTAGTCCACTCGCACAAAGACTAGAGTGTGTGATATGAAACAACCGAAACATGCATTTTGCTCTCAAAGATAAGAGCTGTCTTAAAAATAATTTTTAATCTGTGATTGTGAAAATCTCATGCAGATATAAAGAATTAATCCGGTCAATTGATCAAAACAGTAACTTGAAATTAGCCCACAGACGACGAGTCATGAAGGTCACTTAAAAAGAGCAAAATAAAGAGTGAAGAATCATACAATTTAACTCGCACAATTTCCATGGAGAGCTGCAGACTTTAATTACTTACATTTAAAGGTGAAAAGTTCAATTCTGTGCAGGAATAATGATTCGAGAGCTGACTGAATTAATGAAAATAAGCGTATGTGACAATTGTGACATTATCGTATTTTATTACATAAACTTCAAATAAAATTTGGTAAAATGAAGCCTTAAAAATGATTTTTACGCTGTATTTACAAAAATTAGCATTTTTGGCATGTTATGAAAGCATATATATGGTAGATGAAACTGCAAAATCTTGCACCTCGGTTTGCGACTCTCGCGGTCATAATTGAATCACTAAATAAAAAAAGGGCACATGTCCAGAAAACCAAATTGTTCAGGAGACAAAATAAACAGTTTTTTGTGTCTCCTGAACAATTTGGTTTTCTGGACATGTGCCCTTTTTGTATTTAGTGATTCAATTTGAGCAAAAACTTTGAGGTACTATGAATACAAAACCAGTGGCTTCTCAAGCAGAGGTACCTGGCTTGGTATTTATTTTACCTATGTATATTTTACGGATGCTAAGGTACAACTGAACTAAATTTTGCAACACGGAAATATTTCAGCCTCATTTCAGAAACAACATACTAATAATACCAACAGTCCCACGAAGGTTTTTTCGACTAAACGCGAAACAAATCCTTCATGAATGCTCGGAAACCGGAGGATTTTGCGCGACACTTCATGATACAAATATTTTAACTCTGGTGTGAGCGGTGAAGTATCGCGCGAAACTGAAGGCGTTTTTGACCGGTAACAACAGTTTCACGTAGCTTGCAACAACGCATGCCACGTTAAGGGACCAAAAAACCCACATCCTTCGTCATTTTTTCGAAGATGAGCCAGGATTCATTGAGATACAATACACTTAAGAGTCCATTTGCAAATGGACCATTAGTCAAGTGAAACAAAGTAATTTTGGCTCAGCGTCAGCCACTCGAAAGATGTGAGTCCAAGCCTTTTATCACCTGTTCGCTGTGATCTTCTGTGTAAGTGCTAAAAGTTACGGCAAAAATCACCATTATTCAAATAAAAGGCTATGGGCAGACATTGACTTCTATAGGTCAAAAATCTCTTCGAGTAATTCGTTGCAATATAATAGCTAGTGGGATCATCAGCACTGCATCAGTTAATATCATTTTGGAGCCGGAGGTGTGGTTGTCTGTAGTAGACGTGAGAACTAATCCAGATTTTGGTCGTAAGCTGGAACACTTGGAATCTGATCCCAGCACGATCACTTCATCCCTGAAATATGAAATTTAGCGCGAGTGGGTGAAATCATCCTTTTTCATTTATTATGAAATATCAAGGCAATCTCAGTCGGTAATAAATTATTTAGAATGATATTAGACAACAAACAAGGAACAACAGTTTTGAACTAATTGTTTAAAAGCATCATAAATGTCAAAACGTCAAATTGTTCATAGTACGCCATGATAATTAGAGTTGCAATAATGTTGGATTGGGTTATAAGTTCGATTAATATTAAAATATTTTTTAAAGAAAAGAGCTCTGAAAGGAGGTAAATAAATTATAAATCATAAATGGCGCTGTATTAAGGCATTAAATTAGGAAGGCGCAGCTCATTTCAATTTGTTATATTAATCCGATTTTTGATGGGCATATTTTGAAATGGTCTCTGAAGATGTCCTAAGAAGCCCGGAATGCATTTAACTGAAAACTGATCGCAGGTTTATCTGCTTATTTAACATTATTAAACATTGTTTTATCTAATTTTTTTGAGCTTACCCAAAGCTGTGACCTGAGTTCGCGCTACTTGTATGAACTTCCAGTGAGTCTGGCAGATTTTTATAAATGGCACATTGGTTCAGGCACATAGATTCGGTTTCAGATCCCATGTTTACGATGATGAAAATAGGAGGTTGGCCTTGAAGTTTTCTGAATGGAACGTAAATTAAGTACATTTTTAGCATATTGAATATGAGGACACACTCGTAACACAATCAGCCTAGACTATACTTGAATTTAAGTACGAGAGGAAAGCTGATGGATGGAAGAAATCATGTCGTCAGTCCAAGATAAATTGTGTGGGTAACAGTTCTAAAGTTATTGCTCAAGCTTTCGAATTGCGATTCGCCGCTTTGCAAAACGTTTTGTCATTTGCCGATTGCATACTGGCCAAGGCAGCCGTCAGCTTTTGAGCGTTTTATCGTTATTCTATTGTTATTCAGGGTCTAAAAATTATCAGAGATCTGAATGCGCGGACTAAGGGCAATTTTTGTTGATTTTCTACCGACTGCTTTTTTTTAAACCGAGTTCAGCTGCTTCAATTTTGGACCAAGAGAAATAGGTTTGGAGTGTTTTCCCACTATAAGACTCAATGTTAAGGCCGAAGCTTAGTGACTATTTTCACATTTAAAGTATTTTTTCTTGACTTTGGGTTTTTGATAGAAACATGTACGACTAGTTGAATTCAAAACTAATAACCCTTCATTTTTTTTCTAAGTGGGACCAGGTACGGTTCTGCTAAACTTGCTCCATTTGATGCTAGTTTGTTTTAAATTGCGATTATCCTCGCTTGATTTTGCAATACCTTCAAGCAGCTCTTTGAACCAGATTTTGTGAATATTCGGCTGGTGAATCGTTACGAAAATGAGTTGAAAAATTTTATTTTGAAGAGCACTTAAACGACTCTCAAGCGATTCTATTATCTGCCGAGAATGACAGGACGATAATCTCCGAAGAGGTATCGATGCTAAAACAATAAAAGTATTTACCATGCGAACAAGAACATCCATTCTGATATAACACATGTCTCCAATTCTCCGTTTTTAATAACCGGATTATGTCGTAATTCCAGTAGACGTTTGAAGATATTCAAATGGCTGAGAGGATCTTTAAGTTGCTCTTTCACGTTATGTCGCCAATATTCAGGGTTCACGGGTAGCCATGCTTTCTTGTTAGTTGTGAATCCTTCAAGAGAGAACGCAAAAGGAGTTAAAACTGAGGGAATAATGTCCTAACAGCACGAGGAATATTCAAGTATAATCAAAACATACGGCCAAAATGCTGGACTCATCCTTATTAGGTATACGTTTAATAAATTCTTCTCATAACTGTTACATGTGTCGCAGACAAGTGGCAATCGCCGGCAAATTGAATTTACTTGTGTTTAAAGAAGAAGAAAAAATTGAAAATTCTAAAAGTACAGAAACAAGATAGAAAACACTGATTATTATGCTTGAAATTCAAACACGCGTTATTTTCCTCCTTGCAAGCATGATACCTTCGATCACATTTGCGAGTGCGCATAATGAAATTCGTGACTCTGGGTGAGTTCAGTTTGGTCAGGCAACTCCGCTTCAGCAAAGCGGAGCGTATCGCTGCGATTCGAAGGCGCTGCTATCCGAGGTCGTGCGTTTGGAGTTCTTGGTCTACGAGGCCCTTACTATGTCGGCGAATAATTGAAATTTGACGAGTTACACTGTTGCTGCTCGTAAATTGCCGGTAATTGCTGACTGTCTGTTCCTGCGTTATACAAGGTGATCCAGGGTTAAACGGCCAGACTACAAGAGCGTGTTCCATGGGTCAAATTAAGACTTTTTGTCGCATAAGTTTTTTCCAAATGTGCCCTCAGTTGGAGTTACGCCCCCTTCCCCCCAAATTTCGGATAGTAAATTGTTTTCCCTGAATTTTGGCAACGGTTATGAACCAAATCTCATGAAAATTTGTACTCCCCTGAATGCCCTGAATTATTCATAGATGATCTAAAAAAATTGGAATCTCAATTTAAAGAGGGGGTATGGGGGTATTTCAGCTCCTGCAGTCTTGCCGTTTAACCTTGGATCATCCTGTATATGGATATACAATTTAGATGAAGGATTATTATTGCGTATGTAATGACGTACATTGAATATTATTGATAAGGATGCTATTATCAACATTCAACAAGGGTGATTTTTAAATTCTCGTTTTAAATCATAACTTTTGCATTTCGCACCTGAATTTAAAGATTCGTCCCACTGCATGGGTCCTCTGCAACCATCTCTTCCATTATCCTCTTGTCGCTGATCTGCTCGAATTCTAACGTCTGTCATACCGATCTCTTGGCCATAGTAGATGCTCGCCAGTCCGGGTAACATAAGTTGAATCATGGACGCTGCTTCTGAAAATTCAGGCTCAACTCTGGTGGCGATACGGGGAAAGTCGTGCGTGCTAGCCTGAGGGAAAAAAAGGAACGAATATTAAGAAATTTTAGTTGGAGCTGTTTTCTATAACATCATAAAAAACTTTAACTTTGATTTAAATCGAAAAAACTAAGTTTTCTTTAGAAAACTTGCCAACCACAAGAGGTGAATAACGTTGGTGAAATCGCAAAATGAGTTTCTCAATTGCCACGTTTAAAAACCTCTGCTGCGGCTATATTTTTTATATAAAAGAAAAAGGGAGTGTTCGGTTATTGATCAACATTTTCAGGGAATATGTCGCACTGAAAAATCAGTAATTATATTATATTTAGAAATAAATGTTTTATAAAATACAACTGCCGGTAACAAAGCTAGAAAAGAACTCATTCACCGAGACATTTCAGGAGGAAACATTGACGGATCCAGCATATTGACAACATTGCGTCTATTCTCCATTTGATCCTATGGACATGTATCGATTCTTGGAGGGGCCAAGTGCTCCGACAAGAATCGATTATTTAGCCTAGGTTTAAATGGAGAATAGACAATGTTGCCAAGTTGCTAGATCCGCCTTTGGCTGGAAACGCAACAGAATTCTTCAATTGGATAAAATATATGAAAAATGTTTAAATATTTAAAACTTAGTACTACGTTGTACCTTTACCAACAAGACAAATGAAGATGTTCCAAGAAATATTATTTATTCAGGGTTTTCTCAGTAAAAAAATGGGCGAGTTATGTTGTACATTCTCGATTAACTTACCATCAGTGGCGTGGCGTGCTTCGCGATATATCGATAGATTTGCCATTTAAACCTTTGGAGAAGGATCGATAAACAGGGTGTTCGCAACGAACACCTCAATAATCGATTCTTTACCATAGCTTTGAATGGGGAAATATCGACAATCGGTCATTCACACTCCGCCACTGCTTACCATCCAGCTTGGGACTCCGTTCGCTGGTAAGATATCCATGAAACCATGAATAGTGTGATTCAAATCCGTCGCTCTCCAGGAGTTATCCATCCACATGAGCCTAAAATAAAATGGTAAAAGAGACGTCTTATCGGTTGAGTCACCGAAGAATTTGATGAGTCCATCCGGATGGAGGAAGAACTCCAAAACCATCAATCTAAATAAAGCATATTGATTTTCTAATGAGTACAATGAGTTAGTAGGTCAGTGGCACTGGTCACATGCAGAATCGTGTTTTGTTGCTTAATTTATGTAGATTAGCTAAAAAAAATAAGATCCGTCCAAAAATCAATTTTCCCCGTTCAGTATTAACCAAGATATCGCCCTTTGAAAAAGAAGGTTTATGACATCATCCACGGCGGTAGTGTCACCCTTGGTTTCTTCCACCTCACTTTAATTTCATCAGTCAGCGAGACACACATTACTTATTTGTAATACAGCTTTTTTTTTTGTTTAACAAAAATGAACTATTTTTTTAAACGCTGTATGAACATCCGAGAGTTGTCTTTCCCCGGATAAAACATGTATTCTTAAGGAAAAGAATGCACATTTCCCCTTGAAACTTTCAGATAGTTTAGATGATATGAGAAAAAACATTTCTGAAAAATTTGAAGAAAAACATCCACAATTTTTCGAGTAAATTCGTTTTGTATTGGAGGAAATGTGACAACGCTCGAAGGCTCATGCACGGAGAAAAAAACCTCGTGAATGGGACGCCGAAGTTGAGGTCATATGGATTTCTGAGGTTTTTGGATCACGCATATCCGAAAACTTGAGGTCCAACTGCCGAAGTTCGGGTCAGATTTCTGAGGTACTTCGGTATGTACCGAAGGGTTCAGGTCACACATCTGAAGTACTTCGGTACATACCGAGAGCTTCAGATGTGTGACCCGAACTTCGGCAGTTGGACCTCAAGTTTTCGGATGCGTGATCCGAAAACCTCAGAAATCCATATGACCTCAACTTCGGCGTCCCATTCACGAGGTTTTTTTCTCCGTGTGCGGCGTACTTCCTTCGCATGGCAGTATTGGAAAATGAGTTTTAAAATATTTTGATTAGGTCAGTATCAAAATTTCACCTTGTTTTGCCGTCTTTTTGCTTGTTTCTGTCCAAGAGTGAGCGCCATTCCTGTGCCAGTCCCGCAACTTCGTCAAGACTGTACTGATAAGTGTGAATTTGCGCATGGTAATTCGTCGAATTTACACTCTCCGGAGAAACCCATGGGTTGTCCCGTAGTTGTTCGTCCTCAAAAATACCGGCCGGGAAATCCACTCTGAAGCCATCAACTCCAAAATCCAACCAATATTGAATCACATCCTATAAAAATTAAGGGTTATACAATTGGATTTCGTTTTTCAAAAAAGAATCAAGAGCATTCGAATGCCGCTAAGATTTTGCAACTTTTTTTGCCTTGCAAATATAAACTGATCATTCAAACAACTTTAATTTTCACTCCCATAAATTATAAATATTGAATACGAAAATTACCCTTGTAAAATTAACTTCGTGCATGATTTCAGTAAATTTTTTGCAAAGAATGTAAGTTGCACAATCCTAGCAACATCGGAACGCTCTTGATTCCTTTTTGCAAAATGCAATCCGATTGTACCTACCTCTAAATTCGAAGACGCCCCAACTCCGGTTTTTTACAGTGTTCATTTTTTTCTTGCGTATAGGAACACTCCTCTCATGGCTGATATGTAGTTTTTATCGGCTCCTGAAAAATTTCATTTTTCCGAGATGGGTCGTTTTTTAACTGAGAAGTTCAATTACACTGGTTTCACCATCTGCCTACTATAAGCTTAGTCAAGATCAGTGATGATTCGCACAAGCTGTTTTCATACAGACCAACATACGCAACAACTCCACTTGAGAGTGCAAACTTTTACGTCTGTTTAAAAACTCCTAGTTATCATAGGTTTTACTCGAACCGGTACACAATACGTGAATTTAATGCCACGCGTTTGCTATACGGACATATTTCTGCCCAACGGAACTATGTGCATTATAGCGTGAGTCATGTTATGCATATGTTCTAATGGGTCTTAGGACTCATGTCTTCATGCATATAGTTCCGTTTGGCAAAAATCGTCCATTCAGGTAGCAAACATACCTGGAGGTGCGAATAGGAAATTCGGATAAACACACCTTAATTTTACTCTGTAAACTTTGATAAAGTTAATAGACCATGCCTAACTTATTGGCAAATATCGTCTATTTGAAGTTCGCCTTTTATTTTACTGTACAGCGTACTTAGCGCGAATAATTACTTTTCGAAAATCACACATTAGAAGCGAATGTTTACGTTGAGTCGGATGGATCGTGTGCATCCGATTAAAATGCTAACATCGGAGCCATCAGTGGGTCAACAGATCCATCCATCAGAATTGACCAATCTTTAAGCTTCCCTCCAGATTCATCGAATCCCTAGAATTTCATGGAGTAGGTTGCTACCCAAAGATGACCTCGGTGAGCACCAACCATCCGTTTGGTGAGCTCCGAAAATGGGAATCGGATTTACGAGAAAATACGAATTGACTGGATCAGATTCACAAGATCCATCCAATCCATCGCGAGAATTCGCCGCTCCTCTGTAATACAGCGAAAAATGTGTGTTTCTAGGATGTGAGCGAAGGATGTTGAGGAGTATTGTTCGAAACCAAAATCGTTAAACTCACCTCCATAGCGCTGCGAACTTTCGGGTTGCGATAGTTCAAATCGGGTTGAGCCGCAGTAAAGAGTGTGTAATAAAATTGACGTCTTTTTTCATTCCATCGCCAGGCTGGGCCGTTGAAAATGCTCAGCTACAAAAATAGAAAGAAGGAATCAACACTGAGAAATATATGAGGAATGATGCAGTCAATGCAAGTCGGTGGCCATGGTTTTGTTTGGCCGATAGGTTTTGAGCTTTGTAGTGTACGTGTGCGTGGCACTCAATCCAAAAATAGTAAAAATTCTGAATTTTTTTATTGGAAATTGTCGCTTTCGAGATTCATACTTCAAGTCACTTTTTTGGAGAAGAAAGCACTCTAGGGTCGGCGCAGGAACCAAGTTAGCGGTTGTTCTGTACACAATTTTACTTAGAACACGATTTGCGCAACAGAATACAAATACAGAACAGGATACAAATCTACGTAATCCTAAGTCGAGAAATTGCCTACCCATGCACATTGAAGGCGAACACGTGAACGCACTCACGACGCGACGTCGCAAAAGTGCAGACGCTTGTACTATTAAAACTAAAAAGAACCATGTGCATGGGGTTAACGTGCACATAGTTTCTTTTATGTAATTCATGAAAGATGATAATCGTATAATACGTATCACATATCACAGCGTTGTGATATACAGCGTATGTCACAACGGCAACCCACGAGGGACCCCTTCAGTTAGTCCATCATTTTCTCTCTTGCGCTATGAGAACCACCTGTTTTTAGCCAATAGGATCCCTCCATTTTCCCTTAGTATTCTTTATCACTGTGTCTATCAATATTTTATTTATCAGCCCGGGAAGCGGGGCTAGGCAGCGGAGACTGCGCTGCGCAGTCAAATGATCTCTGGATTTCACTCCGAGATTTTTCCGTGTGTTTCATTCTGCATTGTAATTGCTATTTCAGACACTTTAATATTTTATTATTCTTATGCATTAAGGTAAAGGTGCGTTTCATATTCCTTATCAGCCAGAACGTTTACTTACCCAATTATTAGGAGGTATCGGTTGATTCTGCGCGTCAAAACCTTTCGGATCCCTCCAGATGTAAAAATCTGTGTAAGGGTCCTCTCTATTCACCGATTTTATGAACCAGTCATTTTTGTCACTGGTGTGGTTCGGTATGAAATCAAACAGCACTCTCATTCCTTTAAACAAATATGATTCTTCAGGCATATAACAAAGGGATAGAGATTTTTTACAGGGAGAGAGGAGAAAATATTGAAATTATAAAACGCTCAAATGAGTATACGTCGTTACATAATTTAGGAGTATTGCTTTGTCAAGAGAAAGAGACGCCGTTCTATCGAGAGGACGCGACGAGAGCTTTGGAATCCCCCTGTTTTCTTAGTTTTTAATAAGAAAAATATATAATTACGTAGTAATTATAAATAAATACCAAAACAATTCTCGGTAGATGTCAAAGACTGACTGAAAACTTTTATTAACCTCTTATGAGAAAATATACATTTTATCAGCTGACACTGACATTGTTGTCAGATGAACATTCTCCCGAGGGAGCGAAAGTGATTACAATTCATACATGACATGTTATAATGTATTGATATATTTGTGGATGTCCATTTTATATGCTAATTATGCAATTTTTGTGCTGCTGTATGCATACAATGTCACTGTCTTATGGGCTTTTTGTGCTGCTATATGCATACAATGTCACTGTCTTATGGGCGTCCCCTGCATTTGAAATGCCACTGTCTTACGGGCGTCCCTGCAGTTAAAATGTGACTGTCTTACGGGCGTCCCCTGCAGTCGAACAGTCCAGTGTTTCAGAACTGATTTTTTCCCACAGAGATTAAAACGATCTCTGCATGGAATTATTATCCCACGGAGATCAAATAGATCACTGCATGGAATCATTAGCCCACGGAGATCAAATCGATCACTGCATGGAATTATTAGCCCATGGAGATCAAATCGATCACTGCATGGATTTATTAGCCCACGGAGATCAAATCGATCACTGCATGGAATTAGATTTTTATGAACTTCATTATCCACAAGAAATACTGCCTCATTAAAAACCTTAACCATATGAAAAACCATTGGATAAAAACATAGGCAAGGGAAAAAAGAGTGCAATGTATGATTGAATTCTGATTTGTTTGATTTGAATAAGCATTGACAGAATGATTGTTGTCGCCTTCTCCGAAGTTTTCCGATGTTAATCTATTCTTTTCCGATAAGCTCTGTCAGTTTGTCTCAAGTTCATCTAGAGATTGTTTGAAGTTGATGATTGATTTTCACATAAGACCTCAAATGTCAATCATTTGATTTGGGTAATCGATCACAGGTGATGATTTTTTTTTTTATTCTTCTTGAATAATCATTCCTGGCCAAATAAAATTGTTAAAGTATGTACAATATATGTATAGTATCGTATAAAATTGTAAATGTTAAAGTACTCTCTGCTCTGCTCGTTATTCTAGGCGGTCTAGAGATAAAGGAAGTTAAAGGAGGAGTTCTGTTTTTGTTCATTATTTTCTTCTTTTGCGTTTCTTTTCATCATCGTCTCTCATCTTTTTGTTAATTTGTATATCAACGGAGGGTGGTGGCGCTTATAGGTAATACAGCAAAGTAGGCGATGAGCATTCAGTCAGGGTTACATACAATATTACATGCATAGGATGTAGGATATATATAGGACAACACAAGATGGACAGGAGAACATAGGACGGACGGGACAGCAGAGGATATGGATAGGCTCGATTTAGTTCCTGCAGTATTTTTGCTCTTTGTTGATAGTATGCTGCCTGAAACAAGATGACAACAGAAATAGAAAAACGAACTATCTATTTTGCACATTGATATTAACTTGAGATCATAATGATAAGTCAGATAATATCAGATAATTTAATCCGTCTTGCTTCTGCACCTAGTGTAAAATCTTATTTAGGTTCTTTCTAATCCAGAGATGCCACTTATTTTCAGCTAGAAATAAGAACAGCTTTAATCGCCAATACGGGAATTTTAATACTTCTTGAACTTTACTCAGTGGCACATTCGATCAATAAGGATCTTCACTCTTATTATGTAAACCACTGAACTCAGACTCGTTTGTTAATACTTTTCTTTCATTTTCTTATTTCACCAGTATTTATTAGTCTTCCACAGTCTTTCAGCTCAAAATATAATCTTTAAATATTTCTTTAAATGTCTCTACTTTTTCTCACAATGAATTTCTTAAGTCTTTTATCTCTATTCAAGAGGATTATTAAAAGTATAAATACATCAATCATTTTGGATGATTTCCTTCCGCTTCGATTTTTATGTATGCCATAATAATTTACTGAGGAATTATTAATTTTGCATTATTTTCACCATGAGTTAAAATAGTTTATAATAATTAATCTGCAACGATGATAAATTAGAATTAGTTAAATCCATATATGTTAAACTTGCTTCGTTTCTCCATTATGCTCGATTTTAAAACTCATACAATCAGTCTCTGATCATAACCTCATTAACATCTTCCGCTCACTTATAGGTCATACTTTTTCTTCTCATTCAGATTTACACTCTTTTTTTTCGCATGTAGGTTATTTCTTCTTACTCAAATTTATATTTTTTTTCTTTTTCTCACTCAGGTTGTAAATTGGAGTCAAGCTTTCTTTTTGAGACGACTGTCTTTCGACGTTGTTGCCTATACCTGCTTCGTTAGGTCTTTATTGCCTAAATGCACTTCCGCTTAGATAAGCTATGTGATTTTGTAGCAAATGTTGCAACTTACTTGGCACCGATGCCAACCTAAATTAACGTTATCCAATCGTTGAACATAGCTCAACAATATTTAAATCGTACGATGATTTGACTATAAAACATATAAAACTGAAATAAAATTATTTGTAGTTTTTCATACCATATTTTTTTTTTTTAATGCACCTTCGAGATGATAGAATTTCGCAATTGTTGAAAAATGAAAAATGGCTCGACGTTCTGCCATACTTTTCATATCCCCCAGAGTTTATTTTTTTTTTTTTATTGTTGTTAGAAGAATCATTTTTTGTATTTTTGTCAGTTTCTTCTCTCTTTTCTTCCATTAGCGTCTTTAGACTTTTATCATTGTTTCGTAAAATCTTGTTTCAAATTCACTCAACTTATTTGGATTTACATCTGGTTCGATCATTTGAAGTTCAAAATTTGCTTGGGAAAATTGGGTAAAGATCTGCTTGGCTTCCTCATAACGAATGTTTAAGTTCGTCATGTTACTTAACGTTTTCTTGAGCTACGAAGTTCTCAAGGCTTGACAGCTGATAGTTAAGATGAAATTTTGTTGCCAAAAGGCTGGCTTTTTTCGCTTTTTGCATTATTAGGCCGAATTACCGCTTGATATTGCCCAATCGAGTCGTGGAAATCGGTCGATTACTGCACGATTTTTAATAGCTCAGGTATGTGGAGACAAATCCATTACTGCACATACTTGGTATTGACACGGAGATCGAGCGATCACTGCATGTCTCAACCAAAAGATGATAATTATCTTTTCAATTCGGCCGTATATTCCACTTTTATGAAAATTTTTAATGTTTGTTGACGTCTTCTAAATTGCGCAGATGAAGATCACGTCGGGGTCACCATGTTTTTCTTAGTTTTTAATAAGAAAAATATATAATTACGTAGTAATTATAAATAAATACCAAAACAATTCTCGGTAGATGTCAAAGACTGACTGAAAACTTTTATTAACCTCTTATGAGAAAAATATACATTTTATCAGCTGACACTGACATTGTTGTCAGATGAACACCCCTCCCCCCCCTCCCCCCTCCCATTAAAATACTAATTTTTCAGAGACGAGTTGGGAAATGTTTCTTGATTTTCTTAGATACACTAAATTAGATTACGGTTAAAATTATTTGAAAGCTCTGAATTGAAAAAATACACATTTCTCAGAAAATTTCGAGAGCAGTAGCAAAAATAACATTTAAATTTGAAATGTAAGTGGATGTGAAAGGAAGGTATATTGTGAAAGAAGGAAAAACAGAGGGAAACGTAGATTTTAAATTAAAATTCATGAGCATAAAGTTAAGTACAGAGAAAGTGCCTTAGGTACATAAAAAAATGGGTTACATTCAAAATTTTTTGATAAGAAGTTGTTTCACCTACAGGTGAGTTCTCCGGAAATTCGAAGAGAAAAATTTAAACATTTTCCGGAAAATTCTTATTTTGTCAAAAAAACAAAATTGCAACACCCGAATGTTGATACGGCGTTTTTCCCGAGCATGGTAGAACGAGAGTGAATCGATATATATCGCTCTTCAATGACGTAACACGGTAGTGCGTCTGCACAATTCTAGCTGGTTCATAATGAATACATCTTCCGCATGAACACAGCTGCTGATCTCGTCGCTCCTCCGACATAAGGGCGCATTTCGATTTACACATGAGCCCTGGAAAAAATCGCGTCATATGCAAAACAGGGTTCACGTGGAGATTGAGATACGCCCTGGGTCGACGATCTGTGATGCGGATAAATACCGTGCATTTCGAGATTCACGGCGCGGGTATTAGGGGATCAGAAACAAGTAGCAGGTAAACCGGTTTGGTGTCGCTGAGTGAGCCGCGTTGCGGACCCGCGCTCAAATTCTCGAACTGGGTCGGAGCCCCGATTGTGAGCCACTTTTTGTCGATTGGTGGAGCCAGTTAAGCCGGATATATACATTTTCGATGTATATATCGTCAAATCGGATCCGGATAATGTTGCGTGGCAGCACGTCGCGTCGCGCCTTGCCAGTGATCGAACGTTGATTCTATCTTCATTGAGAGAGCAATTCGCATATTAGGATCTGATGTCCTGGTTGCGACTGCCGCTTGGGAACGTATTGGGAAAACGGACTCAAATTAATTGGATTGCATTTTGCAAGAAGGAACCAGGAGCCAATTGCATTATTGCAATGTTGCTAAGATTGAGCAACTTCTTTGGTCTTGGAAGAAAAACCTGATTATCCATTTACAGCACCGGAAAAAAAACACATTGGATCTAGAGTCCAGACTCTTAAAGACATCGACAAGAAAATATACTCTTGATTCAATCGGATTTTTGCTCAAATCAAGAACCAAGCCTCTTAATTTGAGCGGATTTCCTTTTGATTTAAGCTTAAATCTGATTGAATCAAGAGTATTTTTTCTTGTCAATGTTTTCAAGAGTCTCGACTTTAGATCCAATGTGTTTTTTTCCCAGTGAGTCTATTTTACTCGCCAAAAACTGTAAATTTAAGACAAAAATTACCCTGTAAATTTCATATTTCTTCATGGTTTCAGTAATTTCATTGCAAAGGATGAAAATGCACAATCTTAGCATCATTGCAATTCTTCTGGTTCCTTCCTGCAAAATGGAATCCAATTAAAAGGGCAAACGAGCTGGCTTGCACCGAGTCAACTTTGAATGCAGAATTTGCAGGGGTCTAAAATTTTAACGTCCAGTTACACGATCAAATTGAACCATCAAATTGGGCCTCTCATTGGTCGCATCCTCACGTCAGGTCTTTGTCCACCAATCAGAAATTCAGTTTGATGGCTCAATTTGATCGTGTAACTGGACCTTTGAAAATTTCATGTTGAAAATGAAATTACTTAATTTTCGGTGTTTTTTCCGAAGTCAACCATTGTTCCGCTAAATTACCTGAAAAATAAAAGCACAAAAATTTCTAACTCTTTCATATAAGCATCTACCTGCATAAGGAAACTTATGGCAACACACGTCGTTTGTAAAATAAGTTGGCAATAGTAGTCCTTATGTGCAAAATACGGTACAAATTCCTCCCGCGTTAAAGTTTTTGCCAGTGGCGTAACGTGCATTGCGATACATCGATTGATCTGCCATTTAAACCTATGGAAAAGGATCGATTAAGAGAGTGTTCGTTGCGAACACCCATACAAAAAGACACCTGTACCCGTACCCGATTCATTTGGCTGAAACTGTTATAAACTGCTTATAAAAGATTTTAGTTATACACAAGATACGAGTTTGATAAAATACTGAAAATTAAAATTTCTTGATTTCATTATCAATAAAACCAAATTAAATAGATTTTGAATTCGAGTATTCATTTTCACTCAAATAGATCGGTAGCTAACAACTTCATTTTATACGGGTACGAGTACCCGACATCGATTCTTCTCCATAGATTTAAATGGCAGATCAATTGATTCATCGCAGAGCACGCCTTGCCATTGAAATCTGCTTCGATCCTGTAAAATTTTGTTTTGAACAAAATTCAAATTTTCTCTTTCATACCTTTTTCGTGGATGGCGTCTACCAAGCGTCTAACATCTTCACTTGTCCCGTACGTTGGGTCAACAGCTTTATGATCAGACACATCAAATCCAAAATCTACATTTGGAGATTTGAAAAACGTTACCTTTTATAGGACGAAGGATGAAATTTGAAGGACGAATTTGAAGAAGCCATAGGTGCATAAAGCTCGTACTCGTAATGAGTTATTCAGACCAGACGAATTTTGAAGAGGTTACCTATAGAGACGAGAATCCCACGCTGAAGCATACTGGATAGGAATCAGATAAGACTATACCTATCCTATCATAGGTCCCAGGATGTAATGCGTTTCTAGACTAAGATAACCATTCATTCAGTTCGCAGTTCATTGACACTATTATTCAGTCATTTATAGTTCATTGTTAGTTTGCTGAAACTATTTAGTTCGTGAACCCTCTCTTGCCTGCCTATTTCAATCCCGAAATAATTTTTTCATTCATTAAAAATGTGATTTTTCCGACCAAAGGTTTCTCAAAAAAAGGTTTTTTTTGAAACACCCTAATGCAAACACCAATTCCTATGGTAAGAGCATAATCTCCGTAAGAACCATCGACCCTTGACGATTTTTTCCTGCTGAAGAGTGGACTCTGTGAAAAATGTGTGAATTTTTCTTAAAATTTTACTTCCAATACGATCAGACTTTCTGCGTTACGTATTTTATGGACGACCGCTAAGGACCCAAAATAGATTGATTGACAAGGAGGTACATACTTGAGCACGCGATCATCTTAATTGGACATATTTCTGACAAACGGAACTTTGTGCATTAAAACATGAGTCCTGAAACCTATAATAATGTACGTATAACAGGGCTCAAGTCGTGATACATGTAGTTCAGTTTGACAGAAATACGTCCAATTGTCCGCGATTGGAACGAGTACTTCGTCCGTGCCGTATTACCCTTTCAACCCTAATTTATTCCCTCTTCGTCACCGCAGTCGAGCACCCTCCTCAGGGAAGTTTTAATTCTTTGGGTTTTTTTGGAAGCTGTGGAAGAAACCCATCGCGAGCAGTGCCTGTGTTTTGAGGGGGAGGGGGGGCGGAGATCTCGTGCATGTAAGCTGAGAAAGTTCATCTGAAAGTCATGCGGGTCTCTTGTGTCCCAGTGACATCACTTGCGCCTTGGCCGCGAATGCGGGAAACAGATCAAAAGAGAAGTCGACGGGAACTTATACGACGAATTAAAAATGATTATCTCCGGTTTGAGCCCCCGCTCAAAATAAATAAACAACGCATTAATCTTGATACCAATGATACACTCTGGAGCCTAGGATGTTGCGTCGTTCCTCAGACGAAGGAGCGTGAATCCATTCCGAGGCTGAGAAATCAATTCAGAGGATTATTTTTTTTTTTTAAAGAATATGACTTTGCGAGCTACGTAACATTTTACAGAGTTCAATGGGTGAAACTGTACCCCTGAAAAGCGAAAATTCCCACTTTCGCGTGCTACTCCTAGCTCGGCCATTTCCCTCCGCCAAAATTACCAATACACACTCACACTATTACTCACGTTGCCAGAAATGCTAAGTAGGAATTGGTTAAACTCATCCCTGATAATTTTTACGTTAGTTCGGTCTTCTATTCAAATGGCTATGCTGCCGTGCTGAGAAAGAACGCCGTATGAGCCTTCAGACGTTGCCAAGTCTCCTCCGATAAAAACTGGATTTACTGGGAAAATTGCGAATATTTTTTTCCAGAATTCTCAGACAATCCTGTACGCAATTTAATCTAAAATATCTGAAAATTCAAACACTCAAAAAAAGCTCCGGCCGTGGAGGCCAGAAGCACCGAACCTGGAGCACGGACTGTATGCCCAGATAAGACATAATATTTTTACAATATTGGGCAAATATTGTCAGTACTGTCGCAATATTTACACAATACTGACAATATTTTGATAATATTATAATCAAAATTATTTTTTTAGAAAATATTTAAAGAATCATCATTTAGTATTTTTAAAAATAATATGTTTACCCAAAACATCATAAAAATATTTTCAAAATATTTGTATTTCAATACTGTAAAAATTTATATCGTGAGAGTATTTTTAAAATATCAGTACATATAATATTTATATTCAAAATATTTATTATATATTTTAAAAACATTTTAAAAGACAGTAATGCATTGGTAAGTATTTTCAAAATATTTTGAAAATATTTTAAACAATAATACTGCTATTCAAAATATTTTTAAAATATTTTCAATATCCTAATCGGTATAAGTCATCATACTAAATGCCTGCCCATAACGAAAAGTATTAAACATAATAAGGCTTAGATTTAAGACGTAGCTCAAATGTGTTCTTTCTGAACAATTATCCATTATTTTCAACCTTATTATTCATAAAGGTTATTGCAGTTGTTGTCAAATTTAATATAATATAATATAATATATATTTTTTTGCCTCCCAAGAAATTGTTGAATTTCCACCTCCTTGAGGTCATTTTCAATGTATTTGCGCGTGATCTCAGTTTATTTCTTTTTTTGTTTCGTTTGTAGTTCATGTACTGTTGTGAATATTATCATTGAATGAGAATGTTATCATTCATTCACATCTGGTTGTTTATTTTTTATTTTTCAAATTTCAAATGAAACATTTAAATTCAACTGAAGAAGAAATTCTTGATCTCGTGTGCTTATTGGTCTCCTGTAGAACTTGCACTTAGTAGCTGTGCAGCTGTGAGATTATGGCAATCGCACCTGCATAGTCTTTATGAGGAAGACATCAAACTGCAATCAAATGCAAAATGCATCTCAGAATGTCGATGAAAAATTTAAGAGAAAAAAATAAATAAAATAATAGAATGGTGGAAATAATAGAATAACAGAAACAAAAGAAGAGAAATAAAATGAAATAAATCAAATTAATGATAAAATGAAGTCAAAGACTAAACTGAAGTAAAACATTAGAGGGAGCAAGGAGATGAAGTAAAAAAACTGAGATGAAGAAAAAAATAAAGTATAAGGGAAAAAACTAAATGAGGTTAAAGAATAGAATGAATTTAAAGAATTAACTGAAGTCAAAAAAATTATGATGAAGTATTAAAATAAATTACAGTAAAACAAAACAAAGTAAAGGAATAAGAAGTAAATAATTAAAGAAAAAAAATGAAGTGCTTGAAAAAAAAAAAAAAAATAGAGTGAAGAAAAAAATAGAGTCAGCAAGGAAATAAAACAAAGTAAAACGATAAAATAAATTTAAAAAATATAGTAAAGTAAAAAGTAAAATAAATACACGGACAAATCCAGGCAGATGGAAAATATCCTAGTTGCCCGTCCAACTCGACGTTAAATACCGGTTTTAAGTCACTAAAATACATCGTCTGGTGAAGCTCAATCGGTAGGGTCGTCGGTTAGTGTTAGGTAGGTCCCGGGTTCAATCCCCAAGGTGGATGAAAAATTTCTAATCTGCAAAATCGATTCAATAACATCCCAGTGATTTCATTATTTTTATTTTTCATGGTTTCTAAAATTATTTTCACAATTAACCCTTTTCCACCATCCCCTAGCTGCGAACCCCTAAATTGATTCAATATTGGTGTAGTATTGTCTCAATATTGATATCCAAATACTTTCCCTTTGAAGTACTGGCACAGTATTCTCAGCCAAAGTATTGGCACAGTATTTATGCCAAAAGGAAAGATGGTGTACGATTTTAACATTGGCTCAATATTTAACCAATATCGGCCCAATGTTTGCATAAATACCAAAACAATATTGTTTAAATATTGGCTAAATATTCCTGTCTTATCTGGGTGTGCTATATGGCACTACCGTTCGCCTACGCGCCTGACGGTCAGGTTGCTACGTGCAGGGACGGCGCGGAGTCCTACGGACATGAAAACCGTAAGTCGCGGCCTCGAGCGGCATAGGCAGCTTGCGCTCTCGGCGCTACTTACGCGCTGGACGGCCGGAGCTCTGCGCGCCGCCGCTGTCCGCGACGTGGTGGATTTTTTCGGAACTACAGCTGAAAATTCACCTTTAAAGTACATACAAAAGAAAAACTTTCCAGCAAAATTTTAAACATTGAGTGAATTATCTTGTGTCAATTTCTGAACAAGATTTTTTTTCTTTCCTTCTCTTTAAAATAGGTATATATTTCTTTCTTGATAGTTCATAACAATTTAGTTTCAGGAAAGTAATGGATAATTCACTGTCTGAGAAAGAAAAAGAGCATATGAACGTTAGCTTGTTGATCATGTTTCAGATATCAAGAGAGATGTGAACTCCTTGGCTGATAGTTCAGCAAGTCAATTTGAGAAAAGAGATGAATCTTAGAGAAAGAAAATCAGCATATGAATGTTAGCTTATTCATCGTGTAGAGATATCAAGAGAAATTTTCAAAAACCTAACTTTAATGTTGCAAGCCTTCCTAGAAATAAATAAAGCACTGGGGAAGCACTGGAAGGAACAAATGTAGATAGATCAAAAATTCTTGCTACCTATTTTAAATTTAGAACAGACTGCCAAGGTATGATGAATTGCTAAAACTCATTGCAGCGAAAAATGTAAATTGAAAAATCATTTTTATCACTTGGCAGCCCGTTCTCAATAAATGTAATTACTTTCACTCAATGAGAATTCAGCATTTGTCAAAAACAAAACCTGGTTCATCCCTCAATAAAAAATACGAATGCAAAGTAGGAAATCACCTAAATGATGAACAAAGGAAAACCACAAGCGTAGGTCTAGGTACTTACAGATTTTTACTCCTTACGACTAGAAGAGCTTCAGGATCTTGAAAATGAGGTTGAGAATATTTCAAGGTGTAAATTCAGTAGTAAAAGTTGACAAAACTTCGAGATATAACTCTCCGCAATAACTACCGGATGCAATTTCCACAAAATATTAGCGAAGAAATATACCACCGAAAATTGTCACACTTGTTAAAATTATAGATCTTCCCTTCAGCAAACTGAAGCGCGATTCACACAAAATTTTACCACTATTACAGTAACACTGAGCTCCCTAGAATTGGGATATGGAATCAGAGAGATTATTCACAGCAACAACGTTCGAGCTTGCTCTCACTATCAGATAATCTGCGCAGGATGGGATCTGTAAAGTTTCCGCTATCAAACAGCTGTCCTTGTAACAGAGAGGGAAGATGTCAGAGACTGCAATACTACTCACAGTTGAAAACATCTATGAGTTAGAGATTAGATCGAAATGGAATAAAAACTGTATCCTCTTACACAGGCAGAACAAAGCAAAAGTGATGATAAAATACAGTCAGCAATAAATGGATATTCTCGTGCCTACATTATCAGTATTTTAGTGTGGCGGTAATTTACTCTGTGGGAAGATGCGTGGCAGGTAATTGATTGCTTTTCTTTAATTTAAGTTCTTTCTCTTAGTAGGGGGAAAATAAGTGAATTGCAAACGAACTTACAAGGGGAGAGGATATGAGCTCAGTGCGTAGGTACTACCAAAACTGACAATTTTCACTTAACTCTCGTCGCATTTCCGAAAGTATTTGACAAGCGTTATCACACAGAACTTTAGAATCAATCGTGCACCACACAGAATCAAGAAAATATATCGGAAACCTCCAAAATTAAACGAAAAACGAACACACGTAATGAGCAATGACCAAGCAATTTAGCATTAGTGACTAGATTCTAACCTCAATAAACAACGCTGAGTGGTGGCTCGATCGCTCCCGAATATTTTCAAGGCTGGCGGCAACTTTAAATTCACGCACTGAATAACATTGACGTAAAATATTATAATTTTCTGCGAATATACACGGAGCCGTCTCAATTTTAATCTGATGGTGACGCCATTTTCCGAAAACTGAATCTCACCTCACTGCCAACGGCCGTGGAAGCGGTTGGTTCCGATCCTGAAACCCGTAACTTACGCTCGGCTCCTAGCCGGTCTTACGGCCACGAAGGCCGCTCGGGTTCCACGGGACATCGGCCGCGGCGTCCGGTACTAGCTGGCTGACGGCGCGTTAGCACCGGGATCACCAGTGTCCAGAGCAACCGGGTCACAGGGCCGTAGTTTTTTTTTTGAGTGAAGGAAAAATATACAATATTATTGACAAGGCAACAGAGATGGACTTCTGGCGCAGATCCGCTGGTATTTCCAGAAAGGATCGCGTCAGAAATGAGACGGTACGGGAGATCATGGATGCCAAGCAGACCATCGTGCATGACATTATGACAAAACAACTCATTTGGTATGGTCATGTCCAGAGAGTGGCAGGAGACAGGTTGCCGAAGAAGGTCCTTGACTCAGTTCCTCCTGGGAGAAGACGCAGAGGGCGCCCAATGAAAGGTTGGAGGGAAGGGATTGAAGCGGAAATGTTAAGGTGCTCAATCCCCCAAGATTTGTGGTTTGAAAGAGAGCAGTGGAGGTTAGGGGTCGTAGAGCGCGAGGGAGTGCTGTAAAGCGACCTATATGTATATACAATATTATACACGAATGTTCTCAAAAATACATGTTTTATTAAGAAAAATGTGGCAACTCTCGAATGTTTCATATGGCGTTCTTAGATCAGTTCATTGGCAGTTTGGTAGATCATGACTTAATAATATAAAAATAAGAATTCACTCTTCTATTTCTTTAGGTCGTAGTGTTTCTCTAGGTACATTTCAAGGATAAAACGACATCGCTCACTTTTCTCTCTATTTTTGGTTGTTCAGCAACCACTTTATATCATCCTCTTAGACGTAGTCGGAGATAAGCTGGGAACAGAGGCAAAAACACCAGCTCAACCTGGTATCCTCTCGGAAGAATTAAAATTACCGTCAGCTACCAACTTCTCCGCGAATCCCTCCCGACGGGAAGTGGTGGAGAGTGCTTTTCAGTTGCATTCGCCTTCGCGCCCTCGGAGCAAGCTGTCAACGAGCGCCTTTCGCACGAGAAAATAACTAACGGAAAAGTTTCGAGAGTAAATTATTTTAATTCGCGAACTCTCTTCCGTGTCTTTTCCGCAACTTCTAACAATTATGAAAGCAAGTCCGCGATGGCAAGCAATTACGTCTCGCATTCATGAATGCAGCTATGTGCATTTCGCCCGCGATGCCCGGGAATATTATTTTACATTGATCAATTTCCAGTTGCAAACATTATACCTCCCTCCGAAAATTGAATTCACGAGGAACGAGAAAAGAAGGTAGTCTACCATATTTTATCCGCTCTTCACAATTCGCAGTCTTGGTTAGGATGAAAAGAGCTTCTCTTTAGTGGCAGATAAAAGACGATTGTGTGTCCTTTTCCTACAGAAAAATACTCTTGTTCTTATCTTACACTGAGAGTGGCTGAATGATCTTACGTAGTCCAATATATACTGAGAAAATTACACTACACTTCGAAATTGAAAAGATCTTGGAACTGAAAGGGCTTATTTTGGTTGTAAAGTCTCAAATTTTCTGCTAACATTTCATCCATTATATGATTAAAGCATAGATGTGTGCACTTAACTTTTGATGAACATACTTCATGATTTTACGGCGCTAAAAACTTAAAATTTCAGAAAATTCATCCGATGGTTTCCTCTCTGAAATAAAAATTAGCACGAGAGATTCTGAAACACCGCAACCAAGAAACGTCTTCATCCGAAAAATCAGAATAGATGATGAGATTTATAAAGCACCGCAGAGTAGATGTGACTGTTTCGCTTTACTCCATATCCAAATGCAGTCCAATTCTGATGAGGTGCTGCTGATCCTCATATCATACAAGACAGTCATTACGACTCGCGGAACCCAATTATTCTCCATTTAAGGCGCTCTTCCTCTTGTCTTTCAAAAATATTCAAATCCAGCATGTCTGATGCGGTAGGCGTCCGGAGCCATCAAGACGAATTGAAATTTATCTCCCGTACTTACACGCACACGATATCGCGATACCGCGGGACGGGAGGGGGGGTGGTCGAAGCGAGGGCCCGTCAAGCAAATTCGGAGGGGCTCAAAGGCTAATTACCCCGGGCAGATCTCGAGGGCCGCCCCTCCCCCGGGCAACTCTCAAGACGCCAATAATAACTACATTAGAGGATCCACCGCACACGCCCCTTTTTTCTGTCGACTCTCCTCTCCGTCCGAACGTCCTATCGCTTTCCGTCGCCCCTCCTGCGGGGTTTTATCTACCCTCCCTGCCACTCGAAAAGTGAATGGAAGGGGGGGGGGGGGGCTCAACCCTTTCCGACCTCATTACCGGCGACACTTGAGCCCGCGGATCGGGATTGTCAAATGTGCGCGTGCTTTGGAAGTGGGGGAAATTAATAGGGGGATCCCAGGTGCGGTCCCTTCGATGTTGGCGCCGCGGAATTTAAATTCGTTGGGAAACGGTCTGGGAATGTTGGACCTGGGTGTGATAGACCGCCAAGTTGACGATTCCAGGTTAAGTTTTTTAAGAGTATATAGTTCAATATTATATATACATATTTTTTCCCCCATCAATTTAAGTGAGAATTATCCACTCAGAGTGCGCAAGCATTTCAAAATCATGAGTTGAAAAACGCTGACTCCGCGAGTTTAAGTACTAGAGCCAAACACATAGCGAAGCGACGTGCTGCCAGCGCGGAAGGCTCGCTGGTGCCTACAAACCTAAGGTGATACTTCATGCATTGCGCAATGCGTGAAGTATCTCCTTAGGTTTGTAGGCACCAATGCACATGTCGCGCTGCGACGCGGCACCTCGAGTAACTATTTCCCAATAGGAGTGTGGCACAGTATCATACGGCTAAACAGCTATTGGACTTAACCTCAGACTTAACTTAACAAACTTAAAATCCGATGGGTCTCTCACTCTCTCAGTTAGATGGATTGATTCATATCATTTAGGAGAAAAATTCGACGTCGGATCGCTGGAATGATAATTTTTGGATTTTTTTGGACATTTTACCTCAAACCCTTGAGTGTCACTTTATTTTGAAGTAGTTTTAAGTATTTGTATACAATGTTTCATCTAAAAACACTTCAAAATAACCTCGGAGTAAATATCGCAAATCGAAAAAGCACAATTAGCAATATTCGCTGTAAATGTGCTTACGAAGTTATTTCCTCCGGTCAAATTTTAGTGCTAATACTAGACTTATATATCGAATATATATGATATCGCCCTTTAAAAAGTTGGGGTTTTGACGTCATCCACCGCGGCAGTGACACCCTTGTTTTCTTCCACCTTGCGTTCATCCAAGTTTTACATTAGGTGACCAGTACAAATGTGTGTCTCTCTAACTGATGAAATTAAGGTGGAAGAAACCAAGGGTGTCACTGCCGCCGTGAATGACGTCATAAACCGAATTCTTCAAAGTGCGATTTCTCGGTTAATACACTGAAAACATAAGTTCGGTGACATGCGCCGAAGTTCGATGGTCCATATCATTCCAACGAATTTGGTTCGTCAAACTGAATTTTCGATCCGTCAAACTGAACTTTTGGTTGGTCAAATCGAATTCCCGGTCCGTGTAACCGAACTTGTGCGGTAAAAGGAACTGACGAATAAAGTTTGGTCATATGTACCAAACGTTCGGTTACCAGAACCAAAAGTTCAGTTCGACAAACCAAATATTAAAGATGATATGGGACAAGGAACGTTCGGTTCACATGACAGAATTTCTTTTTCAGTTTATTTGACGTGGAAAGTTACTGTTTGGACAGATTCTGATAATTTTTTGCTAATCTACAAGAAATTATTATTAAAACACGATTCTGTGGCCAGCGCAACTGTCCCATTAATAGACCGACTATACGATCGTTTTCGAAAGTGGTGGAACCACATTAAATCTTCCAATGGAGATGTTGCATGTGTGAGGAATTCGCGATTTGACTACTGATTCTGTCGTAAAAGTTCGCGAGAAACACGATGGTACCACTGGTTTTCTCTGAAATAATCTCCCGAGCTCAAAAAAAGCTCTCAAGTTGAGGCCAAAATGGAGGGGATATCCCACGCTATCAATAGAGTCCACTTCTATATCAAAACAAACTCTCCATGCAAAGATAAGGAGCAAATACATTAGCAGGGATGCCATGGTTTCAGTCTTAGAGTCCCCAAATAAAGTGGCAGCCCTGTCAATGTATTTGCTCCCTATCTATGCATGGAAAGTTTGTCTTGTTGTAGAGGTGGACTCTCAGGATAGCGTGGGATATCCCCTCCATTTTGATCTCAAGTTGAGAGCTTTTTTGAGCTTGGGAGTTGATTCCAGAGAAAACCAGTGGCACCATCGTGTTTCTTGCAAACTTTTACATAAGAATCAACAGTTAAATTGCAAATTCCTCACATGGCAACATCTCCATTCAGAGATCAAACAAAGCTCTGTCGAAAAAATGCGTCAGTTTGGCAACGGTGTTGATGGCGATGGCGAATGTGTGAGGACGCGACAGCGCGGGGATGGTGAAAAAGAGGGTGGTTGGAGCCGTGTAGTGAGCACGCTTCAGCGTCGCGTCGCGTCGGGCCGGGCGCCGGGTAGGGTTGAGAGTGACTTTAACCCGCTTTTAATGACCTCGGATAATGGATCGTCAAAAGAAGTGCGTATTGTTCTAGCGCAAGACTCCTCGCCGATCCCATCGTAAACGGCACCATCGATCCCAACTGACCCGCTCCACTCACCGTCCCATAAAAAACACTCGCCCTCCGGCCCCGCTACCAATGACGAGTGTCTGGTTTTTAGCGCGACTCAAGGTTAAATCGTCGTGTCCCCGACGAAGAAACGTATCTCCACTCCAAGGCTGTAAAATTGACCCAAATAATTAAATTTTTTCCAAGAATGTATCTGTCCGATTTTTCTCCGAACTTTCACTGATTTTTTTCATAAAATTAGATGAAAAATCAGTGAAATTTTCAGTTTGAAATGCCCAAGATGATCTTGGTTACATTGAAATTTGCGAGGGGAAATTCGACAACATTGAAATGAGGTTACGTTCTTTCATAAGGGAAACATAGAGTACAATAGAGTCGCAAAGTACTGGAGCGGCGATGAAGCCAATCCATGAACAGGCGTTTCCGAGCCGCGTGTGCTCCGAAAATAGTGAACCATTTGCGAACCCAACGGCATTTTGTAACACGGCGGCTTATGGAGAAATCAAGAACTGCTTGTGTTTTTTAGGTATTTCATAATTCAATCAGCATTAATTTTTGCAAATTTTGCTATTTAAAGGTAGTCAAAGCCATAATGAATCCATTGATGTATATTACTCCTGGATAATATTCATATTGGGATTTAATTTCTGACTTATACCAAGTGTGAACCAACCGGCATTTCTTATCACGGCGGCTTACGGGAAAAGCAACGACTGTCCGTGTTTTTTCGACATTTTTTAATTTCATCGATATTAATTTGTGCAAATTTTGCTATAATTAGATAGTCAAAGTCATAATGAATCCATTGATGTATATTACTCCCGGATAAAATTCATATAGGAATTTAATTTCTGACTTATACCAAGTGTGAACCAACCGGCATTTTTTTACACGGTGGCTTATGGAGAAATCAGCGACTGCTTGTGTTTTTTCGACTTTTTTTAATTCCATCGGTATTAATTTGTGCAAATTTTGCTTGAAATAGATATTCAAAGCCATAATGAATCCATTAATGTATGTTACTCCGAGATAATATTCATATATGGACTCAATTTCAGACTTATTACCGGCCTACTTATTTTAGCTGGTTCAGTGTGTGTCTAGCCGACGAACGGAGCCGAGTCGGGACTGTCGGGAGTGGGGAGCGCTGAGCGCGAGTCTCTGCGTATGCGTCATCGCTAGTCGCCGCACACTAGTCTCCGGAGAACTGGACAAAACAGCCTCGAAAAGTGACTTCATCGGCGATCCAGTACTTTGCGACTCTATTGTACTCTATGAAGGGAAACGACGAAATGTTCAGAGAGAGGACTTCAGTTGAGGTTTCAATTTTCACATGAAAATCTTAGGATAATGGCGTTTTCGACATTGTAGGAGAAGGGCGAGAAGCTACTGAGGGGCTCGGTAGACAATAAGGTGCATGAGTGCAGTTTTTGAAAAAAATGGAGGTATTAATTATTTCAAGTAAAACTAGTCTAAATGCATATCCTGTGAAAATTTCGCTCCCAAATTCCAATTTTTAAGCATTAAAAAGTCAGTTTGAACTTCTTTCCGCCGAAAGGATCCATGTAATTTCGAAACTTGAAACACGTATTTTTCGAAATAACAATCACTGCACTCATGCGCCTTGTCCTCAAAGCCCCTCTACTGAAGACAATAAGTCAATGACAGCATTGCTTCCCAAAATACATTTGGAGGCGAGATACTTTTCATAGAATAAAAATCAGAATGGAGAATTTGCACCAACATTTTTTAGCACTTCATCTGAAACTGCTGAAAGAGTTGATTTCGCAGTTTAATTTGACATGACTGACATGGGTACAGTTTAAATATGGATTTTAAAGTGAGAAAATGCACCGCCTAGTGACGTGATCTGGTGTTATTTCCTATTTTAATACATGTATAAGTAAAGCAAATTAATGCTTACTTTAAGGCCAGATTCGGGGATACGAATAAGCTTGTAGTCGTTATTCTAGATTTAATTGTTTTCATAATGGTTCAATTTTTTTTCTTCATTTCCTTCCTACCACAGGTCAAGTTTTTACACAAACTTTACGTATTTGCGGCCTCTCGTTAATCGCCATTTTAAAGCAAAAAGTTTTCCTCTCTTCGTTAATGTCAATAGTCTGTGGCTTTACGAGCATGAAGAAGAATAACAAAATCTTGTGTTAAAAATAGAAAATGAAATGCAGAATGCAGTTTCTCAAACCCTACTTCTTCAGAAGGTATAAGTTCCCGCAGAAGTCAGATGAAGGGAGAACTTCGAAGAAAAAGTGGCTAAAATGCGGCAAAATCCACTCGTTTCATAACATTTCGCCATCTCTGTGAGTTGAAATCAGTGCGAACGATGAAATTTAAAATTCAGCGGCGAACCTGCAGTGCTCAGCAAGTCATATTGAATCCATTAGCGAATATTGTGACGTAAATGAATGTGAATGTAGCTTGTTAACTATTCAAGCCATAGAAATAGTCAAAGGGATTAGCCAATTCATAGAATTGACGCTTTTTGCAACGCGTTGCCGATGTTGGGTCTGCAACAAATGCACAACATGAGATCCGCGATGAAAATTTCACGGAACGAAAAAAAAGAAATACTGAAACACCTGCTAATGCAAACTATGAAGTATTTTACGTGGAAAACGTATTGCCATCCAGGGCAGTTTTGTCGGTTATTTTACTGCAATCTCTTTCTTCTGGTTACTGAAATGTATAGAGCTCAAAAAGCTCAAATTTCCGCATGCCGATCTGAGCCTGCACTTGAGTCCTGTTGGGACCAAAATTCAAACTCATTCTACGGCGCTGTAATTTCCCTATCATATGAGTAACGAAACAAAAAAATATATCTACTACGAGTATCTCAAAGTTCAAATGTTTACATAGGAAATCTTACGAAAATTTTAGAATATAATTTGTTTAATTTTTTGTTCCAGGTAAGAGAGAAACTTTAAATTAATGGCGGACTGGGGACTTATCACGTGACTGATTTGGTGAGTAATACCTTGTCAATTTTTCTTCGAGTCATCGAAGCTTTAATTGTTCAATGATTCTGACAGACCATGAAATATACTGTTAGAAATCTCACTTATCTCCCCCACTCATAGAAATCCCGAGTGACATGAACTAGGAGTGATATTTTCTCCCTAAGAGCAGAGTATTCACTCCGCGGAAGTAGTAGATTTTCGCTCCGCTTTCATATCCTTCAGATTTTCTTGGAGAAAAATAGGTTCGAAAGGGAAACGTATTTTAGATTTCACGATGAAATTTTTTACAGTGTAAAATGATACCGTGCGTGAGAATCTAGATGTCATGCACTCATGCATATTAAAAACTGGGATCATATTTTTTTAATTTTCAATTCTTTGAAAACTCCTCATCTTTAATAACGCGAAATACAGATATGCATGTCGTTTCAATGCACTTCGCATTTTAAAGGTGTCTAAACTATTTTTCTCATTTGAATTCTTTCGCCGAAAGTTCGAAAGGTAGGACTGTAACATCTGTTGCCGACCCTCTAAACTGAAGGCGCATTGATATTTCTCCCATCCTAGTACTCATTAGGCACTGACTGCTGAGATATGCATTTATACCCAGCGACCAATTCGGCCTGACTGTCATTTCTGCGAGCGATGAATTTTATGTAAATTATGTTAATAGACAGTCTGTGATCGTTAGTTTTTTAGAAAAGATACTGGCTTAACAGCCATGCCAAAATAACAACAAGAAGAACAAAACGAAATGAATAACAAAAAGAAATGAATAAATAAGATGAATAATATCAATTTGTTTTAAGTCGGAAAATATTTGTTCGATTTGGATGTCACAAATCTTCTCTCATGTTTACTTTTTTTTTTTAAAAAAACCAACAACATACGGCTTTCCTCTCAATTGTAGTCTAATTTTTTCACTTATGCAGAAATGTTCACAAAATTAAAAGTCAAGGCGATATTTTGATCAGCTCACTTGTAATAAATGGAAATCGATCGGATATTTGAAGCACTGCAATATGGCACGCACTTTTCAAGTTCAGACATCGATCTTTAGCTGAAAATTTCAAGCGCGAATGTATCAGCGGGCCACACAAGTTGATAAGTTCCACCGCTTTCGAGAATGAGTCTGGGAAGCTGAAAAGACATCGGTAACAACAACAAGGTGCCACCAACCGTCACACTCTCCCGCCGAGTATATTTTATTTAGCCCCTTCCACACGAGGGAGTAAAAAGCACTGATATAAGATAAAGCAAAGCTTTCCGTACCTCGACTCGCGCACGCTTTTGAAGAGTGGGCTCCGTGAACTCGAGATGAACTCCAGAAATCAAAATGAACGAGCTTTACGCGGCTCCAAATCCTTCAAAAACAGCATAACTCCCTTTAAAAATGAATCCTGTAGCCCGCATAACTCCATTCTCTCCGTAACGCGCTCTAAAATGGAGCTACGCCCTTTTATCAGAGGACCGATGAATTCCGTGCTATTTGAAATTAATGTCGTTGTTTACTGTTAAACTTTCGAATGAACATAACCTCAAAAGCGAGGATCCTGCAATGTCGCGGTGAAGCTTTTTTACCCCCCCCCCCCCCTAACAAAATGACGTGTACTCCCGTGCTAAAGAAGAACGCCGTATGAACATTCGAGAGTTGCCAAATTTCCTTCGATAAAATGTCTATTTTTGAGGTTAGTTATGAATACTTTTCCTTGAGATTTTCAGGGACTTTGGGCGGAATTGCGAACAAAATTATCTGAAAAGTTGGAAGGAAAATATTCTTGAGTTCATCAGAAAATTCGTGTTTTATCGAAGGAAATTTGGCAACGCCTGAAGGTTCATACGGCGTCCTTCCTTAGCACGGCAGTATAATGATGCCTTATTTATTTATTAATATGATATTTCTTCGTCTCTCGGGTTAAATGACGTCGAGCACCGTTTAAGTTGGAGGATACGGTTTCGTTCTTTGTTTACATCGGGGGTACTTTCAGCTCCGCACGCTGAATATTGCTGTTTGGAACGAGTGAAGCTCTTTGAATGCTCCGGTGGTGCGGTTTAGCGCAGGATTTGAAGAAAGTAAGATGAGAATTTAAGTTTAAGACCATTTAGAGTGGTGCTAAATTGACTCAAGTTGCTCCCAAAAAATCACCTAACGCCGAAATACGTAAGCAAGTTAGTAAAATGGCGTTACCTAGATTTTGAGAAGGTATCAACTATCCCTGCGAAGGGCTTGAAACCAAATTTAACTGACGTAGGTGGGTCCGCGGGGCTTTTTTCGGACAATTCTGCCATGATAGCTAAGAGAGCAGTAAGTGCATTTCTGTATAAGCCATGGTTAGCAAATGCACTGGAAAAAAAAAAAACACATTGGTTCTAGAGTCCAGACTCTTGAAAATATTGACAAGAAAAAATACTCTTGATTCAATCGGATGTTTGCTTGAATCAAAACGAAATCCGCTTAAATTAAGAGGCTTGGTTCCTGATTTAAGCTAGATTCTGGTTGAATCAAGAGTACTTTTTCTTGTCGAGATTTCTAAGAGTCTGGAATCTAGATCCAATGTGGTTTTTTTTCCAGTGTGCTTTTATGCGTTTCAAGGCACATCCCAGCATGCACTTACTGCTCTCTTCGCTGTCACGGCAGAATTTTAGGCTTCACCGAGTGTGGTTGAGTGACTTTAGCTCGTTGCCGGTTCGCCTTCAGTTTTTGGTGTAGGCAATGCGAGCTCTCATGTGGTCGAATAGTGGTATCACTCTCAGGTGTCACGATTGCTCGAGGAAAGAAGCGGGAATAGACTTCACCGACCGTGGAACGGTGACTAGCTCGTTGCCGGGGTGCCCTCAATTTTGAGTGTAGGCAACACGAGCTTCCTTGTGATCGAATAGTGGTAGACCCTTGGAGATTTCGATTTTTCATCAAAAATACTATACCCAGCTTTTTACGAAGCATGCCTCCTAAAATTTGGTGCTTTTTGCAAACCAGATTCTTCAGTTTGATCATCAGACTTTTTTGGCGAATCTGAGAGTCTTCTTCCAAAATTGACTTTTAGAAAAGACATCTGTGTGATACCTCTAATGGAAAGACTGTGCAAGTTATCGTTCATTTCACAGATTAAGACGGAATTAAACTGAAAGAGGACTCCAAAAATCAAGCTATTGAACACTTTTTCTAAAATACTGGTTTCAGCACGAAGTTTTAGAGGGAAACGGATCCATCACGCCAGAAGCCCCATTAGAGCTGTTTCTTTTCACCAAATATTGTTTGTCAACCCTAGGAAAAAGCTGCTTTAAAAAAAAAAAAAAAACATTTTTTCTAGGAATGAAGCTTTCAGGTGTAATGGATCTGTTTTTTGCCCAAAATTTAAAGCTAGTGTTTTCGCAGAAGTGTGCTATCTCGATGTTTGCTCAAACCAAGTATAATAAATCCAAGCATTTTTTTATTTTGAAGGATCACACATCACATCAATGAA
The DNA here is from genome assembly GCF_918797505.1 of Bemisia tabaci. Classification (NCBI taxonomy): domain Eukaryota; kingdom Metazoa; phylum Arthropoda; class Insecta; order Hemiptera; family Aleyrodidae; genus Bemisia; species Bemisia tabaci. The sequence continues at coordinate 45,905,168 of NC_092798.1, read as the reverse complement.
TCTACAATCTGGTCGAGTGATTGAACCACGAAGATGAATTAAACTAATGAATTAGTGAACCAGAGAACCAGTGAGCCAGTCATTGAACCAGAAAAATGGAAACCAGTGGAATGAACCTCTTCTTGATACCTGCATCTATCTGGTTCAATCACTCAACCGAATCGTAGAAAAGTTGTTTCTTCTCCTTAAATTTTCTCACCGATGATCGATTCCCCACCCGGAACTAAAACGCATCCTCGAAGAAAATGCGAAGCACTAAATCACGAAAATCTCGCCGTATCGAATGTCAAGGAGGGCGGGAGATGGAGCACTCCTCGTTATTGAAAAAAAGCAGCGCGAAAAGAATAGCAAGCGCCGGTGCCGGTGTAACAGTGGCGAGGCATAACTGATCGATTATCGATATTTCCCCATTTGAAGCTGGCGTAAAGAATCGATCCTTAAGGTATACCCTATTTATCGATTCTTTTCCATAGGTTTAAACGGCAGATTAATCGATATATCGCATGACACGCCATAGCGGAGCAACAACTAGCACGTGTAAAACAATGAGCCGAGACGCGGACCAGAGTAATGGAATGCTTTTTACGGATACGGACACGCTTTTCGACAGTGGCGTGGCATGCTTTGCGATATATCGATCGATCTGCCATTTAAACCTATGGAAAAGGATCGATAAACAGGGTGTTCGTAGCGAACACCTTAATAATCGATTCTTTACCATAGCTTGAAATGGGGAAATATCGAGTATCGATCATTCACGCCTCGCCGCGCTCCTCGGGTTTTTGTAGGGGCCGAAGTGTCGATATATCGATCGATCTGCCATTTAAACCTATGGAAAAGGATCGATAAACAGGGAACACCTTCATAATCGAGTCTTAATCATAGCTTGAAATGGGGAAATATCGATTATCGATCATTCTCGCTCCTCGGGTTTTTGTAGTGGTCGAAGTGTCTGAGAGTGATGACACGCGAAGGACGAGGGCGGAGGAGGAGATAAATTGGTACACAACGGCAAAAACCCCGGAAAGAAGGATGTAGATATGCAATCCAAACAAGGCCCTTTACGCGGATTTGAAGGGGACACGAGACAGACGTAAAGGGCCGAGGAATACGCTGTTGTCACTTTAAATGACCGAGAGGCCTACACTTTTTGGTGCTTTGATTTTCTTATTTGTCTCATTCTACACACTAGGGGTCGTTTACATAGTCATTCCTTGAAAAAAAAATGCTTGATACATTATTCGGACGTGTTTATGCTAAAAGGGACCATGTTCATGTGGTTTGCGTGGAACATAGTTCCTTTTAGCATGAATACGTCCATTTGAGGGGCTTGGAGGACAAGGCGCACAAGTGCAGTTTTTGCTATTACCAGAAATACGTGTTTTGAGTTTCGAAATTATACGGATCCTAATGGGAAAGAGAAAGTTCAAACTGACTTTTTGATACTTAAAAATATGAATTTGAGAGCGAATTTTCTACAGAATAAGCATTGAGACTAGTTTTACTTGTAATCATTAATATCCCAATTTTTCAAAAAATGCATTTATGAGCCTTGTTTTCCAAGCTCCTTACTTTGACTCGAAGCGTCGTTTTTTGTCGACAAAATTGAGTTTATTTTTTTATTTAAGGTCGTGCGGATCAGTGGCGTGGCGTGAATGATCGATTATTGATACTTCCCCGTTTGAATCCGTGGTAAAAAATCGATTCTCATTCAATTCTTCGATCTGGTTAATCGATCTTCATAGGTCATATAGGTTTAATGATAAAAATGGTGAAAAAGGTAAAATGACGGATCAATCGATTTATCGCAAAGCACGCCACGCCACTGGTGCGGATATAATTTCAAAGTTAATTTTTTATCGTTAATGAAACTTTGTTTTGTTGTCGTTAAGTTTAAGTTAAAAGACGATGGCAAAACAACGTTTCTTCAACTCAAAAAAACTGAATTTAAGTCAAATCCGCAAACGAAAATAAAAAAAATAAACAAAAATTAACGAATTTCGTCGACAAGAGAGGACGCTTTAAGTCAAAACAGTATCTCAAGAAAAAAATGTTCAGTGCATTTTCGTCCGAATAGACGTAGAGGCCCACGCGGCTTAGCCCCGGACGCGCGATTTCCGGGGTGAATTTTGGACAGAGCTCGACGGCCTAATCCGAAATCCGACAACCCCCGGGTCGGAAATCAAGTGGCCCGAAAGGAAATTGTAATCCTCGTTGCGTCGACTTGATGCATGTGCATTCATTTTTCAAAAGCCTCCTTTATATCAGTTCGGACGTCTTCGCAGGGTTCCCGGTCGGGTCGCCACTCACCGCTAACATCACGGCTCCCGGCCCTGCGCCCCGCTCAGCTCTGCCAATCAAATCCCTTTCCTTCCCGCCCTTCCACGTCGTGATTTTTCTCTCGAGGATGGAATCCGCGGTTTTGGGATTTAGGTTGCAAGTTCGAGATGATCTGTTTTTCGTTCGTCTTGGATGCAGATTCATGATTCGATGGGTATATAACGGGTGTATTGAGTGACTCCGTATACTCTAAAATATTGACTGGCGTTCCAAAATAAGCAGGGTGGACAAGATTCGTTGATTTTCGTGCTCAGTGGCGAGGCGTGAATGATCGGTTATCGATATTTCTCCATTTGAAGCCAAAGAATAAATTTGTATCGTTTTCGTTGCGAGCACCCTGTGTATCGATCCTTTTCCATTGGTTTAAATGACAAATAAATCGATATATTGCAAAGAATGTCGCGCCACTGGTTGTGCTATGGAAGGACGCTGCATGAAAATTCAAATGCTGCGACATTTTCCCTAGTAAAATGTTTGTTCTTGAGAAAATGTATGTGAATATTTTTATAATTTTTTTATAAACCCACAGAAACTCAAAATGAAAATTTTCTGAAAAATTCAAAGAAAGTTTTTTACACGTTTCCCATAGAATTAGAATTTTCGTAGACAAATTTTGGAAAGACCTGATGTTCACACAGAGGTGGACAGCATTTCACATTTGGGAACTACTATTTCTGTTTCATTTCAGAAAGAACATGTACAGCAAGGAATTTCAACAAAAAAGTTTGCTTATTACGGGAAGTAAAACACCAAATATAACCCTAACCTTCGGTTGACAATTGCAAGAGAAAATGCCAGCTACTTTTATTGAAGAAACCTAATAAACAACGAGCGGTGAATACCAACGCCGCAATCGGAAGTATGCATTTTTTCAGTCTTTCCATCGTTTTCTGCGCTAAATTCACCGCAAACTGTACCAAAATCAACACAAATAATTAAAATTCTACTTGCGCAATTAATATCGGTCACATATGCCTGATAAGATCTCGAAAAAATCTCCTCACGCTAATTTCGGAACCAAAAACCAAAAAAATGCAGCGCAATTTGCTAAACGGCAAAGTAATAAAAAACGACCGCTCTCAATTAACCGCTCAGTTTGATGGCAACAAAATGCGACCGGCGCACAGTGGTTCAAGTCTTTGGAAGAAGTCGAACATGAAATTTTTGAAAAAAAGTGTTAAATTTTACGTTTATCTCATGACAATTTTATTTTTAAGGGCTGCTTTTTAAAGAAAATATTTCGAGAAAACCAATGAAACTACTTTTACAACATCAAAATTTCATATTAATAAAGATTTACGCTATTAAAGCTTTTTATATCTGTCCGACCTCTCCCATTGACTCGGTCCAGCGTGCGGCGATTAACGACAATTCCCAGGGAAATGCATCTCCGTCTCCAAAATCCGGACTTTATCGTCCGCGCCCGAGTGATAAACATTCCGCGCTCCGTTTTGCATTTTTCCGACTCGGATCCGATTCAATTAATTGCTCCATATTCGGCCGCAGCTTCCCCTCCCCCCGCCGGCGAAACACGTGCGACCGGGAATAATGGTTAATTAGTCGGAAAGAAGGAAGCGTCATTAGTCGCGCGGCGCGGGCGGAGCGAGACTTTCCTGTAAATATAATAAATCAGCGGGAATTCCATCCCCGGATCCGAGTTATCTTTCGCGGCGCATGAATTCATTAAGTCGACAGGGGCACAGATTAGATCGGGGATCGAACCCCGACCTCGTTACGGGAGGGGCCGCTGGTGGATGCCCGAGGCGTGCCCCGTTGCAATCCCGCTTGGAGGGGAAATATTTTGATAAAAGTGCTGATTGTAATGCACGGAAAATTGCTGGTTTAACAATTTTGTAGTTAAAAAAAGTGTCCGACATGTTCCAATGCAGATTTTACAATAAAATATGCTAATCTAACAATCCCCGCGGTTAAAATAGCTTTCCACTATTGTAAAATGAACATTTGAAACCTATCGGACATATTTTTTAAAAATTTAATGATGAAATCAGCAATCTGTTTTTTTCCGTGTATTTTCTTATTAATTTTCATACCTGTTTCAGGTGTCATTATTTGTAGTATTTTATAAAATATTTGTTAATTATTTTTTTTTCTTTTAAATATCTCCAAAATATTGACAAAACGTTTGAGAAATAAAATTTTTCGTGTTCTCTGTCTCTGAAATGAACAAAACTATACATATTTTGAAAACTTAAGCCAAAATAATGTTAAAGGACGGCGCGGATTTTAAGGTCAGTAACAACTCTACGATCCACAACCTGGACGCATGTGTACGTTAGAAAGAAAATTAGTACCAAAGACGTCTCCTAGAGTGCGCGCACACGGATATGGAATATGATAACCTCATCGCAAGTAAATATTTTTAAAATATATTATCAATATTACCTTGACAATATTGCTGCAATATTGTCAGGGGGGCGGACAACAAACTATTGCAGCAATATTATTTCGATATTGTGAAAATATTGTTAAAATGTTTTTGACAATATTTCAGCAATATTTTTAAAATATTTCCGTGTTGGGCGGGATATCTCTATTTTGACTTGTAAAGCGTTTTACAATTCAAATTTTAATTCAGATCAGTTCTTGAAATTTACGTTGAATTTTAGTCAACTATATACCTCCATTTTATAGACATATGAATTCACAGGAAATGTGAAGAGGAAACGTGGGTTAGCTTTCTTTTACAAAAATAAAGATAATCGGCTTTGTTGAAATGTTGCAATGGAGGTAGGCATTTTTCGACACTATCCCCTTGTACATACTTTTTACTAAACAGCAGAAACATGAAGAATTATAAGAATACTGTCATCAAACTTAAACACATTTAAGAATAGTCGGAAGATTTTGCAACATTTTAAACATACTCGTTGAATATTGTTTTCCGTCTCACTGAGAATCTCCGAAACAGGAATGTTCGCAATGAGGAAAAGGATTTTGAAAACCAACTCGAGATGCAGTGTGCACTGTCGTTATTTTGGGGATTGCATTGCGAGTGACACATTTCCTGTGTACCTCGCAAACGTGACGGTTTAAAAAAAAAAAAAAAAAAAAATTGAAAAGAATTCAAGTCTCTGAGACTGAGAGTCTCTGATTATGTTAGCGATGCGTGCGATAGCAAATAAGTGCATATTTTTGCTTTAAAAACATTTTAGTCAACGTGAAAAAAATCCAGAAATTTGATAAGGACCATGTCAAAATCACAGTAATATTTGCATACGTTTGTCTTGACCTCAAAGCGTGTACTAACATGCACGTTCAGAATTTAGAGTGCATCCACATACTGCCGTGCTAAGGAAGAACGCCGTATGAGCCCTCAGAGGTTGCCGAATTTCCCTAGACAAATCACGAATTTTCAGGAAAATTTGTAAATAATTTTTTCTTTTATTTTTCGGAAAATTTTGATCTTAATTGTCTGAAATTTTCAAGGGAAAATATTCATAAGTTTCGTCACAAATGAACGTTTTTAAGAGGAAATCTGGCAACTCTCAAACGTTCATACGGCGTTCTTCCTTAGCACGACAGCATAGGAGTTCAGTCTCGCGACGCCTATTTCGCGGCTGAATGTGACAACGCTGCTTTAGTGGGAGCACTCCTGAAATCCAGATTTGACGATCATTAATATTAATATCACGGTAATCTACACCGTTCCGATGATTTAACACTCTACAATCAAGAGCTAGAGAGCTTTCCCAACAGCCTGAGACAGGAGACACTGTCCGCTCGTGGACCCTTTAGGTCGCCTATCTAGTCCCTAACTTCACCGCCTGCTTCCTATCTGCTTTCAACTGCTATTTTCAAACCACACCAAGAGGAACCGCATGGTAGATATCAGACTGCAATGCCATACTAAGAAAGATGAGAGCGTGATCAAAGCAAAGGGTAGCTTCAAAATTAGGCTAAGAGCGTGTCACTACTATTGCTAGAGATATAGAGAACGAGAATATATCGGTGACTGAAGTGCAAAATCTCGTACCTCCACTGTGTTTCAAAATTTCTGCTCCTGTTTCACTGTTTTGAAGAGGAACAATTGGATTGCATTGTGCAAAAAGGAGCCACTAGCATTGCAATGTTGTTAAGATTGTGCAACTTCTTTTGTCTTGGAGGAAAAACCTGATTATACCTCAATAGTTTCTATTTTACTCGCTAAAAACTGTAAATTTAAGACAAAAATTACCATCTAAATTTCATAGTTTTTCACAATTTCCGCAATTTTATTGCAAAGGATGAAGTTGCACAATCTTAGCATCATTGCAATGCTAGTGGCTCCTTTTTACAAAATGCAATCCAATTCAACTTTATAGCTTGGAATGTATACAGCATATTCTACTGACCGAGAAGGGAAATCAAAGGAGTTTCAAAGAAATACGATGATTGGTTTTCTAAAGGAAAAATCAAGTATAATAGGAAGTCTGCAACGTCGCAAACGAAAGTGCGTGGTTCCGCACTTTAGCCTTCAATACATGTCGCAGCCAACAGCAATCACCGGCAAATTGCTATCTATTTATGTTGAAAAAGAAAGATGTACAGAATTAGAAGTAAAGAAACAAGATAGAAAACACAGTTTATTGTGCTTGTAATTCAAACAGACTTTTTTTTCTTCTTGGACGAATGGCACCAGCTGGCACACTAGGGATTGCCTGTAACGAGATAAGTAACCATAGTTTGGTTTAGTTCGGATCGGCAACTAAACTAACAGCCGGCCAAGGCGGAGATCACACAGGATTTGAAGGCGCCCCGAAACGAGATCGTATTTTTGAAGTTTTATACCAATAAAACCTTCACTGTGATGAGAATTGTTTCAATTTGACGAGTTAGCTCGCAAGCCGCTTGCAAATCGCATATGATTGCTGTCTACTTGCAACATGCATCGGAATCTTACAAAAGCCTTACATAAAATGTGAGTTAAGTATAAATAACCAAAAAGAAAGCAATGAAACACAATTGAACCACAGCATGGAGTTTAATCAAAGAATGTAAACAAGCAATGCATTAGTTTAATATATGTAGAGCTGTCTATTTCCTGTATCAATGGGAATTAATTTCTATATTCGCCAGAATTACGAAGGGGTAGGGGTGAAGTTCTAACTTCGTCTGCCGCAGTATCTAACTACTATACGAAAAGGGGAGGATCACCTTTTCCTTCGTCTTCGTCCCTTTCTCCTCTCCCTCTCATCTCACCCCGTCTCGCTATCTCTCATTTTCCTCCTGTCACTAACTCGTAATTGAGAGCAGAAAATAGAATATTACAATAATCTGAGACAAGTTGGTGAGGCAATCACTGGTGGATCAGGGGTCGTAAATACTTGCCAGATGACGAAAAATCGATTCGAGCTGTCACCGCTCATCGCACATTGTTCTGACCGAAGTTGTCAAACATTGCAATGACAAAATTTTATCTTGAAACTAGCATATCTTATTTTCGAATTGAACGCAGTTTGTAGGAATAAAACGGCACAAGTCACATTTTTTTTTGAAAGCATAAAAATGGAGTAATGTACCACAAAACATTTCCGAGGTTCGACCATTGAAGTTTTGGGATCACGACTACATACATCAAAATAGTAGTGAATAAAAGGATCAGAAAGACGCACATCCATTTTTCCTTCTAAACCCCCCCCCCCCCCCCCCAGAATAATGAAGATTTTGACGTTTGAAATTTTCAGGTCTAATCACTCTGCTCCGAAGTTCCAATGAATTTCAGCTCTAAGAAACCCATCATTTCAAGAAAAGCTTTGCTTTTCTCTGAAACTTGTTGTGCCGTTTTGATCCCACATGCTGCAAATGAAATCCGAAGGGAAAGCTCTAGAAAAAGCACAACTTGATCAATGAGTATCGAGTAAAATTGACTTTATTTATTCGCTTATCTAAACTTTATTTTTGATTTTCTGAGTCTTCGTGGTACTTACATCTGGTTGTGTTGGTTGACAACAGCGCTTCCTTCAAGTCGATCTCGAAGTCAAATCCAGAGCGACGCAGGTGACAGAGCGGGTGACACGGGTGCAATCTGAGTCGATCTGACGCAAAAGTTGTTTTCAGCTTACGCCCCATTTCAGCCGCAAAACCCCTCTCCCCCACCCTTCCCCTTATCTATCGCCTAAACTGCTCCGCACATTAGAAATCAAACGTCGTTCATGGAGCATCAAAACATTTTGATAACTCCTCCTCCTCCACCGTTCCCTCTCATTTTTTTATTGATGCAGTCTCTTATTGAATCATTTGAGTTTTCCTGTAATTTTTTCACGCAACAATTATTATCAGTAAAACTTTTTTTTCGCACGTGAGATCGTGTCGTCTGGTTGACTACGTTTCTCAGAGAGCATTAATCACAAAATGTGACTCAAATACGTGGAATTATCTTGAGTTGTTGTTCAATGATTACCAGGTTATCATTTTTTTTTTTTCGTTCCAATTTTTTTATCTAAATGTTTATTATGTTGCATTCGGTTCGGGTTAATCAACTCATCGCATAATTCCATATTTCAAGACCTGTCTTAATTCCCCTGGTAGAAAATTTATTAAGTTCGCGAAACGAAAACAGAACAAAATGTAGCAAAGGAGCTTCAATGCTCTGAAACCTTAAGTACCCGCAGAGTCGCACGAGAAATATACTGCTCCAAAAAAAAAAAAAAAAAAAAAAAAAAAAAAAAACCCAGAGGGTAGTTGCAATTTTTGATTTTTACTAAGCAAGAGAATCTTGCGATGAAAAATACTTCAAAGAAAGGACGAGGGGATTACACATTTGTTTTCTGTACATCATTCTGCATGGCAATTGCCTTAATTTTACCTTTCACACCTAAATTCCCTCGTTTCAGACTGTATTCGTATTGATTCAAAAAGATGTCTTGTCGCTTTAAAGAGATATCTAGTTGGTTCATCGAGGAATCATGTCACAGCAGTTTTAGTAGGAAAATTGTGCAATAAGAAACTTCTATTTCTGGCTCATTTGAAAGACAAAATTTGTGCCAATAGATTCGCCATGCAAAAAGGTGTTCTTACGGATGAGCCAAAAATAGTATTTCCTTTTTGCGAAGTGCAGTCCAGTCGACAGTCCGTACATTTTCTCAGAGCGAAGCTGACATCCATGTAATTTTATTCCTCTCGAAATTTTAGATCATGAACGGTGCTGACACTGACGGAATTAGCAGCTTCATTTTATGAATCTGCCACTCCAAAAAAAAAAAAATCAATATTACATGAATCGAGAGAGGTATCACAACATATGATCCAGCGTTGTCAAAAATTGCTCTAACATTTCATTAAAATAATTGCGCAATACACCTCCCGTTGGACTATCAAGTTTAAGGATTTTGCCAATTGCTTTCGAAAAAAAATTCAAAGAATTTTTCGAATAGTTAGTCCAACAATGCACAAAATCAAATAGCAGAAAATCAATATCAGAATTTAAGGCGGCGGCTGTAAAAGACAGCCCTTACGAGAACCTCGTCTCATACAAGTACAAACAATTCAAAAATCTTTATGACGCTCATGATGCATGAAAACTCATCCTTTTTCTCTAAAACAAGACGAGTAATGGGAAATTTTTAACTTCAAATGCATTTTCCCCAAAACCAGGTATTCGCGCATGCGTGTTTATGCAGCAGTCTCCTAAATTGGCAAATATAAACAGCGCTTGTGTTATTTTTCTAGGAAGGAGGCAGTTCCGTCCTATCAGCGAGATAAATCAGAAGCCAACTTGATCGTATCAAATTAGTAGCGTCTCAGCTCATCAATCTTACGTTTTAATTAGCACCGGCCGAAGTACTCATCTGCCCTTGAAACCACTCGCATTTATAATGCCATCATCAGAAAAATTGCACCCGACACCTGCCCACAAAAACTCGCGCATTTCAACCCCATGTGAAGGTGTCGGTGAACTTCCACCGCCGGTAGTTACCGCGACACCCGCAAGAGTGCACCCTTCGCGTCCGCGTGCCGCGACGGAGCGCGCGGCGCCAGTCTCACGATTTTGTCAATGCGCGTAAGACGCTGTGCTGCGAGTGTCTCTCGGCATTTCGTAAACACGTTTTTCGCTCGTGACCGGCGCTTTCTTTCGTGGTTTGTTTCTTCCACCCTGAAAATTGTGGATTTTTGTGTTGTACTTCGTGTTGATAATCATGATCGAATTTTTCGTCTCGCTCTAATCGAAGTGTCCATCTTGAAATTCGCCAATCGTGGTATGTGATTTTCGAGGTGTGTTTTTCGATCAACCAGCCACCGGATTGTGGCTTTACCGAAGGATATCAGTGCAGTGATCCTTTCTGTGTGTAATCATGGTTTTCCAGATTTTATTGTGTGTCATGTGATTGTTTTCTATTAGTCATCTGCTGAGATTTCAAAATGGATACTAACACTATCATCGAGGGGACTGTCAAATTCCGGGACAACAAAAAGGTAAGCACGGTTTGTTTACCTCTAATTTTTCCTCATTGATTTCAGGTTAAACAACTTGGCAAATAAGGTTCCTTTCACACAGGTGAATGGGGAAAAGTTGATTAACCGTGCTTATGGAAGACCATTTGACTCTCATTGAATCGTTTCGTGAGAAAATTGCTTTGCTCATTTTTCTAGTCTTGAGCTTTTTGAGATTGACTGTACCTAGGTACTTTTCAGAGATGGATGCTACCATGAAAATGGTACGTTTGTACTCGTTTTAGAGTAAGTGATCATACTCCTACAACGAGTGGACCGCATTCATTATTGTACTAACTCTTGAGAAGTATATTACTAACACTAAAAACGGAAAGTAAGAAAAAGTTACGGGTTTCGCACGGCACGATTCAACAGGAACGCCGACCGTGTTGTTAAGGAGCTTTGCAACGTCTCAGATGCACCAATCGAATTATCGATGGCCAAAGTGCAAAACCACGTGTATCTCCATTTTCGGTTCGCAATTTCTGCTTTTAGTTTAATTTTTGAAAGAGAAACAAGCCAACTTTTTAGCTTGAAGCTTACACAGGATAGGTACTCTACTGTCAGAGGGAGAAAAATCATGGAAGTTTCCGTGAAATTAGGTACGTCAAATACTTAGTTTTCCTAAGAACAAATAACGGGAAGTCTGCAACATTGCAAACGGAGATACGTGGTTTCGCACTTTAGCAATCGATTTGTGCTTTCGAACTTTTTTATCATTGAACTGCGCTGCCATGCTAAGGAAGAACGCCGTATAAACCATCAGCCATTGCAAAATGTCCTTCGACAAATCATGAATTTTCGGGAACTTTTCCTCATATTTTCCCCTGATTTTTTCAGAGAATTTTGGTCTTTTGATCTGCTGAATATTTCAAGGGAAAATATTCATACCTTCCTTCAAAAATAAATACTTTCTAAGAGAAAATTTGGCAACTCTGGAATATTCATATGGCGTTTTTCCTTAGCACGGCAGTGTGGTCATTCATTGATGTAGGTACCAGAAGCAATCGGTATCGAAACCCGTAGGATGAAACAGCTTTCGACGACGAGTTTATCGTAATCTCGTCTTTTCTCCAATGCTGCTGAGCCGTCGAAAGCTCGCCAGTCGTAAACTGCAAGATGCGAGACCTACCCCATGCAGTGGAGGCGAGATGGAGTATTTACAGAATAAACTCCTTTCGAGTCGAGTTAGAAACAAATACGGTGCATCGCTTTTTTTCAGCTCATAAATTATTTTCCTTGCGGTGCAGTTGTCGAACTACCCTTTCGTCGTCCTCCGAGCTTGACGCCAAAATGCCGCTAACAAGCTTTTCTCGTTTCCTTTTCCCCCTATTTTCTCTCCGCTTTTGTTTTTCAGCTCTTCTCCCGCTCAAACCACTTCATTATTCGGACCGAATTAAGCAGAAAGGGTTTCAGTAGCAACAATCGCGGATTTTTTTTCTCTTCTAAAAAAAACTTGTGAATTTTAGAAAAGTAAATCTAAAAAACTCAAATTTTACTAACACATTGACATTTTTTCATATTCAACTCGTAACTGGATCGCGTTAAGCAGAAAGGAACCAAGCCTCATTGGCTATCGCCAAATTTATTCACGCAATTAAATTTTTGACATGAACACGGTTGTGCGAATTTTTGTATACAAATTTCAGTGAATTTGCTGCATAGTACGAAGCGAATTCCTTACAATTTTCGAAGGAATTTGCACTAACGTTCTCCTATTGAAAATTGAATTGCCTAGCTAAATTTGGCAATGCCTGTTGTGGCTTGGTTTCTTTTTGCTGATGTAACAGGAACATCGTTTTTGGTTTGAGTTAATTCACACTTTTGCTCACAAACAACTGAAGTCCACTCGAGTCAAATTGAGAATTGAACTTATTTCGGCACACTTCTAGATGGGAGTGTTCTCCTGTGTGCTGTTTTTGTTTTTGCCCCACGCCGCCGTGCTTAGGAAGAACGCCGCATGAGCTTTTATACGTTACCATTTTTTCTTCCATAATATTCGATTTTTTCAGACAGTTTTTTTCGCATTTTAGTCTAAGTAAATTACCTGAGAATTTCAAGGAAAAGAATTTACTGAAACTACTTAGGTATGACATGCTTTTGAAACTTTTCAATATGTTCAACGTGTAGTGTCCACGTGAAAATGAAGGAGCATGGCGTTTGGACTTTCATTCCTTTCCCTGTTTAGTGGTCCATAGTGAGTTTCGTAACCCTCCGTCGATCGTACTGAAAACATAAATTACTATCTTCCTTCACATATTTGTATTATTTCATTACCGAGCAATCTTTTGAAATTCGCGTTCAGGAGACAACGAAATGGACTTAAAAATAAGACCTAGACAGTCCTGGCGAGTCTGGAGGAAAGCACGGAGAGAAACAAGGCGTGAAGAGCATCGCAGTAAATTGTAAAATAATTCGATTACTCCGCTTTTTAGATTTCTTTTAGTCTCATGAATGGAGAACGTAATTCCAGCTGCAAGTTCTCTAGTCCACGGCAAGCGACACTGTTGCCATTTGGGATGCAATTAAGCGTCCAGAGGCGTGGGAGGGGCTTGAGGTCTCTCAATCTCTCATTTTAAGAAGAGCATAAGTCGTTTTTCCCTTCACGAAAGAACGTAACTGCATTTCAATGTCGTCAAAATAATGTCCCCTCGGAAATCGCGGTGTTACCAAATCTTGAACGTTTCTAACTAAATACTCCACCTCTCACGGAGAAAAATGCACGTTTTTTATTAATTACTATTCATTCTTGTAAAAAATCGAACTTTTCGAGTCAATTTTGGAACTTTGGAATGGAGGTATGGTCCTCCGTCTGTCCAGAAAACGACAAATTAGGTCGTTTTTTTTTGTTTGTTTATTTGTTCGTTTGTTTGTTCACTAGCAGACTGATAATCAAAATTGATAGACAAACGAGGCAAAACGGAAATAAAGCAATCCCATCGGCGAAAGCGGGTTGTGGAATGCACAATGTGAACAAGTAAGAGACTAACTGCACACCTACAGTCAGTCCATCATTTTCTCATTATGTCAGTAAGAACCAACCATTTCGACCGATAGGATCACTCCACATTCCTTATATTTTCTTTGTCTATTGCTTTATCGATGAATTTCAATAATCAGCCCGCTTATAGTGATTCGACAAGCGCGTCTCGATTTTGCGAAGGCATCATACTTTTCTGCCCCATTGGCGGCAACATCGAGAGGCGTCGGCGTTTATCACGATTTGTTCCATCTTTTGTCATTATTTTGTCAGGGCGAACTTTTTAGTCAGCCCTGCGACCCCCCCCCCCCCCCCCCGCACGATACAGAGCCCACGGCACTTCACGCGATGGCGCTGTGCAATCCACAGCATCGTTGCCGAATCTGTTAAAATGGTTCGTATCGCCCAATCTAAGCCTTTGGTTCTGGTGGGAAACGAGCATCTCTTATTTCAACCTGTTCGTTCCAGCCGAGCGCCATCAGGAGCTTTCCTCATCGACACGTGGTCTAATCTCCGTCAGACCACTTCGTGTCAATACAAAATACTGTATAATTATTTTCCACGACTGAATACTAATTTTTGAGAAAAGCTGTGAATGCACATCCTTGAAATTCGCAGTTAATTTTCCTATGAATGTGATGAAAAATTCTCTGCAAACTTAAGTAAAAGAAGAACGTATTTCCAAGTTCCTCCTGACACTCATACTTCATCGACTGAAATTCGGCAACGTCCAAAAGCTCGAACGATGTTCTATTAGCGCGGCAGAGCTGTGCATGGATCGAGTTTAACCGAAACGCACCAATTCAAATTTTGGAAAAAAATTAGTTCAAAAATAGTAATTCATCTCATCGTAGATTTCCCCCTGGTACCTATCAATAGTTCAAAATCGGAGGAAATAAATATATATTTTCAACGCGAGAACAGTCGTTAAACATTGTCTTGAACATTCATTCGTTTGGATTTAGTTTTTTTTATCTATATCCGAAGATTAGACTTGAAGATTCATATTTTAACTTGACATTTTAATGTTATTCTTTAAGTAACTCTCCTATAAATTTAATACATTTGATTAATATCTTTAACTTCAAAAGTTAACGTTTTATTAACTTTCAAACTTTTTACTTTTTCTTCTTGTGTCCAAACTCGATGCGACGCGGTGCGTGTTTTTCAAACTCGGTCCTCTTGGATTAGACTTGATTCTAATTTTAACTTGACATTTTAATGTAATTCTTTGAGTAAATCTCCCATCAATTTATCAATTTAATAATTTAATTAATATCTCTAACTTCAACGGTTATTTATTTTTTTTTTGTATCCAAACTCGATGCGAATCAGTGCGTGTTTGTCAAACTCGGTCCACTTGGAGTCAACAGGCAATTTGACAACGTTGCTCTCTACTGAAACGGGCCGAAACGCGACTTTCCCGTGTGCAAAAGACTGCGTATCCGCACAATGCAAGCTCTGAGTAATGACTCCGAACAGTGCCCCTACCCTCTCCACCCTTTCGAATTTCATCCCCGCAATGAGACCACCCCTCGCTATTCGTTCTGCAGGTTTGATGACTATTCCCGTTTCTCTCTCCCCGTTCTCTCGAGGACGTATCAATTAGAGTACAGTGGCGAGGCTTGGATGATCGATTATCGATATCTCCTCATTCGAAGCTATGGTAAAAAATCGATTATTGAGGTGTTCGTTGCGAACAGCCCGTTTGTCGATCCTTTTCCAGGGGTTAAATGGCAGATCAATCGATGTATCGTAAAGCACGCCACTGGTATCAATTAGAGTTGTCGAGTCGGATGCTGCGTTTAAAACAGGAACGCGAGAACATGTGACATGCACGGGTAGGTGAGGGAGTTAAAGTGAAATCGGATTTTTTAAACTCGTTTTTTGATACTATCCCTCACGGCTCGAATTCTCGAATTCATTCTGAGTGTTGGTGCATTGCTGTGCTGAATACATCTCAGCTTTTTCCCAATGGTAGGCTTCCATTCAAAAACTCTCACAATTGGTTTTTCGCGGTGTCTCGCAGGCACCATAGCGCCTGGTAAAATAAATTCTGAGCGGTCTGATATGTTGTTCAACTAATTTTTAGCGGGGACTTTAAGAATACGCACGATTCTCAAGCAGATTGTGAATTTGATATAGTTGTGAATTTCAGACATTCCCAATTTTCTAACCCTGATGTTTTACTTTTTAAGTCGTTCTCCTACAAGGTGGGTCTTCCTGTTGCTCACACTGCATATCTTGCCTCTAAAATTTTCTAGTGTCCTATGGCTTAGCTATACGCTTTTAGGGCAATGACAATCCTAAACTCAGACCGTATTCCAAAATCGTTAAAAAAAAAACAAAACAAAACAAAAAAAAAAAAAGATTTTTAAGTAGGTATTTTTTTTATAATCTGTTTTATTGTGCGGGTCTCCGAAAATTTTATTGATTTTCCAAAATACCATTTTTGCCAGGGAAGAAAAAGTTTGCCACTGACTCGCTGAAACTTAACTTCTGCGACATGCGCATTGCGCATGCGAAAAATTGTCGCTACTCTGACGTAAGGGGATACGTCAATTTTCACGTGAGACGTGAGCCCTATGCTTCGTATAACTTTACTGCTTTCTGGGGCTCAAGCAGAAATAGTGTTATGCCCTAACGTCAGAGGAACGAAAAATTTAGTGAGATCACACCAAATCGTCGTTTCCCACTTGAAAAAACGTTACTTCATTTCACTGTTGCCGAGTTTCCACTCGCAAATTACTTTTTTACCAGGAGAATCTCAGGAATTTCACTAATTTTTCTTCTGATCGCGAGTAAAATCAGAGGAATTTTGGATAGTTACATTCTTGTTTAAAAACCAAATTGGTTGAGTCAATTTTGCAACCTTGGAGTGGAGTTACATTTCTTCGTCCGGGAAACTACGAAATGAATTTGTCGGGTTGTGAAACGACAGGTGCCGTTGACAAAGCCCGCGGCGCACGCTTGACAGAACCGGAGGGTCTCGAAGGATGCCCCTTGTTTGCGAGCGGATACCACACCACACAGCATGCGGGGCCTTGATCCGGTCGGAAAAAATAACAGCAGAATCGCGAGTTCATCGGGGACGATAACGATATGTTTACTCTAGGCTCAATTCCTGCCCGGGGGGTTGCAGATATTGCAGGTGCCGCAGTGTGAGCCACCGACACGGTCTGATCGCCCCTCTCACTTTCCCTTTCAAGCGTGATCACCGCGCGAAGGAAAAATAAACCGAGATTCGCCAAGTCCTAAGAGGATTTCAACTGATCCCCGGCACATAAGCATTCTAACGAGTCTGGAGGCTCACATGGGGATGTAGATACGGCTGTCTACTGTCTAGCTAAGTTTTGTCAAAGTAAACAAAGATTGTCCCGATTGCATCGTGCCGCGGTAGAGATAGATGCTACTCGGGTTTTTTTTTCTCCCTCTTTTTCTAGATCGGAGGGTTTCATTGAATTTATGATTTAAAATTTCAATCCACCTTATCTTAGATTGAAGATCGTTGTTTAGAATTGCAATGTTACGCTCCTCATTTGCATAAACCAGGCGAAGAGTCGTGACTCCATTTGAAGGTCGCAAAGTGTCTTCAACGATTTAATTTTCCTTATGAAATTCCAAAACTTGTGCAAAATTTGGAAGTTTTTGCATGTAATCTGATCAACAATCAGTGAAATTTTCCGTTTAAAATGCCAAGGTGTGGGTTCCAAGTGAAAACACAATTTCTGTGTGGAAAGTGCTATTAAAATGTCTAGTAGTCACCCTCTTTCGTCTAAAATACGATAAAATGAACGGAGACATTCACAATTTCTTAACTTTGTTAAGTATTTTACGACACAAACTTAAGGTCAAGGTCTGATCTTCGACCGAACTGAACGAAAATTGGACTCCCCAAAAATTTCGCTTTGGGACTTGTAGATACGTTGATGGCCACAGTTGCCCGTGTTACCTACTTTAAATTAAAGGGAAAGCAGATATTTCTCATATAACTGCTATGCGCGTGAGGTAAGTATTGCGAAAAGTTCAAGAATACTTAGTCGTTGGATGCATGACTGCTATATCCTAACGTGCATTGTTACGTCATCACTAATTGAAGGCGAATCTATTAAAAGATCATAATTCAATCGCTTACCTGTCTCTACCGAATTGGCAATAAGATGTGTCATCAGACATTTCGCGTCCTGTAGATTATCGACCTCCATCGATAATTCGATCCGATCAGGGCAAGTTCGGACACGTATCATTTGTCAGTCTCTTAACTTTCAAGTTTCTGAATTGCCTCGTCAGCTTTACTTTCATGTTCGCCTTGTTATCTGAAAAAAGTCAGACTGGTGTTAGGTTTCAATACCGCTGTCAATTTCGTATATAGTTGCGTCTTCGAAGCCGCCAAACCTTATCTTCATCTTCTGCCTCCTCCTGAAAAATCAAGTGGTAGCATCTTCGTATCACTCTTGTCACCATCCATAACGCACATTCCGATCATAAATTGGACTTCATTTTACAATCAGGAACTGCAATCTGTGGCTCATCCGTTAAAGCACGTATGTGCATAGCGAAAATAATGGTACTCACGTTGTTCCGAAACTGAGCCGGAAATTTTAGTTCCGTTTTAATGGACTGCATTTTGCAATTTGGAACTATAAATTCCGGCCCGGTTAAAAAACAACGTACGTGCATGCCATTAGTTTTCCTATGCACCTAAGTGTTTTTTCCAGAAGAGCCAGAATTTACAGTTCCAAATTGCAAAATGCAGTCCAATTAAGTCTAATCCTTGCCCGCCCGACGAACGAATTTTGTAGCAATGATGCTAAACGTTGATATGATCGTAGCAGTATTGCCTAGTAACGCTGCAGCAGCATTTCTAAACCTTATTTTTGCACCCTTTCGTTTTATTACTAGAACTGATAGCAATATTATTGCTCTCCCAAAAAGTGCGTATCAGTTCACGGTTCCATTTTTCCCGTGCCGCTCGTGAAACTTTCGGGAATGCGACCCATTTCTGGGCCGGAGATAGGGCCATAAATCAACATGCCTAGCCCACATATCAATCGTAAATCAGTGTATGTCTCGTTCACTCAGGCCGGTTTCCCCGAATCGGGGGGCTACGGTCTGGAAGCCCCCTTCTCTCCCGTGCCATCTGTCTGCGTTGAGATAAGTTTCTGGAAACGGACTCCCACAACTGAAAGTCCCACCGGTCTGTAGTAAAATGTCAATATGCGCTTGATATTTTCTCAAGTCCTGATTTCTACGTTGCCGCCTTATAATTAATCTCGTTGTAAGAAACGTGTTTTCACTCGAAACAGAAAACAGAATTTTCTGAAAATCTATAAATGAAATAATTTTCAAAACAATAAATAACCTATTGGACATGAGACATACTGAGTCGAAAATTAGACAGTCATCGAAATCTAACATTGGATAGAGTTCGCAATAATTGTTACCAAATAACAACATCCTTTTTATAAGTTCTCGTAACAGTCAGTTCGTCGAGTGGTCACTTTATAGAATAAAACAGTTTTTTTGATTCGTGTCAGGAAACTTCGGTTCATTTAACGGAACTTCTTTCATCAGTTATTTTAACCTCTTAAGTTTAATTTTATTAACCGAATGTTGATAGAGCATCATGTTCTCCTTCACTTTGTGGATATGCAATTTTACGCACTTTGAAGTTAAAGTAATTGTATCACACTTTTGCCCCATCCAACTTTTCCGCTCCTGCCTTAAAGTCCCTGGGTCAGAGGAAAAGAGATTCTCCTTCATTTTGTGGATATGCAATTTTACCGACTTGGAAGTCGAAATAGTTGTATCACGTGTTTCGCTCCATCCAACTTTTCCTCCCCTGCGTTAAAGTCTCCGAGTCATTTGAGGAGTCTTTTTCATTTTGTGGTTACGCACTTTTACTTACTTGGAAGTTGTTGTATATGCATCACGTACCTTGCTTCGTCAAAATTTTTTATTCCTACGTTAAAATCCCTGAGTCAGCCGAAGAAAGACTAAGTTCTTTTTCTTTCTTGGGTCACGCGAGAAAATTTTGTTGCCTCATAATTTTGATCGGATCTATGGAGAGGGACTTGATATTTCGAGGAAAAATTTCTGCAACTTTTAACTGGAGCGTAAAACGATCGAAGGAAGCGCCGGCAAAATTGACGGTTTATCTCGAGCACTGGCTCTTGAATCCCGCTAAGTTCCCAGATACGCACGCTATTTGGAAACGCGCGTACACACAAATTTGGAAGGTGCACCCATGAAAGGAGCGCATTTTAATCAGATCGTAATTAATATCATATGAATTACGTGTTGCAGTAAGGCACCACTATTTCTGGCTCATTTTAGAAAAAGCACATATGCCATGGGTTTCCCTGTGCAGATAAGTGATTTTATGGAAGAGCCAGAGATAGTGGTTCCATATTGCAAAATGTAATCCATATTATCCTTCCCCCTGCACACGTAGTTCGCGAGCTACCGATCGATCGTTGGCTCGTAAACATTCTGCATCCCTGTTTATAAGTTTAAATAAACAATATTCATGTGCGTTTCATGGAGCTTCTTCTTTGGCTACAACTATATTAAGATTCCTTGATTTTTCACAAATATGTTTTCCCCGTCCACATAGTCACAGAGCGTCGGTCATTAACCTTCAATGAATCTTTTCTTTAATAAAAACGAGCAAACAAAAACTACACTGGAAAAAAACACATTGTATCTAGAGTCCAGACTCTTAAAAACATCGACAAGAAAAAATACTCTTGATTCAATCGGATTTTTGCTTAAATCAAGAACCAAACCTCTTAATTTGAGCGGACTTCCTTTTGATCTAAGCTTAAATCTGATTGAATCAAGAGTATTTTTCTTGTCAATGTTTTCAAGAGTCTGGACTCTAGATACAATGTGTTTTTTTTTCCAGTGTATAACGGAAAATCCTCCAAAGTATTATATGCTTTTTATTGTAAGTAATCTTTGATTTTTCCATTTCCAACCTCGCAAGAATTTGTGTCCAAAGCGTTTTAAGTTCCGACGAGGTCAGTTCATCGTCACCAGTGTCGAATGTGCGGCGAATAATCAACCATGCCCTCACACTTACTTCTATTTAGTTTCGAGGAACGTCCATTTACTTGTGGCCGCAGAATTTTCACCTGGAATTCTGAGGTTCATTCCAACGGTTAACCTTTGCCTTGAGGTCCCAACTTCTTCACCTCTGTCATTTTTTCTCTGTGTCGTCTTCATAATAAGTTAAAAATGTTGAGCATTTCCGACTGAAAATTCCACTGATTTCTCTTCTGACTAGTTAGGTAGGTATTCCTAAAATCGGCAAAATTTTGGACAGAAACCTCTCAATCATTTCCTCTTAAAAAATTGAATTTTTGTTAATTTCGCATCCTTGGAATGGACTAATGTTCCTTTGTTTCGGGAAACTTATCTGCAGGTAAGCTCATTGCCCTCAAAATTTCGAATCGTGACACTAGTCAAATTGACCCTTTGAGAGTGCAGATCACTAACTGAGGGTCGGAGCGTAAAGCGTCCTGAAGGGCTCACCCGCATTCAAATTTAGTCTAAAATCTGAATTTTTCACATAATCTTTTTGGAGCATTTGCTGACAACACCGGCTTTAAACCTGTATTGGAATATTTCTTTCCCCTACGCCGAGATTGCACATGCACACTATCTCCTGAAAGCACACTTGCACTCTTATCATACTTCCATCCTCCCTTCTTTCTGTTTTTTAGCTCCTGGAGATATAAGTCGCTTCCTCCTTCGCCCTAGCCTGCGATGGCGTTTTCTCTCCCCCACATCTCTTCTTTCTCAATTTACTGAGATAGTTTTTTGCTGCACCGCCTACCCTTGCCTTGGTTTCTCTGCTCCTGCAAAAACGGGAAAAAGTGTTCTTTAAGTTCATTCAACCCTTAGGCAAGGCTATACTTGAATTATGTCGAGGTATTCCCGCGTAAAGTCGCTTATTTTATTTCTTTCTTCTTTGCTAGAAAGGGTGGGAAGGAGGGGTTGATAAGAAAGGATACTGTTTCTATGCGTTTTAGCCAAGATTAAATTGCGTACAAAATCGTCTGAAAACTTTGGAGAGTAACATTCGCAATTTTCCCAGTAAATTCAGTTTTTATCGAAGGAAACTTTGCAACATCTGAAGGCTCATACGGCGTTCTTCCTTAGCACGGCAGAGTAGTAAATGAACAGCTGAGTAGCACAATCTTAGAGGAGTTGCAAGTCATATTTTGCCAAGGATCTCCTAAATTATGCCAATCTCAAGTTCCGAAACACATAACGGATATCGGTCGAATTTTCTCCCTTTCATCAAGAATTCCAAGAACAAGAATTTAAATTTCAAATCAGCCGAATTACCCGTCACCCGATCACATCCTACGCCGCAGCCGTCTGTGTGTGCGTAGTTCCTACGTGCGAGACACGGCGTAATTATTCGGATGTGTGATTGTTGTGTACACACGAACCGGAAATCCACAGCGAGGCTTCAAGTTAAACTATTGTGTCTGGTCGTCATCGCAGGCTAGGAGCCGAACAAAAACCGCGTATCTACCAACAGATCCCCATCGGAGATATGAGGTTTCCGCCGGGGTCGGGCACAACCCCATTAGCCCACGCCCTTGGGGGGTCACTTGGCCCCGGGTTCGTCCGCGGGTTAATTAGATGTGAACGCGGATTGTTCCTGAAACCGCGTATGTCCGTTTCAGGATGAACCCCAGGCGATGATGAATCACTAGCGTTTCGAGGGTCTTCAAAGAATGGAGTTTTCGTTTTGAAGTAGCTCGTTCATGTGCCGATGTGGATATGGATGTGGGTACCGCGGCACCGTCAACAGCCGCCGAGCTAAGGAAGAACGCCGTATAAACATTCGAGAGTTGCCAAATTTCCTCCGATGAAATGTTCGTTTCTTAGAAAAGTTATCAGTATTTTTCCTTGGAATTCTTAAACTATTTGGAGCAAATTACGAGCAAAATTCTCTGAAAAATTGAAAGAAAATTATTTATGAATATTCCCATAAATTCGTGATTTATGAGAGGAAATGTGGCAACGCCCAAAGGCTCTTACGGTGTTTTTGCTTAGCATGGGAGAATTGCCGCCGAGCTGACAGTCACTTTGATGTTTGATGGGAGTAACCTATCTACTTAATTTTTTCCCCCGACTTCCGTCCTGGCCCTTTTCGCTCGTTGAAGGTTTTTTTGTGTGGATTTGTGTCGTTTGTGGATGGTAACACGATATTATTTATGTTCTGGTACCGCCGTCGGGAGTATTCTGGTCCTACACTTCTTCCGCGTTAGTTTATCACGCTGCCGTGCTACGGAAAAACGCCGTATGAGCTTTCAGAAAGTGCCAAACTTATTTTGATAAAACCTGAACCTCTCAAGGAACCTACGGCTATTTCTCCTTCGATTTTTCAGCGAATTTTATTCGTAATTAGCTTAGAATTATTTGAAAACTTCGAGAGGAAATATCCATAATCCTCCCCCAAAAATCAACGGTTTATCGGAAAATATTTTGCAACCCTCGAATATTCATACGGCGTTCTTCCGAAGAAAGGCAGTATGTACACTGCAGCGCTAAATAAAAACGCCGAGCCGCAAGAACATTCGAAGGTTGTGGCTATGCGGTTGAATGAATGCCGAAAAGTCCACATTTCTCGCCAAAATCGGCCTTCAGATCCAATTTATGGCCAGTTATGGACCCAAAAAAGACTGGAAATGAGCGAAAAATAGTTGAGTTGAAGGCACTAAGCTAGGGTGGCTCCAAAAAAAGCCCCTCTCCTTTTAAGATAGTCTTAAAAATAGCTTTTTTCTCCTCCTCCTCCTCCTCCTCCTCCTCTCCCAATAGGAGAAAAAAAAATATGCTTAGGAGTGAAAATTGTGGAACATCGCAATGAAGATAAGTGGCTTTGCTTTTTGGCCATCGATATGTCGTTAAGCTTTCTAGTGGTTAGCCCAAATTCTGTATTTTAAATTATTGCGTGTTCTAAAACATCCCATTTACGGTATTCCTCCTCATCAGTTTTCACCACTATACATCACCAAAGAAAGAGTTCACCAGAATGCCATTACGCCGTTTTCCATCCGCCTTTTAACATGAGCTCTCGATCGTATTAAAGTGAGTATTCAGAAGAACTCATTCAGAAATGAAGGTAGACTTATTTTGCATAAGTGCGAGCACTTTTCGATTCGCTCGTTCTAATTACGGGCAATCCCACGCGGTAATCAGCTAAACACCTTACGGTATCCAGACTAACGCATAAAGCGCGACGCAATGACCGCACATTGACTCATCATTACAGTGTTGCCAATGTTTGCTCAATTTCTTGGAAATTATTGTAACGCCTGGAACAACGTTGTTGCTTTTAAATGACCAACACTGTGCGGTTTCGGGCGTCAACATGTCATGGACTGTCCTCCCATTTTTCAAAGTCTCATCAAGCGTTTCTTTACAGGTCTCTTAGCCGCAATATGGTAATAACTCATTTTTCAAAGGTTCAATGGACCACTACATGGGGTCAGAATTATAGCCTCGCATAAAATGTTTGCTCATCAAATGCTGTGCGGAACTCTTTGAAAATGTTGTAAATTTGATATTATGTGTCCTTGCGTATCAACTAATTTGCGAATTTCTTTGTTACAGTGGAAACCGCGATGGTGTGTCATGCGGAAATTGTCTCCCGTTGCAGGTAATGATGTCTCCGACTTCATGGCGAAAGGATTTTTTCACAGCCCCTCTCAGCTCCTGCTTAAATAATTTTGACCGATTGTGACTATGTAGCAAAAGTCACAATGACTAAAAGGAACAAATATTTATAATAACTTGTGGCGGAGGATCGTAAATGAACCGCGGAAGTTGATGATGAGTTGATGGCAGTGAATAATGTAAAAACCTGTAGCTCATTTCCATCACATTGTATCCTCCAAAGAAAAATTCAACTCAACGTTTAGAATTTTTAATTTTAATGCCCGTTAAAGATATTTCGTAACCAAATGTTGATCATAATTTTTCAGCTAACGGGGAGTTTGAATGGTTGATTGCAGAAAACGCTCTCTTCTCTTTTAAGCATTGAATTCTTACATTTGCGATTGTTTGATACATCGATTGTATTCTGAGGGCAATTTCCATGAGAAAATATGTACAATGGTGCAAAATATCCGTTCCTTATTTTCTCAGAATGTGATGGAGTCTTGAATAAATGATCTCTCTTATGATGAAATAAAAATAAAAGGAGATATACCACTAGAGAACGCCTACAAATTGACCGATTCTGAACATTTCAAAGTCCAAGAACAATATACATCGAGAATTTAAGGAAGAGAACGTTGAAGTTTGCCGGCACTGTTTCCACCATGGGAATGATTCATTTCAGATGTTCACAACATTCTTAAACATACAAATAATGCCTTGAAATGTTGACCCAACATCCGCGAAAATATTATGAAGCGCTCAACGTAATGAAAATCGATTTTTTAGATGCAAAATTAGGTTTTTCACCGTAGGTATACTGAACCATCTGAATGCATTCTAGATGCAAAATTGGGTTTTTCACCGTAGGTATACTGAACCATCTGAATGCATTCTTAAATTGACTCTATCACAAAAAAAAAAAAATATTTGCCACACTGGAAAAAAAAAGATCTAGATCCAGTTCGGACTCATAAAAATTCGACAAGAATAATTACTTTTGATTTAATCGAATTTTGGCTTGAATCTAAAGTAAATCCTATCAAATTAAGATGTTTGGCTCTCGATTTTGAATCAAACGTAACTTTCCTCGTCAAATTTGTTGAGGGTCTGGACCCTAGGTTATTGAGACTTCTTTTCCATTGAAAAACAGCTTCATCTTTTTTGTGACAAGACAATCTGAAATAAATGGGCTTCATTCAGCAATTAGGATCAGCAATTCCTGGCTCAACTGCAAAAACTCTCCTTTGCTTAGGAAAACTAATATACGCATATACGTTGTTTCTAAACCGAGCCAGATATTGTAGTTCCTAATCGCAAAAAATCAGCCCCCAATGAATGTCGGCTAACTTTTGATTAGCACCTTCTTCGTGTCCTCTTATTGTTAAAACATAAATTCTTTCACTAGAGCAGCTGAAACAAAATGAGCCTTGAGAGGAGAAATGGTAAAAATCAATTAGGCCATCACGATTGTTGCCTTCGATTTCCTTGCCGAAGTGGGCCGGGTCGTCTGCGCAGCTGTCTAAACGCTCATTCAATTACAACCCTCCAGGCGCGGCGCCACCCTGTCACGAAATCAAACTGTGTCACCATCACATTTTTCGGGGTTGGAAATAAATCAGCAGTTCTAATAAAACATCACCGGTGTATTTGTCCTGGACCTTTTGTGCTCGACGTTTATATAAAGAAAATAATTGGGCCTACCCTTGCTCAGAAATTAACCTCATCAACAAAGCCACCTGGATTTATATATAAAAGAAAAAAAAAAATAAAAACTTGACTCGTAATGATGTGCAGACGGTACATTACCATTTCGTTTTTGCCTGTAAGTTTTTTGTTTCATTTTTGTCGCTTGCAAGTGGGGCTCTTTGACTTTTTTCTCGCAAAATTTACTTTCATTTGCTGTAACATAGATTGAAGGTCTAAGATTATATTTTTATAGTCAAGCGGTCAAGTTCAAGCACGATATATAATTATCGTTGGCACTCGTATTTATATTTTTAGGTTTTTGCTTAAACCTGAAGTAGAAAGAATGACGCGAACGGGATTATTTTTAGGAATCGTATACCGAGAATAATATCTACATTTTTTACCCATTCCATACGGTTAAAAGTTTCGATATGATTTTCAGAGTGGATTTTACTCGAATACTCTCAAAAAACCGAAGTAACACTAGTGTGTAGCGGAATCCACTCTTTTTGCGGAGTGAACGCCGCTCTTACAGAGTAGAATTAACTCTTTTAGGGAATCAACTCCGTTTGCAGAGTTAACTCAGCTCCCATTCCTATCATTGACAATCAGATTTCCATGAGTCAAATCAAGCTACGGACTAAACGCTTTTCAGATTTCACACGAAGAAATATGTCTCAAACCGGCAAAATTCCTGTTAATAAATTCTTCTTGAAACAATCGGAATTCCTGATATCCTGGTGGGATTGTAAGTGCCATAACGAGAATTCCATCTGAAAACGGGAATTATAGTTGTTTCAAATAGATATCCGACGAGGACATTTTGACAGGATATCTCTCTTCTTTCTCCGAGATTTCGACGTGAGTCTGCTTTATCGCGTCTGGATCCTCCACTTTCGGACAAAAGCGCACTATCCATGCTTTTCTCACCGATTCTGTTTGAATCCCCGAAAGTCAAGGGCAAAGGCACCCACTCAGCCGTTTGCCCTAACCCCTACACAACCCTCCTAACAGGGACGTAACCACACTTTGCGATGAACCCTGTCCTCCATATAATCCAATGCTTTCTCCGGCTCAATTTCAAGCGTAGCTACGCACTTTTGTTTGCCTAGCGACCAATAGCCATCGTTCCTCCTACGTAAGCGCGTATCTCCACCCCGGTATGGCTCTGGAAAGCATGGAGTCATACCGACGTCAGGGGTCATCTTAAAAATCAGTTACGCCCTTTCGGCAGCAAAGCGACGTAGTGCCGTTTGTTCTTCATCCCATCGCCTCGCCTTTCCGTCTTTTTGCCTATAAAAGGACGCAACTGACCGAAACGCCTGTATGATCGTATACCCATTGGGTTCCAGTGGCGTGGCGTGAATTGCGATGTATTGATTGTTCTGCAATTTAAACCATGATAAATAATCGATTATTAAGGTGTTCGCTGCGAACACCCTGTTTATCGATCCGTTTCCATAGGCTTAAATAGCATAACAATCGATACATCGCAAAGCACGCCACGCCACTGTTGGGTTCCTCTCCAAAATGCACTTATGCCGTTTCGCCCCGGCGCCAGGGCAATGATTTTCGGGCGGGGGGTTCCGAAAAGGGAATCCGTGATGAGCAGGCTGCCTACTTAGCGGGCGCTCTCGAGTGGCGAACAACTAAATTAGCCTTTATGAATCCGGGCATGCCGCGCTGAGGGGGCCAAACTCGGAGCATCGATCTCTCAAAGCACTGGCTCCTTATCCGACGCTAAGCACTAATAACGCTATGCGTTATTCATGCCGCGTTCCTCCTCCTCCATCGCTCTCGATTGCGTGCCCCCTCCCCCCTCTACCCCCCCCCCCCCCCACAATCGCGATCGTGGTTTCGCTCTGCGCATCCTTCTGCGAGTATTACAGACTCTGTCAACAAGTTTTTTTGCGGGTTTTCGAGTCGGGGAATCGGGATCCGATGATGAGTACGTCATAGCTTGCGTCGACTGAAAACATGTTGTCTAGGACATGGAAAACAACGGGATGGAGAATTTGCAGGTTTCTGAAATTTTGTAAATTTCGTGTTTAAAATGAAGCTGTTAAGAAAACTGAGCACGAGGGTGTTCTTGGTTTCTAAATTGAGCAAGTATCGGAGGAAATATGAGAAATTAACCTAATCTGCTATTATACACACTGGAAAAAAACACATTGGATCTAGAGTCCAGACTCTTAAAAACATCGACCAGAAAAAATACTCTTGATTCAATCAGATTTAAGCTTACATCAAGAACCAAGCCTCTTAATTTGAGCGGATTTCCTTTTGATTCAAGCTTAAATCTGATTGAATCAAGAGTCCTTTTTCTTGTCAATCATTTCAAGAGTCTGGACTCTAGATCCAATGTGTTTTTTTTTATCCAGTGCATGTCCGGGGCGGTCCCAACTAAAATTTTTGAAATTTTAAAGCATCTAACATGCAGTTTGAGTCAGTTTCGTCGTGAATAATTACCAACTACAAGTATCCTTCATTCTTTTTCACCAGTCCCTTCCCTTTTTTTCATCCTTTTTTGGGCAAACGCGAGGAGGGGGCTTTACGTCCCCTCGCCCTTCTATATCTGCCTATTTTGCTTTCACTGCAAATCTGAAAATTTACGACAAGAAAGCAGGGAATTTATTTTTAAGAATCTGGAAAAATTAGGGAATTCTTAAGGAATGAAGGGATTCTATGAATGAAGGCAGCATGTATGTCTGAATTTCATCGCAGTATGAATAGATCTCAGCGGCTTGGCGCACTTCAGGATATATCGATTGATCTGCCATTTAAACCTATGGAAAAGTATCGATAAACGGGGTGTTCGCAACGAACACCTGAACAATCGATTATTTACCACAGCTTTAAATGGGGATATATCGATCATTCACGCCTCGCTGCCGATAGGTCTTGCAAAGTTTGATGCAAATACGATGAAGAGAAGTTTTCGAATTCAGTCGTATCCACGGGTTCCATCGGCCTCGGGTATCCAGGTGTGAAAAAAGTCAGCTGTAGGGTGACTTGATTGTATACGTAGTGGCCTCGGAAAAAATACGGCTGATAACATCTAAGAAAGTGTCGTTGGGAGACGGTACTGCTCATTAACACTCTCGAGCCAGCCAATTCAGAGTTCGAGTACCTGGTCGCCACTGACTGACCTCACCGCAGCTGCGAGATGGTTCAAGGGAAACATCGATAGCGAAATTAGAGAACACGTTTCTCGGTTTGCGACATCGGGAAGTTTACGCCATTTTTCGGGTGAAATTCCGCGTGATTTTTCTCATCTACAACTATTGACTGAAAATGTATTACAAAAATGTTGTATTTTGTTTCCCTTTTGAAAACGCAAGTCACGATGAGAAATTTTTGACGCCACGCTCTCAAAGTGGAGTATTCTGCAAAAATAACAGTTTGAAGGTTCGGAGGTTTTCCTAAAATTTTAAGAGTGTTCAAAAGCTGAATTAAAACTTACCCAGAAAAATGAATGCACCAAAAAACATCCATCGAAAATTTCATAATTCGCCTCCTTTCACATTACCATGTGCCCTCTCCCCCAAAAATTTCGAAGTTACACCATTTGATTAAAATATTAAGATTTTAAAATCATAAAAATGAATGAGTTTTAACATCGTAAAAAAATACTTTAGAATTGAAAAACCACAAATCCATTTTTCCTTCTTAGAAATCTACATAATAATTTAAGGCAAATCTGAAAATTCTCATAGCAGTCATCACACTGGTCTAAATCTACGAGAATAATTAAAGTTTTAACTTCAATGAAATCCATCATGACACAAAAACATACAATTTTGTGCGGTACTTTAAAGTTACAAAAAGTAATTCCATGCTTTTATAATCCCACATACACTTCATGCAATTGTGTAATCCATGATTCTAACATGAAAACGCCAAAAACCAGTTCAGTGCTCGAAAATCAAGCTTCACTTGACATCAAACTCTCATAGCGTTTTATTCAGACACTTTAGAATGGAGTGCCAGTAACTTACTTCCAAGAATTTTCTTTTTTTTTTGGATGCACGGTTTTTTCTTTCAACCCGAGTATTTTTCGTCTGCCAGGTACGCATACCTAACGGGTCAAACAACTCACGCGGGCCAAAAAAAGAGAGGGCCTGTCACGAGAGGAGAAAGAAAAAATGATTGAACTTCCGGTTGCAAATTTAGCATGGACTCTGCAACATATGCACGTGGCTTTTTGTTTAGTTTTTTGCCAAATTTATTTGACAGCCCTCAGAGCCCCGCTTGCCGCCACGCCCTCTGTCGCCCCATTACACGAATGACATATGTTTTTTTCTTGATGAAACGAGTTGATTATTCCTGTTCTACGTGCTCTATGCTCTTTATCGGCCACGTTTCCTCACCCGCGAATCGTGGAAACTTGGAATGCTGCGTTGTCATATCTCATGTAAAATTGGTATTTCAGTGTGGGGCATCGAAATTGTGCGTTTTGTGGAGCATTTGACAATGTTGCTGCATTTTAAAAAGTCCTCGTGAAATATCTTGGCCGACTTTTGGAGTGAGGTACGATATGCGGTCCTAATTTAAGCGTTGGATCCGAATGGAAGAACTAAGATGGAAGATTTTCTGTCTCATTCTTTAAGTTAGCCAAGAAATCCAGAAAAAACGCGCTTGTGATCGAATTATAGGTAGGTATCTGAAGGCGTTAAACTATCGATACTATTTTTACGGTCATGATTCTTCACTGAAAAAAAGTAGCTTGGATCAAGCATGATAATTCTTGAATTTGCCGCCAAGAGTTTTCTTTATCTTGCTTTAAGCTGACTTTTTCTTGATTCAAGAAAAATAATGCTTGGGTTAAGCAAAAAAGTAGCTTATATTAACCAGCAAAATTCTTGATTTAAGAAGAAATACTTCTTGGCGGCAAATTTAAGATTCTTTTTTTTCCAGTGTTTTATGCTCTGTTCTTCATTCGGCAAATCACTAATTTCCTGGAAAATTTGTGAATATTTTTCTTCCGATATCTCAGATAATTCCGTTTGTAATTTGATCTAAGGTGTCGGAAAATTTTAAGGACAAATGTTCATAACTTTCCTCAAAAATAAACATTTTATCGGAGGAAATTTGGCAACTCTCGAATGTTCATACGGCGCTCTTACATAGTACGACAGTTTAGGTCGGCTAAATCCTGGTTCTCAACTTGTGACTGTTGACAGCCCAAATTTTGGCAATTTCACCCGTCGCGTTTTATAAAATATTTATTTTTCATTTAAAGTGAACCTGCCTGAAAACTTTCTTTGAGTTTAATTGAAGTAAACTATCACATCATAATACGGATAAAAAATTCCTCATCTATAAAAATATATTCCCTCTACACCTTGAAGGTTGTAAAAAAAATGAAGGATTTCAAACGCAGATCGCTTGCTGCTAAATGCCGACTCAGTAAGTGGCAAGGCTCCTTTTATAAGCTTGCCCCGCTCAACATCGTTATTTAATTAAGTGCGGGAAACTTTCAAACTTTCCCGATCTTTACAACGGAAACACTTTGAGGAAGTGAGCTCGATAAAGCCTATAAACCTCGACGATAATAACTCACTGTCGTGGAAAAGCTTTTATTACTTACAAACTTAGCAATCAATACATGAAGGAATACCTTCCGATGCGCGAAAGAAGGTGGAGGTTTCTTTCGCAGATCCATCATTCAATCTTGAACTTTTTGCATCCTCTTTCCATCGAGAACTTTTTCATTTCAGAGCAGTTCATTTGAAAGCTGTTTGATCCGATGCTGTATTTATATCATGAAGTCATGGATTTGTATTAAGACTTTTACTTCACTCAATGAAAAAACGTTTTCGTTTGTAAAAACCCACAGTGTCTGTGCTCTGTGCAAGAAGGTGGCATAAAATGTAGGAATTATTAGAAATTTAAGTGATATATTTCCTGAAATTTCACGATACAGTAGCTTGAAAAATATGAAACATTCGATTCAAGAGCAGGGTATGCAACCAGCACTAAAACTCACAAAACAAGACAAAATTCCGTATTTTTTCATCCAACCTTGGAATTATATTTAATTCTCTGGTATGGAAAACATGTATAATAAAAACGAACTGAGCAAGGCACCTAAATAGTTTTGGCAGCATTTTTATAATTAATCAGCATGGGCTGGTTTATCAAAGATTTGAGATTCATATCCACTTTATTCATGCATTTCTGAAATTTTGTTGAGTATTTCACGTGAAATTTCACGATTTTATTTTGTATTTTTGACCACTCCTCTGTGCAATCATTATGTGAGTGAATCAATATAAAAACAATGTTCATCATTTTTCCCATCGAAGGCATTTTAAGAACTACGCACGCTCGCACGATATTCATCCAAGAAGGATGGTTTTCTCCTTGATATAAGTTCCGTATACCTATTTAGGCACTGCAACTGCAATGGGTTGAGTTTGACCAGTTCGTTTAATCAAACCCACCAATTAAGGCCCGTACCCTCAAACGAGGTCCTTCAGCTTAATCCGTTGAGAGGGAAGTTACGGGGCAAGACCATTGTGCCCTGCATTTAACGAACCACAGGATGGTTCGTAAATTCACATTCAGTTTGTACATTTTAAGAATGTTGTCAGTTTTCTTGTCACTCTTTTATCTTTCCTCTATTTAGAGAATTTTTTGTTGGTGAATCTCACCCAGAAATAAATGAATAATTATTTGTTTTTCCTCAAAGGAAAAAATCAATGATATTCTTAAATTATCCCCCAAGTATGCGTGCTGCATGTTTGCTCCAGTGAATTTGATTTACATGGATGTTTCAACGATGATAATCGCATGGCCTTCAAACTTGCCTGGCTGCCTCGTGAGAAATGATACCACTATTCTAACTCTCAGGAACGTGTGTTGCATATCTGCTCAAGTGAAGGCGATTTCCCGTGTGGATGTTTCAACGATGATAATCGCATGGCCCTTTAACTAGCTTGTCTGTCTTAGGAGTAATGATACCACAATTCTAACTCCCGGGAACGCGTGTTGCATATCTGCCCAAGTGAAGGCGATTTCCTGTGTGGATGTTTCATCGTCGATAATCCCTCGGCCCTCAAACTTGCTTGACTGTCTCGTGAGAAATGATACCACTATTTTAACTCCCAGGAACACGTGTTGCATATCTGCCCAAGTGAAGGCGATTTCCTGTGTGGATGTTTCAACGTCGATAATCCCTTGGCCCTCAAACTTGCTTGACTGTCTCGTGAGAAATGATATCACTATTTTAACTCCCAGGAACGCGTGTTGCATATCTGCCCAAGTGAAGGCAATTTTCACAGGATATATAAGATGAGGCTAGGGTTGAAGTAATTAATTTGTAGACGCATCTAGGACTTCACGTCTATGTTTGACCATGAGTACGGCCCTGCTTTGCTCTTCAGACACCCTCGTGAAAATCTGTGGCTGAATTAGCGGGAGGGTATGAATTTGACCGATATGAATCCATTGGCGTGAACTGATCGACACCGATTCAATCGACAAATGAATAATGATTATTAAGCCGGTGTCAGCTTGATCGACATGAATCAATCGACGTGCATCGCTCGATTTGAATCGATCGAAAAATACAAACGTGAGTACGTGACGAAATCCGTGAGTGAATCCTTAAACCCATGATTCAATCGATTCACCCTTAAATCGATCGGCAAAAGCAATAAGTCAATCGACAAATCCGTGAATCAAGCTATACACCGTTAAATTGATCGACAAAAGCAAAAAGTTGATCGTCAAATCCGTGAATCGATCTGTACACGGTTAAATCGATCGACAAAGCAGTGTTGTTTTTCGGCCGATCCAAACCCTCTCAGCAAGTGGCCTTTGATGGCCGTTTCTTTTTCCCTGCCGCGGGTTGCACTGCTGGTCCGAGGGCTGCGAAGCGATGCGGTGCAACAGTGAAGATTTCACTTTCACCAGGACAAAAGAGGCTGTCGATGTCATCTGCCGGCGACCTTGCCTTCCGACGAAGACGTCTGTTTTGGACCCTTCGGAGGCCGCGACTGCCCCCGCCCCCGCCCACCCCCCGCCACTCATTGTGCCCCAATCGTCTTCATCTCGCTGCATTCTGTCGCCGTTTATTGCTTTATTATCCGCCCCGAGTCTTCTCAGTTGCCAAATTGTGCGGGAAACTTCACAATTTCACCGAGAAAAGCTGGTCACATTCATTTCGCCTGTGTATCGAGGAAGAAACTTCCGTTATAAGGAAAGACTGAACTTCATTTCGTACGTAACGTTGAAGTCTTGGGTTCTGAAGTTTTAGGGAGCAAACTTTATTTCAGATATACGCAGTCGAAGTCCTCTATGAAGAATAAGAGTCCCAGAATAGCAGGGTGTCTACAAGTCCGGAATTTCCGAAAAGTCCGGAAATAGCTCTGATTTTTTAAGGGCGGTCCGGAAGTACTGAAAAAGTGCGGAAATTTCGCAAGGAGTCCGGAATTTTGTTTCATTTTTTTGGCATTTGTGTCGCGATTTGAGCGATAAATTCAAATTTTTGACATTTTTCGAAATTCGTCAAATGTAGGTACTGAAAAAGTTCTGAATTTTTCTGTTGAGGAGGTACTGAAGTTTTTGGGAATGTCCTGAAAAAATTCTGTAAAAGTACTGATTTTTGGCCATCCTGTTTTAGTAGACACCGTGAATAGCTAATAAAATTCCGGTTATCTGAACAACACAGAAGTTTGGTTATTACGGGAAGTAAAACACAAAATAAATAGCCATTGGTTGACAGTTTCAAGAGAAAATGCCAGCCACTTTTCTTGAAGAACATTTTTTAAAAAAAAGAGTAGTGAATACCAACGTCTCGCAAT
Organism: Bemisia tabaci; assembly: GCF_918797505.1. Classification (NCBI taxonomy): domain Eukaryota; kingdom Metazoa; phylum Arthropoda; class Insecta; order Hemiptera; family Aleyrodidae; genus Bemisia; species Bemisia tabaci. The sequence continues at coordinate 45,870,239 of NC_092798.1, read as the reverse complement.
CGGAGGAATGCACTTTCCTAATCTCTTTATTGTTTTCTGCGCTAAATTCACCGCAAACTTTACCTAAATCAACACAAAATTTATGTTGGTTTGTGTTTCACTCCCTATGTTAACCAAAAGTAACACAAGAACACGAATATTTTTATCAGCGTGTTTGTGTGTGGCAACGGTGCCCTTGTTTTGTCAGGGGGCTGAGACACAATCAAGTGTGAGTTTTGTGATGGTAAACACTTATTAATTGGACGTATTTCTATCGAACAGAACTATGTGCATTAAGACATGAGCCCTGAGACCCATAAGAATACATGTATAACAGGGCTCACGTCATAATGCACATAGTTCTGTTTGACAGAAATACGTCCAATTCCGCCTCTGATTTGTTCCACTCCAGCCGCAGCCTGGATTTCGTGAAAAATTCGCCAGCGTCATATTTTTGCGTTCCGGGTGTCGATCCAGCTCTGATTTGTTTGTCTTCCAGCCTCTCGCCTTCGTTTCCCGGCGGTCCTTTTCAACCTTGCGCGCCTCGCTGCTTTCAAATCGGCAACCTTTTAAGGCCGCGAAGCCATTGAAAAGGTCCTGTTTTCGTGTTTCGACTCAGCTTGTCTCTTCGATTGTTTCGGTTTACAAAATATCAGGCGCTGGAGTGACTTTTACCAACACTCGGAACAATAAAGGAGGAATGATACGGATCTTTCGTTGCCTTTTCATCTTTGGAAAGCCCTGCGGTTCTGCGTATTCCTTTCTTCAACCTAATGAACATCGGAAATAGCTGCGAAATTAGGCCGTAAAATTAGTTGCCCTCATTTAGCTGAAAATAAAGCATGCTTTGATGTTTTCAATTCACGATTTCTGAATGAATTTCGTTCCGTCTCTCACCATGTTTCCCTCCATATTTATGTAAGTGAGATTGTCGCATCTTCAGTTAATATTACAATGAATTCAGCATGTGAATTGAGGACATTTTCGCTTTTGGTGAAAAATCTCTTCAGAAAATCCTTAAATTAAAGTAAAATGAGACTTAACGCTAAAATTCCAGTTTGATTTGACTAATCTGATGCAATCTTTTGAGCTTAGTTTTCTTTGGCTTTAATTTAGGGTTTTCGGAAGAGATTTTTCATAGATTGCTAAGGTATGCTCACACACTGTTGCATCTCTGTTTTTTCCAAGAATTGGAGGCAAAACTTGTATTTTAGCAAAATTTGTTCGATATATCGATGTTTGTTCACGTCCCTCCAATCACCTTAACCCTTTACGGCACGAATTAATGTTGTATCTCAGATTCTGGGGGACATAAATCTATTTTGTAGCTTGCATTTAAAACATAGGGTACCGCATTTTTTTTCACAATTTTAAATTTTTGAATTAGTTTGCTCAAAAGAGAAAGGACCAATAAAAATTTGCAAAATCATGCCACAGAGGAAATATTCAATTTTTAAGAACCCCAAAAATATGTTTCCACGAATTCGTAACTCTATGCCATAGAGGGTTAAGGAACATATTTCCAGTCGCAGCTCTTCGTGCGAATAGTTTCACACCTAGTGGCTTAAAAATTAGTCGGAAACCGTCATTAACCTGAAACGCGACAAAATCGGTGAACCGACGGCGACAGAAAGAATTTGAGTGTTTGCGCTGCGATAAGTGCTCTGTGGCGCACCGCGGCGACATTATGGTGGCGCTCGGCTGATTTTAATATTCTCCCGCCGGGTAAACAAACAGGAGATCGCTGTTTGTGTTTACACCGATTGATTCCAGCCAACGTCACTTCCACCGATGAAGCTCAGAGGGGACTCAGGAAACTGGGAACTGAACTGAACGTTCTTTAGTATTTTCTGAGTGTTTCTCTTGTGAAGGGCTCGGGATTAAAATACGGCAGACTGATTCGAGTTTTGAAACGAGTCTACTTCGGATCATAGTGAGGCGTTTTTCTGAGCGGAGAGTCCAACTACTTTTGTTTTAATCTTTTTTAACGGAAACCTAGTGTCAAGAAATGAATCGAAAAATCGATAGCGATGACCTGTCGGACTTGGGCGGATTTCTCCGATAAAATATCTATTTTAAAGAGAATAAGTAATGGTATTTTTAGTTGATATGGCCAGGCATACTTGAATAAATCTGTTTTGATCAATTTAAAGATATGTAATAACGTTTTCCAGAAAAGTCTTGTGTAATGAGGAGACATTTAGCAACGTTTGAATGTGTTTACCTCGTTTCTCCTCAGCCAGTCAATAATAATGAGCCGCGTTAAGCAGAAAGGAATCAAGCTAAATCAGCTATTGCGAAATTTCACCGAGAAATTCAATTTTTTCTGTAAAAAGGGTTCTGCGGATTTTTGCTCAAATTTTAGGGAATTTTCTTCATAGTACGAAACAAATTCCTTAAAAAGTTCAAAGAAATCCGCACAAACGTTCTCCTGTAAAAAATGAAATTGGCCGGTTAAATTTGGCAGTATCTGAAATGTCTTGGCTCATTTCTGTTAAACGCGGTCCAATTGGACGTATTTCTATCAAACGGAACTATGTACATTATGACGTGAGCCCTCTTATGCACGTATTCTTATAGGTCTCAGGGCTCATGTATTAATGCACGCAGTTTCGTTTGACAGAAATACGTCCAATGGAGGCGCGGCGCGACGGCCGGTGGAAAAACTGGTGAGCTTTTGACGAATCGGGGTCGCGACTGGAAGGTGGCGATTGTTTCGTCGCTCGGCGCTTTAGTGAATGATGGGAGAGAAGATAAACTTTGAACAAGAGCGTTTTCAGGTTGCGGAAAGGGAGGAGGGTGGCAAGGGACGATTGCTCGTTCAACTCGGGCAAGCGATTCTTTTTGAATCCAAACTCGTTTGATGCCGTATCCGGCTCTAGTTTCAAAAGCGATTTAGTTACCTGCGCCATTGCCTCCTTGTCCAAAAAAAAGAGAAAAAAAAGAGAGAGAGAAAAATCATAATTTTTTTTGTAAGGGTAAGAAAAAAACGAGAGAGAGAGAGAAAAATCTTAAGCTTTTTTGTAAGGGTAAGAAAAAAACGAGAGAGAGAGAAAAATCTTAAGCCTTCTTGTAAGGGTCCTGTCATTGGAAGAAACAAATTCTTCAACCAAATTTTTCCTAATTTCATGCAACAATGTCCATCCACGAAAAATAAATTCAATGCTGCGTATTTTGAGCTCCCATTTGAGCGGGCTTCACCTATATAGTAATTATTCACAAAAATTATAAATCGCGTCAAAAGAGTCCGACAATCGAATGTCCATCCGTTGCGCATCAGATATTCTCGGACGCCATCTTGGCTAAACCCATCGGCTAAATGCACTCTGAAGGATGCTCAAAATACACAACTTTGAACTCTCTTTTTGTTGGTTAATAATATATTAATCGGGGAAAAATATCTGTGAGCTGCGTCCAAACCTGATTATCTTATTCCTAGGTTGCAAATTCTACGCCTAAAATTATTTTTCTCCCACTAAAATAAACGAGCAATGGTCGCTTTAAATTTCACTGATTTTTCACTATAGAATGCATCAAAAATTTGTGAAACATTCAGTAAAATTGTCCATTGATTCCCGAATAAAAATGCTAACTTTTAACGGAGTTTTTGCGACGTTGAAATATAAACGTGCAATATACGAGCTATTAACGAGAAATATTAACGATGAAATATAATAAACTGAAAGACACCGTTTCGTCAAGGAAACGACAAATTGTGGGGAAGAACTGGATTTCAGACCTTTCTGACGTAAAGGCGTATCTCAATTTCCACGTGAGCTCTGCTGTCCGTATAACGCTATGCTTTTTGCGGCTCATGTGAAAATCAAACGCCAAAGACGATAGTGTGTGACAAGTGTGTGCAACAGTCCCACTCAAGAAAATCGCCACTTTCCCCCGAAACGTGGCAACGGCGGAAGGTGACGAGCGGGGAAAGCTCGGCGGAGCTTCGGGAATCAAAGGGCGGCCTCGGCGGGCGTAATTACACTTTTTTCGCGCGTAATTTGACGGGCCTTTGTTCCGGCCCCGCGAGCGCAAACAACGCCTGATTTAATCACACTGCGAAAACATCGACGAGTAAACTGCCATTAAAAAGCTTGACCCGCGGCCTTTAAGCAAGCCTGCGGCCACGTCACGGCGCGGCGGCGTCACGGGTCGCTGACGAACAACTCCGGTTTGAACAGATGTCCACCTCGCCCGCTCATGACGTTATTTCGGGGCGCTCCGGGATTGAGACATACGTATGCAAATGGACTAGATTTTGCGATGGAAAAACACTATCTCTAGCCTCATTTGGACCGCGTTAAGCAGAAACGAACCATGCCACATCAGCTATTGCCAGATTCAATCAGTGGCGTGGCGTGAATAATCGATTATCGATATCTCGCCATTTGAAGCTATGGTAAAGAATCGATTACTAAGGTGTTCGCTGCGAACACCCTGATAATCGATCTTTTTTCATAGGTTTAAATGGCATAACAATCGATTTATCGCAATTCATGCCACGCCACTGGATTCAATCGGGCACACTGGAAAAAAAAAAACACATTGGATCTAGAGTCCAGACTCTTAAAAACATCGACAAGAAAAAGTACTCTTGATTCAATCAGAATCAAGCTCAAATCAAGAACCAAGCCTCTTAATTTGAGCGGATTTCTTTTTGATTCGAGCTTAAATCCGATTGACCCAAGAGTCCTTTTTCTTATCAATGTTTTCAAGAGTCTGGACTCTAGATCCAATGCGTTTTCTTCCAGTATAGCTCAATTTTTTACATAGAAAAGGTTTTTCGGATTTTCGTGGAAATTTCGGTGAATTTTCTTCAAAGTGCGAAGCGAACTACCGCAAAAGTTTCAAAGAAATCCGCACCCAAGTTTTCTAGTCAAAAAGTGCATTGCCCAGTTTAATTTGGCAATAGCTGATGTGGCTTGGTTCCTTTCTGCTAAACGCAGTCCATAAAAACGTCATATCGATGGTGAAACTGCAGAAATGCATATCTCGTTGCAGACTTCCTGGCATACTATATTTTCAACGATAAAATTGCCAAGCGTCATTTCCTGGAAACGCCGGTGATTTTTTTTCTCTGTGTGACGAATATTTTTTGAAAATTTCAAGACATAATGTTGGCTTTCTTCTAAAAATAAAGTAGGAACTGTAGTGTTGAAACGCTGCAATCGAGATTCGTATTTTTGCAGTTTCCCCGTCGAAATTGATGGCCCAAGTGCGAAACCATGTATCTACATCGCGGCGTTACAAAATTTCTTCTCTTATTTTATTTTTTCGAAGAGAAAGAAGCAAATTCTTGGATCAATTCAATCCTTTTGCCCTGCACACGAACTCAACCATTCATAGTAACAGATTTTGCTGAAATATGCTCGAATGCATGAAGATTCTCTATTCCTCTCATCAAGAACGTTCGCTTTTCGTTTCGCAAATCGCGAGGTGGGAAAAAACTGCGGGTTGTTACTCGAGTCAAGTACAATTTGTCTCGAGAGTCTTCAGCGCAGCACCCGCGATTTTACGGCTTGATACAAGTTCCTTTCCACTTTGCAACTCTTCAGAACAGAATTATTCTAATTGAGAACTGTCAAGTACAATACTCTTCGCCTCGCGAAAGTCGCTTCTTTTTTCAAGAACTCGGATCATCCGAAATATGAGGTGCCGTTCCTGCTCTAATGAAACAGCTTTGAATATTCGCAGAGTGCACTGAAAATTGTTCGTCTTGATGTATTATTTTAACTAAAAACGTCGACTCATGTCGACAAAATTCGGTTTTCAAAATTTGGAGTTAAATCCGTGCAGATTCAATTTAAAGTCAATTATTTTGAGTCAAAGAAACGTTGTTTGTTATCGTTTTTTTTTAAACTTAAACTTAACGAGAACAAAACGACGCTTTTTTATCTCATCAAAACTGACTTTAAGTCAAATCCGCACGGATTGAACCCCCCCCCCCCCCCAAAAAAAATTGTCGCCAAGAAACGACGCTTAAAGTAAAAATAATATCTCAAGAAATTTATTTTCAGTGTATATCAAAGAACGTGATCGGTTAATAGTAGTCGAGATCCACAACTTCCTCACTCCAGTGGATGTTGCCGGTAGTTTGCAAACCCCCAGTGAACAAATTCTAAACCATACGATTCAGAAATGCGGGAAGAAGAAGTATAGATTAGTTTGCCTTTTAAGTGAACAGAAACATTTTCCTCTTTATAAACATGGTAGTTAAGGGCACACTCATCGAACATGTACTGAAATCCGTAACTTTAGTTAGGTTACGATCGGACAGGCAACTAAACTAACTCCGTGGCAATGCTGAGAGTATCACTAAAAATTGAAGGCGCTCAAAGCCCGAATTGTGCTTTGAAAACCATTACTCATCGAATCTTTATTTCACCGATGCTTATCATTGCACGTTATCGAAACAAAATTTAAGCAGCTTACAAATTTCCGGAGATACCTGATTACTTGCGACATATAGGTACATCTGCACCAAAACACCCCAAAAAAAAGAATGGAAAAAAAGCATATAAATCTGTTTGGAGTAAAACGAATAGAAATGTCTCAGGTATTTCAATTCAACTTGATGAAGTCGTAAATCTTCATATTTAAACAGTGTAAATGTTCATTTTATGTCATGTCATATTTCGTTTCAGAGAGTTACTGCGCCAGTCTCCATGATTTTTCCAGCTTTTGGCAGACCATAATTTCTAAATTGTTTTTCAAATTTTGAAATATAACTCGAGAAGTAGCCCTTCAGGGCGCGATGCATTCCCTGAGTGTTGGGTCGCGTAGCGGCTACCAAGTACTTCCCCAGTTCTAAATAATCGCGTGAAATATATCCATTTGCGGAAGCCTAGCCAACTGAGGCCTATAATAATTTATCAATTTATCTCTTTAAAGTATGAGGTAACCCAACTGCGATCTCCGCACCAGCGAACAAACGCACTGATAAGAAAGGCGTGAAAGCCGGCGCGACGCCGCCAATACCATCAAAACCCCGCATTTTCCACGTTAAGTAACGCGAGAGAAATCATAATTTTTTCGCACGATCCGGCAACTCTCGACGGGACGTTAACGCCGACCTTGGCGCCTCTCCGTTTCGCAGCGGCGCTCAAAAATGCGCCGTTATCCGAATAATTAATTTAACGTTAATCGAACGATTAAAATGGGAATCGGGTAATTAGATAGCCGCTCAAAACGGTGGCCCGCACGTACGCTAAACTCGCGTAACTCTCATGGAAAATTGAATGGAGAAACGTGGTTTTGTTCGGTTACGGTCGCTTATCATCCCTGTGTTTTACGCCGCTATCACGGGCACGCATTTGAATTTATTGAGCTTGTCATTTCCGCGTTGAGATTTCATTGTTATTATATGGTGTAGGTTTCCCCGTAGCGGTTGTTATCACTATCACGTGGGGTTTTTTTTTTTTTTTATCGAGGGCGACTTTTGGAATTATTCATTTCGTTATTGGTAATTAAGTGAGGGTAAATATTATTGGTTTCTATCGTAAGTGGGCTCATTTATGATTAAAGGCCTGGGGAAATGCCTGCTTTATATTATTAATATGAGTTTCTCGCCCGACAATGAGTTTCAACGCTTGGCTCGCACTCTAATGATTAGTCTTTATGGAATTCTTATACTTCGTCGTTCCCTTACCAAAGAACGTAATTCCATTCCAACGTTGCCTAAATTTCCATTTCAAGTTGCATTTTTACCGTGAGAATCTCGGGTATTCATCATTGAAAATTTCACTGATTTTTCTTCTGATCTCGTGAAAAAATTAGAAAAATCGTTGACAAAAATTGTACGTGCATGTCCTCGTAAAAAATTGAATTGTTTGAGTCAATCTTGCAACCTCGGAATGGAGTTACGTTCCCTTGTCCGGAAAACGATAATTCGGACTGCATTTTGCAATTTGGAACTATAAATTCTGGCACATCTGAAAAAACACTTATGTGCATAGGGAAACTAATGGCTCATACGTTGTTTTTAAACCGGGCTAGAATTTATAGTTCCTAATTGCAAAATTCAGTCCATTTGTCTGTAACTCGTTGATGTAAATATGTTTAAGAATTACAACTGGATAGGTCACTACTTTTTCCTCCGATTACCCACAAAAATCAGCACGATTTGAGGGTAAAAATGGCTCATTCATACTCCTGTGAGAAGTTGAATCGTATATAAAGTCAATTTAGCAGCTATAAAATCGATTTACGCTCTTTCGGGGGAAAATAAAAATTTATGGACGTTTTAATTGAAAATTTCAGGAACACAAGATTAATCGCGAATACAATTCCCTATATAATTCTGAGAAAGAAATTCCCAATTTTTTCGGGAAACTCTTACTTTATCAGAAAAAATTTGGCACCGGCTAAAAATGACTCATTCATACTCCTGTGAAAAGTTTAATTGTTTAAGTCAATTTCGCAGCCTTAAAATCGAGTTACGTTCGTTCGGGCGGAAAACGACTATTTTTGGACGTTTTAATTGAAATTTTCAGGAACACTTCAATCGCGAATAAAATTCTCTTGAAAATTCTAAGACAGAAATTCCCAATTTTTCCAGTAAACTCTTACCTATAGGAAATTTGGCAACGGCTAAATATTCATACGACGTTTTCCATCTCAGCCCGGCAAAATACTACCGTGCTAAAGAAAAACGACGTATGACCCTCCAGGCGTTGCCAAATTTCAATTTATATAAAACGAATCTCCTGGTGAACTTATGAATATATTTCTTCCCAATTTTTCAGATAATTTTTTCCGCAATTTCACCTAAAGTTCCTGAAAATTTCAAGGGAAAAAAACACAACTTTTCTCAAAAATAAACATTTTACCGAAGGAAATTTGGCAACTATCGAATGTTCATACGGGGTTCTTCCTTAGCCCGGCAAAATACCTTTCACCATCGACCTCCCCTTCAGGTCGTTTGAGCGGCAACCCCTGAGATAAGGAACACGAACCCGGGGCGAAAGGACGAAACGGAAAGTACTTGCAACCGGAAACTCGACTTAAACGGGCGTCGTTAAAACAATTTGTTCCTGCGAGTTTGGCGGCCCGCGAACTCAAACGCGGTTAAACTTTTGAGCTACGGCCCTTAAATCTGTTGTAATTATTAAGGGACCCGCGGCAATCCCCAACTCTTTGAGGAGGCGTGCTCTACGGCTCGGGCTCATGAAGACATGGGCTCCCGTGAGACCATCGCAATATTTCCGTGATTACGAAGAAGGCCGTATGAGCCTTCAGATGTTGCCAAATTACGTACGATAAAATACGGATTTTCAGGGTAACTTGTGAATATTTTTCGTCCAATTTTTCAGCAAATTTTATTCGTAATAAAATTGAAAATAATCATAAATTTCGAAGATAACTATTGCTGTCTTCCATCAATAATTAACATTTTATCGAAGAGGATTTGGCAGCTTTTAAGTGTGGATACGGCGTTCTGCCGTAGCGCGGAAGTTCTGGCGCATCAACGTTGAAAGTTTAGTCTTTAACATAAACGAAATGAGTTAACGCTACTAAGAATCAGGACCATCAAAAGATGTTGCATGCCCTGTTTTCGCCCTCATAATGTCATAGCTGTGTCAAGATACATGGTGGGCTTTTTAACTCTAGAGAGAATGTCTCCGTATGTAGTTTCAAAATAGCCATCCAAAAAGTTTCAGGGTTGCCATACCGTCCGAGAAAAGCCGTTGATGTTTAAATTTTGGAAATACCTGGGAACATTTTCTGCAGCAACAGCTAAAACAAAGACTTCTTCATATCTATTACACATTTATTTCACTTATCTCTCCCTCTCCATTTGGATAATTCTGTTTAATGTGATGCCTTAGAGCCTTTGAGAACGATTCGAAATTTGATCTATCAGTTTTGGTATTCCCTGGATTTTAGAACATTTCCCCAAAAAAGTCCGAATACTATAGTATGTAAGGTATTCGCACAAAATCTTTAATCGATATATATTTGAAAATAACTCCAAAATATGTCATAAGTGAATATCACATGTCGTTTTGCCTTCCGATTTACGATATCCTCTCGAATCGTGGCAAAATCACATATTTTCAAAATTATACTCGCTTGAATCGTTTGTTATTGAATACGCGATGCTCCTGAGTAAGGTGCTACTTTCGATGGCTGGAAAAAAGTAAAAAAAGAGAGAGAAATAAAGGGGGAAATCCAGAAATTATTAAATTATTAAGTGACTGCCGAATCTTTGTCACAGTTCTGCGGATTTACTTTAATTTATAGTGTCCAAGTCCAAACAATGTGTATTTTCAGGGCTGTTTTGCAAACAACCCAAATTAGAGCCGCAACACAGAACAGATGCAATTTCAGTGACGTGGGCGTGTGGGTGAAGGGTTGAGGGTGGGTTGATGTTGGTTTGGAGGGAAGGGGGGTTACATATGAAGACAAGTGATGCGACAGGTGGACTGCAACAGCAGTGGAAAAAAAGTAGCTCCAATTGACAGCTCTGCCTTGCAACCGTCTTTCATTTATTTTTCACTCGTGTCGTGTGGTTTATTTCAAAACTACATATTGTGACAGCCTTCACGCAGGTGATTAACGTTCTCCTGCAAGGAATAAATCAGTGAAACGAAGTGTTGATGGTTACGATATGATTTAAGGACGTATTAATGCAGAGAAAAATTCATAATGAGTGAAAACAATCCGATAGAGGTGAATTAATACAACATTGGACGATGGCAAACGACAGTGACGTGGCGTGAATTGCGATGTATCGATTGTTATGACATTTAAACCTATAGTAAAGAATCGATTATTAAGGTGTTCGCTGCGAACACCCTGTTTATCGATCCTTTTCCATAGGTTTAAATGGCGTAACAATAGATGTATCGCAAAGCACGCCACGGCACTGACAAACGAACGATGACTCTTCTCCTCGTTCTAAAGCGAAGTGGGTAAACTTATAACAATAATGCTTTCATTAGTTTTATCTAATACAAAGTTAGAAAATGTAGACTTAGTAGTTGCTTTAAGGGTATAACAAAGGGACTAATAAGGGAGGCTTCCAATGGGTTGAATAATATTAGCCAAAATTAGACTTAAAAATTTTCCTCGAGGATTTGTTTTTAAAGTGCTCCTCTATCAGCTCCAATAAGATGAAGCAAACGGAAAAAGAATTGGGGATATGATGGGAAAAGTCTACGTTTGGAAACAAATCCCCACCCCCATCATTTTCGAGATAAGGAGGTCGTCTCGTGGCGTGCGACGACAATCGTGCCAAAATGAATAGTTATGGCGTTTAATGGCATCATCAAAAAGTTGGGAACGATCTTGCATAGGCGAGTGTCAAATGGGTCCGAAAACGCTTATTCTTCGCTTAGCACGATTCCAAATCGCTGGACTTCGGTGACACACCGGGGTCGAAACGACAACTCAATCTCTGTCGTTTTAAGGAACAATGTCGCATGAACATTTGGCGTATAGCCTCTCCGAGAATAATAAGTGGCAATTTCAAAGGAAAAACAATGAAAATATTTTTCACGATTGAATAAATAATTGTTGGTGAATTGGCAACATTCTGAGACACATAATGCGTTCTTTCCTATAGCGCGCCAGAGAGCGCCATCGAGAATAATTGGGAACGATAACACTTGAATGAGAATCGGGAGACCCGAAAAATTGTCTATTACCTCGAGAGGGTTAATGACATAGATTTGATAACTCTGGTTTATCCTTTAGCTTCCCTTCCCGCGCCCTCTTCTTCACAGCTGACATTGAACCGTTCAGTTCGCACGACGACCTCTGAAGAAACATGAAAATCAGAGAACGAAAATATTTCTCCGGATCCGATTTTTTCACCAATTTGAATATGTTCTCAGTGCGTATTGTTGAACTATATCCTAGAGATTAACAGGCAATCACTCCAGAATTTACGGATTTCCGTTTTTGAGAATCGATCGGAAGCACCAGAGATAGTCGTCAAAGAACTGAAAGAAATTCGAGAGAAAAAAACTCCATTTCGGAAGACGTCAGATACCGAATTTACTGTAGACATTACGCGGCAAATCGCGCAATCAATATCATCATTTCATCTTGTTTTGCTCGGTGTTATAAACTATCTGTAAATTGCCGTGCTAAGTAAAAACGCCGTGTGAGCCTTCAGGAGTTGTCAAATTACCTTCGATAAAACACAAATTTCCAGGTTAACTCATAAATATTTTTCGTCCAATTTTTCTGATAATTTTGCTCACAATTCCACCGACAATCCCTGAGAATTTCAAGAAAAAATATTCATAAATTTCCTCAAAAATGAAAATTTTATCCAAGGAAATTTGGCGACTCTCAAATGTTCATACGGCGTTCTTCCCTAGCACGGCAGTAAAGCGGTGCCCGGTATATCGCCGACAGAAACAAAACCCGCGCGAACAAGAAGAGGGCGGGACAAACAAGTATCCGTAGTCATTTATTTATCAAATATTTGCACAGTTGCGGTCGGGTCTCATCTGCAGAGCCCGATTTCTATTTCCTTTTTTCAGCTTCATCGGGCTCCGTTGTACAGTTCAATGCCAAATGCAGATCCCTAAATCCGAACACAACGAGTTTTTTCCCGAAAGGAACATGAGCGTTTTTTAGATGAGCCCCGAAACACGATTATTCCGGCGTTGCCCAAGGCTCATCCGGGATATTGGCGTGTTCCCTTTTGGAAACAATTTGCTCAACTGCCTTCAAACCAAACAGAGTTGGCTCGACACCATGACCTAACTCCATCCGACCCGATAAACAACTTTAAACGACAGTTTATGTAGTGGTTTCCGCTCGGTTCAGTGACTTTTAATCCTGCCCAAAGCGCACTTTATTTCAAGCAATCATCGTCAAGAAACCCTCGTTCAATTTGATTATCAGACAGTCACTATACAATTTTTCACTAGGGGTTGATTCTTTTAGTATTGCGTCGAAAGTAGGGGTAGGCGCAGGTAGGAAGAGAGAGGCGTGGAAACGCAATTTCGATGAGTATTGGTAGTAAAACTATTCTTGCGGGTTTTTTTAGCCTCGAAAGGAATCTTTAATTTAAAAGAAATCTCGTTTTAGAATCCCATCATGGATGCACGAATTCACTGCAAAAAAAAAACTCCGGCCGTGGAAGCCGTGCTTACGGACTATAAATGTACATACCGTCCGCGTTCCGGGCTCAGAAGCCGAAAGCCCAGAAGGGTCGGTATGCCCATGCCCATACCCCTCGTGAACTTTTTTTTTTTTCAATGTTGACACAATAGTAATTAAGTAGAGTTGTATCTGACAGTTCTGCAAATTTTTGTTTCCAGTGATTTTGAAATCTAGAAATATAAACTTATTTTGTCGAGAGGAAAGGAAAATAAAAATATTATACGTGGTTATGATGGAAAGTAATATCTTAAATTAATAAAATAGAAATATCAAATTTTCAGATTTTGAATGTTTAATTTTATACATACATTGAAAACGTTTGTAGAAACGAGATTTTTAAATAACATGTTTAAATGCAGTTTTGCACTGAATGTTCTTTATTATGCCATAGTGTCATCGTGTCCATATATTTTCTATATTTCTTTTCGTAGTTCATTTTCTGGTTCAACGACTTAAAGTATTTCAGAAAATATTAAACGATAGACCTAAATACAAACTGGCCTAATTTCAGCCATCCACGGAGACCGCACCATAAAAAGCACATGTGCTCTAAATTAAGGACCTGGAGGGAGTGGAATGCTCTCATATTTTATTTGACCTAATTTCTTTAGGCCTTTATTACGGGTCCTCTCACTCCCTTGGATTTCAACAGCCTTTATTATTAAAGTAACCTAAAATATTCTCACCTGTGCCTCATTTATATCCCATCTATTTTCGGTGTAAGCATCAGCTTGACCTCCTCTTCAAAATTTTGCTGCTTGTTTAAAATTGTTTACGAAAATTGCTGTTTGTTCAGAGTAGCAAAATGTTCAATGTTTTGGTATTGGGTGAAAATTTCATATAGGGAACATATCAGAGTGGAAAAAATCGAAAAATCAAGCTCATCATTTTCCGTGGAAGTTGCGTTTTCTCAAGTCAGGGCGATTTCTGCGATCTGAAAACATATGAGGGGCTTGGAGGACAAGGCGCATAGGTGCAGTTTCTGCTATTTCAAGAAATACTCGTTTGAAGTTTCGAAATTACATGGCTCCTTATGGTGGAAAGAAAAATCAAACTGACCTTTCGATGCTTAAAAATTGGAGTTCAAGATCGAATTTTTTACAGAATACGCATCAAGACTTGGTTTACTTGACATCATAAATATCTCAATTTTTTCAAAAACTGCACTTACGCGCCTTGTCCTCCAAGCCCCTCATATCGTCGTCTCCGGTACGATGGAACCTAACTCCATTTCAAGGTTGCCAAATTGGGTCAAACAATTAATTTGTTTTACCGAAATGTACCGGTGCAGTTTTATCCAAAATTTCCCCGATTTTTGCATGAAACGTGAGGAAAAATCAGCGAAATTTCCAGTTAGAAATGCTCAAGATTCTCCTGGTTAATGTGAAATTTCCTAGGGTAAATGGGCCTGTTGCAAACTTTTGCTAGAGCAAAACTAAGAGTTGTTTCTTATAGATAATGCCTCAAAAATCACGATGAGCGCATCGGCAAACTCTGAAATGCACTCATAACTTCACAAACTGCGTAAGAAATTTGCGGTTTTTTGAGCTTCCCGCTTCAAAAACGATACTACGGCACAGGTGAACATTTTGTAAGAGGAGTCGTTCCATTGTCGGCAATAATCATCATAGCCGACGCCAATCCGCCAAAACACGTTTGATGGGACGAGATAACACCTGAACTGGATTAGACCAGATAACAATCGGTGTGTTAACGTTCATATTTTCCACGCCCGAATTGATTGACCTTGAACTCTCCTTGAATTACGCGCGGAACTGCGTGCAAGCGTCGGCCATGATGAATATCGCCGACGATGGAGCGACTCCTCTAACAAAATGTTCACCTATGCCGTAGTATCGTTTTTGAAGCGGGAAGCTTAAAAAAACGCAAATTTCTTACGCAGATTGTGAAGTTATGAGTGCATTTCAGACTTTGCCGATGCGCTCATCGTGATTTTTGAGGCATTGTCTATAAGAAACAACTCTTATTTTTGCTCTAGCAAAAGTTTGCAACAGGCCCATTCAGCAACAATGTAATGGAGTTACGTTCTTTCGTGAGGGAAACGACGATATGTGGTCCCAATTTTTTTTTTTTTTTTTTTTTTTTTTTTTTTTTTTTTTTTTTTTTTTCACGCAGTTTTTCCTATTCAAATTTTAGGTATTTCAGGTGAGAGAAAGGGAAGTATTAAAAAACGACGAAAACGCCTAACTCGGTTTATAAACGCCCACTAAATTATAACGGATGATGCGACGCGAAAGCTCGAGCAATCAAAATCCTCCCTTCGGCCCGTCGACAGAAAGCGCGGGAATAAACCTGTCGTTTATATTACGATCGGAACGTAAACCTCCCTTAATCTCCCTTTTTTCTCTCCGCCCCGTTACGCTGCGCCTTGCGGGTCCCGTAAACTCCCCCGTCCCGCGCCCTATGCTCCGCGCCTAGGCGATTGTTTTTATGTTTTTAATACATCCCGCGCACATTCGGGGATGTTGATTTACGAGTCCCGAAATCTCCCGAAAGGCGGAATGCGGGGGCAAAGTCCCCCCTTCCTCCCTCCCCCTCCGCCACCCCTCCGCCCCGATTTTGACAGCTTTTGAAATAAACCAATAAAAGACGCCGGGCTACGAAAACACATTATTCATCAGTTTTATGTGAAACGGAGAAACGGCGGGAAAGCTTGGCCCTCCTAAGGAAGAACGGAGTATGGCCTTGTTGGCGGTGCCAAATTTCATGAGGAAAATTGGGACATTTCGAGATAACATGCGAATTTTTTCCGTCTTAATTATTCTGATAAGATAAGTTATTCAGATCGGTTAATATATGCGATGCAACTATTTCAACGTTTAAGGAGCGCAAACTGCATACCCATCGAATTGAAGGAAAACTTAGTCATCCTAGTTTTCTGCGGATGAGTTTCGTGATACAACAAATTTAACCCTCGAGTAGTTCAAACTGCATATCAACTAAAATGAAGGAAAACGAGATTTACTTCCAGTCCTATGCCATTTTAGCGGCTCTGGTGCTTGCACTAGAGCTGCTATTCCGGACGGTCCCAGCTGGGGAGTATCAATGCAGCATGTTACATTGTAGAGACCGCGCGTTGGTTGATGGGAATCGGCGCCATTTTCGGCTATGTTCCTTGTCATGACTTTATTTTATTGCATACTGTTTTATTGTTAGTCAATGCTATGTTGTGTATTGTATTTTTGGAATCATGGTGATACAGTCAACAATTCAAAACTTGTTTGTGCTTTTATCTCGTGATGGAAAAAATGTACTTTACGTTCAAAATTTGAAAATTTGAATTTTAAAGTTTTCGCGGTTAAGGAAGCTTTAACCACTGGTTGGAGCTTCCTAGTCATTTACTCGATATCAGCTGATAGCAAACAAAGGTTACCAGGGAAACCGTAAACGTCTAACAACTATCGTGGCCATTGGGGCGATTATTGAAATGATATCGACTTTATGTCGCCGCTTACGACAGGACATAGCCCTATCTTAACTGTGTAATATATCGCAATTCGATATTGTTTTGATTTTTAAAAGGAGCAATTCATTCATACAGTTCCGATTAGTTTTGGCGAACGGGCCCTTAGCCTGCTTAGTACGTATAATCCCAAAACGCAGGAAAATAGATTGTAGGAAAATATTTGCATCGGAAAATCGTAACAATTTTCCCCTAGATGTCTTCCATTCCGGGTACATATTTATTGAAAACGGCGACTTTTTCAACAGTCCTATTTTTATCTACAACATCTAAGTGGCCCTTCATAATCATTTAATTTTGGCCCCTGGCCAGAAAAAGGTTCGGAAATTGCAGTGATTTTGCCGAAAATGCTGAAGTAAGTAAAGAGCCATGCACAAATTCGCCCGTTTTGGGCCCTCGAAATTGGGGTCGGTGTGAGGTATTTTTTCATCTATAGGGTGACCCTTTACACATAATAAAATTTCAGATTGAGTATACGCACCGTTTTTGAAATATGGGGGGGCAAAGTCCCCGATTTTTACTCATATTTGCAGGTATTTTATAGTCGAACTTCGGCTGCTACAAGGTACCGGATGTAGATATTGAAGCGCGGTTTGCGGTGATTTGTCAAGCTATTTCTGGATTATTTTTTCACATCTTTTACAAACCCGCAAATGGTTTTTCGGGGGGGGGGGGGGAGCTTTATTCATACTATCATGACCGTTCGTATACGTCTTACTGGCATTAATTGCTTCGTTCTCGACTCCTCTCCACGCCGTAATCATGATGGTATTTTCTGTTAGGAATCTTTCTTCTTCTTTATATTTGACCAATTCTAATGTTGTCTCCCCCTTTCTCCCTTTTTAACCTCCCCCCCCCCCCAATTCTAAACACTCCCTCTCAAGTGTATATTCCTGTGCGGCAGATATGAAGGTGTTATTTGTGGGGAATTATTTTTCTGTCTTTATGGTTCATAAACTTTGACCCCACCTATTTCCTCCTTCCCCCCTTTACCCCTGTTTCACCCCCCCCCCATTTCCACCGTACCTTACTCGAAGTTGTCTGCTCAACTAGATCATTCAACAACCTCTTTGACAAGTTGCAAAAACTTTTCGTTAACAATAGTGTCACACGGTACTAGGAATATTTACTATTTAACGAACCTTATATTTCCCTGACTCAGTCCTAAATTATAGAAGTATGCGTTACTTTTCCAGCAATCCAAAAAAACAATTATACAAAAAACCAATACCTACACTTTCAGATATAAAAATGCAAATTTTTTGCAGCCTCGCTAAACGACTTATCAACCAGAGATTTTTTAGGAAGCGGACCTCCAAAGAGCTTTCAAAATTAAAAGTATACAACAAGTGATAATGCCATGTATTCGCCATATCAAAGCCCAATACACATTTATACACCGGCTACGTAAATCTGCTAAGTTACAAAACATGAATCGACAGTTGTCGGATTGTACATCAATGACAAAATGTGTCTAGGCCCTCATTCTTGACTACAACTACTGCCCCCAGAGCCGCTCTCCGACGCCAATGCGTTGGAGCTTCCTGCTTGTTTCTATTCAAACTTCAATCCAGAGCTATTCGCAGCTCGTAAATATTGCAATTTGTTGCCCTGTATTGATCCCAACATCCTAACATGATCTGAACCGTATACGCCTTTCAGTTTCATGTCGAAAGTTGAATAAGCCGATTCTTCGACCTAATCTGCTTGCCAACTGCTTCCATTGCAGTTTTTTCCTCCGTGATCAATGCCTTTTTTGCTAGTATACGGTCATCATTTCATTTGCAGTGAATCCTACAGTGTCTGAAACTTAGTCGGGGGCCCATCGATAACTTTTAAAAAGTAAGTCTTTCATCGCGGAAATCTGGCAACATTTGAATGCCTTTACGGCTTTCTTTTGCAGCACGGCAGAATTCGGAGGCGTGCGAGACCCGCGGGGTCGCATCGCGCGGCTCAGAGGGGAATTTCAATATACCGCGCCGTGGTTGATCTGTGGCGTACGGCGTATTGCATATCTCACCGGCGAATTTTTATCCACGCGCTTCAGATTGATCCGTGTATGGGAGATTCCTCCACGGGAGATATCAAGCGGCTTCCGCACGTGTATTTCAATCTTCATCTTTTTCTTTACCGCATTTTTACGTTCTAGATTCTCTACTCATTTTTCTAATCTCAAGTATTTCTTTGTGTGTTGCAGGTAAATGATTCTATTCAAAAGCGGAATTTCTTTCGCGGAGTTCTTTTCGTCACGCCCTGGTATGTTTCTACTCCAAATTCCTTTCTATTCCTACGTTTCACAACGACTTGCAAAGTGAAGAGATTTGTATTTTTCGTTTTAAGCCATTCGTGAAAGAGTACGGCACACTGGAAAAAAAACACATTGGATCTAGAGTCCAGACTCTTCAAAACATCGACAAGAAAAAGTACTCTTGATTCAATCAGAATCTAGCTTCAATCAAGAACCAAGCCTCCTAATTTAAGCGGATTTCGTTTTGATTCAAGAAAAATCGATTGAATCAGAATAATATCCGTTTCTATTCTTGTTCATTTTCTTCTCCCATTCCTTTTCCATCCCTTTTTTCCTCTCCCTCCTCTTTTTTCCACCCCTTTTCCCTCTTATTCTCCGTCTTCGTCTTTTTCTTCTTCTCCTCTTTCTTCTTATATTTTCCTCCGATTTCCAAGACGTCCCCAATTAACATTTGAACTACATTTTGCAATCAGGGATTACAATTTCTGGCTAAGTATAGAAATATACTCCCTATTGCGCATGTGTTGCTCAGTAAGGCAGGGAACCGGCATAATTTCTCACGGTAGTAAATCCATCCAATTTACGAAGCATCAGTTTGGGAGCTAGTTACAGAGCGCGAATCGCTGCGCAGCGCCTCCAACTTCCACGGCGAAAGAAGTTACAGTCGGGCGACTTCCCGGAAAAGCGAAAATTGCTGAGACTGCAGGATGACACCGAATTTGAATGATAATGCGACGAGGATCCCACGGAAAGACGACCGACCCAGTTTTCGAGCGAGAAAATTCCGCTAATGAATTCAAGAGCCTCCTTAGGGCTGGCGCCGAGACCAACCCTCTCGTCCTAAGCATGAACGTCGTAGGAACATTCAGCCGTTGCCAAATTTTCATCGATAGATGGATTACATTTTGCAATAAGGAACCACTATCTCTGCCTCTTCCATAAAAGCCCTTATCTGTACAGGGAAACCAATGGCGTTTATGTTCTTTCTAAAATGAGCCAGAAATAGCGGTTCCTTATTGCAAAACGTGGTCCAGATAATCGTCGCTCCACTCACGGTCGGGCGTTTGAAGGTGTCTAGTGAAAACCAGGTAATGTCAGGGAATGTTTCGTCTTAGGGGAATGTGGGAAAACGTCAGAGAATCCGCGAAAAATCGGCATGTCAGGGCATTATCTTTTGCAAGCGATTTTCGTTTCAGGAAAACGTTAGAGAAATCGAAAAATGCAGATTTTCCGGAAAATTTTTCGCGAATTTCACTCTCGCGGAGATTTCAACAAAAATTTCTGCTGATGTCTTTTGAATTTTAAAATTGAGACAAAATTATCTGGTCTAAGTGTAGGCACTATATTTTATGTTCTATTTATTACATTATGTTCCTAAAAAATCGAAAAATTCTCTCTTATACATTTTATGTCAACAGTGTTGAAAAATTAGGAATGTTTTTCCTTTTGTCGGGAATTGTTTTTTCCGTCTATCGGGTAATTTCAAACTTTTCCCCGGTTTTTTAGCCGTTTTTCTCAGGGAAAAGAGAGAGAAGAGAGACATATTGAGAAAATTACTCGACACCCTGTATCAATATTTCCACGTAATCTACAAGAAGCAGAGAGTAATATTCATTGAAGAGAGAGTAAAATTTCTGAAAACTTTATTCGCAATCGAATCGGAAGTCTCTGAAAATTTCCAAGAAAAATACCCGTGACATTTCTAGAAAATACGTATATCATGGGGAAATTTGACAACGTTTGAATGTTCATACAGCGTTTTTCCTTAGTACGGTAGAACTGTGCCCGGCCGAACCCGGAATGCTAATTTTTCGCGTTCGTCGTCGAGAAGTTGAAGGAGTTACGAGCCTGGAGGTAACTTTTCGGGGAAAACGATGTCATCTCGAATTCCGTTTTGTCTCAAACTTGCGGTTCCTTGTAATAACTCGCGATTCGATTTTAACTTCGTGAATGTAGGAGAGTATACTGAGGATGGGCTTCGTAGTGACCAGTTGACCTGAGATGTGTAATGAAATTTCTTTTTCAATGAAATTTCAAAAATTCTCCAAGGGCTACATATGCAACCTGCATCAATTATTATTCAAAAATTCGATAAGAAGCTTCCACATTTCGTAGTTTCCCGCACGAAAGAACGTAACCACATTTCGTTGTTGCCAAATTCCCCCTCTCGAACAGCATATCAACGAAAAGAATATTGGGAATTTCGAACTTAAAAATCTGCTTTTTCCTCAGATGTCGTGCGAAAATCAGAAATTTTTTGGGAAAACAAATTTTACAGGTACAATTTTGTAAAATAAATCAATTTTTTAGATAATTTGGAAACCTTTACATGGAGTTAAGTTCCCTTGTCCGGGAAATTGCGAATTCCTGAAAAGCTTTCTTCTGATATAAACTCGCAGTACCGATCTTGCGAGCTGCGAGACGGAAAGGACATGGGTTGAGCTTCACCCCCGCAGGTATCCATCGCAGTGGCGTAGCCTGCTTTGCGATGTATCGATTGATCTGCCATTTTAACCTATGAAAAAGGATCGATAGAAAGGGCGTTCGCAACGAACATCCTAAGAATCGATTCTTTACCATAGCTTCAAATTGGAAGATATCGATAATCGATCATGCTCGCCTTGTCATCGCAAACCTTTCTCGGAGAAAGGTTCCCCCGAGGTGAAGCATCGCATCGTCTGCAACCTTTGAGGATCGAGAGCACAATTCGAGTCTGCAAGTTCAGAGGGCGGAGGTCACAGACGGTGCGTGCGATGAATAAAAAAACACTTCCAAGTCTCCCATCGAGGAGGCAGAATTCTTGACGCTTGAAAGTAAAATCGATCCGCAACGTCTGTCAACGAACCGGCAAGGGTTGGTTGGTTAGAGCGAGGAACTTTCGTCGGAGCGATGGGCGAATGGTAGCTGAGGTAGGCTTTTGATGTATTCGTTGGAAGCGTTGCTTTGAAGCATTTCCATACACACTTTCAGGGGGACTCATTCTGCATCACTGTGCGTTACAGACGTTAAAATCTAGCGTTAATTTTTCGAGTGTCTTACTACGAGGTATGGTGTCCAGGCCTTGAAAAAAGCGAGGAGTACCGGAATTCACCTGCGCACGAAACTGCGCCTCAAAATCAGTGAATTCATCACGGAATTATGTTCAAAACAATAAAAAAAAAATTATATCAGGATTTTCTTAGTTTTCCGTCCTGAGACTAGATACCGCACAAGCATGTACCACAACGAAGGAATGCCTTTTCCTCAGAAAAAGTATTGCGTGTCCATTCAATTTAGCTACTACTACAAATATATCCTCAAAATATGAGAGCAGAAGTAAAATAAACAAATCTCACCGGAGAAACCTCTTTGAAAATCTCAATAATCATACCTTAAATTCTTCAACTACCGAAAAAGTAGTGAAAATCAAGAAAATTTCAGGTGTCAGGGAATGAGATTATATAAATTGCATACCATAGGGTTAAGAAAATAAAATCGTGTCAAGTGAGGCTAGTAAAACTCCATCAACCAGAGTTTGCAACCCCTAATATAAAGTTTTTCGACCCCCCGAATAACGTGTCGGTCTCCGTGACGTCACTTCATTGGCACTCTTATCCGTGGATTTACGCGGAAGGTATTAGCAGATAAGCAGCTCGGATCGCGGCTTCGGAGGGGGTGGGAGGGTGGGAGGCACCCCCAGTCCCTGTACCCCACACCCCCGCGGCCCGTGGGGGTGGTGAGTTATCGTGAGCTGCCGGTGAAGGGTGCTTAAGCATGTACAGTTTCACTGCGCGCTAATGGTCTTACTCCACTAGGCGCGGCCCATCCTCCCGCTAGTTCATTAATGTATGCTGAGGACCTCGCTCTTTCTTCCCAAGTTGCCGGATTTATGGTTTTTTAACAAATAATGGTGAAAAACAACATAGCAAACAAACAAATAGTTTATGGTTTTAATAAAACCCTACGTAGTCTACTCACCTGGTACTTTCAGAATATGCAAGAAAATGCACAAGGTTTAGAATTCTATTTGCAAGCGGTCTGCTTGCTGTTTCGATGAGTCGCAATACTTACGCATTGGTATGATGAAAGTTTGATGGGTAATGACCATCAATTGCAGTATCTCAGCTTAGAGCGCCTTCACTTGTTATGATGCTCTACGCTTTGTCACGGAGTCAGTTTAGTTGCCTGTTTGAACCAAACTCAACTAGGGTCATGGTTTTCAAAACACGTCCTCTTGTGTGGATGTCATCTTGCAATTTGGAACTAAAATTTCTGGTCCATCTGTAAAAACACTTGTGTGCTTATGAAAATTGATGGTTACGTTTGTTGTTTCAAAACTGAGCCAGAAATTGTAGTTCCTAATTGCAAAACGCTGTCCAAGTGTGCCTGTTACTATGTTTTTAAGGAGGAAAAAATGTCTCTTCACATTCAAGGCAAAACAATTAGTACCCCATATTGTTCATTTATTTCTGAATTTTGTCTTTTTCTAACAGTTCACCGACAGTTGTACAATGCGCGATCATTCAGTTTGGCAGCTATGACAGTGCAGTCGCAGTGTCATTAGCATTCACGATTTCCTGCCTCCGCCCCTCCCTTCAGACCTATCATACTCGGATCCTTCTTTAGTCAACCCATTAAATCAGCGCATATTTAAATTCACCAAAAATTCTCGCCGAATCGCGAGGTTTCATTCTGTCCCAATTATCATTCCTCTTTCGCTACCATTCTTTGAAAGCATAGCTTTATTTTGGATGGAGAGAAAATACACGCGGGAAAGGAAGAACTCAATTTTTCAGCGAGAACTATATTGTCAATTCATGCAATGCTAATGATGCCACGTTCTGATCATCTACCTCGAGTCATGATACTGGAATATTTGCACCCAGGATGCAATGTAAAGTGAGTTCTAATATTCCTTGTGTTCTGAGGGATGTACCGTAAGAAATTCCATTGAAATAATTTGCATAAACGAATGCGCTCAATGTTGGACTAAGTAATTGAATCACAAATAGAAAACAATTTTCTTCTTTTTTTCACACTATTTCTGGTTTATTGTAGAAACGGCATAACTCCTAAACGCATTACGCTTTGAAAGGTGCAAGTTTTACGCACATTTAGTATAATCGTAAAGTAAATTTTCAAAGCCGGTCATTTTGTTGGCAAAAATATGTTTACGACTAACATCTCGATGATTTAATGTATAATGCGTTCCATTTATTTCGAAAAACCGCCGAAGATCTTAATTTTTGAAATTTCAATTTTTCTCCACTCGGGTCGTTGGTTTTGACCATCCGGTAAAAGTTCTTGTCAAAACATCGACTTGAGAGGAAGAAAATTAAAATTTCAAAAATATAGATCTTTGGTGGTTATTTAAGAGAGTAGAACAAATTTCTAATATATTTCTGTAGAAACGCCAAATGCTCAAGAACTTAGTTGTGAACATATTATTACCGAAAAATTGAGCGAATTCGAGGAAAATGTATAGTTTCGATTTCCCACGTCATCTTCCATTAGGGATGAACAAGCGGTCGTCGGACATCTAATTGCCTTAAAAAAATCGCCGGAAGATCTGGGGATCACGCACTTTTCCTATCCAACTCTTACTTGCCTTTTGCAGCCTCTTTCGCACAAACGCTTCCAATTGATCGCCTCTGAGTCAATGAATTTCCTGATGATCTGCCAAAATCGCCTCCGACATGGAAGCTCCGTTTCGGGAGCCTGCAGCCGCATCCATGGAAGTCGCATTCTCGATGGCTTCGCCCGGCGTCGGATGGCGTGGCGTGGCGTCGCGGCGCTGACACCCGGCGCGTTGTTTGCTTGACACTTGCCCCTCGTTCGTCGTTCCTCGTTCTTCATCGTGATCCGGGACTCCGTTCACTCCGGCCTCATCCCGCTCCAAATCCAGACCTTGACGCCTCCGTCTTCGTCCCAGGACGTCAAAAGTCAAAACGTCAACGAGCACGGATTTATTCTTCCGTTTCCACTGTTGCCGCTTCGTCACGAGAAAAATCAGAGTATCCTCACGGTGTGATTATTGCCATGCATGTCTGTGACGCTCTCTGATTGGTCCGTCACCTCAAGGCTTTTCATGGTTCCCAGGTGCCAAAGTATCAAAAATGACGGCGATTCTGGGTGAGTGGAGTTTGTCATCAACCCTGACGGGTATCACCTATACTCGCCTGTTTTCAGCCTCGACAAAGTAAAGTTCTGCGTTAGAAACAGTTTTTCAAACTCAATCTGCAAAATTGGTTTCAAAGCTCAGAAAATCCTCCAAAATATGAAATTTTAATCACCTGCAAGCAACGCATTTTTTTTTTTTTTTTTTTTTTTTTTTTTTTTTTTTTTTTTTTTTTTTTTTTTTTAAAGTAATACTCAGTTTTCAGTTCTTGGCATTGGAGTCCCATTTTCCCATAAATGGACCAATTTATGCCAAAAGGAACTATGTGTGTGCGTAGGGTTTGCACGCAACGTAGTTCCTTTTAGCATAAATACGTTCAAATGGTCGCATGTAATAACTCAACCGAGAGCTCATGACCCGTACGCCCAAATTTCTCGATCTATGGATGTTTTCCCCTTGACTTTTTCCAGAGTGGATCCAATTTTATTCTAAACTGTGGCTAGAATTCATCTGATCCGACAACCTTAGACCCAAACTAATCCCGTTTATCCGCTTCCGAAGCGAACTCACGACCGGAAATATCCATAGAGCCCTTTCTCTCCTCCCAAGAGCGGAGCGTGACCTGTCCAATTACTCGATCACAAGACACACGAGAATCCAGCCGCTATCCAGAGAAGAAAAAAATCCGGATGGCTGACTTGAAAGTTCGTCAGAAAGCAAGTCATCTGAGCTTTCGTGTACGATGACGGATCAAATTTTCAAAAAAATGGCAACTGCAGTAATTAGACGCTTCATCGCCGAGCCAGATGGTCGGACACAGACTCAAGTGACATTCGAAACGCGACATTTCATTTTCGCGCGGAATTTTGCGGTCAAGCGCTCACGATTTTGTTCCGAGATGGACGACGAGGAAAGGATAGGTTGAAATGTGCGACAGGCAGAGAAGGTTTGACGCGAGTTAATTAGTCGGAGATACTTATATTCAGGGTTGCCAGCGGTCCGGAAAATCTGGAAAATCAGGGACTTTGCGACGACTTGGAAAAATCAGGGAATTTGCGACACATCTACTAATCACTAACACATTTCACTTATCGATAGATCTAATGCGATTGCAATTGTTTTAAGAATATCGCATGGTTGCCACAGTCAGGGAATACCGAACAAACCGGAATAGGTCAGGGAATTTTTAAAAGTCAGGGAAAAATTTATAAGAATCTTTTTTTGTTTTTTAGAAAGAGTTTGACGCTTTTAACATCAAATTTGGTCAAAAACCATTTTTCATCGTGTCTTTTTCACTATCTGGAATATCTCCAATTGTCAGGTAACACCAAAATGTGTCTGGGAAATCAGGGATAGGTCAGGGGATTTAATTTAATAGATTTGACGGCAACCTTTAACTATTGGACTACATTTTGCAATTAGGAATTACAATTTTTGACTCAGTTTAGGAACAAAGTACGTACCATTACTTCCCGTATGCACTTAAGCGTCTCTATAATTGAGCCACAATTTGTAGTTCCTAATCGCAAAATGAGGTCCAATTGTGGTCAACACGGTCACCTCGGAACCGTCAGTCGGCACGAACTTATCGGCGAGTTGATTAACGACATGAAGTGTCATTTCTGCGGTCAGGAATGTCGCGCGCGCCTTGGGAGACACTTGTCACTTGCAATCGACGTGTGATTTTGATAGATTGGTGACACCTAAAAAATACTCCAAAACGCTCAAATTCCTATTTATTATCACAGGTTTGGTTTGATTGATTAATTCTTTGATCTTCCGGCCGATTTTTGACACCAAGATACGACGAAACTCTCTTTGTCGGCACCCGAATGATAGTCGCCACCAATTCTGTCGTGCTAAGGAAGAACGCCGTATGAGCCACCAGGCGTTGCCACATTTCATTTGAAAAAACAGGAAATTCCTGGTAAACTTGTGAATATTTATCCTCTAATTTTTCCGATAATTTTGCTCGCGATTTCAACTGGAGGTCATGAAAATTTCAAGGAAAAATATTCATTTCTTTCCTTTAAAATAAACATTTTATTCAGGGATATTTGGCAACTCTTGAATGTTCATACGACGTTCTTCCTTAGCACGGCAGCATTCCACTTTCTTTTTTAAAATTCCATGAGGAAAAAAGAAATAAGCGATGCGCGGACTTACATTCTAATAATTGAAGTTTGATCATCCCTCGATTTTTCGTGGTCCATCGCCACTACCCCTCGCGTTAGAACAGCCCTAAAGTCACCTTCGTAACTGCCAGTCACCGTGTTAAATGAGATATTTGTCACATGACTGCCCTCATGGACTCGACATCATCAACATTAAATATAAATACCCCAGCTTTGTTGGAAGTGAATTCAAGTCTTTGGATAAACATCATGCCTATATTACCTCGGATGACAGACGTTTTACTAATTTTGAATTAAAATGTCATCCCTGAGCTTCGAGGGAACAGCATTTTAATGTCTAGTCTTAGAACTCACTTTTTTTTTAATTGATGATTTAGTAATTCAATCACGTTTTAATGTTTTTTTTTTCTTTGAGGTATTTTTTTAGCTTAAATGCACTGTTGATACACCTCGTGACCTCAACCGCATCTAAAAGTTTTTAACTTTTATGTACCCGTTGCACAAATCGAATCACGTCTCATATTTACACTGCTAATCGTATTCCTGTGTGGTTGAATAATTTCTTTCTTATTTTTTTTTTTTTTACACTCGTATTTTCTCGAACCTTAAGTTTGCGCGTATGAAACTTGTATGAATTATATCCTCGAGAAGATGAAAAAGTGCATTCCCGTCTGTGACATAAATGAGCAACAATGCATTGAAGTATCATCAAATTTATGCATGCATAAGCTGTGTCTATGAATTACTGATATATCTAGAGCCTTGCAAGGTTAAATTCTGGGTCGAACAGCACTGAAAAAACGAGATTAGGGCTGGGCCCTAGAATTGCTTCACCTCCACCGCCACAGGGGCAGGCCCTGCGGGGGTAAGGCCCAGCCCTACCTGGACAGGGTGCAGCTCTTACCAGGTAGGGCTGAACCCTGAAGTAGGTAGATTTGGGCGCTACGCGCGCCGGGCCTGCCCCTATGGCGGTGGAGGTGAAGCAATTTTACCTACCCGGTTAGGGCTGGGACCTTCGGTGCAGGTACCAGCCCTAAACTCGTTTTTTCCGTGAGCTCATTTCCAGTTCAATCCTTAATTTTCTACTTTTAAGACTTTCCCTTGAAACCACTTTAAATTCCTTTTTGTATTCGAAATACCTTAACTAGCCCTTCAAATTCAACACAATCCCCTTGACTTTAAACCGCGGTTAACTAACCGTTACTCCTCTGTTGACATCAAAAAGCATATGCTCTTATTGGTTGTAATTTATGAGTGTTACGCGGACTAGATCAGGAACGGGGGGTGGGGGTGTACTGAAGCAAGTCCCCACCTTATTAAGCCCTGTTTTCTAACGCTCGATTCGCTCTTCTGACGTAATGGCGTAATTCCAGTCTCGATTGACACCTAGAAAGCATAGAGTTATATGGACAGTAGGGCTCATCTAAAAATGAGGACACACAACTACGGCTACAAGTCGAGTCCGAAAAAGGTGTCGGGAGCCACTTGTGACACAGTAGCCTCATGTTAACTCATCAGGGTCAAGGTGCCGAGACGCCGTTCTCAGAGCGGAGGTATTCTATTGAAATTCTCACCTGAGGCGGTAAAACGGTGGGACCTCTTCGCGCCCCCATGAAGAGGTAGAAATTAGGACCTCTATTGTGATGGATTCTTTTCGAGCTCTCAACACGCTCCAATTTTGACTCGTGATATCAAGGAGCGTTCGAAATCGAACTGTGCCGAATGTGGAGGTAAACATTGATACGCGCAGCTGTCGAATCGTAGGTTCAGTTCTGAAATTTTCGCCCCGTTTTGGCCAAATAATTGGATGTAGCAGTGTTAGAAAATGGTCATACACTGGAAAAAAACACATTAGATCTAGAGTCCTGACTCTTGAAAACATTGACAAGAAAAAGGACTCTTGATTCAATCAGATTTAAGCTTAAATCAAAAGGAAATCTGCTCAAATTAAGAGGCTTGGTTCTTGATTTAAGCAAAAATCCGATTGAATCAAGAGTATTTTTTCTTGTCGATGTTTTTAAGAGTCTGGACTCTAGATCCAATGTGTTTTTTTCCAGTGCTTGTAGTTTTTAAAGAGTGTTTTCGTATTCGTTTATATTTTTTATGTTAGAATCTTTTTCCTCAAAAACTACCCCGGAAGAAATGTAAAATTCTGTTTTATCGCAGAAAAGTTGTTTAGTATCATACGAAACTTTTATTTTATTTTTTCCCCATCTTACAAACATTGTGAAGATAGGCAAGAATTTCCTTCGTTTCGAAAAGTGACCGACTCCAAGGCATAAGAAAAATCTTGCTTTGCCATTCAAAGACGAAACAATTTCGTATTTTCGGCCGCATGATTGTATTTAAGACCTAGATAATATGAATTTACCATATCATATTTAAGGAGACAAAGTTCTCCTTCATTTTTGAGGGTATGCAATGTTACCTACTTGGAAGTCAAAATAGTTGTATCACGGGTTTCTCTCCATGTAATTTTTCTACACTCTGCGTTCAAGTCTCTTGGTCTGCGGAAGAGAGACAAAATTCTCCTTCATTTTTGAGGGTATGCAATATTTTACCTACTTAGAAGACAAAATAGTTGTATCATGGGGTTCTCTCCATGTAATTTTTCTATACTCTACGTTCAAGTCTCTTGGTCTGCGGAAGAGCGACAAAATTCTCCCTCTTTTTTGAGGGTATGCAATTTTACCTACTTTGAAGTCGAAATAGTTGTATCAGGTGTTCCTCTCCATCTAATTGTGCGCGCCATATCATGAACCATGCATCATGGGAGGAAAGTGGGCTAACCTCAATTTATGAATGAAAAGGTGCCTCACGGATGTCATGTGGGAGGAAAGAAAGGGTCTAAATATAAAAAAATGTACTTTACATAATTATTTGACGGCTCCTACACCTACTCTGATTTTATTTCTTTGTTTTTTTTATGAATTTTTGATTTGCATTGTAGTAGTAACGTGTTGCGCAGTCGAACGCTAATATCGAGTGAAGTCAAGGCTCAAATCCGCTTCTCTCCTTGATGTTATAATAGTTGACTGGACTCGAAAAAAGGGAAGTAGACAAGAAAATTACATGCTTTCACCCTCCAGGAACATTAAAAACGAATCATGGTCTTCGTCTTGAAGAAGGAGCACTTAAGCAGTGTACACGCATGAAAAGACAGTTTCAAATGTCAGCGCTCTCAAAACGGTTTCCAATACAGATACTCTACAATTAGCCGAAAACTCCCTTTTGCGGGGAGAGAAAATGGGAAACAATTTATTAATAGAGTTCAAAAAATGCAAAATTAAAAGCTTTCACCATTGCCATCGTGTAGGGTCTCGGGTCTCTACTTGTCTCTATGACGAGCATTTGAGACTACTCAGCTCTTGTGAATTACCTTCGTTTGTTGGAGCCAGAGCTTGGCGCTTTCTCGAAGTAACCTCTTAACTTTGCTCTGTCCGGCGGGTCAATTGTTGAACCGTTATCGACTTGATCGATAAATCCCTATCTTTGCAATGCTTTCTATCGATCAAGGTCATTCGATAACGATTCAACTATCACGCCATTGGGTTGGCTTTGCTTCGACGGAATAGATAGCCCCCGGGCTGTATTTCACACCTGAATATCGGTCGGGCGTGATGTGTTTTGAAAGTAAACAGTGGGATCGACACTGTACCATGGCGATTTAATCCGTTTAAAGATCGAAGCAACTCTGATTCGATATTATCGACGCAGCGTTGCCGATCATAAGACCAGAGACGCCATCATCCCACTATCCTGCCGAGCCAAGGAAAAACGCCGTATGAGCCTTCGAATGCCACCATATTTCCTTCAAGTGGACACTGAAAAAAAAATATCGGTGTATTTACTAAAAAAAGGGTAAAATTACCAAGAATTTAGGGTTCTATTTGATCCCAGTTTTTTCTTGGTAAAATTACCATTCATGGAATTGGTAATTTTACCGAGAGATCTCGGTAAAATTATTGAAATTTCTCGGTAATTTTACTGGACCTTGGTAAAAACGCCAATATTTTCTATCGACTGTGGTAGAATTACCGAGATAAAGTGGCAAAGTTACCGGGAATTGATTACCAATAAAAGTGGTATTCTTACCTGAAAAAAAAACAGTAAAAATACCGGTTTTTAGGTAAGCTTACCAGTCTGTATTGGTAAAATTACCAATAATTGGTAAAAAAAGTGAGATGGTAAAAGTACCAACGGACCGTGGTAAAAACGCCGAGAATATTTTTTCATTGGACGTATTTATGCCAAAAGGAACCATGTTTCACGCAAATCCTATGCACATAGTTCCTTTTAGCATAAATACGTCCAAGTCGTCAATCGTCCCTTGATGAATTTCCTTGACAAATCGTAGTCTCCTGGACGAAGGAACGTAACGCCATTCCAAGGTTGCCAAATTGATTCAAACAATTAATTTCTTCTACATAGCTGATAAACCTTTGCAATTCTTTATCAAAATTTGTTCCTGATTTTTGCATGAAATCTGAGGCAAAATCAGTGAAATTTTCAGGTAGGAATGCCCGAAATTCTCCTAGCCAATATGCGATTTGCGAGGGGAAATTCAGCAACATTGAAATTAAGTTACGTCGTGAGGGAAACTACGAATTATGGAAAAATGAAAGAAAAGGCAACGAGTAAGTAAGGATTCCGTAGAGCAGCGGACCAACAGACACCTTATGAATGGCTTTTCAGACGTTAGAAAAATTTCACTGCCTCAATACGCTTGTAAGCTCATCGCAAACTTTTTCAGCATCACAAGATAGCTGGAGAATCTCATATTTATGACATGGAGATGAATGGGATCGAGAGGACTGCGGGACATCAAAGGTGGGGCAAGTGGTGAAATATTTCATGCGACATTAAGAAGAGATTGACTATTCGTCCTCCTAACAAGACCAGATGTTAGTGTAGGGTCCTGTTCTGCGCTGGGAGGAATCTCCTTTGAAAAAATGAGTTCAAAATCGAGGGAGGAAGAAGAAAACTGCAACGGAGGAAGCGCGTAAAATCGGCTCTCTCAGAATGATATGCATCCGACTCCTACTGTAGATTTAGTAACATGTTGCCAGTATAGCAACTTCAGATCGGAAATGTATTTTGAAAATGATGGTTTTAAGTGCTTTGCCCTTCAAATATTATTTTTTTTTTTTCAAACTAATATGTAACTCAAAATTTAAACTCAAATTTTAATCTCTTGAATTCAACGTGAATTGAAGCGTTGGTTACAGGAAGGTGTTTTCTTGGTTTCGGTGCGTCAGGATCTCCGTTAGCGTTCCATACAGTTTAATTGTAACAAATGTATGTAATTCTTTAAAACTTTTACAGAATTTTCCTCATGATTTTACGATGCTGGAAACTAAACATTTCAGAATATTCGCCCAATAGTTTTATTTCTAAAATATAAATTAGGAAGTCCTGGTCACTTTGAAATTACTCTATTGTAGACGATCAAAATTAATATGATTGAACTCATTTAAATCAAAAGGAACTATCTCAATTGTGACATGAGCCCTATTGTACAATCATTCTTGCAGATCCGAGGAAAATTCCAGTTTTTCAGAGGTTCCGAAAATAATTCCAATTTTTTCATAGTTCCGAGAAAAATTAGAATTTTTCAAAAGTTCCGAGAAAAATTCTAATTTGCCAAAAGTTCCGGGAAAAAATTCCGTAATCGCCCGGATTTAGTTTCAAATGTCGTCAAATTTGATCAAATAATTGATCCTGACCAAAAACCCCCAAAATTCCAAAATAGATGGAAATTCCGGGAATTCTGAAGATTTTGAGGAATTACGAAAGTTCGGAATTTATTCCGGAAAACGGCAGCGCTGCGTCAACGACATCGAGTGCATGGTTTTTGACCCCAGAACTGCGGTGCCTGTGGGTCGCTGCGGCCGGAGCCGGGTCGAAGATATGAGTAATATTTCATGTTCGGAAAGTCGCAGCCTCCCCTCGCGACCGTAAGTGACAGTCTCTGCCTTTGAAGGTGTGCAGGGCCTCCCTCCCCCCTCCACGCCCCACCCTTCACCCCGTCATTTTTCTTCTTTTTATTATGCCCGTTTCCTTCTCATTGTTTGTTTATTTGAGAAATTGTTTACGCATGTTTCTGAGCCGCAGGGATGCGGGCCTCGTTAAACATGGGGAGTTCTCACGTTAAGTGGCCCCAAGGATCCGACAGGGCTAATTTTTAACCCGATAAACGTCTCCGGATTTCGGGTGGAAGTGCGACTTGCGCTGATTCGACGGCAAATTGCCCCCGTCGCATCGGTTGCAGGGGATTTTCTGCTCCATTAATGCACGATTGCATCGCTTCGAGACGCGCGTAGAGCTTATGTGAGTAATGAGCCTGAAAAATCAATATTTTAAGCTGTCTTCAGGAACAGTGCAACATTACACAGTACACATCTTAGCATACGAATATCCCATTACATCTGGTAACAAGCTGAAGGTATCTTCGTTGGAGTTGGGCAGGAATGCGGTTACCTTTGGGATACTGCACTAATTTACATAAGCAAAGAATGGATTAGTTCAAGGGATCTTTCGAATTCGGGTTAAAGTAAACTATCCCATCATATTTTTCGATCTTGTTACTTGAATCCTTCTGAGAAGGCTATATCGACTGTAAGGCGGCAACCACATAACTCGGTTTGCGAAGTCGCAGACTTCCTGTCACACTTCCATTTTTAAACGGAAAACTACCAAATTTTCTTCTCTTTTCGAAGAAAGTTCTGCAAAAACTTCAAGGTATGATGTCACTTTGTTCTGCTTTAAAAAAATAACATAGAGGCGGAAATTTTCAGACACCGCAAACGAGTTATGTGATTGCCGACTTGCACCGTCGATATGGACCACGTTTAGCAGAAAGGAGCCGAATCAGCTATTACTAAATTTGACTGTGCAATTTAATTTTTTACAAGAGAACGTTTATGCGGGTTTCTTTGAAAATTTTAAGGAATTTGCTCCGTAATTTGCAAAAAAATCACTTATAGTCGTACGAAAATCCGAATACCGCTTTCATGTAAAAAATGAAATTGCCCGGGTTTTGGCAGTATTACTCTCGTACTAGTAGTACTTTCGTTTCGGAAAACGCACAATTGCATCGCGTCATGAACTTAGATTGAACTGATACATTGTGAACTGATTGGTATAAATCGTTCATCGAAATTTATCCCTCAATTCTGGTGCATAGGCAACATACCTGCAGCAGAGCGCGAATAGTTATCTATTCGAAACACAGACTAGCTCCATAAGCTTTGAAAGAACCAATTCGTAACCACCGTGGATATAGCTGACTTGAGATTTGTCTTCAAATCATACAGGGTTAAGTAGATTCTTATTGTGTAGTGTCCATAATATATCTCTGCCACCCAAGAAATGGAGAATTTGCTCACGAAAATTTTATTGTTTCATCTGAGGGCGCTGAATGAGATGAGTTCGCCGTATTTTTTATAATTTTTTTCTGAAATCGGAAATTGGAGAAAAATAGATTTAAAAGTGAGAAAAATTGCCGCCTTGCGACGTCATCTGGCGGCATTTCCCATTTAAACACATGTATTTCAGCAGATTAGGTCAGATTTCTGTCATAGTTCATCTAAAAATTGTTCAATTTAAAAACCAAGGATATTCTCGTGCTCAGTTCCCTTGGCGGTTTCATTTCAAACATGAAATTTAAAAAATTTCAGACACCTGCAAATTCTCCAATCGGCCCTTGAAACTTGTAGTTTCGCACATTTTATGGCCGAAAGACGTCGCAACGAAGATGGAGCCAGACCAAAATGTCATCCAGCTCCAGCCATAATCTCTCAATGGACTGGCGATTCTTCCGCGCTCCCAGCACCGACTACACCTCAAGCAACGGCAATATCGAGACCGATACAGGATTTATCTGCTCGCGGACAATAAAATCGGGGCGGGGTGGCTGAGAATCCCTTTGTAAACATTTCCTAGACAAAGCCCGAACGCAAGATCGGGAAGTGACAAAGAGGTGACTAACGTCACGCCGGGCTCCCCCGGCCCAACTCCCGAACCAAACCACGCAACTGCACTCGTAGATCAGCTGAATATAGGTCCTTTTTGCGGGATAGTGGGTTAGCTCCCTCGTCTTGGGCGACTTCCCGAACCGCGTAACTGCAGCCGCGGAACGATGGGAGATAGGTGGTTTTTCCGGGGCGGTCGGATGCTATAATTGTGTCATCGCTTACGATCGACTGGGGATCCGCCGGGACGGGAATGGATGCTGAGCTTCCGAAAAATAGATTTACGGGCGTTTCTCCCGTCGATTTATTTACGTTTTTCTTGAATCTAATAACTCGCGGGCCTCCTCATTTCCGCTGCGGTTTGTCCCCGACTCCCCCCCCCCCCGACCCGCTCCGTTGCGCGATTGGAAGCGCTGACTCTTGTGCGTTTTTGAACTTAAATAGCGAGCGAAATGTTCTTTCTTGTTCCCCCGTCTTTTCAACGTTAACGTGGCTCTCCTGCACTCACTACTAGACTAGAATTTGGAGCAAGTAATCCATGGATTTGGATTTTGAAATTTTTTATTTTGGGTGGATTACCAGCTGGATTGCATTTTGCAAAAAGGAACCACTAGCATTGCAATGATGCTAAGATTGTGCAACTTCATCCTTTGCAATAAAATTGCGGAAATCGTGAAAAACTATGACATTTAGATGGTAATTTATGTCTTAAATTCACAGTTTTTAGCGAGTAAAATAGAAACTATTAATGAATGATCTGGTTTTTCCTCCAAGACAAAAAAAGTTGCACAATCTTAGCAACATTGCAATGCTAGTGGTTCCTTTTTGCAAAATGCAATCCAGCTAGTCCATAATAGCACGTTTCTGCTCAAGGAAACTATCGGCATAACCAGACTTTATTTTCCATTCAGGATCTACTCTTTTTGGTTCATCCATAAAACCACGTACTTGCTTAAAAGAAAAGTGCCACAATTGGAGTTCTTTTTGCAATAAGGAACCTATAGGTATCTCTGGTTCATTCATTATGGGAAAAATGGTTTGCATTGGAGGCATAAGACGTGTAGGCAAACTGGCGTTACCTACAGCTTATTTGCGTCTTAGTCACAGGACCCACATTTGCCAATATACGTCGGTTTGTGTCGCAGCCCTGAGCCGGCAGGTGTGGACTCAAGTAAGCTAGGTAACACTAATATACCTACCCATTTTGTGTCTTCAACACAAACTCGTTTGTCCGTGCATCGAAGCACCTTTAAGCGTAAGAAGACGAATGACAATTTTTTCTCTGAAATGAGTCCGAAATAGTGGTGAAAAACGTGCCTTCTTGGGCTAAAAAAATGTTTACTTTCCCGAACTCAATTTTGTAACAATGTGATCCTAAAGAAACAAACAATTTTACACATTGTAACGAAACGTATTCAAAAACTTCAGCTGTATAAACCTGAATCTTCTAAACTTTACTTCCAAAATTTCCGATAATGATAACCGAGGTGTTGAACCCAACTTTTAAGTCAATTAGTCACAAACACCAGACATTCCCGATAAGTGTTCCTAAGTGATTTACTCCCACCAGTGAAGTTGGCGCACTCTCGCACAGAAACTTTAATTACCACCACTCAAAACTTCGGCGCTCCATCAGTATCTCGGATTCCGCCGCATCGATCCGCACGAACGTCGTGTTGTGTACGTGAAAAACGCTCGCACGTTCGAACGTTTAAGCTGACGCGACGAACTTCCAAAGTGAGCGGAGGAACCCATCCGAGGAACTTTTTATGGCCACGAAACCGCGCGAAAAGATGAATCAAATCGAATCAATGTCTAAGCGCCGGCCCCGAATAGCCCATTTGCAATTTTTAAGCCGTAAATAGTCACCCTATCGCTACTGTTGCTCTTTTCGCGCTCAAATGAAAGCACTAAAGGCGAGGGATGAGAAAGTAGTGCCAAGTCATAACGGAAGGAGGTATCTATTATCTCGTCTATTTCAGTGCCCATATAAACTTGGGTGCAGTCCGCAGTCGGGGAAAGAAAAACTGCAGTTTGAAACTCGGAGATATTAAGTTAACGACCTCCCTTCCGGGGAGAAATTTTTCCCCGGTCCGTCCTTGTCTTTTTCTCCTCCTCTAATTTTTCATTGTAAACGCGGTTGGCACGGGAGGAACACCTCTACTATCTCAAAATGTTCCTCGCGAAGTTCTCAGTCCGTTTTTTTTCTTTCGTGTGGGAGTGTTATCTATCGAAGTAGCCTTACTAGTAACGATCGTGATTTTTCAAGCGTGTTGAAAAAGGATTTATTTTTTTATAAAAGTCAAACGCATTTCATTTAATATTCTGATGAAAAGTGACATTGACAATTTTTTGGATTGTTATATCGAACGGT
Source organism: Bemisia tabaci (assembly GCF_918797505.1). NCBI lineage: Eukaryota > Metazoa > Arthropoda > Insecta > Hemiptera > Aleyrodidae > Bemisia > Bemisia tabaci. The sequence continues at coordinate 45,832,827 of NC_092798.1, read as the reverse complement.
TTTTTGATAAGGGCGCAAACAATTCAAATGATGAAACTGAAAATGTACAAATCAATTTATTAAAAATGACCACATCCTCAAGTCAAATAAAAAACAGAAACCTTTCCAGGCAGGATCGCATCTCAGCCCTAAACCGATGAGTAATAGACACAACAGAAGTTTAGTACTTCTTTTTACTCACCATTTCTGTGTCTCGGAAGTATACTCGTATTACTGCTTTCTAAGCAATTCCATTTTTGAGTCTAAAAAAATACCCTGTATTTCAGACTTCAGTAGTTCTTATGGGCTAATTCCACGCTTGAACCCGCATCTAACTCCTACTAATTGTAGCTTGAGACGATCAGACCCACGTTGCTAAGAGCTGAATTTTGTCGGTATTTTCGAACCAAAATGCAGCATCCATCGATGAGCAGAAACTACGGCATTGCAGCCCATTTGAAAATTTGCCGCAATTTAATTATTTTTAGGTTCTTGTAAATTAAGGGCCAAATTTTGTCAAGAAAATCTGGACAAAATTCAGCCCCTGGCCGGGAATCGAAACAGAGTCCTCTATAATCCTAGTTAAAACCATTACACCACATTCATCCACTGACGTATGGTTTTTTTTTTTTTTTTCAAGGGTTGGTATGTTCGGCAACGGTGTCAGAAGTTCAAGCGCAGCAAGTGCACCGCGCGACACGACATGACACCGCCAACGGGGTCTTCGAACTAACCTAAAAATAAACGATCCTCTAACCGGTGTCAAGATTCGCTCTCCGAACACATGTTCCGTTGAGCTCGGAAATAAGTGCAAGCGCATCTGCGCAGGTGCCATCTCAACGGCGAAACATCATAAGTCGCCATCGTTGAGACCGATTAATTACGACCATCGATCAACGCCGGCTCAGATCCACGTTCCCGCGTCTTCGGGCGTCATCTCCCAAGATTTATTTGTAGCCACCGATGCCAAATTCATGTGAAATATTTTTTTAAAAATATATACAGGGTGTCCCGAGGATAATGTCACAAAATTCAAGAGGCGATCCGAGATAACTCGAAATTAGACTGACTTTCTTCGAGCATTGGTTCTAAAATTAGATCTTGTCGAGCTAAAGGGATGCAGAGTCGCGAGAGAATAAATCGCTTTTTCACACATTGTATGAGTACCTCTCTACACTCCCAGCCCTTCCATCAAGAAAATGGGGGAGAGAATTCTGAAAGCCGATTTTGACGAACAATACGAGATTTTGCGGGTTAGTAGTCGAATTCCGAAAAAGTTGCATTTCCCCCCTAAATCGGCCTATAGACCCACGTTTAGGCCAGTATTAGACACGAAAAGTGACCGGCAATGAACAAATTATGATGCATTCTGTAAAATATAGACTTTCGATGAGCAAAAGATCGCTGATTTGAGAAAATTCAATCAGAGTGGGCCATAAACGGCCCAAATCGACCCATCCTTTTTACCGTCAACTTTAGGACACCCTTTAGGTACAAACTTCTAGATTCTAAAACCTAACTGGAGGAGATTTGGTGGCTGTGTGTGGTGCGTGTGAAGCTGTGTGCCACCCCCCGGACGATTCGCACCGCGGTGCGGCGGTGTGTTTGTTGGATGTTAGCTGATGGAGTCGCCACCGTTGAAAACAACCGCGATCATATTGCCACCCCCCCCCCCCCCCCCCCCCCCACACCAACGAAAGCGGAGGTGTTGGCTGAATTTGTTCTCCTCGAGGGACACGTGTCCGCGAGTTGTCAACTGCCAAATTCTCGCGGCTAATTGCGAATGGTGTCGTGTGTGGTTTTTTGGTGGTGATTAATGATATTAAAATTGGATTTATGGTGGCGTAAATGAGGGTAGTCGAATTGGATATCGACGGCTTTCGATCTCGTGTCGGTGACATGCGCGATTGTTGTGGAGAAAAATCTATTAAGATTTATATCAGTACGAGGGTCTAATTTTCTCAAATGCTTTTGACCCTACAAGTCGGCAAAATGCCCAACTAGTCCATCGAAAATTCCAGTTTATTTCAATCACACTTGTTGTCAGTTTTTTATCAGGTAATTTCGACAATTTGTGAAGAAAACGCCTGAATCAAGGAATTGTTTTCTGCCACCCCTTATTTATCCTCTTGCAATTTTTCTGGGACCTCATTTCTCTAATTTCTCTAGGGAAAAATTATAAATTGCTCAGAGTTGTCCACAAGGTAGTGACATTTCAGCTTACTGGGTGTAATTTTAGGAAATTGACAAATTTTTTGAACGGGAAGGCCAGGAAGAGAGAGAAAATGGAATCAGGACGGAAAAAATTAAGTCAATTTCCAGGAAACTCTCATTTTTCTATGGTCATTGCCTCCCAATTCGAAGGGGCATAATTTGCACGCATTAATTCTCCAAAAAAGTGTGTGCACATGCAATGAGTCAAAAGGAACTATGTTAATAGAATTGGCTTGCCATATACTTTCTTTTGATCTAATTCATCTACTTATCGTTCGTTCCAACATAACACATCCATTTCAGCTGACTCTTCGCAGGGGTTAAAATGTATTGACGGGTTTAAAATTTTCAGCCTTAAGATGTCCAAAGAAATACCTATTTTGCCATTTTATCCAGTTTTGGACCTTTCCTTGGATAATGTTGTGGGATGAACCTACTCCCTTCATCTCTCATCCCCGTGGTTCCACCTAATCATAGAGGCACAGGGCAATTGCCCAACCTCTAAATCTGTCCATTCTGTTATTCTTGTGGCTCCTTGTGAAACTTCCCACAATTCCTTCTCCTGGATGCCTCCCAGCTGCCGATGCCGCGTGGGGTGTCAAATACCACCCGCCGGCAACAGTCCGACTCGATATTCGGCGTTGCGCAAGATAAGATATTGCGTCAACATTGCCGGAACGGAAGATTCGCTGGTTGGACGGCGAGTCAATAATCTTTGACAAGTTGGAGAGCCGTAAATCATGCGCGAGGGCCACAAAGGGATAAGGGACTCGGGTTTCCCTCTCGAGAATGCATCCGTGCTAAGATTTCGGGTCCGGGCCCCCGCCAGATGTCGCTGCACGCGACGCGGTGGTGACGGGGTAAATATTTGAAAAGGTGCGTCACCGACTTACCTCTTGACTTCTTGCGCCCGTGAATTTCATTATTTGCCACGTTGCCAAGTCATGCTGATTCTGCTCGTCGTAGGTATTGCTCTGAAAAATCTGAAGCAGTTTCGGTAAAATATATGTACTTTAATTTATTTTCTTCTTTACTTCAAATATCCCACGAGGGATAATTTTGCGCCTTTACCGTCCATAACGCCCCAACCCCCTCAATTCCTAATCAGGCCAGCCCCAGACAGCCGGTGTTTGAGACCGTCAAACTCGGGTCGCCTGGCCGAGGATCGAGCTCGGAACCTCCCGGTCGAAGAGCAAGAGGTACAACCACTACACCGTAGGAAACCGAAAGTGGATCGAACCCAAGTGACTTGACAATGGTAAGTCAAAATACCCTACACTGATGCATCTAGGTGTTGCTATGTGATGTTCGAATTCAGGGCTGTCGATTACAGTACCCAGGGTTGGGTCGGACTTCCCCGGGTCTGGGTACCAAGGTGTTTTATTTGGCGCGCTGCCAGAACATGTGGGTACATGTTCTATAAGTTCAAATAAGATTTTTCTCCTTAAAACGTTTTTCTGAAAAAGCGGAAGCAACGCGACTCTTTTCGAAAGTTTCGAGAAAATCGTAGCTTTAGTTGAATTTTGGAGACGGCTATGAACCAAAACTTTAGGAAATGGATTCCTTCCCTAGATTGTAGCGCTGACTGCATCGGTGGTCTCAAAAATATAGAACTTTAAGTTTAATGTGGAATTCACGGAGTCCTAGGGTAACGGCTCAAGTTATTTTACGCTGAAAGATCCAAAACTCTCCAAAATTCCCTTTTAAGATGAGATTTCGAAATTTTTAAAGCCATCACCATCAGCTCTATGTGAGCAGATTCTCCGATACTCACTAGAAATTTTGCGTTTACTTGGCTCGACCTGGAACCAGCGCGCACTCGAACACACATAACGAATTCAGCCTCTCGATCACCCCTCTCAGAAAGGACCCCCTAGCACCCCCCTCACTCCTCTCGCGAAGCGGTGCATAGGAGCCTCCCCCATTCTTTCGTGCTAAGGAAGAACGCCGTATGAGCCACCAGGCGTTTCCAAATTTCCTTGGATAAATCGCAAATTTTCGGGAAAAAAATTGTAAGTATTTCTCTTCCGATTTTTCAGAGAATTTTGTTCGTAATTTAATTTAAAATGTCTGAAAATTTCAAGGACAAATACTCATAACTTTCTTAAAAGCTCAATATTTTATGAGAGGAAATGTGGCAACATTCGAATGCTCTTACGGCGTTTTTCTATAGGATGGCAGCGTATTTTATTTACTCGCTCCGCACTCTCCTGTTCTGTGTGTGTCTTGCGGCCTGCTCGGCGAGCGCGAGCGTCTTGGACCAAACTCTGTCACCTCTCATTGTGTGCTTGATTTACCGTCCTCGTCGTCTACCCCGAGTTTGTGCGGAAATAAAGGAGTTCGGAAAATTAACATGTAGCCTTAAAATCGCTTTGTTCCCACCACTCGCGACATCATTCATGTCGCGCAGCCCTCGAGTGGTATCGAATGCTGTTTACGTCGAGGTTCTTCTTAATCCGTGGTTTCTCAATTCGCGGTCCGTTGGTCCGTGTCTTCTCAACTGGTTCCGTTTCTCATTCTGCACGTATTCATCTGTTCTTCACATGTTTTCCAATTTCCTTTTTACACGGTACGAGTACGAGTATATCAGGAATCTAGGGCATAGTGTGGGACTAGAAAGAAGGGGGGCGTGCGCGTTAAAACTGACTCCTTTTTCTTCTTTTTTTCACCTTTTTCCTAATTTCTCCATTTTTCTTAATACTTTTTCTTTCTCATTTCCGTCTTCCTCCTCTTCCTCCTCCTGTTTTCCGCCTTCTCTTCCTCTTCTTTTGTTTATTCTTCTTGTTATCTTTCTCTTTACTTCTCATTCTTCTTCTCTTTCTCTTGTTATATTCCTGTTTACTTCTCTTTCTTCTTTTCTTCTTATTTTGCTTGTTCCTCCTTTTATCTTTCTCTTTTCTTCTCTTTCGTCTCTTCCACTCTTTTTATCCTTCTTTTCCTTCCGATTAGCTTTGATCGAGCTGATAAACGAGGTTGTATAAAAACTTAATCGGTATCAATAGATATCGTCAATCTGAAGTTCGCCTTCAATTTGCTGAGTAGGCAGCATCCTACCGCAGAGCGCGATTAGTTGTCTATTCGAAAAGCGCTCACTAACCTTGCTCCATAAACTTGAGCCATTAGGCCTTGTGTAAATAGATATCGTCCACTTGAGGTTCGCCTTCAATTTTTCTGCAAAGGCAACATACTTACCTACCGCGGAGCGCAAATGGTTATCCATTCAAAGTGCACACACTCATATCGCTTTATGGGCTTTAATTGAATGGCGTTGTGATCCTGTTGGTAGTTATTATCTATCTCAAGTTTGCCTTCAATTTTTCTGCATAGGCAACATACGCACCTTCGAGAGCGAATAGTTATCTATTCGAGGAAATACAGTAAATTATAATACTTTGACTGGACTGACGAACGACTTGGTGAACCTATCTCATGTCGCACCTAACAGCATCTAACTTTATGAGGAGGAATGTCAGTAAAATGCATTCCCTCTCCATATAAGTATTCGATTTTTATTTTACAAAATAAAAATAAAAAATAAAAAAAATCGCATGTCGGCTGATAACCAACTTTGTCTTCCTTAAAAGTGTCCTCCCGTAAATTGGAGAATCTTGCGAGTGCAGAATGATTTTCTATTTCTACCTCTTTAAGCTACTTCATAGAAACTCTTTCTCGATACGCCGCACCATCTGGGAGACCGATACTATAACGCCGATGTCCATCGGAGCGAGAAGTTAGGAAGGGACGATATGACGGTCAGTAAACATAACAAGCTTCCTAACCATAATTTAATCCGCCGAAGGTCATCATTTCGAGCTCGGCTCCGGTAACAGCCTGGTGAAATATTGGCTATCCGACAATCGAGGCGGGGGAAGAAAAGGAAGAGGAGGGAGGGTGAAAGACTCGAGTTTGGAAGTAATAAATTGAATCAAGTGCAACAACACGAACCAAGATGACGCGGTTGCCAGGTACGTCATATGGTTAAAATTAAAATCATCACAGAAAAAAGAACCTCGGTCCATATGGAAGATCAAAGTTAACCGGTTCTACCCCTTAACTTCAGCTCAGATAACCAAAGCCTGAGATTACATAGTCTTTAGAAGAGCACCGGAAAAAAAAAATTCGCTCGGATCTTGAGTCCAGATTCTTAAAAATATTCAACAAATAAAATACTTTTGATTCGATCGGATTTTTGCTTGAATCGAAAGGAAATCCGCTTAAACCAAGGGGCTTGGCTCTCGAGTCAAGTAAAAATCCGATTGAATCAAGACTATTTCTTTCCTTTCAATGTTTTTAAGAGTCTGGACTCTAGATCCAAGCGAATTTTTTACTGGCGGGTCACTAAAAATCTAGTCGTCTTTAACTTAAGTCTCTAGTTGTAATCCAAGCCCGGTTCCTATACCCGTTACCTAGATAAAAACGTAGGCTCTCGAAGTTTCTATTATCCGTAAAGATTACGCATACTATCTAAATTTTGGAGTCTTAATGTATATACCAAGGACTAAAATCATTAAAATATGAGTTTGTGAGGTTCTCCATGGAAATGAGACCTCCTCACCGAAAAACTAAAATTGAGCTATGGTCCCTTTTTTAAGAGATAAAAAGAATTCAACCCTTCGATTCAAACCTCACCTTAGAATCTACTCCTTCCTTCAAGCACACAATCAACTAAAACTAGCAACGCCGGAAATGCTAAAAATACGAGCCTGGACCTTGAGATTGACGAGCGGGGAAGGTGTGGAAAGGGGGCGCAGAAGAGGGCGGAAAAGGAATCAATCATAAACGAGGAATAACGGGCGGAAAACAAGGGATGGAGCGAGTCATGAAAAATTCTCCAAGGGGAACGCCGGGAAAAGGCTGGCCAGTCCCGTAGAAAGCGAGGGGGCACAAAAAACGCGGAATTCGGAGCGGAGAGCCGGAAGCTACGATGATATGCACTTGCATTGTTTTCCCTGTTTTTCTTTCATTCCGCGGGTTTTCACGATTTTCCAAGACGCTTCTCGCAGTCTCCCCTCCGCTCCCAGGTTAACGGAGCCGGGAATACACCCCCTAATTTTATTTCTGTGCTTCGGGATGGGTGGGATGCTAATAGGCCTGAGAATCTCGGTAGCATTAAGTTATTGCTTCGGGTTTATTTTTAGAACGGTTCTCATTTTCCATGTATGCTTTTAAAGTTAGACACATGCCTCGTTTGCCCACCGCGAGCTGCACATGCAGCAGTTTAAGGAACATTTTGGAGTGTGTCACAGGTCTCGAACCCCATGAAAGTTTATTTGAGGGGCTTCGAGGACAAGGCGCATGAGCGTAGTTTTTGAAAAAAATTATATATTAATTATTTCAAGTAAATCTAGTCTTAATGCATATTCTGTGAAAAAATTGCTCCCAAATTCCAAATTTTAAGCATCGGCGTGTCAGTTTGAACTTTCTTCTCCGCCATAAGAATGCATGTGATTTCGAAACTTCAAACGTGTATTTCTGGAAATAGCAATAACTGCAACCGAGTTGCCTTTCCAGGAGTTGGGGGACACATTGTAAATGTCCCAGGGGTCACCGCAGTCAGGTAAGTGTATCTAATTGCAAGGTGTATTGCGGGCATCGGGGATTGAAAGAGCATATCAGGTGCACTGTGAGTTACATATCAAAAAGATTGAATGCTCATTATATTTAACTCGCGAGTTGTAAACCCGCTACCACTGATGTGTGCACAAACCCGAGTGTTTCTTGTGCGTGAATTTTTATCCAATCTTTTTCCCCCTTTTTTTCGCAATTTGTGTTGCATGCTTGTTAACCAAGAATCTGAAATGGCATCATGAGAGCGAATCGAATTGCATATTCTAAACTTTTTGTAGGAGCATCGGCATCGTAAATGTGCTGCAGGTCGCTAAGCGAAAAGGGTAAAGGGCAAACCAAGTGAATCGTCGTTGTAATTTTCTCTCGTATGAAGAGCTATTTCCGTATTCGATATCGTTTTTTCCTCACGAAAAAAACAAAAACAAAAAACAACTGTTTTCATTTAAACGAAGAGAATCGATGAAATCTGTCGTTGGCAGGGTTGGAGCACGGCGTTTTCTGGAACGCTCGCGTTTCCCACTTTCCAACGCACGAGTACGCGACTTTCCCATTAACGGCAGGACGCAAAATCGCACGTGAGCCAGGAAAGAGCGAGCGGTGCCGAACATGAATATTTGACAAAAGTGGGGTAATGACACCAAAACACGCCGGAAAAATAAATAATCGGGACCTGCCCTCCACCCCCACCCCACCCCTCGGTGGGGGGCGCCAAGGACGGAAGCGAATTGAAATTAATTAGAATTGCGTTGGGCCCCAAACACGTTTGCCAATTTTGTTTTAAAATATCCCTGAAATCTGAATTTCAACGTCAAAATTGTCAAATAGTACCCCTATTTGGCAGCTGTGTGGGGAGGGGGTGCAAATCCGGCCGGGCTCCGGAGCGATAATAATTCAAACTTTGCAAACGTTTTCATTTGGCTCGTTTTAGGCCGAAAAATGAGTTGCCTCGATGTTATTGCTCGTTGTGTCGGATTATCCGCCTCCTCGTTGTTGTTTCGGCGGGCAGTAATTTGGGGGAAAGTGGGGGAATGTGGGGTAGTGGGGGGGGGGGGGAATTCTCGTAAGCGCGTATCTTTAATATGCATACCTCGACCACTGTAGTGTAAAAAATTGCGAAAATGATGCCGCAAAAATCGCAGCGGCTCCGCTCTGCTTGTTGCGTTCGTTAGGAGTGACGACTGACGTCTAGTGATTACGAGAGAGTATCGGTTGAGGAAAAACAGAGAATGTAAAACCGGACAAGTTTACGAGTTTCCGATTTAAAACGAGCATTAGGTCGGATAAAACTTTGGAATGAGTTTTACGTAAATTATTCTCAAATTTCATCAAAATTTCAATACATGCAGGGATTACAGCAGCACTGCCAGACACATTTAATTTATTGATCCGTGGTATTTTTCAAGGGAGGGTTCGAAGATAGAAATTCTAGACGGTTGCCTTTTTTATTAATTTAAGGCCATAAGGGGTTAGATATTTCAAAGAAAAGTATTGAGTTTTGTACGTATCAAGGAAATTTTTTGCTCGCTGCTAATGTTAATTTTGCGTGAATATTTTTCATAAATGTGTACATTTGACAATTCTGCATAATTTAGTGTCATGGTATGTGCCTTTAACCAACGAGATCTACGTATGAAATACTAAATTCAGGAAATTTCTGACTATCATTGGTTGCCGTGCCAATAAATTGCTTGCAAGGTTTAATTTACCTTTTAAACGAGTTTTAAGGTTCCCAAATGCATTACAGAAGTAAATCTCGAAAAGTCATAGAAATGAAAAAAGATCGAGGGTTCCTGTGTAACCCTGAAAAATCAGGGAATTTTGCTCCGAAATTCCAGTTTTTCCCTTCAATCGAACATCGCATTTGTTAAAATTGGAAAAAAAACTTGGGGCTTCGAATTTATCGTGAAATTTTCAATGTTTTCAAAATCCCTGAATACTCATGCAGGGAGTTTTAAAGAGTTCGAAAAATTGCGACCCCTAGGCATGCATCAACACCCGCGTATAATGCTCGCCCAGTGCTTTTTCCCTCACCTTTTCCTTTAAAAAAAAAAGAGGAGAAGAAGAAGAAACTTTAACGTGTTAGAAAACAGGGATAACCCGTTTTCCGTTGGAAATTTCACCCCTGGCGATACACCGTACGTCTATATTCGAGCCGGATTCTTACAGCGGGGGTGTAACGTTTTTATCACCTCTCAAGCGCGTCCTCTCACCCCGAAGACGCCGTATGACAACCCTTGATACTCAATTTGAATATATTTTATGTTTCGAGTCGCGCTTTGACGCTCGTAAAAGGTGTCGCCGTGGAATTCATTTCCGCCCTGCGAGCCCATCTCACCGAAGAAAAGAGTGGGGTAGTGAAGTTACGCCAGCGTCTACATCTCAGCGGCGTTGTGAAGAAAAACGCCGTATCAAGGCGCCAATGTTGTCTAAATGCTCTCGATAAAAACAGCGCAAAAAAGTGAAGTAGTTTTAACATTGAATTTAACATTTTATTGAAAGTGATGTATAGGGAAAGTTCCGTCAACATATTCCTTAACCAGTTGAACATAAAGCTTAAAAATAAGGCCTATTATAGTCCACAAGAATTTTTCCAAGAACCTGTATCATTCATTTTGTTTAAATTTTTGTAATTGTTGTATAAATAGTAAATTTGACTTAAGCCAGAGCTTTTTTTATGATAGACTGTATGCGTCAATAAATTCTATCTATCTAACCTCCTGGATGTTTAAAAAAAGTGTGCGAGATCTTATAAAATGCTGAATCAGCTACATCAGTTACTGCAGCAATGCCGAGATGTAAAACTATCTGCTGTGACGGGTAATTCAGCATTTTATAAGTTCTCGCACCCTTTTCTACATCCAGAATGTTAAATCAATTTCACTTTTTTTTAGGTGAATCCAATTTTGAGGAACACGGCTCGTGGCGTCTTAAAAAGTCATTGAACATACTTTATTTTTCTTCATTTTTTTTTTTTTTCGTAAAACCAGCTTGCTGATTGTTGAAAGTCATATACAAACCGAAAGTAAAAGAAGACTTAGGAAGTATGGAGCGATCTTATTGGTTGAAATGGTTGGTTCTTGCAGACTAAGAGAGAAAATGATGGACTAAGTATAGGGCCTCTCGTGGGTTGCGGGAGGGGTGCAGAATCTTCCATGTTTCCACGTTTTTCTCATAGGTTTTTCACAAATTTCCCACTAATCTAAAAAAAGATGAATTTTTTGTCTATTTTCCGTTAGCTTTCGACTGATGGCTCTAAATTGTTTTTCCCTATTCCCACATTTTCGGGGGCTTTTCCACATTTTTACGCGCCCCTGGATTGCCGTTAGTTAGTCAGTCTATTATCTACCTTCTTTGTCGATTGCAACCACTTGCTTCCACCAATAGGATCCCTTCATATCCCTTCTTTGTCTATCAATTCCAAAAATCAGCCCCCAGAGAACACGAAGGGAATAGCAGGGAAATTCCGTTCAAGTATTTAGAGTTTTTGTCAGCAAAGACGAGAATTTTCCGTGAGAAGTCAGGGAGATGAATCGGCAACATTTAAGTGCTCATACGGCGTTCTTTCACTTTCAAGTTTCTTGTTCTGCCCCGTCACCGTAAAAGGGAGAAAAAATGAAGGGACATGAAAAGTTTTATCAGCAATAATGAGCATCCCAACCGAAGAAGATGTTCTCGCAGCTCACCTCTTGAGCATTCTCGCGAATTTTGTGACCCGCAGAATGGCATTATAAGTTTTAATGGGACACTGTAATGAGTTTATCTACCCACGAGGTTTTTGAGGAACACGGGGTGACAGCGTTTGTCTCAATCGAGGTCTCTTTATCTATGTCGATGCTTTGTGTTGTAACACTCCAAATATTAACGTTAATTCAATAGATGGAATGAATTTTGCAAAAAAAAAAAACTACAATTTCTGGCTCGCACATAAAACTGCTTCCATCTACATAGGGATACTAAAGGCACGTATGTTTTTTTACAATGAGCCAGAAATTGTAGTGCCGAATGACAAAATGTATAGTCCAATTGATGGTTGAATGAGTTATGTGATGTGTTGGGGAAAAATCGAGGAAAGGAAAAGAGGGAGAACGCCAAAAAAAAACTACTCAGAAACATTTATTATGATAAAAGTTCTTGTTTGTGGCTTTATCAGAACCACAGAAGCTCACTCATCAATAAATTAAGGCTGTTTCATCTGCTTATTATCATCATCATAAGTTTACCGACTATTAATTGGACGTAAATATGCCGAATGGAACTACATTCAATAGGGTCGAATCAGAAGGAAATATGTGACATGCTAATCTTATGCACACATTTCTTTTGATTTTATTCATTTTCACATAGTGACGTTCAATCGAACGTAACCAATCAGAATCGGTGTATCTAAATGAGACATTGCCTGATAATCTTTCATTTTTATTTTATTTTATTTTATTTTTTTCCAAGAAATCTAAGTAACTTTGCACTTGAAAATTTTGTGAATTCAACCCCTAAATCCTTAGCTAGTTTCAAGGCGTTACGTTTCTCAATTTTCTCTAAAAAAAAAATAAAACGTGCGAGAGAATGAGGTATAGCAAATTGCAATCAACCTGATTTTCATTAAATCCAACTAATTTGCAAGTGCAATAATCACCTCGCATCCTAAGGCGCGCAGTTATTAACCTCTGGCCTCCTTTTCCAGTGTCTCCGTGATAACACCGCGATAAATGCACAGTGGCATGGCGCGTTTTGCGATAAATCGATTGATCTGCCATTTAAACCCATGGAAAAGGATCGACAAACAGGGTCTTCGCAACGAACACCTTTATTATCGATTCTTCACCATAGTTTCAAAATAAAAATGAAAAATATCGATCATCGATAATTCACGCCTCACCACTGGCTTTGTGATAACACCGTGATACTGCACCAGTTTTCAAAGCGATGCTCTCAGAGTTTCCGCGTGCCAGAGACCGCAAACCTACATCGATTTGATTTTCGCACGGCTCGATGAGGGGTTGCCTTTTATTCCGAATACCTTTCAATTTGCCTAGAATTTCCTTTGTTTTTATGGTTCGAACAGCAACTCCGCCGATCGGTGTGCTGCGATTGTTCGCAATCGCTCCACGATGACCTGCGTGAACTTTAGCATATGATTTGCATTTCAAAACTGTGCTTTTTAACGGAACTCATGGTTTTCTTTGTTGTCTGTTGCAGGTCGGTGAAGTTTGCTGAAAATCCATTGTTTTTCCCAGCTGGCTGACTGTTGAATGTTCATCGTTAGAAAGAATTAAATGAACACTAAACCAACATCGAATGATGTCGTTGGAGGGTTGTCTCCAGATATTTATTTCATTGATCCGATTTTCCACGCTCGAGGTAATCCCAGTGACGATTTTTTCCAAACGGTGGAACTATTTTTCCTCCATTTAATTTTATGTCAAATAATCGACGTCTCGTAAAATGACGCACATCACCCAGACTTATCTTCTCAATGAATTTAAATGGAGGAATTAATTGCCAGCTTGCAAGAATCGCAACGGGGTAACCTACGTAGATATAAATCCGAAATTCGTATGAATGAGATGAATTTTACATGATGTTACCAGCTATGGCATCGTCCGATTTTGGTCTAGTGCCTTTCAAATTTTTGAATCTGTAGGCTCATGACTTGAGAGAAGTTTGGCTTAAGTCTTATTGAGCTTTCACTCCGATCAGGGTAAGTTTTAAACTCCGCAGAGGGTTGAAATTGGCCTCATTTCCCTAAATATATTTCATAATTTAAACTACAATTTTTAATTTTTAACTGCGGATTTCTGTGAAAGAATATACATATTAGGAACGGGGATAGGGGATCGCATTTGATTTCAAGTCACATGCAGCCCCTGCAACTTTCAATGACACCACATACACAACAAGAGGAATGTAACATTGGGCCGCGTTAAGCAGAAAGAAACTAGGCCACATCAACTATTTCCAAATTTAACTAAGCAATTTAATGTTTTACATGAAAACGCGTTGCGGATTTCTGTGCAAATTTCAGTAAATTTTCTGCACAGTACAAAGCATTCTTTCTTTGAATTTTCAAAGGAATCCGCACAAACGTTCTCTTGTAAAAAAAATTAAATTGCTCTGTTAAATTTGAAAATAATTGATGTGGCTTGATTCTTTTCTGCTAAACACGGTCCATACATCCTTGCATACTTCTTTGCAAGTCGACTATGAATTTTATCCCCGGTTTTTCCCACAGCTCATGAAACCAAAGAATGGAATGAAATGAAAAATAAGAATAAGAAAGAAGTAAATAAGGGAGGGGGGTTCATAGGGTACACCTATGAACATTTGGCAAAGCTCTGATAAATAAAAATATTTGCAAGATGTGCGAATCTCCTCCACAGGAGATGATAGTGACTTCATTAATAACGTCTTCATACAACTATTCGTGCTTATTGGATGTGCGTATTGCGTTTAGAAAATATGAAGGCGCTTTTGCTTCCGATCGATGACGAGGTAACGGGGGAGATCACTTTCAGTTTTCTAGCAACATGCAGCTCCTGCAATTTTCAATGATACTTCTTAGACAACATAAAATTCCTAACGTACACTTGAATGTTTCTTTGCAAGCCTACTGTGTTTATCCCAGGTATTTTCCGTAGCTTATGCAACCAGAAGATAAAGCGGAATAAAAAATGAAAATGAAAAAAAAATAAAAGAAAGTGAGGGGGAGGAGACGTCTGAACATTTGACAGAACTCTCATTAAAACGATTCCGAAAGAATAATGATCATAAACCTACTCATCCCTCAAAGCCCGCGATGGAAGGGAAAGGCTCCCCCTTTTTAAGCCCGACTCATTCCCCATAAATAAAACCATTAATTTTATCTCCTTTTCGACGAATACACTTTCTCCCGAAGGAGGACCGACGGCCGTTCGCGTGGAAGCGTTCATTCTCAAACCGCGGAAACTATTATATCACAACAAAAACAAACGGGAAAGGCAGATAGAAAGCTAGAAAAAACAACGGAGAGAGACTCTTTACGACATAACCTTAAATATATCGACCGCCCCCGGTGATGGGGTTGAGGGCAAAGAATCAAAGAAACGTTGTGGTCGATTACCGGAAGCCGTTGCCACATTGTGCAGCCGTTGTTCTTTTATTTGTCTTAATTTGATGATTTCTGGCGCAATCAAGCGGCGCTGACGTGGAGAAAAATGAGCCGGTTACTTTTTATTGACAGCTTAATTTTCAGTTGGCGCTGCCAACTGAAAAGCTACCACTTTTCACCCCTTACCCGTTCATCCTGAATCTCGGTCGTTAATTCATTCTCTGGCGCTGTTTTTGTTTTTGGCTCCGCGGAAATACAATAAACAATCCTGGATGGGGATTGTCTCACCCTCAGAAATTTTCAGCGGGAAAGTCCGATCCAAGGATTGTCGGATTTTCTTAAAAGTTTCAACCTTAGTTTGATCAAACAGAAGGGTACACTCGAAAAAGCAAGATATCGCGATTTTAAGTCTCAGAAGTGTGATTTTGGTTTCATGCTGTGAGTACACCAGTCCGTTCGATTGATTAAATTACTGAACTTGGATCATGTAAACCGTTTTTTATTAATTTGTGAAAGATAAATTTCGGAACCAGCGACTGAAATGAGTTTCGCATTCTTCACCTCACAAAGCTAATTATTGAATGAGATTTTAGTTTTACATTTCTTCTGCCAGTTTTCCTTGCACCACAGTGCCTTTAAATTACTAGAAGCTAAGTACATGTTAATTAAAAGAAATTACGTGAGCCTTAATAGCGGTAAAATAATTCTCTGGTGATATGAAATAATTGTGCTCTCCCCAAATACCAAGCATTTTTGTGTCAAACATTCAATTGTTAAAACACTACCAACCCGCCCTTTTTCTCTAATTCAATTCATTACCAAAATCCTTCGGGTCTCTTGATGAAGCCATTTCCACCAAAAAGCGGCCAAATCAAAGGCCAAAAATCCATCTTAATAATTGGACCCCCGCCAGTAATGTTTGGCTTTCCAAATTTCCAGGGGGTCCTTTACGGTCGATTGGACCGAAAACCCTTCTCATTCGCAATTAAAACCTTTTTAAGATCGTCTTCGTCCCGTAAAGGCACCGCCGCAAGCCTACCACAATAGAAACAAATGTTCTTTAAACAGAGCATGCGTTAGTTTTCAGATGAGTCCCAAAACGCTAGTAATCTTGTGTCTCAGAGAGTGTTCTCAAAGTTCAACAAAAAGTGACTTGAATTACAAAACACGGACTTGAGACAATAGCGATGTCTGGCCGGAACCGAGGATCGTGTTGGAAAATAATAAACACGGCCGAAAATATTCTGTGTGACAACTTAAGTAAGGACACAAGGGCCAGCCCCAACAACGGCCCACCCTCCGGCACCCCCCGCGGGCCGGGGTTGGGGGTGTTTCGCTCCGTTCGAAGCGAGCAGCTCCTAATTTGTCACCGATGTCGAGATCTCTCTGGGATTCGGGTTACACTTGTCGCGGCCGGTGTCGGAGTTCGAATGGGAACACTTCGAAATCCCTCTTCCTCAGTGGGGATTTGTGAGATTCGTGAAGAACGGACAACACAGGGTGGTTTCGACCCTGGGAAGCGAGGAATTCCAACGGTCACCACAGGAAATCGACTGTGATTCTCTTATCATACGATATTTTTCAAAATTGGGCCTACCCGTCTTGAATGATCCCCACCATCCTCCATCTAATTTCTTGAATACGAAGTTAAATTTAATGTGAAATCACGATAGACTGCCTATAAATTACGTCACCAAATTTGTTCACCGTTTCCTCCTTTTCTGACGCCTCTAGATCTCCCTAAACATAAATTATGCCAAACGCTATTTCGTCGTAATTTTCCTCATTAGTTAATCGGAAGTCATCGTTCACTAAACAACATTTTTCTTGAGATATTGTTTAAACTTAAAGCGTCGTTTCTTGTCGACAAAATTTGGTTTCATTGTTTTTGGTAAAACTTGTGTGGATTCAACTCAACATCAGGTTTTTTCGTTAAAAAAGCGTCGTTTTGCTATCGTTTTTGAGTTTAAGTTTAAGTTAAGTTTCAAGTTTAAGTTAAAAAAACACACAACAAAACGACGTTCCTTCAACTAAAAAATCTGACCGCAAGTTAAATGTGCACGGATTTAACCCAAAAACCAAATTTTGCCGACAAGAAACGACACTTTGAGTCAAAATAATATCTCAAGAAAAATGTTCTCAGTGTTGTGTATTCCATATTTTGTCTGCATGCCATTAAAACTCGATCCTCCGATTAAATTTCAGTTTAAACTCAATTCACCGTACCAGAATCAATTTTTCAAGCACGAGAACACATGCCACAGCCTCCCCACGCGCAGCAAAACCTACGAAACAACCCTTAGCACACCTTGGGCGCGTCATCTCCGAAATCACCCCCGCGTGAAAACGCATGCGACGACGTCGGGCGCTCATGGAAAATGCCATTAGTCTCAGCATAGAGTAGGTTCTTCGTCGGGGCCCGGCCCCTCTTAAGTTGCCCTGTTCGCTGTTTAAGATACTTTGAATGTCTTCTACTTAGCTCGTTTCCCCGGAAAACGTGATTAAATGTGCCGCGAGCGGCGGCAGTCCTACGTCGCTCCCTCCGGCGGCCCATCTAACTTCCTGTCTGAGCCGCTCAGACTTTAAACTTCGCATCCTCCTCATAACGCGGGCAACAACTTTTCGACGCTCAAAATGCAAAAACGCATATCTCTTTTGCGGTGTTACAAAATCTCCGCTCTCAGTTTATCATATCAGAATGACAGCCTTAGTTTGTAAGAATAGTTTTTCTATAGAAAGTACAAACAAGTTAACAGACAGAACATATTTAATTTTGTGAACATTTATATTTGATGAATAGACTTTCTTTTTAAACCGAAGAAAAAAAGCCCATCATATCAAAGGAGAACAAACCAACACTATCGTTCGCTGATTTTCCTTTTCTCGAGATATTATTAGTGTATTTTCCGAAGGAAATACAGTATTGCTTTTTTTTTACTTAAAGCGTCGTTTCTTGTCAACATTTTTTTTTTTTTTTTAATTCATTTATTGATTTATTTAGATTAACGAAATGTTGTTTTGTCATCGTTTTCTTAAACTTAAACTTAACGGTACCAAAACGATGTTTTTTCAACTCAAAAAAACTGATGTTGAGTTGAATGTGCACGGATTTAACAAAAACAAAAAAAAAAAAAACAAAAAAAAACAAAACAAAAAAAAAAAAAAAAATTGAAAAGAAACGACGCATTAGGTCAAAATAATACGTCAAGAAATTTTTTTTTTCAGTGTTCAAGGTTTTCACAGAATACTCTATACACAGAGGTGAAAAATGAAGGAAGTTTTCAAAAAATG
Organism: Bemisia tabaci; assembly: GCF_918797505.1. Classification (NCBI taxonomy): domain Eukaryota; kingdom Metazoa; phylum Arthropoda; class Insecta; order Hemiptera; family Aleyrodidae; genus Bemisia; species Bemisia tabaci. The sequence continues at coordinate 45,814,691 of NC_092798.1, read as the reverse complement.
ACATGAGATATTTTTCTGTATTAAAGGTAGAATATGCCAGGAAGTTTGCGCCATCGCTAATCGAGATATGCGTTTTTGCAGTTTCACCGTCGTTTCATTTCCTTCGCAGTTCGGGCGAGCGGCCCTGCTCTCTGTATCCGTAGTTTTTAATCCCATAAGGGCTCATGATGTCGCTTGTCTGACGTAAGGGCGTTCCTCGATCTTCGCATGAGCCCCAGAAAGCATGGACCCTTTCGTTAAACAGGGCTCACGTGGAAATTTAGGTACGCGATTACGTTAGAAGAGTGACGACGCCGGGAATCTTGTCGAGAAACGACGTCTAAGAATCGTCTTGCGTTTTATTCATACTTTTACTTATTTATTCTTTTATCTTAGTTTGGGTTTCACGTTGAAGATTCTCACTTTGTCTAATGTAGCTGAAGGACCAGTTAAATTAAGGGAGAAATTAATTCAGGGATTCGTTAAAATGGAAAGTGAACACAGATTGAGGCAATGCAAGCCTTATGTTGGTATATGAGCTGTTCCGTTGTCTTTTTTGTCGCAATCGTCCTAAGCAAAAGACCGAGGGCGCGCTGACTTATTCTATGCCAACGCCTGGTTACCACTATTCCTGCTCATTGGATGTCCGTATTGCATATGCAAAAAACCGAAGGCGCGCTGACTTTCTCAATGCCAACGCCTGGATAAGACTATTCCTGCTCGTTGGATGTGCGTATTGCATATGCAAAAAACTGAAGGCGCGCTGACTTAGGCTCCATAGTTCCGTTTAGCAGAAATACGATCACTTGAAAAAACGAAGGCATTTTGACTCCTTGAGTTGTACCCTTCTACGTGATAATACACAACAAGTTTTCCACGCAACATTGAATCAGTTTAACCCGCTTCTGGAAGATATTTAACTACATAGTACTAGTTCAAAAACAACTTGTCTTTTAAGATTAACCTTTGAGCCGAATGTTATAGTCATTTTTCTCATTTTTTTTCTTTTTTTTATGTGTGTAGTTCCTTACTTCAGCATCAGTCAACATTTTCCGATGTGACACGACGATTTCATGGAAAAAAGGAGGAGGCTTGGTTAATCACCACCCCTTGCAAACCATTTCACCGCGTAGAGATAAGTTTTAAGTGGCTCCTCGAAACTTTTCCCTCTTGAATTTTACCTTCTCCGCAAACACTTGGAGCATGTGTAGAAAAGGCGCCGCCTAAATGATGAACACGTAACAAATCGGCTAAATATTTAATTTAATTTAACCGGTTCATTTATCGAAATTCAAACAATTTCTACTTTTTTCTCGTCTAGTTCGTGTGTATTTCTAAAATGGATTCCCTCTTGGAGGCTCTTTTTGTCAATTATCCAACCAAATTAAAATGTCGAGTGAAAAATGACCCCCGGTAGTTCAAATCGTAACTGTCAAAATTACTTTGCTTTTGACCTCATTATTTTAGCCGCACGCGTCTCTCCCGTATCCACGCGGGTCCCTTTCTGTCCCAGTGAGGATAATAAATTAATTCTTTAATTCATTTAGTTTGTATTCGTATGATTCAGTGAGCACCGGGGAAATTTTTTTCGAGCCCCTCCTTTTTAATGCGTCAAATTAGGTATGTGCGCGAGGCCTCCCCACCAGCAACGATTAATAGGTGCTTAGCTGCTTGCTCGTGTTCTGCGCGACGTTGTCAAATCAGACAGCATTAAATATAAATTTCGTTGTGGTTTAACGGCTAGGATGATGATTATCAACACGACAACAGTGCTAGAGAACAGGAGCATTCGTTTTGAATGCCTGGACCAGGACCCATCCTGGAATCGTTTAATCAAAGGACCGCGTGTGTGGTAGGTGGGCCGCAATGTGGAGCTTGTCGTTCGGTTTTCTGGACTTAATTTGGACTGCATTTTGCAATTTGGAATTACAATTTCTAGCTCAGTTTTAAAAAAAACATGCGTACCACTAGTTTCCCTATACGCATAACTATTTGCACGAATGAGCCGGAAACTGCAGTTCCTAATTTATTGCAAAACGGAGTCCATTGTTTTGTCAGTATTGAGCGAGGCCAGAGCTTTCCCGATGCATTTCCTTGAAAAATGTGGAATTTCTAAAGGGGTTTCTGTAATTTATCATTCAAAACTTTTCAATAAACTCTCAAATAACCAAAATTTGGCAATAAACTAGTAAAAAATTAGTGAAACTTTATTTAAAAAAAAAAAAAAAACAAAAAAAAAAAACAAAAAACAAAAAAAATATGGAGGAAAATGAGAGGAAATCCAGGGAAACTTTCCATGGAAACAGAAACAATCGGGGTAGTACAAGGGAATGAAAAAAAGTTGATAATACTAGACATCATGTTGTAATTAAATATTAAGTCGCGAAGTTTTCAAAATTCAACTATTCCTTTTCCCTATTTTTAACGGACATACCCTGGTAAAAATTGGCAGTAGAATGTGTGTTCCAAAATACTATAGACCTAAAGCCGGCTGTAAGATTTCCAATAGCTTCTGTAGCCGGCTGTACAATTTCTTATAGCCTTTTATAGCCGATGGCGATTAAGCAACAGCCAGACGATAAAGTTTATGCTAAACGTCACTAATTACGGATACTAGGACTTGGTTACTTTTTGGACCACCGCTCTCTTTTTGTGCCGTAGTATCTTGATTTATTTTGGAAGGAAAGCACCGTACTTTTGAAGGATGCCTGTTATTCTTAATACATTGGAGCGCTTCCAATTTCTTATGATACTGTGCAATACCTCCGGTGTGAAATAGTTCCTTCAGACGCCGTGGCACGCTGCGGCGCGGCGCGGCGCGGCGGGCGGGCAGAGAGCGCGAAACGCGCATTGGCGCCTACAAACCTAACAGGGATACTTCACGCATTGCGCAATGCGTGAAGTATCCCTGTTAGGTTTGTAGGCGCCAGTGCGTCGCCGCTCCGCTTTGTGTTAGGCTCTAATATTTAATCCCGTGGAGTCAGCGTTTTTCAACTCATGATTTTGAAATGTTTGCACACTCTGTATGTACTATTCTCATTTTAATTGATGAAAAAAAAATATGTTTTAAAGGAAAATATAATGCGTGTTTTGTAAATATTAAGGTAGTTCCGTATCAAACTTAATGATTTCCAAAGCACACGAATATCTCTACACAATTTCTTATAGCCTTTTATAGCCAATGGCGATAAAGTGTAAAGCCCGGCGGTAGGAAATATAGCCTGACTGTATACTTTTTTATAGCTCCGTATAGCGCGGCTATATGATTTGCTCCGCCTTCTACAGCCAGCTATATGATTTTCAATAGCCTTTTTTAGTCGGCTATAAAAAATCCTATGGTATTTTGAAACGCAGCTCCTATCACCAATTTTTACCAGGGTATGTTTTGATAGACTCTCGCCTATCCTCTCTTAAATTAATCCTCTTTAATAACATCATCATGTTTTAGACTGATATCGTATTGATGCAAGCAAATGCAATTTCCCGTGTGATTCAAAATAGTCCACGGTTCCAACTGAAAAACAAAATATCTGAAGTTCCTGGGATCCGATACGTCCAATCCATCACGGAACCGGTTGTCCTGCGCGGTGGAGCCGTAGGTCGCGGCAGCAAGCGCGGTTCATAAACCCGAACACATGGCATGAGTATGCAGGATGGATTCGAAAATTTCGCTTCCATTACTCATCGCGCCACCGGTGAGCGCCTGATAATTGCTCAATTAATCATCCCGGTCCATGTAATGATCGCTCGTCGGACAGGCTGGGGGGAGGGGGGGGGCTGAAATAAATAAATTAATTAGCTCACCTTTCGCTGGCTCCCGGGACGATGGGTGTCTCGGCCCACCTCGCGTCTGGTCCCCGGGGATGCTGCATTTCCGTGGCTGGGACGCAACTTTCGGCAAAGCGAGAAATTACAATTCGTGCTAAGTGAATTAGTGCTCCAGCTGAAACGGAGACGGCGCGGCGTTGGTGGTGAACGATGAGGCAAACTTATGGTGAACCTATAGCGAGAGGAAGCAAAAATCGAGACGCCAAACACATTTTGCGAAAATGTTAGTTTTATCTTGAGTTTTTGTTAATACGGAGCGATTATGACCGATAAAAATATTTGTGTTCTTGTGTTACTTTTGGCTAATATACGCGGAGAAACCTCGTACGTGGGACCCGAAGTTTAGGTCATATGGATCTCTGAAGTTTTCGGATTAAGGATCTGAACACTTTAGGTCTAGCTGTCGAGGTTCGGGTCACACATCTGAAACTTCAGTTCTTACATCTGAAGTACTTCAGATGTGAGAACTGAAGTTTTTCGGATGTAAGAACCGAAGTTTTTCGGATGTGAAAACCGAAGTACTTCAGATGTAAGAACTGAAGTTTCAGATGTGTGATCCAAACCTCAGCAGCTGGTCCTCAAGTGTTCGGATGCTCAATCCGAAAACTTCAGAGATCCATATGACCTAAACTTTGAAGTAAAACACAAACTAACACAAATTCTGTGTTGATTTTGGTGATGCAGTTCTTGGTGAATTTAGCGCTGAAAACGATGGAGACGTGGAGAATGGAAACGTGAAAATAGCCCGCTCGATATGACTAATCGAGTGAAATTGAACACAATTTTCTGAAGAATTTGTACGGGAATGTTCACAATTCTCCCCCTGAAATCATTTTTCTCTCTTTTGAAGAAAAGTGACTTTTGGAAGCTCATCCGGCGTTCTTCCTTATAGTACAAAACCATTGCTGTCCTCTTTTATGAGGAAAATTATTAATTTTTTCCTCTTGGCGGCTGTGTCCGTACAGTATTTTGTGTTTTGAAAAATGAATACAAGAGCAGCACAAACACATGCACCATATTTATTTTTAAAAAACACGTCGCGGTCTCAGATGTTCTCCCTCGTTTTTTTAATCCGAGCCTCAAGCACAAAGGTCCAACCAACCCCCTCCCACCGCTGGACGCAACCGAACATCAATATTTACATTCTCCCGTAGCATTTCTGTTGCCGGCATCGGACGCACATGCACGCGACGGCATAACTTTATGATTGACAACCGTTCTTAAGGGCGGTCCACGTCCAAGGGGTTGTCGGCGAGGGAGGGGGTGTGCTTGCGGCTACACCTGAACCTCCCCTATCCACCCCCGAGTTCCCGAGTCAGCCCAGCCGGCTGGTCTCGGACTCCTCGGCGGATGCTGAGTGACACTCCAGTTTGATTTATGGTCGACCACTCTCTCGAGGGGTGACGGCCGTGTGTGTGTGAGTGGAGCTGGTTCTTCAACCCCCGGACGACTGCTTCCTACTCTCATTATCGAATCATTAGACGGCGGGCGGGGTGGGGGAGGAATTCGAAAGTGTGAAAAATGCTCGGACGTGACGGGATATCGGTTTAGGGGATGGTCCGGAGTTGAGTCGGAGTTGATAACCAAGTTCTCGTTAGTATTTTTCTGGAAGTTGCGTGACTTAAATGAACGTATTTACGCTAAAAAGAACTTTGTTACACACAAACCCTACACACATAGCTCCCTTTAACATAAATATGTTGCCTCTGATGAATATGTTTTTGGTAACTTCAAAAATTTTTACACGCGGAAATTAGTACAGAAAATTTTACTCTACACCTGATTTTAGACTCGAGAAGACTTTTGAGTGAAGGCAGTCTAACTCCTAGCATTATTTACGAATTTTTCGAAAATATATTGCGCAAAAATACAGTAAATATAACCAGCATTTTGATAGACTGCGCACTTAAAAATCTACTCAGGTTCCAAATATGTTCGCCTTCATTTTTAGCTATGTTTCTTTTCAGACCAAAGAACCTTTACCCCAGTAGAATAGTTAATTCATTTCTTAATAGTATGCATAAGGATGGATAACCAATTTTCATAGTTGTGTTTTTTTAACATACCAAATAATATACTATTAAGTGCAGTTAATCACCCTCCAAAATACGATCATCAAAGAGTGATTTCTTAAGTTGAGTAGTTATCTTTGCCGTACCGTAAGGCTGCAAAAAGCTAGCTCAGCTGAAAAATAAAAACATCCGAAACCAAAGACGAAAAAATGACGCATGCGCAGTGTCATCTAAACCGCTCGTCAGTCATTTCTAAAAATCGGGCTTCATTACAGCCTACAAAGGGACTCCCAGCTCGTCGCGATAATAAAGCCCGAGGGCTTACCATCGAGTTGGCGAGGTCTTAGGGGTGTCGGCGCGGAATTTCCACAACAAAAACACTGCATTTTCAAAATGAGGAGGATGAAACGGCGGACCGAGACTGTCGGCTTGTATGATAAACTTTTGGATTGATTTAGACTGAGAAGATATGCCCAATTTCTGCACAATTTGGCAACAATGCGCAGAAGCGCGGAAAAACGAGGGGTAATGGCCGGGGGGCGGCGACTAGGACCGACGTTGATGAGGTTAGTGATCCACCCTTAAAAACCACATCCAGCTTTTCAGGCGCTTAATGAGAAATTTCAAGCATAAAAATGATAGAGGTGGATCGTGGCTGCAAACCAACTGCTAAGTGGTGCGAGAGGCAGGAGGTTCGTTTGTTCTTCGGTTAAGTGATCCTCTTTGAAATCGGTTTTTGGGTTACTTGGAGGATTTTCGTCGAAGGGAAGGATTAATTTTGAATTAGAATGAGTCTGAGGACTTTGGAAACTAAATAAAAATTGAAGCCGCGAGGAGATAAACATGAAAAAGAAAGGAAAACATGATTTGCGGTGATTAAATTACAGTTCCTAGACTTTTTCTCTCCGGACCTATAAATTTTTGACGATCTACTGACCAACCACATTTACTCTTGTATTTTGATCTCCGAATGCTCCTCGTATATGTTTTCAACTGTTACCGTCCTAAAAATTCGATATTTAATGACAAGCTGAATATCTCGCGACGAAAGCTCTTTTAAGGACATGATATGATTTATTAACAATTGCGTGATGCCAATTTTTACAAAAAATTATTCTCTACTTGAACGAGAGACTATTCTGTCTAAAATTAGCAGAAGTATCAGAATTTGAATTCAAGTAAGAATATTTGACTTTTTGCGCCTAGGCATTTGACGAAATGCCTGATTTGACTATTTGCCTGCGACACATCCACTATATTTGTATTATAACAAGTTGTGGTCGTGCGACACATCCACTATATTTTTATTATAACAAGTTGTGGTCGTGCCGTTGTTAATTGTCATCCTCACGAAAGAACGTAACTGCATTTCAATGTTGCCAAACTTCCCCTCGAACAATGCATACATACCAGAAGCATCTTGGTCTTCTCTAACCGACAATTTCGCTCACTTTTCTTCTTATCTCATACGAAAATAAAAAAAAAATCAACATAAAGTGTGGAGATATATTTGTGTAAAACATCAATTCTTTCACTCAACATTGCACCTTGGAGTGGATATACGTTCTTTTGTCCTGGAAACGATGCCATGTGGATCGGGTAAGAATAGTTTTTCTCCCTCTTGATTGTTTCCTTTGAACGTAAGAGCAACCCCATCGTCCAGAGTTATTTTCGTCAAACGGGTCCAGTTTAAAACAGGAAATCGATTCATCGTTAGGGGTCTCCAAAAGTTACAAAACTCGCTGACTCCACCTTTAACAACACCCTAACAACCCTCCCCTCCGCGGTTGCCAGATGAGCGGTCCGCGCTCCTGGACCGGTGCTCTCCCGGGAGCGATGTGAAAACAATGGCAATTATCTCGAGGGAAGCTCGAAAGAGAATCGGAGCCCAAGGTAAATAATAACGCCGGCGAAACCCGCGAGTTAAATTTGAGTTTCGACTCAAGTTCATTAACTTTAAACTTTTTCCCAGTGACGTTAGTGACGTTAACACGTGAGTCAGCCTACCCGGCGACGGCGAGAGGTTCCGGGGTCCGTCAATTTATTTTAATCCGTCGACAGTCCGCGACACCTAAGCTTTGCACGGCTGCCGACTTCATTCTCTTCGGGTTGTATGCCACTAAAAAGAAAAATTCTATCATTTGAACCTATCATGTTCGGTGTTCCATATCACCCCATGTATTTGGTTTGTCAACCTGAACTTTCGGTTTGTCAAACTGAACTTTCGGTTCGTCAAACTGAACTTTCGGTTTGTGTAACCGAACGTTTCGCATAAAAATGACCGAAATTTGTTCGGCAGTTCACTTAACCGCGCGAGTTCGGTTGCACGAACCGAACTCGCTTTACTCGTTCCCAAACGCAATAAAATTCTTCGATTAATTTTGTTAGTCAACCAGTAAAACATATTGAAAGGGGATGTTTTCATCGTGACAGTTTAAGCCTTATCCAACCGTTTTTGAACTATATTCCCCTCCAACTCTGCGTTTTCAATTCGTTTCAACCAGAGGCGGATCCAGCAATTTGGCAACACCGGATTCCCTCCATCTAAACCTATATTAAACTATCGATTCTTGTTGGAGCACCTGAACCTTCCAAGAATCGATACATTTGCATAGGTTTAAATGGAGCAGAACAATGTTGCCACTTTGCTGGATCCGCCAATGGTTTCAACTTTTCTCGGTCCCAACTCTCCAAAAGCCACCAAAAGCGGTGAACCGTGGGTTACTGCCTCGGGGGCTCATGAGAAGTTGATGACCTAAGACCCTCCGAATCATAACAACCAGCGGAAACGGAAGCTATTACAATATTGCATCGTGAGGAATGTAAGATAAGAGTCATGCGACCATCCAATTTTTCTACTCCCACTTGATTATTTTGCTTCTGTATGTCATCGGGATCGATATCTTGTTACACAGCGAAATAAATGCCTGGTGGATACCCGAACACGAGATGGCAAGGCTTTTTGATTTTTATTTTTTGACGAGGCTTCCTCTTCGGTCGAATGGCATGAAAAAACGAACGTTGTCAATTCTGGTGCGGATCTCGCGTTTTCTGTTTCATGAGCAAGATTTTACTCTGATGGTAATATGCAATTCTTATCAGAGCTGGGAACGCTGTTATCGTAACGTTGCTCATGGATGACTGTGGGATAATCAATCATTACTCGACCTGAGGGGTCGGCGGACTGCGGTTGTCCATGACAGAAAACTACCAATCGATACCGCGTGGACACGGGGAATTGAACCAATAAAATCCCCCCGGTCGGATGGTAGTTCAAGTTGTTGCGGAATTGCACTCCAGTAATATTTAAAAACCAGCATGCAATGTTGAAAATTTTCGTTTATATTTAATTTTTGAGAAACAACAAAAAAGAAAAGAGCATTGACACACATTTTCAGGTAAATCTAGAATGTTTTGTAGAATGTTTAAGTAGGAATGGGGTCCATCCCTTTTGGCACAAAGTAGAATCACACTAAATGGAAAAAAAAATATTGAGATATTATTTTGACTTAAAGCGTCATTTCTTGTTGACAAGATTTGGTTTTTTTAATTTAAGAAACATTGTTTTGTTATCGTGCAAATTTTTTTTAACAAAAAAAAGAGGCAAATTTTGTCGAGAAGAAACGACGCTTTAAGTCAGAATAATATCTCAAGTAACCATATTTTTTAGTGCAAACTAAGAATTCTGCCGAGGGCTCAAGCCAATTTTTCGTTTTTCTTGTTTTCCTAAAATGAAGCATTATAAAGTTCCGTCTCATGTTAAGAGTCATGTGTTATTGTTTATCTTTAAAAATGCCTCTGAAAAGACGGACAGCATAGGTCGTGAAAGGGCCTGATATTTTATAAAATAAACTAATAAAACAAAGTCGCATACCCGAAAAAATCTTTCGTATTTGTTTTGTTCGTAACAAAACTTAGCGATAACAATACATTTAACGAAAAAATTTACTTCTTAATAATTCAGGAGGTATATCTGAACTATGCTGTTAAGGTCATTCATATAATCTCAAACCTAAATTAAGTCGTGTAATTGCTATTCGGTACTTGGACCGACATCAGCAAAAATAGATTAAGTCACAAGTTGAACCCGAGTAAAATGGACTTAAAGTTTTACTCACGTACAAGAAAAAAAAATCAAAGGTGAAATTTTTCAATCCTTTCATGTTAAAGCTTCTTTACCGCACAATCCACTCAAAAGATCATCTTTTCTCCAAAGCTCCACCCAACTGCAGACTCCAAAAACCCCTCCGTCCGTATTCCGTCCAAGTTCAGTCGAGAAAATCAACCGCAGAAAACCTTCAAGTCCTTTACGTCCGTCCCGAATGAAAACATCAAATTCCGTCATTTCATTTCCTAATTTCTGGTGGCTCGTAACTTTCGGGGGCGGCCGAACCCCGATCCGGGGAAAAGGAGAGGCCCAAATCGAAAAGTTAAAAAAATGATGGGCCCATCCCGGCGATGTATTTTCTGTGTAAATCAGCCCTTCGTCGATTCGACCGCTCTATTTATTACCTTTTTTATACCCGAGCTCGTTTCACTGTTTCCCTCGGGGCTGTAAAAGGCGCAATAAAACCGCGGCCTAAGGCCCGTTCACACTGCCAAGTGCGTCTAAAAAACCCATTGTTACCCCCCGTATTTTAAGACGGCGCACAGTGGATGGAGTCAATCGGAGGGGTCGGACATGAAAGTTTTGACAAAAACTGCGAATCTTGATGTTTATTTCGTCATATTTTAAAGTTCCAGGGGTGCCACTAGAGGAAAATCTCACGAAGAAACCATTGGAACCACTTTAAGAGCCTCGAAGGTTCGAATGAACGGAGTTATAAGCGCACTGGAAAAAAAAAACATTTTGGATCTAGAGTCCAGAATCTTAAAAAAATCGACAAGAAGAAATACTCTTGATTAAATCAGATTTAAGCTTAAATCAAGAACCAAGGCTCTTAATTTGAGCGGATTTCCTTTTGATTTAAGCTTAAATCTGATTGAATCAAGAGTCCTCTTTCTTGTCAATGTTTTCAAGAGTCTGGACTCTAGATCCAATGTGTTGTTTTTTTTTCCAGTGCGTTTAAGGTTTCCAAATTTTGTCCTACCTCTTCTATTGACTCGATCCCCTGTGCGGCGTACCCACGGTCTTTTTCCGGTGCCTTACGTGGAAACGTGGCTTTGAGGGAGGGATGAAGTTATCGGAAGGAGGGATTTTTAAGTGGAGGCGAACTGGGGGATGAAAGGAGCCCATAAATGCAGAGCGCGCAGGCAAGGGGTTGAGCTAGTTACGACAACGCACGGTGGGTACATTGAACTACTTTTTGCAAAATGGAGCCATTATTTCTAGTTCATTCATAGAAGCGTCTATCAGCCTAAAATAATAAACGGCACTTGTGTTTTTTCTGAAGATAGAGATGACTAAGGGACTGAGCTAGTTACGACCACGCACGATGGGTTAAAATTTGCAATACGGACACAGTATTTGTGGCTCATCCATGAAAACACCTATCTGCGTAACGAAATTAACTTAACGTATTAATGTTCTTTGTAAAGAAACTAGGTATAACTGTACTCTCACCCGTTTATGTACTGGGCTCATATCGCGTTGAAAAATCCTTCAGTATGCTCGAATTTTTTTCTGAATTTTCAAATCCTCACATACACTGGAATATTTCCCCTTTTCAAATCCTCAAGTACGATGATTCAGTCTGTGTAAATTTAACTTAAAGTCAGTTTCTTGAGTTAAATAAACGGTTTTTTGTCATCGTTAATTTTAAGTTTAAAAAAACGATAGCAAAGTAACGTCTCTTTAACTACAAGATTTTTTTCGACAAGAAACTACGCTTTAAGTCAAAATAATATCTCAAGAATTTCTGTTCCGTACTTCTTTTTCCGATTGTAATTCTTCAAAAAGTTCTCGACTTTGTCCATCAAATGCTGTCATAAGCGCTGAGGGGCTTTACTAAAACCCAGTGATGCCATTTCCCGAAAATAATTCCGAATTTCGGAACTTTTCAAATAATCGGAACTTTTCCCGGAACCTTGGAAGTTCCTAGTTCGGAGTATTCACGGAAGTTCGGGGTTTCTCCGTGTGATTGATGTTTTATCCAATTTGACAATCCTCGGAACCAAATCCGAGGGTATCTCGGAATTTTCCCGCCGAACTTTTGAACAAATCGGACTTTTATTCGGAACTTTAAGAAATCGGAATCAATTCCGAGAATTCCAGAATCTTTGATAAAATAAAATGACAGCACTGCGAAAACCTGAAGCATCACTGTGCAAAGTGGTCTCCATGGCATAAAACCCAATTTTAAAGGCAAAGGGCTCGAATTTAAGGGCAAGAAGGAAATAAGACGAGGAGCGGGAGGTCTCGGGGGAGGGGAACTAAAAAGTACAACGGTTTAGTATTATCAAAGGGGCTTTCTGTAATTCGATGATCAAACAGCGCACAGGTGGATGGGTAAACACGGCCCCTGGCGTATTCCGTTGTCATCTCGCCGGCTCCAATTTCGCCCCCTCCCCCCGCCCTGTATTCTTAGCCCGTCGCGCTCCCGAAATACACCTTCCCGGTGAACAGCCGTGCTAAGGAAGAACATACTATGTGCATCCAAACGTTGCCAAATCTCTTCCGATAAAACACGTATTTTCTTGCAAGTGTGTGAATTTTTCCCCGTATCTTTTTTAAGAGAGTGGAGATGTTGCATGTGTGAGGAATTTGCGATTTGACTGTGTATTCTTATGTAAAAGTTCGCGAGAAACACGATGGTGCCACTGGTTTTCTCTTAAATAATCTCCCAAGCTCAAAAAAAGCTCCCAGGTTGAGGCCAAAATGGAGGGGATATCCCGCGCTATCCTGAGAGTCCACCTCTACATCAAGGCAAACTCTCCATGCAAAGATAGGGAGTAAATACACTAGCAGTGATGCTGTGTTTTCAGTTTTAGAGTCTCCAAATAAAGTGGCAGCCCTGTCAATAATGTATTTGCTCCCTATCTTTGCATGAAGAGTTTGTCTTGATGTAGAGGTGGACTCTCAGGATAGCGTGGGATATTTCCTCCATTTTGGTCTCAACTTGAGAGCTTTTTTTGAGCTTGGAGTTGATTTCAGAGGAAACCAGTGGCACCATCGTGTTTCTCGCGAACTTGTACAGAAGCATCAACAGTCAAATCGCAAATCCCTCACACACGCAACATCTTCATTCTTAGCGTAATTCAATCCAGCGTTTCTGAAAATTGCAAGGAGGAATATTCTTAAGTTCTCTGGAAAACAATTATTTTCTCGGGCAAATTTGACAACGTTGGGATGTTCATACTGTGTTCTAAACAACATAACGACGGTGAAACTACCAAACCACGTATCTCGGTTTGCGACGTCGCAGACTTCCTGTCATACTTTATTTTTTAAATGAAAAACTACTTATCGTCCAGTCTCGAAAATTTCTGTGATTTTTCCTCTTCGTACGGAAAAAATTCTGTGAAAATTTCAAGGAATGATATTGATTTGGTCTACTTCAAAAAAATAAAATGTGAGCGTAGATTTTTAAACACCGCAAACGAGATACGTGGTTTGGTAGTTTCACCGTCGATAAGCAGCTCCGGTCCTTGTCCTGTCCTCGGCCAGGTATCGTCATAATTCCTGCTTCGTTTGGTCTCGGGTCCCTTGAATTTTATTTCTGTCTTTATTGCGACGAGGTCGATTTAGGGTTACCGACTCGCTTCCACCTTAGATTAAATTACGAATTTACGAGCACAAATTTCAAGTTAATGGCCGAGCACTGGGCTACTGGATGTACCGTAGGACAATATTTTAAGGTCGTTTACTTCATTTTCGGATCCGTGGAATATGTACGCTCGTATGTCCATGAGGCTTCCCCACGAATTATTTTTTCCCTTTTCAATTAAGTAGCCAAGAGTGTTCGGGGTGATTGAGCCGATGGACAGACTATTGCACTATAAAATTTCAAAACTGAACAAGTAAAAGGAGATATTTGAAAAGTTACGGAGACTCACAATTTCTGTTTAATTAAAATTAGCAAAGCCATTGAGGGGCTTGGAGGACAAGGCACGTAAGTACAGTTTTCGCTATTTCGAGAAAAACGCGTTTGAAATTTCGAAATTACATGGATCCTTATGGCGGAAAGAGAGTTCAAACTGACGTTTTTATACTTTTAAAAATTGGATTTTGGGAGCGAATCTTTCACGAAGCATCAAGACTAGTTTTACTTGAAATAATTAATATCTCAATTTTCAAAAGCTGTACTTATGCGCCTTATCCTCCAAACCCCTCGTTTATGTATCAAGCAGCAGCAAAGGACACATTATTTCTACAAATTCCTTGACTAATCTACAATCAAACGTGTCATAATCGTAAGCCACATTTTAATAGTTCTTTTTGTTATTTGTCTGTTTCAGGTAAGGTCCAATCTGGAGTAACCTTTGCTTGAAAATAAATTATCTTTCTATTTTCATTCGGTAAGTTTTCTTCATCACAGATATAAGTTGCAGGCAATTTGCAAACTGCTTTCGAGTCGCCTGAGCAATATCACGAACGGAACTAACGCAACTTAGTATTATAGTGCACAACTCATCGGCGAAGGAGCGAGAGACAAACTCAGCCTAAAGCGTCTTCATTTTTCCGCGATACTCCACAAGTTGCTACGTAGTTAGTTTATAGTTGTCTATCCGGACGAAACACAAACTCAGCCGAAAGCGCCTTCATTTTTCCGTGATATTCTACGCGCTTCTATGCAATTATTTTAGTTGTCTATCTGGACGAGACACAAACTCAGCCTAAAGCGCCTTCATTTTTCCGTGATATTCTACGCGCTTCTATGCAGTTATTTTAGTTGTCTATCTGGACGAGACACAAACTCAGCCTAAAGCGCCTTCATTTTTCCGTGATACTCCACGCGTTGCTACGCAGTTAGTTTAGTTGCCTATCCGGACTTGTGACTAATTTTACTACACGCCCGGACGCACGCGCGAACTTACCGCTTACTTCCTCTTACTTTCTGCATCCCTGTTAAAGGTTAGATTTGAAGAACAGAAAACTGTTTCATAAAAGTTTCACAATCAAAACATTTTAACTTAGATTTCCTCGTCAAAGCAGCAGCGCTGGGTCCAAGTTAGGGACCCGCCTTTGAATATGCGGAGTTCAGCGGGATTTTAAACTCACAGGGTGGGCCGTTAATTTCTTTTGAAATTTATTTGATCAGCGGGGTTGGGGTTGGGGTTTTCCCTGCGGGCAGCGGGTGCGGAAACGCGTCGAGGGAGGGAGGGGGTTGCGGAAGTCGAAGTGGCCTCGCACCCCTGTCGTTAGAAGGTGAAACGTGCGTATTTTGAAATTAGCTTTTCGTGAATTAGCCGGGGCAAGGTGAAAAATTATGCCCGTAACTTTTTATGGAACTTTTCGGGGGCTGCAGGGTCCTGCTGCTTTGCGCCTTGATGCCAAGCTCAACTGCGGAAATTATACCTTGGTTCATTTGTGGTTTCTCGCTTATAGAAAACCTCCCCGCTAAAAAAAATCGATTTATCTGCAATCTTTTTAATTTCTCTCTGTCCTTTTTTCCTCCTTGAATTGGAAAATTCTTACTCGTTGCAAATTACGGTACACTGAGGAGCCTCCATCAGTTTTTTTAGGAGAAAAAATCGAAATCTTCTAATAGTAGAAATTCCTAACGGGATGGATTTTTTTCAACGCCAGCTTTCGTTCTATAACTCTCAGGAAAAGTCTGGAAAGACCCTAAAAAGTTTGATGAATTCGCTGGAAACAAATACTCTTGGGGGAATTGTTTCCTTTAAAAAATCCAAAATTTCGAATTTTTCAAAAATGATCATGGTATCAAAGAGGAGACCGACAAATTTTATCCCGGAAATTTTATCCCCAAGGATAAGTAACGTTGTATGAGCATTTCCAAGTCGCCAAATTTTCTGCATGTGATAAATATTTACGGTTGGAGAAAGTTATGCCTCTGAATGTTTTAACTGCACCAGATCAAATTGAAAATTAATTTTTCCTCACATTTTAAAGACACATACAGTTAATCGAGGAGTAAAATTCGATGCCGGAGGCTGTATAGCGCCCAAACGCCCCAGGTGATATGAATATGTGAAGTGAAATAATTTCACTTAAATTTCACCTGATTTCACTTAGAAGCGTCTGTATTCTCGCTAAAAGTGTAGATTCCGTTCCATCATGGGGTAAGTTATTCCTTAAGGATAATTGATTCCGCTCCACATTCAAATCACTCGAGGTGTTAGGGCACTGTATAGACTCCAACATAGAATTTCACTCCATAATTTTACCCGAAAATACGTACTCCATCCAAGAAACTTTTGAGAAAGCCCCAATGCTCATTCGGCGTTTTCTTTAGCACGGCAGATCTGTCTCCAAGTTCGAATCCCGAACGACAGCGTTAATTATTTTCCACCGACGATGGCAGCGCTGCTGGGAGCAAAACGCAAGTTTCAGGGTGAGCAAGAGGGTCGGCTCTCGTCGGGGGTGGCGACTGAAAATACTTGCTTTGTTTTAAACTCGGGGGTGCTCGGCGCGTCGCACGGCTCTTTTCCTTTTTTCAGGGATTTTTCTATTTCTGACGCGGAAAGCGCGCGTTTCGCTCCCCGGCACTTCCGCCGCCGCGTAAAAAGATGCGCCGAGACGCACATTCACACAATACGCATGATTTCCCCCGCGTCTCTAATGCGTCCTCGCACTCTTCGCCCCCCCCCCCCCCCTCTTTTCTCGTCGTTTCAATGTTCACCATTTACAACCGTGTTGCCGAGTCGGAAGCGGGGAAAGCTTCACTTTACTGAGATAGCTACTATCAATTCCACCTTGCGCTAAGAAAAAACGCCGTATATGCATTCGAATGGTGCCAAATCTATCCTCAAATTTATTTTGAAAGGAGGTTCTGCATAGTTCTCCTTGAAATTTTTAGATATTTTAGATTGAATCGCGAACAAAATTATCTGAAACATTGGTAGAAAAATATTTACAAATTTCTCAAGAGATTCTTATTTTATCGAAGGAAATTTGGCAACGCCTGAAGTTTCTTACAGCGTTTTTTCCCTACCACGGCAGAATATTCCTCGCTGTTCCCGATTTTTTCACTGAATCCTAAAAAATACCAGTCGAAGTCACGAGAATAACCAAAAATACTGCAAAATCACCATGCATCCTACTCTGGTAATTATGTCTGTGTTCTTGTGTTAGTTTTGGTTAATGGAACTTGCATTCTTCAAAACTAACGCCGGGAATCCAACGTTTTTACATTTAACATGAAGAAAAAGAACGCCCTAAAATGCACACCTAAGTGGGAAGCACCAAGGTTTTAAGCCACGGTTGACGTTAAGTCGAATTGAAATAAAGGTTCAAAAAAAGTAGTTCGGATGGAATCATTATCTCTAAGACTTCAAACTGGCTCAGAGTTCAATACATAGTTAAAATGTACGGATATTTTACTTTCCGTTCAGCACAAAAATTTATGAAGCTACTCTGAACCATTTCTGAAGAATTTCAAGGAAGGCGATTAGATTTGGCAACAATCAAAGAAACCATTGCAGCAACAGCGAGTTGCTAACAGCGATTCATAACGAGGAGTTGTAATGCTCCAAGGGGTTGTGGATTATTATCCATAATCGCGTTCGTAGCAATCTAAATAAAGCTCCACCTATTTGCATATGTAATTTTTAACATGCTAGCAGGGTTTTCCAGTACAAGAAGTTCAGGTTTGCCTCAGCTTCCCCCGTTGCTTTACGTTCGGTAACTTCAGTAAAAAATTGAAAACTTTTTGGTCGAGAATTAACAATTTTAGGGAAAATTCGTAACAATTTGCTTGTACTATTTTCTATTTAAATGCGATAAATCGGCATCTCGTTAGATATTAACCAAATTTGTCAAATGTTATTTTTAAAAATGGCCCCTTTGCGCGGATATTTTCTGACTACCCCATTGTGAAACACCCTCCGTTCGGCATAACGTGACCTATTTCATGGGCGATTTTAATAAATGCCACTCCACCACACAGAAAAAAGAAGGTGGAGGCTTTTCCAACAGCTTTTAAAGAAGTATACTACGTAAGTGAACACTGACTTTTTTATCATGGAAATCATAATGTATGAAGTATATCGATGGTGCAACTACCAGACCACGTATCTCGGTTTACGACGTTGCAGACTACTTGTCATACTTCATTTTTTAGATAGATAATCACTCAATGTCAATTCTGGGAAACTTCCACGCTTTTTCCTTTCTTTGCGGAGGCAATTCTGTAAAAATTTCAAGAAATTATATTGATTTGTTCTCCTTCAAAAAAATAAAAGAGGAGCGGAGATTGTAAAAAACACCGTAAACGAGATACGTGGTCTGGTAGCTTCACCGTCGATATTCAAATTTACATATGGATTACATTTTGCAATAAAGAAACACTATTTCTAGCTCATTTTAGAAACAACATATGTGCCATTGGTTTCCCGATGCAGATATGCGTTTTTATGGAAGAGCCAGAGGTAGTGGTTCCTTACTGCAAAATGTAATCCATATTATATTGAGTTACGCAAAATAAAGAAAAATGTGCACTGCGGTCCGTTTTCCAACTTGTGAATTTTGAAAATCTACATATCACTACATTGTGTCCATTGACGTCATAGTGTGAGAAAATCACAAATTTCCACCATCTTTTTTTCTCTGTCAATCACCATATCTGACCAAGATTAGCTTCCCTGTATCGAAGAGAAGTGCATCCTCTTTGCTGCACTTCGTCACCGCAAATTCCAACAGCTTGCTTCTTCTCGCTGCAGCAGCAGTGTCCTGAAATTTTTCAACGAAGAAGTCGAGACAAGCCGAAAGAATGGAACTGACGTCTATTATGACAGGCAAGTGGAAAAAGACGCGGAAATCGAGTCAAGTACCGCGAGAAGTCTGGCTAATAGAAAACTAAAACAATTAGGGAGGCGAGGTGTCGCGAACTTTGGCTGTCACCTTGTTGCGTCGATTTTCCGATAATTCCGTGTCAAGCCGAGGCGATTCGGAGCTAATGAAATCAGGCGCAGCGTTCGTCTTCTACCTGCGATTGCCATCGCTTGTCACCTGTCGCCTGTCCCCCGTGACACAAATCCGATATAGTTCAATCCAAAAACTTCGGCTGTGATAAAATTGTGGTGGAAAAGCTTCGTCGTTGTCGGGCACACAAAATGGAATTGAAGATAAAATAACGAATGACTGAAAATAGTGTGCAGTCTAAAGCACAGATCCATCACTGATAATAATAATGGTGGATTGCGCAGTTAGTGAATGGTGCACTCTTTGCATACCCACAGGGTGATTTGAAAGTCCCGCATCAACTGCACCATGAAACTTTATCCCTCTATAAAACTTTAACGAATTATTGATGATGGAGATTTGAAATTTTGTGAAAGCTCCCATAGGTCAAACGAGGCTCACTTCCCTTCTAATTACATTCAAAAGTAAGCAAAATTTCAGACAGAAACTGTATAACCATATTCTAGTTAAAAACTTCGATTTTTGAAGGTCAAATTTGCATGTAGAAATAGAGTTTTTTTTCCGCTTCTGGGAGGTGACGATATCATTTCGATAGTATGGACCACATTTTGCAATCAGAAACCACAATTTCTGGCTCATCCATAAAAACACTTTCTAAACACAATAAGTAAAGACACGATTGGCACATTCATAATTTTGTAATTCCTTATTGCAAAATCTGGTCCGAGTAAGTTTTGGAATGAAATGGGATCCTGATTTTACTCCGCAATTTTCAACAGTTTCGGAGCTGTTTTTGCGAACATTTTTTGGGAGAGGCACCCTAAATTCTCCCTTTGAGCTGAGGGTGACCTTCCTCAATCACCCACTCGTTCTCACCGAATGGCCCCTCTCCGACAGTTGTCCGCAGGGTGTCTAGCATCAGGATTATCCCGATTTTCCCGATTTCAACAGGATTTGAGAGAAAATCGCTCGTTAAATCAGGATTTCAGAAAAGTCGGCCGTCCGATCAGATTTTTTTATGCTTGCGCATACGCTTATGCAGAAATTTTAATATTCCTCCGCAAAAAATCAGGATTTGGAAAAATTTTGAAATCAGGATTTAGGAGTCAGAAATCAGGAAAAATCAGGATTTCATCAGGATTTCCCAAAATGGAAAAAAACTAGACATTCTGATCTGGATCTTGTTTGCCAGCAATATGTAGCCCCCCCCCCAATTTCCCCCATCTTTTCAGATAGGCTCGTATTTTCGAGCGAAAGTTCGGGAGCGAGGTGGGGTCGGGGGTGGGGATGGGGTGAGTAGGAGGGGGAGGGGTAGAAGCGCGGCACCGTCACGTCGAAGGCGTCTCGTCTGTGGTGGCACCCGTCCGAATTTCGTCGTCGTCGTCGGAACACGGAGCTTGGAGCTTCGATCCGAAAACTTTTTGCGCGGCACAAACACCGGGCCCGGCTCCAGGCTGGCATCCATCGCCATTCTAATTAATTGGTCTGGGAGAGCTCCAAGCCCCGGAACAGCGACTCGCCTTCAAAACCCCGCAACTCAACCCCCACTTGAGCCCCGAAGAACACGAAGTTATACGGTCGATAGAGCTCATCTTGATTCGTAGATAGGTTCTTCGGTCCCCGAGACGACGATTTGCCACCTCTGCCCGCTCCTGTTTTGTTGATTCCTTCCTTGTTCCCTACCCCCCACCTCCCGCGCTACCCCGCCCCTCAATCATTTTGGGGTCGGGTTGATTAATTGCACACCCGCATCGGTCCTGAACTTTTGACGATTGATGCCTCTCCCCGCTGCACCACCGTGAGCTCCTTGTAGTTTTCTTATCGCCGGAATTCAGGAGAAGGGGTGGTGGATTCCGGGCTTTTGAACTTTTCGAACGGTGCAATCGGTTTGTTTTAAAAGACAAACATCTCTGTCGATCCCGAGTTCGTTGATTTTTCTCGTTTTTCCAATGGTCGTGGTTCGGGAAATATTGATATTGCGGGGAGTTTTTCATGATCGCGGACTCGGAAAAATGCGAGCAGCCTACCATCTAGAAAATCATCCAAATGCAGGGAGATTGGCGAAAGATTGGTCTCTGGAAAAAAAACTGCCGGGCTAAAGGTAAAACGAATTATGAACGATCTAATGTTGTCATTTTTTTCAAGGAAAGAAATTAATGTATTTCTTGCAATTTTTCAATACATAAATTAAAGCGATCATTTCGGAGAGGTGCCAAGTTGGATTTTTTCCGAAATTGAGTTTTTTACGGAAAAGTAACCCTTGCCTCCTGTAAAATTGGATCCTGAATTTTTTTTCAGGGTTGGCGCCTTCACCATGCAAGCGCTCCAGTTGAACCGCGTTCAGCAGAAAGGAACCAACACACATCAGTTATTGCCAAAGTGGGAAGCAAATTTCTTAAAATTCTCAAAAGAATTCGCACAAACGTTCTCCTATAAAACATTGAATTGCCCAATTAAATTTGGCAATAGCTGATGTGGCTTGGCTCCTTTCTGCTTGACGCGTTTCAATTGCAAACTCAATTTTCTGAAATATGCCCTGAAAATGTATATTAATCAGAAGAACTGGGGAAAGTTCTGAACTTTTTCCCTTGTATTTTGAAGGAACTATGGGTGAAATTGCGAACAAAATTACCTGAATTGTGGGAAGGAAAATATTCATGAGTTTACCGGAAAATTCGCGTTTTATTAAAGGAAATTTGGCAACGGCTGAAGGTTCATACGGCGTTCTTCCTTAGCACGGCAGTATTACGCATACTCCTGCGGGCTGGTATTTTCGTTCCCAAGGAAGGGTCTCATTCTCAAAATCTTCAAACGAACCCAGATCCACGAAGGTCTGTCGGTGAATTGTTTTTTCAAGCGCTGGTCTTTACGGTGCCGGATTCGATGTGGATCATTTGGAGCTCGTAACCTGGGCCAGCTTGAGCCAGGGCAAACTTTAAAAGGGAGGTAGGGTCTCGTGTCGAACTAAATGATTCGAGATTTCTGCGCGCGGTTTAGGTGGTCTCGGCGCGAGCGAAGATAAAAGGAGTCACGGAAGCAGAGCCGCCGAGAACGGAGCAGAGGCTCGCGGTTTGCGCGTCTAATTTTGAAATTCGCCTCCTCCTGGCCGCTGTAACCGCGGCTTCAGCGTCAACTCAGGGACAGGGTTAATTGACCGATCCTCCAGATTCGCCTCGGCTCGCTGGAGCGAGCTCTTTGTCATTCGATTTTTGTTTTCTCTCTCGTTTTTTTCCTTGTTTTCTCTTTCTTTTTTTTAAATGTGCGTTTGTTTAGTTTGAGTAGTAAAATTGTGTGTTTGTCCTCAATGCGAGCAATGAGGAGCGTAGTTTTGGATCTACGTGGGGGATCGTTCATACATTATCGAAAACTTTTTTCAGATCTCCCGTCTTGGCGGGCTACTCTAGACACGGCTGTCATAGTCAGGAAATACCGGGAAAACTGGGATATGTTATGGAATTTTAAAAAGTCAGGGAAAACCTGGAATTGTCAGGGAAAATGGTGAAAATGTCGAAAATGTGTGGGAAAAATTGTCAAGCCACCTTTATTTGTTGTCTGGACTAGGTTTGACGTTTCAAACAATAAATTGTGCGTGAAAACTGTTTGATTTTATGTCTTTTTAACCATCTGGCATATCTTCATTAATTGTCAGTGAATTTTACGAGTATAGAGAGAAAATTGTTTGGAAGTCTACATCCAGAAACGCAAAAAAGGACGCTGTTGTTTTTAAGCCACTTTCCAAGTTGTTCATTCCCCCTTGTATAATTCCCTAGAATACGCTCACTGTCGAGACTTGCAAGAAGTTGCGATGATGAGGGGTAACGGCGCAGTCATGCTCAATTTCACTGCAGAGCTGCAGCTGAAAGCGCACAGCTTCACTAGTCCCCCTCGATTCGCGAAATGATAGGACATCAAAGAGCCGATAGAAAAACAATGGTGAGGAACGCACACACACATTCTTCAGGCATTCTCGCAGATTTAAGATGAAAGTCACGGATTATGGAAGGTTTAAAAAGTCGCCTGAAGCTCCCGACTCATCTTTTTTAATTTTACCGAAGCCTCCTCAAGAACTCAAGCGCCAAAATGTCTTGATTCTTGGTCTCTCTTTACTGCATAGCTTCTGAAGTGTACGAAGAATTGACGAGATGCCTGGCCTTTTGTTTGATGAATTGTGTTGAGGGGCCTGGAGGACAAAGCGCACAAGTGCAGTTTTTGCTATTTAGAGGAATTTGCGTCTGAAGTTTCGAAATCACATGAATCCTTATGGCGGAAGAAGAGTTTAAACTGACTTCTTGATGCTTAAAAATCGGAATTTGGGAGCGAATTTTTTACAGAATATGCATACAGACTAGTTTTACCTAAAATAATCAATATCTCAATTTTTTCATTAACTGCACTTATGCGCCTTTTCTTCCAAGCCCCTCAATTATTGTGCCGAGGCGTTGGCATAGAATCCATAAAATTCACGTACACACTATTTTCAATCAGAAATCACCTCTTCGTGAATTAAGCTTAGGTTTTTACACATCCCTTTCTGGGCAAATCTGATTGTTGACAACGACGAAAGAGAGTGCTCGGTCTGATAGGAAGTGCGTTGCACGGACTACTGGTGAACTCCCAAGCCATTTATCTTGCTTTTAGCGTTTTAAAATCCAAGAATAACAGTCACTTTCTCGCGTCCTTTTATGTCATCCAAGTACCGAAGCGTGACATTACACGATGATACCACTATTCGACCACGTGGGTGCCCAGATTGCCTACCTCGAAAGTTGAAGGCGAACTAGCAATGCGTCAGAATCATACCTTTCCCTGCTCGGAAAGAGGATATTTTGTGTGTGTTCCGAATACATTTACGATGATATCACTATTCAACCACGGAAGAGCCCACACAAAAATCCACAAAAGTTTTAGTGACCCATTGTTTGAGTCAATTTTACAACCTCGGAATGGAGTTAGGTTCCTTCGTCTAAAAAACGACAAAATCGTTCAACTAATCGACTTCATACTCTCTCTGATGCGGGCCGATTATTAAAATTGATAGACAAAGCGATACACAAAGAAGACATAGGGAGTATGGAGCTTTCCTATTGGTTGAAATGAGTGGTTTCTCAAGACTAAAGAAGAAGATGATGGACTAACTATCGGGTCCCTCTTAGGTTGCCGTTACTTAGTCTATTACCTACCTTCTTTGTCCATTGCAACCACCCGCTTCCACCAATAGGATCCTTCCATATCTCTTTTGTCTTCTTTGTCTATAGCTTTGTCTATCAATTTCAATAATCGGCCCGCTGAAGTCGAAAAGGCACTCGAAGCCGAATGTCATCGAGGCTGGAAATTTAGAGACTCCGGACGGAAGGAGGTGGGGCGGGGGATGACCGGGCTAAGCCGTTTTAATCCGGAGCGCAAATGTTTGCTCGATTATGATGGATGGTGCGCGGATGGACGGTGAGCCCCGAGTCCTTGTTCCCGGTTCCGGCACGCACGAGAGCGGAAACGTTGAGCCACCGATTAGCACCAGGGCCATCGATGCGGGGTTACCAGTTCGGGGTAAAATTCGCCTACTCTGCCGTGCTAAGGAAAAACGCCGTATGAACATTCGAGAGTTGCCCAATTTCCCTTGATAAAACATGAATTTTTGACGACATTTCGTCACCTTCCAGGCAAAGTATCACAAGCGCCATGCGACGTTTAAAAATTTCCGCCGCCATTATATTTTTTTACAGAGAAATTGTACAACGAAGCTGTCCGAAAATTTCACTGAACTTTCTTTGTGCTGTCGATAAAATTTAGTGAAATTTCCAAACAGATTCAACCAACAATTTCTCAGTAAAGAAATAAAATGGCGGCGGAAATTTTTAAACGTCGCATGGCGCTTGTGATACTTTGCCTGGAAGGTGACGATTTACGCACATTTTTCTTTGAAATCTTCAGATATTCTAAATTAAATCGTGTACAAAATAGTCTGAAAATTTTGGAAAAAAATATGCACAATTTTCTCAGTAAATTCGGTTTTTATCGAAGGAAACTTGGCAACGTCTAAAGGCTCATACGGCGTTCTTCCTCTGCACGGCAGTACTGTATATTGTTCCTCACGGGGAAATCGAGGGATATCGGGAGGATGGCAGCGGGGTGGAAGGGGTTCCTCGCGGGCCGCGGGCCCCCACGTAAGGGCACGTTCCACACGGAATCTCGGTTCCAGAGATCGGGGACCACCCACCTTTTCCACACCGATTGGGTGTATTAATAAACACTTCCGCTTTACACCACTCGATGCTTGGTTGCCGCTCCTTCGATTTGGAGAGTCTCGGTATTTTTGGGTGCTTACACGAAGGAGAAAATTTCGGCCTAAAGAACCGAAGTTTCCGGTTGCAGAAATCAAAATTAGGTTTCCTGAACAAGAAAAGTTTGATTTGTTTGAAAAAATGTCAGTCCTTGGAATCGAACTTTTTCCCAGTGAAGGAAAGGAACTGAGACCAATCTTTATTCGCACCGAGAAATTGATTGATTTATTGTTGTTGTTGTAGTTGCTTTTCCGAATCTAAAAGAAGAATTATCTATCATTTAAAAAAAAAGTACATTTTAGTTATACTTACTTCATTTCTATTATCTTCTTTCTATCTATATAAATTCAGTTTTATCAATTCATTAAAGAAATCAGTTTTTTCGAAACGAAAAAAGAAACCAGGCTGAAACCTAAAGCAAGTTTTGAAAAATTAAAATAAATATCACATTGTCATCGATGACAAAGTAAGCTTTTTTAGGTTAAAGAAGTTTTTTGCATGCAATTCTCCCCTCGAAAGGCTATTCTCTTCTAAGAAAGTTCCCTCCGACGTATCTTGATTCAGCTGAACCACATTTCACAATTAAACTACATTTAGTATTGAGGAACTATATTATTTCTGGCTCATTTTAGAAAAAGCATGTGTGCTATTAGTTTCCCCACGTAGATGCCTATATGGATAGACTAGAAATACTAGTACATTATTGCAAAATGAAGTCCATGTGGACTATGTTATCTCTAAAAAAAAAAATAAATAAATAAATAAAATCAGTCTCTGTCTTTTCCATCCGTCCCTCCTCTTTTTCTCCCACCATCGCGACAGATTCAGTGGATGAGTCGAAGTGGCAACAGAGCCAGGAAGAGGTGTTCAGTCAATAATGTTCAGGGTGCCAGAATACCATCTTCCACGTCAAATAAAAAAAATCTTTTGAGGACCTCGGCTGTCTCGATTGGCTCGTGCCATCGGTTAAATACCGTAACCTATTCTTGCCATCTGTACCAAACTTAACTTCGATGTTTGCAGCTGGCTAATTGCGCGCACTCCACTGCCTATACCTCAATTATCGACGGAACACCGTTCAAAGACAGACAGACCTCCTCAAAGAGTCAGAAATACTCCGGCGATGTACTTTAAGTAGTGAACCGGAAGTTTGCGGCGGTGTAGCACTGCGTTTCACGATTTTTAACATTTTGACTGGGAACATGAATTTTCAATTTCGTCACGTTCATACCAACTGAACATAGATGCCATTGCTCATAAGAGATGTATGCCTTAAGTGCTTTTAAAGAACGATGCTTTCATTACAAATGAATTTAATACTTTTTATTGAGAGAGATACTTTAAGCCAAAGTATTTAAAATCGGGGCTTTTGCCTCTTCAAATAATTCAAAATACAAAACGAAAATTTTGCAGTTTCGAAAATGGTAAGATAGGTTCAGACCTACCGTAAAGTTTGCCAAAATTTTGGATATGAAATTTCGTTGCATTTTTACTTTTTGCCAAGGTCAATCATCGCATTTTCTCAATGTCACATAAGGGTCCATTTACAAAAAATTATATCGTTGGATTTTAATCTAGATTTATTGAGCTCGTCGTTTTCATATTGCTATGTGAAAGATCTCCGCCTTTACAAGCCCGTAGTCACAATCTAAACCAGTTGCGCCTTCACAAGGAAACAAGCTACTGGATCGACTATGAATTCAGCCATAAAACTTGCTTGGCTGTCTCGTTATGAATGATACCACTATTCTACTCCCAGGAAAGCGTGTTGCATATCTACCCAAGTGAAGGCGATTTCCCGTGGACGTTTCCATGATGATAATCGCATGGCCCTTAAACTCGCTTGGATGTCTCGTTATGAATGATACCACTATTTTAACTCCCAGGAAAGCGTGTTGCATATCTACCCAAGTAAAGGCGATTTCCCGTGGACGTTTCCATGATGATAATCGCATGGCCCTTAAACTCGCTTGGCTGTCTCGTTATGAATGATACCACTATTTTAACTCCCAGGAAAGCGTGTTGCATGTCTGCTCAAGTGAAGGCGATTTCCCGTGGACGTTTCCATGATGATAATCGCATGGCCCTTAAATTCGCTTGGCTGTCTCGTGAGGAATGATATACCACTATTTGAAATCCTAGGTATACGTGTTGTATATTTACACGAGTGAAGGCGATTTTCTACGTCGTATTTACGATGAGTCTTTGTTTTAGTAGTGGGCTCAAAAGTGCTATCCGACAATTCTGACCCTTGAGCTAACTACTAACACAACGACTCATCGTAAATACAACGTAGAAAATCGCCTTCACTCGGGTAAATATGCAACACGTATTCCCAGGATTTCAAATAGTGGTATATCATTACTCACGAGACAGCAAAGCGAGTTTAAGGGCCATTCGATTATCATCACGGAACGTCCACGAAAAAACGCCTTCACTTGAGCAGATATGCATCACGCATTCCTGGGAGTTAAAATAGTGGTATCATTCATCACGAGGCATCAAAGCGAGTTTTACGGCCGAATTTATACTTGCTGCTTGTGCAGCTCGTTTCCTTGTGAAGGCGCAAATGGTTTAGATTGTGATTAAGGTAGGCTATACTCATACGACTTCTTGACTACGCTGTTTCAACCGTAAAAACATTGTAAAGACGCAGGTGCAACTGACCAATTGAAAATTTAACGTACAATTTTCCCAAAACTTTGACATTATCACAACCTACGCTTAGAAAACCTGGGTTCATGATCGGTGCTTATCCATCGTTCCCGCAAAATTGAATGAATTGCCATTCTAGCGTCGAGTGAAATGAAACGAAACAGAAGGATAGCCAGTGCTCGAGCGGTGGCGAGGCGTGATTATCGATTATCGATATTTCCTCATTTGAAGCTGCGGTAAAGAATCGATTACTAAGGCGTCCGTTGCAAACACCGTGTCCATCGATCCTTTTCCATACTACCGTGCTAAGGAAGAACGCCGTACGAGCTTTCGAGAGTTGCCAAATTTCCATTGACAAAACTTGTATTTCTGACGGCATTTATGCACATTTCACTTTAAAATTTTCAGAGATTCTACATTAAATTGTGTACAAAATCGTCTGAAAATTTTAGAAAAAAAATTCACAATTTTCCTAGTGAATTCGGTTTTTATTGAAGAAAGCTTGGCCGTTACCGAAGGCTCATACGGTGTTCTTCCCTAACACGGCAGCATAGGCTTAAATGGCAGACCACTCGATATGATCGATTATCGATATTTCCTCATTTGAAGCTGCGGTAAAGAATCGATTACTAAGGCGTCCGTTGTGAATACCCTGTCCATCGATCCTTTTCCATATCGACGGTGAAACTACCAAACCACGTATCTCGGTTTGCTACGTCGCAGACTTCCCGTCATACTTTATTTTTTGAATGAAAAACTATTTAACGTCCAGTCTTGAAAATTTCTGTGATTTTTCCTCTTCGTGCGGAGAAAATTCTGTGAAAATTTCAAGGAATGATATTGATTTGGTCTACTTCAAAAAAATAAAATGCGAGCGTAGATTTTTAAACACCGCAAACGAGATACGTGGTTTGGTAGTTTCACCGTCGATATGCTTAAATGGCATACCCTTCGATGTATTGCAAAGAAATCCCATTGTGCGCGAGAGCGGATTGGACCGTGAACAAAAGGAGGCGCGAGGAGGATACGGTGTTGGAAAAGCGCGGAATTATCCGAGTCGGACGGCGACGGGCTCATATTTTCATTGCTCCGAGAGCAAGAGCTTCGCGGGAAAATCGGAAAAATCCGTTGTTTATAAATAATTCATGGCCGACGGGGGCGGAGGGGGGGGGGGTCGGCAATGATGAGCGCGGAAAAGCACTTGTCGGGATCGGCTAATGCATTCATTAGACTATCCAGGTTATCCACGGAATACCAATGCCTTCGTCGAGCCCGGGGGGTTGGAGGGGGTGAGTGGGGTGGGTGAGGTGAGGGGGCGAGTGGGGTGGGTGAGGGAGGAAGAAAGCTGAGGCTGGGTTAGTCGGAGATTATGAGATTTGTGTGTTCAAGGGGTGTCCGATTAGAGCTAGCTTGCAAAGTGTGATTGTTTTACGCTCGTTTGTGCGTTGTGATCCGCGCCTTTAGTATCTTCAGCATTTTTGAGAACGATTCAATACTGCCGTGCTATTGGGAAGAACGCCGTACGGACCTTTGGGAGTTACCGAATTTCCGTTTATAAAATACGAATTTATTTGGAAAGTTGTAAATATTTTTGCCCGATTTTTCGGACAATTTTGCACGCAATTCAGTCTAAAGTATCTGAAAATTTCAAGGAAAAACATACATAATTTTCCTAAAAAATACATGTTTTATGCGGAGAAATTTGACAACATTCGAATATTCGCAAGACGTTTTTCCTTTTCATGGCAGTATACCCGAACGATTGATTGATACTTTCTGGATTTTCGGATGTTTTTTTAAGATTTCCGATCACTTTTTTTAAAAAGAAGATCAGAATTTTTTTTTATCGTTTGAAATTATGATGTTTCCCAGGAATGATATTATTCTTATTTTAGCCTTACTGAGTGCTCAAGTGAGAGAAAATTTTGCGAAATAATTTTTCATGCTGTTCCATTGATGTCCAAAGACGAACGTTCTGTACGTTTTCTCTGCTTTTGAATACAAGATAACACCTCTTAATTTTGTTCGCATTTTGATCTAAAATATCTGAAAATTTCAACGAAATCTATTTATAACTCTCCTCATAAATGGTAAATCCTGAGAATAAAATTTGACAACATTCGAATGTTCATACGGCGTTTTGCCTTAGCAAGGCGTCCACACTTCCAAATTTCAAACCATGATAAAAATCCCCCAACTCAGCCAAAAACTGCAGTTCAAAGTTGAGGCTCTGTTCAATTTTCTGAAAATGGACAAAATAAAAATAAATCTTAAAAAAAACGCATCTCGATTAAACAAACGCCACTTCTGAAATAATCCACACTGTAACACGCAACTTTTTTCTCCGAGTCCTCGGTCCTCGCGTATTACGACAAAGGATTCTCGCTTAACGCTAACGCAAGCTTGAATAGTTGAAGCACCCTGGCAAAGTCGGGAGAAATTTGCAGTCCATTCATTTAAACAGTTGTTCCCAATTTATACCCTCATGCCTCGTCCTTTTTATCGTTTTTCTTGCGTTTTTTGCCTTCCTCCTACCCTCCCCCCCCCCTACAATCCCGCTCTCGGCGTCTTTTTCGTTACACGAAGAGCCGCGAGCTTAAATTCAGACAGTCTCCTCGTACTGTAGCGGCTTAATGAGATTATGAACTTCTGTTAAACTGCGAGTTGAGCTTCCTCCCCCTCTTCCGCCCGAACGGAAAAGAGTAAAATGTTATCTTTCAATTATTTACCGAAAGGACACAGTCAGTTCAAATATCTTGTTTAAAGTCCTCCCAGTGTCAACTCAATCGGTTGTTTCCAGAGAGGAACAAGGCAGTTTTTACAAGAGCCCTGAAAGACACATAAATACACGTGAACCAGGGTTTATCCGCAAATGTACTCGCTACCTTTCGAAAGCAACGGATTCAACTTTCCTCCTCTGTTTTGCGACAGTCATGATCCGTTTGTTTTGCATCTATACTTCCTCTTACTTCAAAATGTCTCCTCTGTTCTTTCGCTCGGTTTTTTCGTCTTTGTCTGGGAAGTTTCACCGGCGTAAGTTCCCTAAGTTTCGCGCTTTTTTGCAAAGGAAGACAGAGAGAATCAAATGCAGTCGGTAGATCTCAATTTTTTTTCTCGAGTTTGCTCTGAGTAAGTTGAAAAGAAGAATGGAAAGAGTTCGAAGTTGCGGTCGATTGATTCTTTTAAGATCATCGTCGGAATTTCTATCATTTCATTTTTTGTAAATCTAAAGTACGGTTGAAGATACAGTTAAGCATGGGTGAGCAATTCGCAGTATGAACGACCATTTACTTTTCGACTGTATAAAACTCTGTAAAAATTCATCAAGTCATTTATTTCTACTTCAAAGTTCTGACAAGACGATTGTACACGTATGAATAAAAAAAAATATTATTTATTTTTATTACACTTACTTATTTTTTTAAAAAAGAGAATTAAAGAGTTTCTATATATTTTTAACACTAAAATATGAGACGTATAATTTCAAAATAATTTTTCCTCTTTTTGGAAAAAATAAATCCATGGGTTTTTATATATAGCACTAAAGCATGAAACGTATTATTTCTCAATTCTCACCTCATTTCAGAATGAGCCCGTCATATGTCGTGAATTTTCCTCTCAGCGCTGATTAACAGGAAAAAAAATATTTGTTGATCATTACGTAATAAACGCGTTTTCTCCAAGCAAAGGAACTTATATCAGAAGCAGTATTATTGACATACCTTACAGATTGATAGTGAATTCAGCATACGATCACTGCATTACATTTTATTTCTCAATTGCTGTAGACTTCCAGAAAGGACGAATAACCGATTAAAGTTTTTGTAAGTTTTTCAAGAACTTTGACATAAGCCACAGATACACAAATCATCCTCCACTATGTTTGTGTCATTCCACTTAAAATTTGACCATAATTCTCTCGATGTATTACCACAGTAACCAGTACATTGTTTAACTCCACCCTGCGGTAACTGCTAAAATGAAAAGAATTACACGAATAAGTCCCTTCGCATGATATTTTATCCAAAACACAAAGCTATATCGTGAGTGCGTCCAAATTGCATCTCCATCATTCTGCCGTGCTAAGAAAAAACGTCGTCTGAGCCTTCGAATGTTGCCAAATTTTGTATCAGAAGATATTTATTTTCGAAGAAAGTTACGAATATTTTTCCTTTGAATTTTTAGACATTATAGACCAAATTTCGAACGGAATCCTCCGAAAAATCGGAGGAGAAATATTCCTAAACATTTCCGAAAATTTGTGATTTATCATCGGAAATTTGGCAACGCCTGAAGGCTCATACGACGTTTTTTCCTTAGCATGGCAGTATTAGACTCCGCGGCCAAAGATATGAATCAAGGTACGCAGCGATAAAACCATCATTGGACGTATTTCTATCAAACGGAACTAAGTGCATTATGACGTGAGCCCTGTTATGCGTGCATTCTTATGGGTCTCAGGGCTCATGTCTTAATGCACATAGTTCCTTGTGATAGAAATACGTCCATTGAGGAATGTAATAAAGGACCGCGTGAGCATTATCCACCAATCTCCCCGAAAACCGTTGAATAGGTGCCGCTGCTCCGATGAGGGGACATTACATATTCCGCCCATAAATTGTCCCCCTGACCGTCATGCTGTCTCCCGGTTGGATTTTTTTTTTATGGACAGATTTGTCGAGTGTTTCCACCAAATTATTTCGTTTTTGATCGCGGACCGCGGTGACGTCACTCAGGCGGCATCGTTTTGAGTCCCGAATCGTTTATCTCGTGTTTTATCTCTTCATTAGTGGGTCCTCTGGATGCATCGGAAATGTCTGGACAGTAATTCGAGGAATTTTTGACGAAGTTTTTGATGTGAGGCGACGCTTCCCTTGATCAGCAATTTGGTGGAAAAAACGTCGATGAAACCATAATGGACCACTAGACAAGGTACGTTTTAAGCAATCTGATACATGTTTCTTAACCAGAATTTCACGTAGGACACGATTAGCGCAACGAATATTACTGAAACTAACTCCTAACGAAGATTTCAACGTTTTTATTTCACATTGGTTACGAGGAATTTGAACTGCCTGCTCACAAGAAACTCAAAGCTCTACTCGAGTCAAATCGCGCGCTACAACGGTTTCAGCAAGCTTCTCCATCGAGCAATGTTCATTTCCCATCATATGTTGTTTAAACCACAAGAAACTTGCTATAGCTGAGCCAAACCGTCAAGATTGAGGTTTCCAGATTTTTATATCGCAGAGACTATCATGATGAACGTTTAGCGCGCGATGTGAATCATGTAGAGCATTGAGTTTTCATGAGCGGGCGGTTTGAATTCACGCATCATGAATCATTAAATATCTTCGTAAGGCGTTGATTTCGGTAACTTTTGCTATGAGCATCGCATTTTACGTGAAATTTTAGTTCAGAAACATTGTATCAGAATGCTGAAATTCGTACCTAGTCTAGTGGTCCATTGAAGCTTATCCGTGGAAAGAAACAAAATGATGGTCTGTAGGGGCTTGGAGGACAAAGCGCATAACAGTGGCGTGGCGTGCTTTGCGATATATCGATTGTTATGACATTTAAACCTATGGAAAAGGATCGATGAACAGGGTGTTCGCAGCCAACACCTTAATAATCGATTCTTTACCGTGAGTTTAAATGACATAAAAATCGATACATCGCAGTTCACGCCACGCCACCGGCGCATAAGTGCAGCATTTGTTTTTCGGAGACATTTTTGTTAAAAGTTTCAAAATTATATGGAGCCTTAAGGCGGAAAGGAAGTTTAAAATCCCTCTTTGATGCTCGATTTCAGCTGAGAATTTTTCACAAAATATACCCTCAAACTAGTTATCGTTAATTTCGTGAATATCTCTCAAAATCTGCACTCATGCACCTTGTCCTCCAAGCCCCTCAATGGTAGTTATACCGTTTTGTCCGAGAAACAAAATAATATGTCCAATTGTGACATTCTTCATCGAAAATAAGGATGCTGACTTAACATTCTGGATGTAAAAAAGTGTGCGACAACTCACAAAACGCTGAGTTAACCGCCACAGCAGTTAGCTTTACCTCTTGACATTAGCACACAGGAAAAAAAAACACATTGGATCTAGAGTCCAGACTCTTGAAAACATTGACAAGAAAAAATACTCTTGATTCAATCGGATTTTGCTTGAATCAAAACAAAATCCGCTCAAATTAAGAGGCTTGGTTCTTGATTTAAGCTAGATCCTGATTGAATCAAGAGTACTTTTTCTTGTCGATATTGTTAGGAGTCTGGACTCTAGATTTTTCCAGTGCATAGTAACTGTTTTGGCGGTTAATTTAGCTTTTTATGATTTGTCGCACACTTTTCCACGTCTAGAACGTTGAGTCAACATCCTTTTTTTCGGTATTTAATCGTTAATCGGTATTTGAGCAAGAAAGTATAACTTTTCCACAGATCACCTCGTCCATCTCTTACTGTAGCCTCTTACAACACATCACTCATTCCGAAAGTTCACCGAGGCGATGGAACAAAAAGGAACCTCCGTTTCGAGGCACGTCCGCGCGCGGTGAAATTTTGTAAAATTTAGTTATTCGCCTCCAGCCGCGCTGCCAAATTTCCGTTTAAAAATGCGTTTATCTAGCGCTGAATCCGTGGGATTCGGCAACTTCGGTCTCGTTTTCGCGGTCTCGTCAGGGCTTTCCGCGAAACCCTCGTCACGATCGGCCCTCGCCGCGGGACACGTGGCCGGGTCGGAGGTTGTATCGACGGTTGCGGGTTGCCTACCGCCCAGGCGCCGCGCCCGGCATTCAAGTCACGGCCAGACGCACGGGGCTCCTTGATGATCCGTCCATCTGCGTTGCAGTCTACTCTTCGCAACTGTTGGGGCCGTATTCCGTCATTTGAAGGAAAAACATCGTGAGAGCGTTTGAAGATTGCCGATACTCACATTTTTTGGGTGCGAAGCAGGGACCTAAACAATAAACATTGTTCCTGAGCCCAAAATAGTTGAAAATAAAGGGCCCCGGAGCCATGTTTAGGCCCCTTTTTCGCAGCCAAAAATCCAATTATCGGCAAAACTCGATTATTTCTGTCAAAATATGCATCGTCAACCTTCAAATAACCAAAAATGTCCCGATTCCGTGGAGGGGCCGATTTCGGCCCATATCTCAACTTCTCCTTTCTCCTGTTGAAAAACTGATTTTCCAAAAAATTGAGAATTTGTTCGCCTAAATTATTCGCCAAAGTTTCTGAAAATTACGAGGAAACTCCATAGTGCTTCCCTTAAATGGTTGTTTTATTGGTCGAACTTTGACTGCATAAAGTTCTTCATTCTTTTTCTCCACTGTTAGATCGCTATTTTGCCGGACTGAGGAAAATGCCGCACAAGCATTCAGTGGTTGTCAACATTTTTTTCAGAAACAGATAGATTTTCTCGAGAAGTTTTCCGCTAGGGTTTTCTGAAGATTTCAATCATAATTTAATCCAGCGCTCCTGAGATCGCGAGGAAAAATATCCATAACTTTTTCGTAAAATTGTTCTTTATCGGACGGAATTCGGCTCATAGTAAGCGAAGTTTCCATTCTCTCTTTCCGCACACAATTTACAAAGCTCAAATCCATCAAATAGAAAGCGCTTCATCTTTTAAGGTTGCCGTAAAAGTAATCTGCATTCACATACAGGAAGCATTTGAGAGCATATAAGACCTGCGAAACGTTTTCGTAAGAGAAAATTCAATCCATCAAAACATTAAGATTAAACAGCAACTGCACCTGCGTTTTGTTGGTGGAGCACTACTCAATTCAGGATGCAGATTTTTTTTTTGAATAAACACTCAGAAGCTCTCGCGAAAAAATCCTCGTATTTCCTGCCAAACCGATATGATCAGTTGTTTCATAATCCACCTTGAAAGCAGGAAAATAAATCACACGTTCTTAAACAGAAAGAAAATAACTTTCATGATCGACTGTGGCTAAACTCAACTCACTCATGCTTCGTGACGTTTTTCCCGCTTTGTATTTTATCATTCTTATCGACGATAATCTTTTTTTTTTAAACAGTCATTTTCTTTCTTGTTTAAAAAAAATATACGTAAAAAACCACGAGGGACTCTTCAAAAGATAGATTGTCATTTTCTTAGAGGAACTTCCTTGAAACTTCCCGACTTGGCGCGTACATTTATTTAGCCCCGAATTCTCTGCTCGGATACCTCGAGGAGAAAAAGGTAAAAAAGGAACCTTCTTTTTGTTTTTTGAAAAGTCTGCCAGTATCGTTAGCGATCAAAAGGAGCTTCTCCGAGAAGAACCAATTACCAAGGGCGCCGTTTTCACGTTGGCAGGTTGAAGCCGACTGAGGAAAAACAAGGAAAACCTAATTGTATGACCCGGGGGGGGGGGGGGGGGAGGGATTCTGTTCCACAAAGGAAATTACGCGGATCAACGGTTGGTCAATCTCTTTGATTTCTCTCTCAACTTCGCGCAGACTTCAAGCTTTGTTAGGTGTTTTACGTTTTTCCTGCCTTTGCACGGGAGAACAACCGTAAGCCGCGTAATTCAAAGAACCAGCGGAAAAAAAAGCGCGACTTATTCGTAGCATCGTACTGTGCATTTTGTGGTTTCCCCCACGAAAGAGCGTAACTACTTTTCAATGATGCCAGATTTTTCCCCGCAAATTGCATTCTACCAGGGAAATTTTGAGAATTTCTGACTGGAATTCTCACCAATTTTTCTTCTGATCTCATGCCAAAATCAGAAAAATTTTCGAAGGAGCAACTTTCCTTAGTGCGGGAAGCGACGATTTGTGACCGAATCTATAGAAGGGACCTCTCCTTCCGGGAAAAACCTCAACTGTTTTCAAAATCTCAAACCGCATTTTTCTACAACTTGAAATTTTTTGTCTTGAATGATCGGCACTCAAATCTCCTTCAATTGTTAAACTTTTAGGGACAAACTTGCGTCAAAAATCCTGGATTTTCTCCTTTATTGCATTCGGAAAAAAGGAGAACAAAGTCTCTCAGAGAAGAGGGTCTTTCATCTCATATTCACTCCTCACCATAATTTTACTCCTTATTAACCTTTATTTCCAAATTCGTTGAAATTATGAAAAATTGCCTGCCGTAAAAAATTCAACTTTTTTCGTTTTTGATATTAAAAAAAATAGTGAAAAAAACCTCCCTTAAATTCACTTCGCTCAACGCAATGGACGTATATATGAATGAAAAGCAGCAATATTCGTTTTGATCCGAGTTTTATCATGATTGTATTCTTATGGATCTTGGGGCTCAAGTCAAAATGAAAATTGTTCCGTTTGATCTACACCGAAAAAAATTTGAAGTTGATTTAACATTCTGGATGTAAAAAAAGTGTGCGAGAACTTATAAAATGCAGAATTATCCGCCAAAGCAGTTAGTTTCACATTTTGGCATTGCTAAAGTAACCACTGTAGCGGGAAATTCAGCATTTTAAAAGTTCTCGCTCACTTTCTTTTACATCCAGAATGTTAAATCAACTTCACTTTTTTTTCGGTGTAAATACATCCAAATGAGCCCCTTTCCAATTCCGACACCGCTGCAACATTCTTTTAATATGAGGGCACAAAACCCACGGGGCCAGTGACCTCCTCAGCGGTCAAAAGATTCTATAGGGGAAGGTGAATTCCATTCTTTCTAAGCTATCTAATCGAGAGTGATAATTGGTTTTCTTTTTGTTTGACATCCAGACTGAGAAAAAGAATGAAGCTCCCTAAGAAACCTCCACTACGACTAGTTCTTTAATGAGATCATTCCAAGCTTTGATATATTGATTTCCAACTAACATGAGTAACAGAGTTGCAGAAGCTAGCAAGTCGAAAAGTATACAGACATCACAAGGAGTAGAAAATTGTCCGTCCTAAACTCAATTTTGGACAAACTAAGTTCAGTGGAAAGCGTGTAGAGTTTATGATCTAGGTCTTGAGGTGTTCGTTGCAAACACCTTGTTTATCGATCCTGTTCCATGGGTTCAAACGGCAGAGCAGTCAATATACACTGGAAAGAAAGCACATTGCATCTAGAGTCCAAACTCTTGAAAACATTGATAAGAAAAAGGACTCTTGATTCAAGCAGAATTAAGCTTAAATCAAAAGGAAATCCGCTTGAATTAAGAGGCTTGATTCTTGATTTAAGCTTAAATCTGATTGAATCAAGAGTATTTTTTCTTGTAGATTTTTTCAAGAGTCTGGACCTTAGATCCAATGTGTTTTTTTTCCAAAGTATCGCAAAGCACGCCACGCCATTGCTCTTTGTTGAGGGAAAACGAAACTTTCGAAAATTTTGATAAGTCTTATATCAATTAAGCGATAAATGAATCTCACTATGGGAAAATCTGACAAACTCAGCGTTCCTCTTGTAACTTGCATCATTCAATTAGTGTATGCAACCGCAGACACGTGTAAACCAACCTCAAGACTCGGCATAGTCCTCCGATCTTCTCGCGATTGCGTGGCAGTATTGATCGATTATCGATTTTTCCCCATTTGAACCTGCAATAAAGAATCGATTTTTACGGTGTTCGTCGCGAGCACCCTGTGTGTCGATCCTTTTCCATAGGTTTAATTGGCAAATCAATCGATGTATCGCAAAGCACGCCACGCCACTGCCTCGCGGTGAAATTCGAGCTCGATTCACACGACGCTCATCGAAAACGTCAACACAGCGCCGACGACGCGGTCCAAAACGATTGGTTGATTGATCGAAGCGCCTCGGATTGACCATCACGATGACAGCACCACTCAACGGTGGCATGATTTAGTTGCGAGTCAAAACGCATCGCGGCTCGACCGCAAGACAGCAGTATGTGCATTGCGACATTCACCGCGGTATCACTCGTCCTCACGCGCTGCGGGGCTCATCCGCGATGCACTTACTGCTCTTTTCCGGTGGTCGAGTGGTCGACGGGCCCGGCCGAATTCAATCGGGATCAATGAGCGACAATGGGATCCCGAGTGTGGGAGGGGGAGTGGGATTCGATGGATTCAATGGGCCCACTTTTCATCGAGGAGGAATTCGCCCCCTCCCCCCGCTCCCGCCCACCGAGGGTGCTCGAGATCCCAGCGTGAGCTTCCTCGTGCCGGCGTCAAGGTTGAGGTCGCGATGTTGCCGATGGAGCTTTTGGGGAGGGGGCTAAGGGATCTTCAGATAAAAAAAAAATTAAATAAAATAAGAATAAAGGATCGATGAACAGGGTGTTTGCAGCGAACACCTCAATAATCGATTCTTTACCGCAGGTTTAAATGGCAGAACAATCGATGCATCACAATTCACGCCACGCTACTGAATACA
Source organism: Bemisia tabaci (assembly GCF_918797505.1). Taxonomy (NCBI): domain Eukaryota; kingdom Metazoa; phylum Arthropoda; class Insecta; order Hemiptera; family Aleyrodidae; genus Bemisia; species Bemisia tabaci. The sequence goes on along the minus strand of NC_092798.1, from coordinate 45,775,651 downwards.
ATCGCTGAAACTTAAGAAACTCAGAACTTTCTTTACTCGGATTGCATTTCGCAAAAAGGACCAAGATCATTCCACTGTTGCTAGGATTGTGCGACTTACGTTCTTCGCAATAAAATTACAGAATTCATGCAAAAAATGGAATTTTCAAAGGTAATATTGGTCTTGGATTTACGGTTTATTTGGAGTGAAGATAAAACTAGTTTGGATGATCAGTTTACATTCGCGAGGTAAAAAAAGTTGCACAATCTTAGCGACATTTGAATGCTCTTGGTTCCTTTTTCCGAAATGCAATCAACTTAATGTTTGAATCGCACTGTCACCGCTGAAAAGTTGCCCGGGACGAAAATTAAGTAAGGAAAGTTTGGAGTTTTTAAATTTTAGCGATTTTATTCGAAATTTAAGTGTACGTTTCTTGTTTTTAAGCCTTTTTTTGCCACTGATTTTTACTCGACGTTTTCAAACTTTTCCCCTCTTTATAGCAAATGAAGGAGTAAAACCACACGACTGCTGTCCATAGCAAAAACGCCGTAACTCCATTCAAAATGTTCTCATTTTTTCCAGCACGCACTGCTCTATCACAAGATAAATTCAATTGCCACAAGGCTTCATTTTCTCATTTTTAATTCCTTATGGTGTGGCGGAGTTGTATTGAAAAAACAAAGGATGAATATTTGTTGAGTTCTTTATAAAACGGCATATTGTCAGAAAAAAATTGAAAAAACGTTGAATGGAGATACGGCGATTTTACTTTGAACTGTAGATGAGGATAATCTTCTGTTTTACCATGTGAACCTCCATGAGATGATCTTCTAAACTGCGAGACATTTTACATGAAATTGAACCATATTGTTAGGGCTTAGGCGCTAAAGTCTCATAATATCTCTAATTGGACGGAGTTAAACAGAAAGGAACCAAGCCCCATCGGGATCGAACCGAGAAAAAGAGGTTTAAAGTTTGGCTCCTGCATAAGACTCAATGTAAAAGATAAACTTCAAGTTCAATTTATGCAAAATTTGCTCCAACGAAAACTTTGAATTTTTGGCGATAGATAGTAGAGCAGTGGTTGAGTTCAAAACCACTCATAACTCAATTTTTTCCAAAATGTGGGTTGGTTCCTTTCTGCTTAACTCAGTCCAATTGTAAGTCCTCCTAATGAAATGAGCTAATTAAGGAACAACTAAAAATACGGTTCTAGTTCCGCTTAAGTAAATAAAGTGATGAGCATGCTGCACATAGGTCTTTTTAAAAAGATCTAAATGTAGATGTGTCTTTTTTGCTTAATTTACTCCAAGGATCCAATCCGCGGAAACCATGCGCTCTCGCTCTTTGCTTAGGTGTTGATTTTCAAACTTTTCGCTGTGTGTGCACCGCGCGGTGTTCTTTGCGGAGTTTTCAACCAACGCACACAAAAACGTTTTAATTTAGACCTTAGTCATTCGAGCCCATTCTTTCTTGTTTAAGTTGCACCCCGCCCGGGCGAGCTGTGTGCGAAAATTTCGGGCCGGAACCCCGAAGCACGGGCGGTTGTTTTCTCAAGCAGGCAAGTCTCGTCTTTCGGCCGACGAAAGAGCGTATCTACACCTCAAGATGCAACCCATCCGCCGTGTAACCCCCGCAGTTCACCCGAAAATGCAGTTACGTGCTTTCGTTCAAAGGGGGTACAAAGTTCCGTCCGGGGTGAAAGTGTGCCCTGTCGTCCTGGGGAAGAACCGCGGATGTGAATGGAATTTGTTTTGGTGTTAGGTGGTTTTTGTTTAACGGGTCAGTGCTGCGGCGGCGAAGAGGCCGAGAGGTGGGGTTGTTTGCTTTGGAAGTTGCTTACCTCTCCACTAATTTTCTGTTTTGTTTGCAGACCATTATTAGTCGGGTTGCCCCGCGCTGCGAGGTAACATTTTTGAACGCGGCTCGGTCAGGGGTGGGGGTAGTTAGTGGTTTTCGTTTCTCATCAACGCTCCCCAAATGAACGACCCGCCCTTAGTTTTATGTCCTTTAATCATCATAACTATTTTGCCGTGGCGAGGGAAATTGCGTAGTAATTTTCGAATATCGTGGATTCCTTCCGATATGGTGTTTGTAGTAAGAAAATGAAGCCGAAAGCCTGTGGTATCTACTTCTAATTTTTAAGATATTTTACACGAAATTGAACCTTTGTAAGGGCCTAGACGCTAAAGTATCACGAAATCTCAAAGTCGTGAGTTATTAGAAAAAAAAACCGACTTTTTAAAAGTGTTGGGAATCTAGCACGTGGGTTTTTCTAAAGCCGAAAGGTTCTATTTTACAGGAAATTTCTTGAAAATATTGAATCATATTTTAGTTACCTCCTTTGAAATTGAATCTTTATTTCATTCACTCTTTCCCTCGGGTATCTTTTTTGACCGAGTCGATGGCCAAAGTGAGAAACCACGTATCTACGCTTGCGACGTTGCAGACTTTCTGTCATAATTTATTTATTTTTTGGAAAATTAAAAACTGAATTTCTTGAAACCTTCCTTGATTTTTCTTCACCATCAGCTGAATGTTCGGTCAAATCATTTAGTTTAAATGTTTCTCTTCGACAAAATAAAATAGGAGCAGAGATTCAGCAACACCGCAATGGAGATAAGTGGTTTCGCACTTCAGCCATCGAAATACTCTTAACTTGAAAATCCCCTCCGCGACGAATACGAGTTATTAAATTCATATTTAATCTGCCAATAAACGCGATTTTTATGAGAGAGCACGGGTAGCAAGGCACTCTTGTCTTTCTGGAAGATCACAATCGGGTCGAATACGAATAGGAACCGCGCAAATCAACAATGAGAAAAAACGACGGAAAAAGGGAAGTCATGAAATGAAGGGTCCAAATCCTCCCCCACCGCGGGAGGGGGGTGGGGGAGGACCACGTGACTTTATTCACAAGCGCATTTGGATCCGACGAATAATTGACATTCATTCGGCTTACGGGGCCGGAGCGTCCCAAAAAGTGGAGCTAATGCTGCACTGCTGTCGCCGCGATAAACCTAATCCCCCGGAACCTTGATTGCAAAAGGCTTACGAAATGGGGCTGCTCACCGAATTCCGAGCGGAGTGCCCCGGAGTCCGCGAGTGGTCCCGCGTTTGTGCGTCCCTTTTGTTCACTTTGCGTGATGATTGCCTAATTTTCTTTTTCTTCGGGCTCGACCGAGCTTGGTTATCGGAGAATTTACATTATGTTTCAGCAAAAAAGTGAATTATAATGAGGGACCAGCTTCGTCGGTTCCTCCATGGGTTGGGTCGCGTAGCGGCCAGAATACTCCTTTTTGCCCAGCAGGCTTGGCCAGAGTAGACAATCTGCCTTGCTTTACTTCCGTGCTAAGGAAAAACTCCGTATGAACCTTCAGGCGTTGCCAAATATCCTTCGATAAAACACGAATTTCTTGGTGAACATCTGAATATTTTTCTTCCTATTTTTCATACAATTTTGTTCGCAATTTCACATAAAGTTACTGAAAATTTCGAGGAAATTTATTCATAATCTGCCTCAAAAATAAACATTTTATCGAAGGAAATTTGGCAATTCTCGAACTTTCATATGGCGTTCTTCCTTAGCACGGCGAACGACCAATCGTCCTATCTATCCTTTTCCATAGTTTCAAATGGCAGATCTATCGATGCATCGCAAAGCACGCCATGCCACTGGCTAAGGTTAAACAGACTCCTGGTGGTGACTCTGTGTGGGCCGGAGACGAAAACAGCTTCGCAAAAAGTAGCGAAGTTGCGTCTTCGTTGATTGACAGAAGGAGGGGTGGAAGTCATGTCGAGGCGGGCTGGCTGGTCTTCATTACCGACGGTGACGTTTTTCTGCTCACAGATTTACTCTTGCACTCTCGCTAAAAGAGTAGTAGAGGTGTTCGTACTCAATTGTAAAAATTGACATCTCACACGTGCAAAGCAGATGACAAGCACTTTAAACTTGGAGCTGCAAGTTTTGCTGTATACATTGATGGTGTAATTAGAAGGTCTAAATTCGACTTATGACGTTGTAAACTTTTTGTCTCACGGAAGGAAAGCAACTCCATGTCCATTTAACTCAAAAATTCAAGGAATTTTGTGTAATTAATTTCTTGGTTTAAGTACAGCATAAAATATAACTCCCAAAAAAAGCATAAATATAAAATAGAGTCAAAATTCATAACATTTTGCCACCAGTTGGCATCATCGCTGAAAATATTATTTTGATAACATTTTAGTAGCAAACTCTTCCAAAAATTGAATCAGTGAGAACGAAAACACACAAACTCCGTAACTGGAATATGCTCAATTTTCATTAAAGGCAGTCAATTTTCACAAAGGTCGCATATGTTCCAGCTTATACCTTCAAAGTGTCCTTACGTGCTTGTCCTTCGGCACCAAAAATATTTTTCTTAGGCTAACATCTTCACCCACTGTGCAGTATTGTGTGTGTCTTGATTATTTTCATTTTTTCGAGTTGGTATGTGTTTTCGTTCTCGCTGATTCAATTTCAAAATAGGAATTTATGACGGGTTGAAGTTATTGTCTCTAAAATAAAAGAAATTGCCTCCTTGCATTACGGTGCCTTTTCCCTAAACAGTCACGTATCATATTTATCGACACAATGTTTATTCGCGTAATGTGCATGGGCTGAATTTCTTCAAAATCTTCTTTGACCAGCGTGAATCTCGTAATTTATACCAAATAGACCAAAATTCCAACAATCTCACGCAGCTGACAAGATTTACCGACTCTCAAAAATCGACACCGCCTTCATATTGATATCGGAATCACGGGGGGTTATATCGAATCCACCCTCCTCCGGGCAAACCCCCGGGAGCATTGTTCGGCCGAGGGGAGGGGCAGGGAGCCGGGAAGTCACAGGCCGGGCAACATTTTACAAATTTTCCACGCGACTGGAAAAAGGGAGAGGACTCAGAAGCCGTGAAAGTGGAATCTTGGAAAATCACCCGAGGGGGGAGGGGGGCGAAATTAGCGCCACAATCGAAGGTTCTGCATCGGCTCGCGCGAGCCACTCTTGCAACCCCCAACCCCCAACTCCCGGCTTCAGCCACCGACGCGACGCCGTAAGCGCAAGTTCGTAAGTTCAGAAGTCCTCCGCGCGTGAGGTCCGCTTTTCCGGGTGTTGCCCCGTGTTGCCGAGAATAAGGGAAATTTATTTTCCAGGAAGATGTTGTTATTTCTGACTTTCCCTTGTATCGTCACCTTCCGGCCAAAGTGTCAGAAGCGTCATGCGACATTTACAAATTTCCGCAACCACACTGGGGAAAAAAAACACATTGGATCTAGAGTCCAGACTCTTAAAAACATCGACAAGAAAAAATACTCTTGATTCAATCGGATTTAAGCTTAAATCAAGAACCCAGCCTCTTAAATTAAGCGGATTTCCTTTTGATTTAAGCTTGAATATGATTGAATCAAGAGTCCTTTTTCCTGTCAATGTTTTCAAGAGTCCGGAGTCTAGATCCAATGTGTTTTTTTTTTTCCAGTGCATTTTATTTTTTTACAGAAAATTTTTTCGACGAAGTTGTTCGAAAAGTTCACTGAATTTTCCTCGGCTGCCGATAAAATTCAGCGAAATTTTCAAACTAATTCAACCAACGATTTCTCTGGAAAAAACAGGGTGTCTAGCATCAGGATTTTCCCGATTCTATCAAGATTTGAGGTTCCAGGATTTAATCCCGATTTCGTCAGGATTTGAAGAAAAATCGGTTGTGAAATCAGGATGAGAAAAGTCAGCTGTCAACTTATTTTCAACTAATTATTCGCTATTCGTCTGTTAATACCTCTCGCAAAAAGTCAGGATTTGATAAAAATATGAAATCAGGATTTAGCGGCCGAAAATCAGGAAAAATCAGGATTTCCCAAAATGAAAAAAACTAGACACCCTGAAAAATGAAATGGCGGCCGAAATTTTGAAATGTCGCATGACGCTTGTGGCGCTTTGGCCGGAAGGTGTCGATACATCCTCGAAAATTGTTGAGCAAAAACCATTAAAAGTCAGCAAATATTGAAATCAAGGAGCACTTGCCTCCAGCTCAAACTGCCCGTGTACCATTAGCCTTCGAAATTAAGTATATGGTAACCCTTTGACAGGTGTGTTAGAATAGTCGTCGCTTAAATGGACCGCGTTAAACAGAAAGGAACCAAGCCACATCAGCTATTGCCAAATTTAATTGGGCTATTTAATTTTTTACATGAAAACGGATGGGCGGATTTTCGTGCAAATTTTAGTAATTTTTTCATATGTACAGTACGAAGTAAATTCCTTATAATTTGCAAAGAAATCCGCACAAATGTTCTCTCGTAAAAAATTAAACTGCCCATTTAAATTTGACAAAAGCTGATGTGGCTTGGTTCCTTTCTGTTAAACGCGGTTCAAATGAGCCCATGCGTAAGATAAGATCCAAGTGGGTGTAAAGAGCGACTTTTGATCTAAGTATCGAAGGGGACATTTATGCTTCGTCACACTGTTTTTTCTTAAAACCTACCCCGAATGGCAACGGAGCGTTTCACCCGGCAAATTTATCGCTAATCACGATTTGGAGCCTCAATTCCCGATGCGCCAGGGACGAAACTAAAGTCATTTTCGTGGCACTCAAAATCGTCCCCTCGCAAACATTATTCGATGCCACTCCCTGTATTTACTGCTGGAACCCTCCTCCCCCCGCCCCTAATTTGCTTTCTTTCACATTTTATCCCCGCCATATTTTTCCTTTTTTAAGTCTCTGAAAAATACTCTCCGGGCTATTCTTTCAATTTCGTTTCAGTTTCTTTTTCAGCTCCTCGGTTGTAAGCCTTTTCAACCCCGAACATGTCGCCGCGTCGGTGAAAGAACTATATTTCATCGGCGATATCTCTCGTGTGTTCCTGCGTATCTGTGCGTGTAATCTACGTCACCGCGCTTTTGATCTGCGTAGTTTACGCTTCTTGTGTCCAAATTCCTTTCAGAAGTCGTTTGTTTTCGTTTTTGTTTTGTCCTCGCTCCCGTATGGCTTTTACTTTAACATGTGACTCTTTTTCCTTTCATTTTTCATCGCAATAGTTCGACTATTTTATACTGCGGAAAACTCTTTATCCGTGGAAAGCACCTAGAAGCTTAAATTATGCATAGCTTAATGCTAAAGCCCTGCACGTGAAAAGCGGTGAAACCCGGTGACTCGTGCAGATATCGTTTCAATTTTACAACGTGTCCGCGTCATGCTAAGCCTTTTAAGCTCCATTTTCAACTGAAAACGCTGTTTCCTCAAAACGCATTTCATTCCGACAATTTTAAATAAATTAACTTGTACGTACATGAGATTTTGTACCCTGGTAAAAATTGGCGATAGGAGCTGCGTTTCAAAATACCATAGGAGTTCTTATAGCCGACTAAAAAAGGCTATTGAAAATCATATAGCTGGCTGTAGAAAGCGGAGCAAATCATATAGCCGGGCTATACGAAGCTGTAAAAAAGTATACAGTCGGGCTGTATTTCCTATCGCCGGGCTTTACACTTTATCGCCACTGGCTATAAAAGGCTATAAGAAATCGTGTAGAAATTCGTGTGCTTTGGAAATCATTCAGTTTGATACGGAACTACCTTAATATTTACAAAACACACATTATATTTTCCTTTAATTTTTTTTAAGCGTGCCAGTAGGGCTCGCTTTTTGAAATCACTCGGATGCACCATAGTACAGCACACCGATCAACCAATGCTATTCAACGGGCCGTCCAAATATTTTTTTCCTCGGACCCGTTTTCTTGTCTTTGAACCATTATACTGTCAAGCCCTGATGGTCTCTTACCAAAACACCGAATGAACTGCTAATTGGGAACCCTTGAGAACATTTTCCTGTCAAAACCGTATTATTCAATTTGACAGAAACCTCATAGAAGCTTTCTTACGCTCGGAGGACTCAACTCTAGAACCTTCTTTCCCGCCAAAACTGTTTAGCCAATGAGCGTCTTGCACTGCAAGTGCAATCTGTGATGAGCCTCGTGACTCTTTATACCATGTACTAACCGTGGCCCCTGCAGAAATCCACTCAAACCACTGCAGTTATCTCCCGATATAGCTTTGGGTGTCAGGTTTCGAGCAAGGCAATAAAAGACGGCGAGGAGAGGGTCGCCTCGTCGAACCTATTATCTTCCACGCCGATTAACCATTCACCGTGACGCCAGGATCCACCAAATTTTCACAAAAATTGTTTTCCGTCTATTTAGCGAGTTTTTCCTTACTTTCCGTTAAAGTACAAATAAAAAGAGACCTCATTTGTAAAAATCGGCCGAATAGGAGAGAAGTTACAGTTCGAAATCCAAAGAGATTAACTCAACGCGATTTCGATGCACGGCAGTTCGCCCAAATCACGGTCGTGCGAAATGCCGCATATCAGCTTAAAATCAAGATAATTGGACGGAATCTTTAAAATCAATTTACATTCAACGTTCATGAATCAATATTTTCTCCCAAATTTAGCAAAAAGTACCAATTGATGCAAATAACAAAGACGTGAAAATAGTAGGTATGTGTCCAACATTTTAGTTATTCGGCACGCTTTTCCAACATATTCATGTTGGATTTTTCTGCTTGTTTTTTATTTTTTTCATCAATTAAAATAAGAATAGTCAAATCAATAGTCAAAAGTCAATCGAAAGTCAAATAGTCAAAATCAAAAATACAGAGTGTGCAAACATTTCAAAATCATGAGTTGAAAAACGCTAACTCCGCGAGATTAAATATTAGAGCCTAACACAAAGCGGAGCGGCGACGCACTGGCGCCTACAAACCTAACAGGGATACTTCACGCATTGCGCAACGCGTGAAGTATCCCTGTTAGGTTTGTAGGCGCCAATGCGTGTTTCGCGCTGGCTGCCCGCCTGCCACGGCGCTTGAAGCAACTATTTCACACCAGAGGTATTGCACAGTATCATACAAAACTGAAGGCGCTCTAATATATCAGTAATGGGAGGCATCCATCAAAAGTACGGAGCTTTCCTCGGAAAATAAATCAAGATACTACGGCACAAAAAGAGAGCGGTAGTCCAAAAACTAACTAAGTCCTAGTATCCGTAATTAGTAACGTTTATCATAAACTTTATCGTCTGGCTGTTGCTTAATCATCATCGGCTATAAAATGTTATAAGAAATTGTACAGCCGGCTACAGAAGCTATTGGAAATCTTACAGCCGGCTTTAGGTCTATAGTATTTTGGAACACACATTGTACTGCCAATTTTTACCAGGGTATGTGGTCCCCATATATTTTATAGAGACAATGTGTGTAACATCTGCGTATATATGACTCGTAATCCAGGGTTCTTAGTAGCTGGGAAAATAATGAAAACCAGGAAAATTGATGGAATTCCATGTGGTTGGAAAAGCTATCGAGAGGCACAGGAAATTTGAGGAAACAACTGAAAAACGTAGTGAATTTTCGCTTTTTACAGTACTGACGTTTTCAGTTTTTAAGATTTAACCGCTTGAATGATTTTATTGCGTAAGTCTCCCTTCTGTCTCCCTTGCGCATCTGGGAAGAACTGAGGAATTGCGTCGACCCATTGAAATTTTAAAAGTCGAAATTTTCCCAATTTTTGGATTCGTTTGGATTAACCGTTTCAAAAACTAGAAGGCGATGTTCGCAATGTTTAAGAATGAAGTATACTGAAGTAGTCCTCTGGTTAAGAAGGAAGATGGAGATAAGCTTCGGATGACAATTCTCTCGATGATCGTAAAATCTTCGCTGAATCAGAAGCCGAGCGTTTTATTGAACTCATAAAATGGACGGGGTCAGAAACATCAGAACTTCTGCTTCATCGTGCTTTGTGTTTACACTGTTCGCGAATCCTTCGGAGGAAGAGTTCTCTCAATCTCAACTTATTTTATGCTCCAAACAATCTTTTTGAACGATTTTGATTATTTTTATAATCGACTTAATGAGTCGGAAAAAGTTTCTTAAACCTTTCAATAACCTAAACAAATTCCTTGAATGGTCGTTTCTAGTGTTGCACCGAACAGCGTATCTCTTCGAGGGAAAATTGTGCTCGTTCGTGAGTTTTTCCCCTCTGTATTGAGATATTAAGCTTTATGCTGATTTTTAACGCACGTTGGCTAAAAAATTCCAAAATACTGTCTACAGGGTTGCCACAATCAGGGAAAATCGGGAAATTTCAGGGAATTTTAAAAAGTCAGGGAAAATGACGAAAATTTCAGGGAAAATTCGTTAAATCACCTTCATTTGCTGTCTAGGATGGGTTTGAGATTTTGAACAAGAAATTTTGCCAGAAAACTATTTTCAATTATGCCTTCTTAACCATCCTTCACATCTTCAATTGTGTGGGAATTTCACCAAAATTTGTCAGGGAAATCAGGGAAATGTCAGAGAATTTCATTTCCTAAATTCTGTGGCATATCTGTGTCTTACGATCCGTGTGTCTTCCGCAATCAGTTTATCCAACCAAATTGGTCTCCGAATATTATCTGCAAAGCATCTGCAGAAAACCGTATCCACTTCTGCCGTGCTAAGGAAAAACGCCGTTTGAACATTCGAGAGTTGCCAAATTTCCTTCGATAAAATGTTTATTTTTGAAGAAAGCCATGGATATTTTTCCCTGGAATTCTTAGGAAATGCAGGTGAAATTGCGAACAAAATTATCTGAAAAATTGGAGAATAAACGTTTACAAATTTTCCCGAAAATTCGTGATTTATCAAAGGGAATTTGGCAACGCCTGAAAAAACATACGGCGTTTTTCCTTAGCTTGGCAGACTTCATCTTAGCGCTGTTTCCAATCTGAGTGCACGCCCACCCGAACCCTCAGTGCGATAATTGGTGTTCCTGAATTTGAAGAATGTCGGTCGTATCTCAACCCGTGGCACGCGTCTTTTCGGAAATGACACCGAGTCTTTAGCTAAGTAAATTTGGACTGAGTTAAGCAGAAAGGAACCAACCCACATTTTGGAAAAAATTGAGTTATGAGTGGTTTTGAACTCAACCACTGCTCTACTATCTATCGCCAAAAATTCTAGGTTTTTGTTGGAGAACATTTTGCAGAAATTGAACTTGAAGTTTATCTTTAACATTGAGTCTTATGCAGGAGCCAAACTTTAAACCTCATTTTCTCGCTTCGATCCCGATGTGGCTTGGTTCCTTTCTGTTTAACTCCGTCCATTTAAGAGTCGTGACATCTGCCGTTTAGCTTGCAAAACATGGGCGCCTGAACGCAACGCGCACGAGGATAAATCAAAAGTAAACGTGGGGCGGAACCAGGCAGGACGTCCCTTAAAACCCTTGCTAGCAGACCGCTCATTAAGGCTCTGAAAGTTTCTTAGAATCAAACACCCTTGTTTTTCTGTGTAATAGTGTGAAAGATTTGTACGAGATTTGCAAGATTTGTTGGCCTATCTTTGAGCATCAATCCCTTACCTCCGATCACAAGTCGGCGCATAATCTTGCAAAACAATGTTTTGTCAATAGAACAAGGGCAAAAGTACACAGGCAGCCCAAAACGGAAATAGTAGAAGCAGATCAAGGCTAAAATACATAAATATACACGGGACGTTTCGGTGTCTCACGACACCATGATCAACCTCTAAAAAAGTACAAAAACAAAAAAGAAAAAATTAAAATAAAAAGAGACCAGCACGGCGTTACATGGTGATGAAAGACTGCAGTGATCTGTGTTTTTTATTTTTGTACCTTTTTAGTGGTTGATAATCGTGTCGTGAAACACCGAAACGTCCTGTGTATTTTTATGTATTTTAGAATTTTAGCCTTGTTTCCACTGTTCCCTTGTTTGCTTTTACTGTTTTGTCAATCTTAGAACTTAAATAGATTAGATTTTGAAATTAGGAACTACAATTTCTGGCTCCTTTGTAAAAACACGTATGTGCATAGGGAAACTAAGGGTACTTACGTTGTTTTGAAACCGAGCCAGAAATTGTACAGTTCCGAACTTCAAAATGTAGTCCAGATGTCATTTTACCTATTTTTTTACACAAAATATGTGTATATGACTTTCGGATTTCCGAGGTCGCGCTTGAAAAGGAACTAATCACATTAACTGTCGCCCATTTTATTAAACTAATCCGTATTTTATAATTTCTTTCTGTTATAGGTGAGGCCACTCAGAATTGGTTTGCTAATATCCTTTTGCAGTACTTGTAAGTTAAAATCTTAACCTAATTATTAAGCTAAGTGAATGAAGACCCACATAATATGTTTTATTGAGCCATTTAAGCGGTAGCTGAAAATGACCCTAATTCGAAAGAAAATAAATTACGAAATCGATCGAGTTGATTATTCTCATGAAAAACTTTCTAAAATATTCTTCCCTGTTTTTGTAAACAAAATTTCTAAGTAACATTTTGGAATATTACGGGATCACATCTTCCTTATATGAGAAAAATATGAAGAAAAAATGTCCCGCAAGTAAATGGAGAAATTTTGCGCTCAGATACTACTCTAAAAATCTCTTCTCATCCAACATAATCACCATTTTTGTGCTACATCATTATTCCGGAAGATATGGAGGGGTCCAAGAATCGACTAACTGACATCAAATGGCCCTAAATGACGGTAAATCCTCCCGAAAAGATGCTGACGTGTGATTCAAGTTCAGTTGTGTTGTGGTACCCCCTTAGCAGCGACGTGGCGTGCTTTGAGATATATCGATGAATCTGCTATTTAAAACTATAGAGAAGGATCGATAAACAGGGTGCTTGCAACGAACACCTTAATAATCGATTCTTTACCATAGTTTCACATGGGGAGATATCGACAAGATCTTGGTTAATCATCGAGCGGAAGAATACTTATGCGATGAGGCTTGAGAGAGTAACCGGAAATGTTCCTGAACAAGCGCATTTGAGTCTAGATGTTTAAGCATTGATTAGGTGTCAAATTCGTGCTGTCGGGAGGTGGTGTGTGTGAAAGGAACAAGGATCAAGGGAGTTGTAGAAAAAGCAGGAAGCCCAGCTTCATCACCATCAGCCGAATGCGAGGTTGCCTTGATGTGCCATCAATGGTTCGAATGTCTCGTCTTGTTAAGATGAGTTACTGGAGCTTTTATTTTTTATTAATTCTTTCAAAGTTACTGTTTTTTGATGATATATTCAGCAGTGATCTGCTTAAAGAAAAAACGATTAGTTGTTCTTAAAATGCTCATGGTGGTTTCTAGGAAAGTTCAAGTACAATATTTGGCTCATCGGTAAAACCTCTATTTGTATAGGGGAACTAAAGGTACATACGTCGTTTCTAAACTGAGCTGTGAATTGTAGTTCTTACTTGTATTATGCAGTCCATTTGAAGGCTTGTAAAATGAGCCCGTAATAGTAGTTCGTGATTGCTGAATGTAGTCCATTTGACTTCAATGATCGCAACATGTAAATAGACCCGGCAAAGGTAAGGGTTGCACAAGTAAAATGTAGAGAACGAAAATTTGAATATTTCCATGAAATATTTCATGAAATTTCACGAAGCTGTGAAAAATATGAAAGAAATTTTCAGGGGCTGGGTATGTAACGCTCACTAAAAAACGCAAAAAGCAAAAACCATTTGCCTTCCTTTAATTTCGCATTTAATTTCGAAAATATTTTTTCAGTATTTCATATTTTCTGAAATTTCATGAAGTATTTCACATAAAATTTCGAGATTTTATTTTTTCATAAAAAATGTCAACCCTATGCAAAAGTTTCCGCGGGTTCATATCTCTCCTTACGTACTCCGAGTAAAAACTCGAAATTCGATTCATCGAGTCACCGAATCATCACTGGGGAAAAAAAACACATTGGATCAAGAGTCCAGACTCTTGAAAACATTGACAAGAAAAAATACTCTTGATTCAATCTGATTTTTGCTTGAATCAAAACGAAATCCGCTTAAATTAAGAGGCTTGGTTCTTGATTTAAGCTAGATTCTGATTGAATCAAGAGTACTTTTTCTTGTCGATGTTCTTAAGAGTCTGGACTCTAGATCCAATGCGGTTTTTTTTTCCAGAGATCGAAATCGACGTTGTGTATTTTTCATGTAAAAAGATTAGTTTTTCCCGACAACAGTTGCAAGCAGGTGCATTTTTCCGTCAATTTCCAACACTGTCGAAGCCCACAACCCTTATACATATTGTGAAATCCCTTGAGCCCCAAAGCCGGAGTCTTATCGATGACAAGGACAGCGGAAACACTTGATCAATCAACACGACTGACGCTGATTGTTGTCGGGTCTTGCGCCGCAAGTTCCCAGATTGGTCCCACTAATCAGAGCGTAAACAATACACGGTCGAAAGTGCTTCAAGTTCCAGCGCTCGGTCCGTGAAGGACCAAGTGGCGCGGTAATGTTGTGCATCTTGGAAAAGTGCATCGAAATTGTGTTCCAATATTGCACTATTACTTTGCAACTGGAGGTAAAATTGAGGACTTGTATGGTAAAAGGACGTATGAGGCTTCCGCTAGTGCTGTTAAAGTTGTGAAACGTAGTTCTTCAAGGACATGTAATGTATCTTATCAAATAGCTCTGTCATTAATTTTTCCACACTATTTGAAAAATTGACACAAAACGTTTAATTTCTCTATAAGGGTGTACCGATGCAATTTTTGTCCTCAATTTTTCTGATTTTTAAATGAGATCAGACGAAAAATCAACAATATTTTCAGTGCGAAATTTCCAAAATTCTCGTGGTAGAAATGCAATATACGAGCGTAAATTCGGCTCTTTCGTGAAAAAAAAACGACGAAGTATTCGTACCCCGAGGATGTTATGTAGCATACCTCATAAATTGAAGGCGAAATAGCAAGCGCGTTACCTATCCGTTCCCTCCTCGTATCAATTTCGCTTCCTCTAAAGTTTCGGTCAGAAAACGCCTGACGTAAAATCACGTTTCAATCAATTTCAAGATTTCGCGTGTTCGCAAGCTTTCTTTCATCGGTTCCAATTTCAATTTTCTAATCCTGGCAGAAATAACAAAAACGGTGAGCGGACAGCCAGCCCATCTGCCGCACAAATCTCGGATACATATTATTATCATTTTCTCTTCCTTTTTTTCCTCCTTTCTTGAAATTTCCGTTCTTTTCCCGTCCCATTTGAACTGCGAGGAAAATAAACGGATATGTTCCTGGGAGGAAATGCGGATCAAACGACACAAAAAACCTCGCCCGAGATGCGCGAACAAATAGGTGTCTGGACGTTGCAAAATCGTTCAAGTTTCCCAATAGTGCCCTGGTTGAAATGCTGAATTATCATGCTCGATCTTACAACGTGTGGGAGCCGCGAGCTTGGCAATGGCTTTATACTCGGGAAGAAAAGGTGTCTGTTTTAATGACACCGTAATCTGGAAGCTGGAAAATCGTCTCTCCACCAAGGCACGGGCGTAACTGCTTTTTGAAACGAACCATGAATTCTACGTAAATCCGTGCTTTCTAGGGCTCATGTTTGAATTGACTTCGGCCTTTGCGTCGGGGGAGCGACGAAATGGGGTGGCAGGGATTTCGCAGGGTGCGAGAAGCACCCCGTTGGTCGGGGTGTGTTCAGCTGCGAGAAAATCGAGACAAGGAATGAAAAGTTTGAAGTCTCTCAAAAGGAAAAATCCCGTCTGTTTCCGGCGCCTATTCCAATTTTGGTTTCTCTAATGGTTTCGTGGGGTGTTTTTTCCCCTCACACGTTCAGGCTCCTGGATTTTTTGAGCGCTTGTCTCTTGTGATGGTGACGTATTCGCTCCTTTAAATTCCGACCTTGGGTTTCTCTCTGTTCTATCCTCCCTCGCATCTAGAAACAAAGTTCGGTTCATGTGCACTGTCGACCGAACGATTCAGTTCCCTGGGCCAGACTATTTGTTTCTGAACTGAGCCAGAAATAGGACTGCATTTTGCAATTTGGAACTATAAATTCGCTCATCTAAAAAAACACTTATGTGCATAGGGAAACTAATGGCTCATACGTTGTTTTTAAATCGGGCCAGAATTTATAGTTCCCAATTGCAAAATGCAGTCCAATTGTAGTTTCTACTTTCAAAATCCATTTAAACTCACATTTTGACAACATTTTGCAATTAAGAATTATAATATGTGGCTTGGTTTGCAAACAACGTATGTACCATAACCTTCCCTATGCGTATAAGTGTTTTTACAGAAGAGCCAGAAATTGTAGTTCCTCATTGCAAAATGAAGTCCATTTTAGAGACAACCCATGTGCCACCAGGTTCCCTGTGGAGATTGATGTTTTTAAAGATGAGCCAGAAATATGTGTCCCTTCCTTTCAAAACGTGGTGGAGGTAATTATACACGGAGAAAAAAACCTCGTGCGTGTGACCCGAAGTTTAGGTCATATGGATCTCTGAAGTTTTCGGATTGAGCATCTGAGCACTTTAGGTCTAGCTGTCGAGGTTCGGATCACACATCTGAAACTTCAGTTCTTACATCTGAAGTACTTCAGATGTGAGAACCGAAGTTTTTCGGATGTGAGAACCGAAGTTTTCCGGATGTAAAAAACCGAAGTGCTTCAGATGTAAGAACTGAAGTTTCAGATGTGTAGTCCAAACCTCAGCAGCTGGACCTAAAGTGTTCAGATTCTCAATCCGAAAACTTCAGAGATCCATATGCCCTGAACTTCGGGTCCCACGTACGAAGTTTTTTTCTCCGTGTAGCAATGGAAGGAGATCGTTTTAATTTTCGAGGATTCCAAAAAATCAACCACCAAGTAACGGCGGTGAGCAGACGTCACTTTTTTCATCCCTTATAAGGGGCACGCTCGGAAATCGGAGGGGAACCGAAGGGAAAAAACCCCCGGACGAATCTTTCCGGAGCAGTTTCGGGGGCTTCGGCAAATCCGGGATGATTTCAGTCGTCGAAGGAGAGCAAATATTGAAACGGAAGCTGAAAGGAAAGTTGAAAGGAAGCAACTTCACCTCGGGAGGACCCGGCTGTATATTTTACTGAGTCGGATTCCCAACGCTGAGAAATCGAACACCCTATTCAAAAAACACCTAGACGCCGTAGAGATCCCCCGACACTTACGCTCTTCTTTGCGTTCAATCTGTCGACTCAAGTGCATATTTCCGTTCTCACGTGAGCCATGGTTTGCATTGAGGTTTAGGTACGATAGGACTCGCCTGAATGTGTGATTACGTCGTTTTTTAAAAGGAATAAGCAGGCAATCGGTTGGGGATTGGTTTCTCCTTTTTTTCCTTCAAGGAGCTGGCAACTGTAACGAAATTCGACTTGAGATTCCACTTGCCCGCGGAGAAAACCAATGAACCAACAACTCCACGAGAGAAGCCCTACTTAACCTATTTGTATCCACGTATTCGGAATTCTTCCGGGGCCTTCTCCTATTTCCGCCTCCTTTCGAAAGCGCATCCGACAGTGGTGCCTGTCCGTGTAAAGTTGGTTACCTTTTATCGTATGACACAATATATAATAGATGGATTTTATTCGAAATCTCACATCAACGGTGGACAGCGCTTCTTTAGACGTCTGTACGGATACGTCGATCATTTTTCGTCACTTGGTTGAGAAAAGATGTTTTCGGGAAAGGGTTATTTTAGAAAATGGGTTTTTTAGAAGTCGAAGAACTTGAAGTGATGATTTTATTGCTGCAAATTGGACCCAGCTACACTAACTTCCAGATGCGGATCCAAGCTTTCATAGATTAGCCAGCAAAATTAGTTGAAAAGTTGCATCCAGTGGTTTTTATTAAGAAAGAAAGAGCGCCTTCAATTTTTGGCTCATGCAATACGGGTGTCCAATTTGGAGCACAAATGGTTCCATTCAGTCGTTTTCATTAAGAAAACAAGATCGCCTTCAATTGTTGGCTTAATCAATACGGATATCCATCGAGCACGAATAATTGCATCTTGGGTCGTATAGATAATATCATAAGTAGTAAGGCCTTCTGCGGGCTGATTGTTGAAATTGATAGACAAGGCTATAGACTAAGAAGACATAGGGAGTATGGAGTAATCCAATTCGTTGAAATTGGTTGTTCTTATAAACGAATGGGGTAAATGACAGACTAACTATAGGGTCTCTCGTGGGTTGCCGTTAGTTAGTTTATTACCATACCTCCTTTGCCCATTAAAACCACCCGTTTCCACCAATAGGATAGGATCCCTCCATACCCCTGTTGGCTCCTTCGTCTATAGCTTTGTCTATCAATTTAAGCAATCAGTCCGCTGATAAAGGTATATGCGGACTATGCGGTCTTACGTCATCGGGGCGCGCGCTACCGCCAAGCAACGTTGCCAAAACGGACACAAATCCCAAAATTCCAGTTTCCACCGAACTCTAGCGCGCAATTTATCGGCACCACCCGGCACCCGCCCGGCGAGCTTTGGCACGGAGACGTCGCAAATTTGATTCCCTAACGGACACAAAAGAGAGAAAAAAGGGGGCGGGCGCGGGAGGAAACGAAATGACGATCGGTGGAAATTGGCCCATTCACCGGGTCCACCCGACTGGCAAATCTGAACAATGGCGGAAGAAAACTCCCAGTTTATGTAAATGCGAGCCCTGATTCAGGGCATCGATGAGCGGGAGGGGGTGGAATTGCGCGGGGGGGGGGGGTGTTCGACGGGCGCCCGATTTATGAGGCATCGGAGTCGATTAGGCGAATCGCGACAAGTTAATTGAGCCGCCCGCGAGAGTGAGGGAGGGGGGGGGGCGGTGCGGGTGCCCCGCGCGTACCCCGCCTACGTCACGGGCCCCGGCCGCCTCGCCGCGTTTGTTAACACTGATCGCTCCATTATCGCGTCTAATTTGACGCGTGTATCTCTCTATCGTTATTACTTTCTATTAGCATCAGTGGCGTGGCATGGCGTGCTTTGCGATGTATTGATTGATTTGCCATTTAAACCTATGGAAAAGGATCGTTGAACAGGGTGTTCGCAACGAATACCTTAAGGATCGATTCTTTACCATATAGCTTCCAACGGGGGAATATTGATAGTCGATCATTCAGGCTTCCCCACTAATTAGCATCCTCTCCGGTGATCTCCAGCTTTTGGATTTGCGCGATGAGAAGCACTTTGAGACGGAATATTTTTAAGACCTTGCACTGTCAATTCGAGCGATGTAATCAAGGGTGAGGCAAAAATTAAGCGCACATGTCAATGTTATTTGAATATATGCCTGCTGAAAAGGCGTAAGACCAAAAACTCATAAGCCCTGAATCTCGGTGATTACGCAGGACGCTAGGGTTTATGAGTTTTTGGACCTACGCTCGTGTAGCAGACACAGACTCATTTTTCGCCTTTTGATGATTGATGTACAAATTTTGAAGCAAGAAATCACATGAGAAATTGTCTAATAGGGTGTCGACCGTCAGTAAAAACCGGAAAAAAAAAATCGGTCGTGGATCAGAAAATTCGAAATACTTCGAGCAATTTTAAGGGCTGTTAAGCAGTGCAAAATGGAAACAATTGATTCACCCTATAAAATAAATTGGGTTGTAAAGCGAAACGAGCGAAAAAATTTTCGCTCATAACACCAGGAAATTATATTTGAAGTATTAGGGAAAATCAGGAAAATCCAAAATGAAATTTTAGTAGACACTCTACAAGACTAATGATGACTGACTGATGAATGGCCAGATGATCAATTTAGCAGCCGAATAATTGCGAATTAGGTCAAAATTGCCAAACCAAATTCTCAACTCTTTGATCATCATTCATCATGAAGCGAATCGGAGCATTACCCATCGAGAGTACCTTTTACTCTACAAGGGTGGAAAGCGGTGCGGGGTCTCTGAAATATATTGTCTCTGTTTGAAACAGTTTGAGGCAGAAAGCTCGGACGAAAAATAAACAAAAACATCAAATATCAGGCTGCGGAAGGTGAGAAAATGAAAGATTCACTTGGCGTTGTGGGAAGGGGGCGGGTGGAGGGATGATGTGGGGGCGTTGAGGGAATAGGGGTGTCGGGAGTGCACGGGCGCATGAAACAATTTTCTGCCTGCCACCGACAGCACGCTGGTCTCTATTGCCAGTTTTGCAGACGTTCGAGGGAATGCGATTCGTTGAAACAATGAGAAATTCAGGGGATTGGAGGACAAGACGCATAAGTGCAGTTTTTGAAAAAATTGAAATATGAATAATTTCAAGTAAAACTAATCTTATTGTATTTTTTATGAAAAATTTAATTTCTTGCAAGAGAACGTTCTTTGTGCGGTTTTTTTTTAATTCTCAAGAAATTCGCTTCGTACGATGCAGAAAATTCACTTAAGTTAGCAAAAAAAAATCCGCACAACCGTTTCCATGTAAAAAATGAAATTGCCCAATTGCATTTGACCATTGCTGATGCAGCTTGGTTCCTTTCTACGTAACACGGTATAGATAACAGTAATTGCTCTTGTCGAAGTGGAAGTGTCACGTTTATTCCTTTAATTGGACGTATTTCTACCAAACAGACCTATGTGGAGGTGAGAAATATGGGGTGTGCTCGTCGAAGCTGCATAAGAAGCAATGTAAAAGTGTGCGTGATTCCCTTTGAAGAATTGGAAAAGCGGGATCTTACATTCTATCTAACAGACCTATGTGCCAATTGAATGCGGGATTCATGAGCCGCGAGGATGGGACGAGAGCGTTGTGGACAGGGCTCATGAGTTAAAGACGAAGCGGAGGCGGGACCGCGGCGAACGGCGGCATTTCCATCTCCGTTGACGTCACTGGCGCTTTATTATTTTCACTCACTCTTACGGCCAGAGAACTAACGAGCACACCCTATATTTCTCACTTGCACATAGGACTGTTTGATAGAAATACGTTCAATTTATCCTTTCATAATTGGTCTCCTTAGCTTTTGAATTTACCGATTTTTATCTAATATCTTACTGATTTATTAAATTGGATCAAAATTCATCTTGTTTTTAATCATGACTTTCGGGGTCATCTCCTGACGTGCTGTTGACGCATGTTGCACATGCACAATGTAACCATTGTGTACTCTTTACTTTTTTTTGAAAAAATAAATTCTAAAAAAAATCGGAAAAAATCGTGTCTTTCGGATGAACCCGGCAACAAGGCATCCGTATCCAGATTTCCTGAACTTTTCGCGGCCTTCCTCTTTTTTGCTCACAGAGCAGAGAACTCGTCAGGATGAGTTCAAGACACAATAGTGGCGAGGAGGGATAAAAGTAGATTAGCCCTCGCAGTGGGAGGGGGCGGGTCGCGGAGTAACTGGATAGGAGGACAATTTCCTTAGGGAGATTATTACTCTGAATTTCTTACCTGAGCCAGAGGATCGTTCCAACGGATTCAGTGCCTCCTTCGTCTTCCTGATGTGGAAGCACCACCCCGCCCTCGGCTTCATGTTTCATCAAAACTGAAGTCTTAAATGATGCCGTGCTAAGAAAAAACGCCGTATGAGTCTCCAGACGCTGCCGAATTCCCTTTGGCTGAGTATGAATTATCAGAGAAATCTGGGAGTATCTTCTTCGAATTTTTCAGATAACTTCATCCGCGATTAGATCTAAATTTTCAGGAAATTTCAAGAGAAAATATTCAAAACTCTCCTCCAAAATAAAGGTACCACTGAAAAAAAGAACAACAACTTAAAAGTACTGTTTTAACTGAAAGCGTTGTTTCTTGTCGACGGAATTTTTTTTTCTTTTATAGTTAAATCATACGGATTCAACCTAAAGTCAGTTTTAGTGGTTAAAAAAGCGTCGGTTTGCTATCGTTTGGTTTAATAAAAAAAATAAGTGGATAACAAAACAATGTCTCTTTAACTCGAAAAAACTTACCGTATATCTTTAATCCGCACGGATTAAACTGTAAAAAGAAAAAAAAAACAAATCTTGTCGACAAGAAATGACGCTGTAAGTCAAAATAATATCTCAAGAAATTGTTTTTTCAGTATTTATCGGAAGAAGTTTGGCAACTATCGAATGTTCATACGATGTTTTTCCTTAGAACGGCAGAATAGTGGACCCCCGCGCACTTACGTAATGACGGACAAGGAAAAGTGGATTTGATGTCACCAGAACTTGAGCTCGGTTATAGAAATTTTTAAGCCCGTGGCTGTTACTAGCAAAAAACAGAGGGTCTTCAGGAATTTGTGTAGAGATTCTAAAGTTGAACGGTGAAGTTTTGACCCAAGTAAAGCACTGCATCACGTATCAACCTCTGTTTTTTATGCCAAACTATACTTAAAATTTAGGCTTTGCTGTGACTGCTTGAAAGATAGTCCTCGGAACATGTTGACCCCCGAAATGACCAATACAGCTTACTCTATAAAGTCATAATGACTTGAGGTGGACAGATAAAAAAAAAATCATTTTGAGGAAAAGCGTTTGCAGTTTTAATCTACCAGCTTTAAAGTCTTAAACTTTCGGCTTATAATGCATCTTACCCTCCTGGTTGGTTTAACATAAACCACTCCATTCGTCGCTTATTTTTTTTAAAACAATTTCCATTAGGGCGTGTTTCCTGTAAAAAAACTATGAGATTCCGATTTTTTTACCCAATTCAACATCATCAGCTATCCTAAATATGTTGCCCCGTTTGAATTCAGATTCATTTTTCTGGAATCGGTCACTTATCAGGGTGTCTACAAGTTCGGAATTTCCGGAAAGTCCGGAAATAGTACTGATTTTTTAAGAGCGGTTCGAAAGTACTGAATAAGTGTGGAAATTCCGCAAAAGGTCCGGGATTTTTTTAAATTTTGTTTTATTCTTGTCGCGATTTGAGCGAAAAATTCAAATGTTTGAAATTTTTCGAATTTCGTCAATTTCAGGTACTGAAAAAGTACTACAAAAGTGCTGACTTTGGCCCAGCTTATTTTAGTAGACACCCTGCTTATTAAATATTTGATCCTAGTAAATTCTGAAAAATGCATATACCAAACTACGCGGCGCAGAGCTTGAACCCTTCCTCCACGTCGAAGCTCCAACACTCAACCGTCTCGTCGCGTCGCGAGGAGCGGATAAAATACGTGTCTTGCGAGCGCAAGATTCGCCTTCAAATGGAATGGATACTTTCCAACACTACCTAGACGTTAAATAAGTTGTATCCCGGCGCCTGACTGCCAAAAGTGAAGATTCATTTCCAGAGGTAACTCGACGTCTCTCCTGCTCCTCTCGTTCTCACCTCCTGTCTGTGACACTCCGAGTATGTTCATTTAATTTGTTTTCTTTCTGTTTAACCTTCTCATCCGTGAAATTCTGTTTGTCTGTTGCAGGTAAATAACAGCTTCATTCACCACTCTCCCGAAATTTTTATATTTTCGCGAAGAGACAAGGTGAGTGTTCTTACTAGGTGCTTTTTTTTTCTCCTTATTTTAGACGTTGCAATGACGAAAACATGCTAACGCACTGAAGCGCGCTACTTACGGCGACAAGTATGACTAAAACAATGGATCTTATTAGATAGTGACTCGGTGTATCTTTTGGTTCGAAACGACACAAAAACGAAAATTGTCGGATTTAAATTAGAAAAGCTGAAAAAGATAAAATTCATGATAAATAAAATTCATCCTGAGAGTCCAGACAAACTCACCATGCGAATTAGGGGGCAAATACATTGACAGGGCTGCCGCTTTATTTGGGGACTCCAAAACTGAAAACACGGCAACCCTGCTAATGTATTTGCTCCCTATCTTTGCATGGAGAGTTTGTCTTGATGTAGAGGTGACTCTCAGGATAGCGTGGGATATCCCCTCCGTTTTGGCCTCAACTTGAGAGCTTTTTTGAGCTTGGGAGTTGATTTCAGAGAAAAGCAGTGGCACCATCGTGTTTCTCGCGAACTTTTACATAGGAATCAGCAGTCAAATCGCAAATTCCTCACACATGCAACATCTCCATTCAGAGAAAGTTGCTTAACACAACGTTGTTTATACTTTGCTTTTGATCGAAAAAATAAAATATGGGATTAAATTAGGCAACGTGTAACGCACTTGAGCCGATTCTCTGAGCGTCAAAATTATCATGAATTGTCAATGCTGGAATTCATACCGAAGTTACACACACAATTTGCTCGGCCTGCTTGTTATTTTGAAGCAACACCCTTAACCATTCGCATTCCTACATCATTAAGCGGATCGCTCAAATAGAATTGTTTAGGTTTTAATGAAATTGTTATCAATACTGGAATTCACTGAGGTGTCATCGCATACGATTGTTTGAAAGTTTTCTCTTACTACACAGTGTTGTCACTGACTGCATACGTAATTTGAAATAAGGGATGTTCCAGTTGCCACCAAATAAAGACAATATCTTTTCATCGAACAGGATTAAATTTCGTTTCTCCCCGATATTTTTTTGTAAGTATTCTCTCAGGGTTCAGAGATATTTTGAAAGTACATTCATTTAGACGGCTTTAACTTTTGACACCCCCAAACAGAGACAAGAGACCCTCCACCGGCCTCTTGGCGACAGGTGGAAGCTTTTACTTCCGGGGATTCAACTCTTCCTTCAACAGATTCAACAATTATAATGGAGCAACGGTCATCACTCTTTTTTCGGCTGTTGACCTACCTGCTTGGTGGATGATGAGCTTCGGGGAGACGTCATGAGCCAAACAAATTTCCCAAACTTCGGATTGTTAGCCAAACGAAACTACCAATTCCTTGTGAACCATCAACCAAGTAGGTAGGTCAACAGTTGAATGTTGGGGTTCAGAAAGTAAAAGCCTCCACTATGCCAAGATACTAGTGGAGAGTCTCTTGTCTCTGCCCCCAAATGGACAATCAATGTTTTTCTTTTTCTTTTTATTGTGGTTGATAATTGTCACTTTAGTTGTACATTTGGACATATTTCTATCAAACGGAACTAAGCGCCGTAGGGGGAGGAATGGAGAGGGGGGCTTGGATTGGCGGGTGTTGCGGAACGCGATGCTCGTTCCGTCCTATACTCGCTGTGCTTTTCCATGGCGCTTCGTTCCGTTTGTCAAAACGCGCTATCCAGGATTCTAAAATCCTCCGAAGGAACTCAATTTGGCGCTTAGTTCCGTTTATCAGAATACGACCATTCCGTCTTCGATGACATTAAACCAGCAGTGTCAGGAAAATTTAAAATTTCCTCCGATTTTTCGGCTGTTTTTATCAGGGATTTTTTTTTTTTTTTTTTTTAAATTCCAGACACCCTGGAGAAAATTTGGCAGAGCTGGTTCAAACGGCGAGCCGGGTCAAGACTTCCGTACAGTTTCCTCACAAATTGATATTGTTCCTCACATACACACACGCACACACTTGATGTAGATGCGTTTCCGTGTAGCTTGGGCGCGGCCCTTGATCAATTAAGCTGTCCCGGCAAATAGTAAACGTCTCCGTGAGCAAGACGGAGGGCCCAGGTATCCTTTCCCGACGCCCCCCCCCCCCCCCGCGCTCCCCCCGACGCCCCCGACGCCCGAAGCGTCTCAGCAACCGGCAAAATGATACGTTAAATTTTCAATTAATTGTGTCCGGCACCGTAATGTCTCGACTCGACTCCGCGCAAAACCCCGCAACTCCACGCGAAAGCTCGTGTCGGATACGCGGTTTTTCTCGCGGGCTCGCGTAATTTCCGACGTTCGCGAGTTTCGGTGTTCTACCTCTGGAGTTCCGTCCCAATTTGTCACGCCGGATTCTTTTTTATTGTGGGTGATATTTTATTGCCCCGGCTTATTTTTCTCTCCTTTTTCCTGGCTCTCGACGTGTCGTTCCATTGTTGCCGGATAGTGCTGAATTTCAGCACGTTTTTCCCTTGAACCCACGTAAAATATTCAGTTTGTATACCGCAATCTGGCAACCTTGTGGTCGTTCCTGCTTCCCGGTTGTTTAGTCCCGTGTCTGTGCGTGTCCTGTTCGTTTTTCCTCGCAATTTTTGCTCTTTCGTCGTACGAATTTTCTCAGAAAAATAGAAGGAAAAAGAAGAAAAATGTGAGGAAGGAGTCGTAAAAGTTCTGTCAAAATTTTCCTGTTCCCTCTCTCCCTTACCTTCTTTTACGGAGTGTCGTTGTAATGTTAAATCGATGAATGAAGTAATCTAACGACCAATAAGTTAAATTCGCAATAAAATAGGAGGAAAAAGTAGTTTTCTCCAGCTGTGCCAATTAAAATAATGAAACTAATTTTTCCGAGCATTTGAAACGGATGAGCTTCCAAACTCCTGGACGATTTGCTACGGGAATTTTCCTGGTAAGCGCAAAATTTTCGTTTTGATGACAAAAAAATAAATGGAAACATTTTCATATTCCTCTAATACCTAAAGAAAGTATAAGTTTTTCCGAAAGAATTCGGATTAAATAGAAAGGAAACCCTAGGTTTTCATCAGTTTCATCCAGGCATTAAAAAAGTTAAGAATTCTAGACGCCAGATCAACAGAAAGGCAGTGTATATACGGTGTAAATCCGTAACCACGTATCTCGGTTTCCTACATTGCAGACCTTTTTTCATGTCTTATTTTTTAAATGGATAACTACTCAACAAAGATTTTGAAAAACTGCCGTCATTATTCTTTTCTGAGCGAAGGAAGTTTGGCGAAAACTTCAAGGAATAATGTCGATTTATTATCCTTTGAAAAAATAAAATAGGAGCTGAGATTTTGAAAAACCGTAAACGAGTACGTGGCTGCAAACTCACACCGTCGATATGTATAATTGTATGAGGTAAGCAAAGCTTTAATTGTAATGAGCAAATTCACCCCTATGGCACTGCTGAAAAGGGGTCCTGCTAAAACTGGACTGCATCACGTTAAAAAGAGCTAACGTTACGGCTCATCTCCAAAAGCACCTATCTGTATAGTTAGATCAGAAGAACGCACGTCGTTTCCAAAAAGTCTGTTCCTTTTTGCGAAATGCAGTCCACTAGAATGTCTGAGGTGCAGAGTTATGGCGCGCGCTGAACTTCCCGGGAAAGCCATTTATTTCTTCTCAATTACACTTCAATTCAAGCTCCTCCTAATTAGCCCGCTGAAATGAATCATAATTGAGATCGTTTTAGTCGCTGTTTCATAGCCGAGCGTATTTAATTTCAATCCTCTGCGTTTATTATGACGAACTCGCCTTGTCTCTGAAAGTGAGCTTTGGCGCTGCTCTTTTCCTCTTTCAGTCGAAGATGGAATTCGAATTCCGCGTAGAGCGAAGAGCGAAGGGATCGTTTTAAGTTTTGCACAGGGTGTCTTTGAAGTATTCGAATAGTGGTAAGTCAAATTCAGCCGCAAATTACTTCTAGTTATGCACAATGTGTCTCTAAGCTACCTCAGTGGCATGGTGTGCTGTGCGATATATCGATTGATCTGTCATTTGAACCCATGGAAAAGGATCAATAAGCAAGATGTTCGAAATGAACTTCTTATTAATCGATTCTTTATCATAGCTTCAAATAGGGAAATATCGATGATTGATAATTCGGCATAATCGCCCTGCCATCAAACTACCTTGAAGTATTTGAAAAAAGGCAAGTGGGAATAAGTGTTTGCTCGTGTCAAAAGGGAGCTAGTAATGAAAAACTTGAAATCAAGCTGTAGAATCATGATAAGTTTTGCACAGGGTGTCTTAGTAGCTGAACAGCTGTAAGTAAACATGGATCGTGTTTAGCAGAAGAGAGAATCAACGCGATTGCAGTTTTTTCAATTAGTGCAACTTCTTCTTTCCTGTAAAAATTGACATAAAGTCTCGTTTCTTATCGACAAAATTGGGTTTTTTGAATCAAAGAAAAGTTTTTTTTCATTTTCTTGTATCGTTTTTTTAACTTAGAACTTAGAAAAAAACAAATTTTGTCGACCAGAAACGACACGTTAAGTCAAAATAACATCTCAGGAAATAATTTTTCAGTGTAGTTTTCCTTTAAAATTAAGACTTTTCAACCACTATTCTACTGGGGAAAAACGTTACGGGCTATGTAGGACGTTTTCACGATTGCCATTGCCTTCAAACTCCATTTGCTATGCCTCCTGAGTGATACCAATGATACCACTATTTTAACTCCCAGGAAAGCGTGTTGCATATCTGTTCAAGTGAAGGCGATTATCCGGAAACGTTTCCTTGATGATAATCGCATGACCCCTAAACTTGTTTTGCCGTCTCGTGAGTTATGATACCACTATTTTAACATCCAAAAATGTGTGTTGCATATCTTCCTGTGAGTGAGGGCGACTTTTCCACGCCATTTCTATGATAAGGTACGATGAGGATAGCTCGGTTCGCTGCTTCTTGAACGATGATACCACTATTTTAACTCCCAGGAAAGCGTGTTGCATATCTGTCCAAGTGAAAGCGTTTTTCCGAGGCCATCTCCGTGATTATAATCGCATTGGGATAAAGAGTAAATGCACCTAACTGAGTAATGATACCACTATTTTAACTCCCAGGAAAGCGTGTTGCATACCTGCTCAAATGAAGGCGATTTTCCGAGGACATCTCTGTGATTATAATCGCATTGGGATAAAGAGTAGATGCACCTCACTGAGTAATGATACCACTATTTTAACTCTCAGGAAAGCGTGTTGCATATCTGCTCAAATGAAGGCGATTTTCCGACGACATCTCCGTGATAATAATCGCATCGGGATGAAGAGTAGATGCATCTCGCTGAGTAATGATACCACTATTTCAACTCCCAGGAAAGCGTGTTGCATATCTTCTCAAGTGAAGGCGTTTTTCCGGGGACACCTCCGCGATGATAATCTCAATTGGATACAGAGTAGATGCACATTACTCGGTTTCAGAGGATGAAAAAACGGAGTCTCTGAGTTCCCGAGGAGTGATTTGATTCGGGGTTACGGTAACACGGTTTGACAGCCGCGTCAAGACGTCGACTCGACGAAGAACGTGAGCGCGTTTAACGAGCTCGCAGATCGCTCTCTCGGGATAACTTAGCGTCGCTTTGTCGAGTCGCATTCTCGGCGACGAAGGATAAATTAGTCACGGCTCTGGAGCTGTATATTGTTCGTCTGTGTCGTTTAATTCGCGATTTCAGCCTGAAACGGAAGCTGAAGACGCTCATTTTCAGCTCGAAGTCGAATCCCGATTATCCGATGTAATGCAGCAGGTGTAATTTTCCGTGCTGGGGAAGAACGCTGTACGAGTCTATAGACCTTGCCTAATTTCCTTCGACAAAACCTAAATTTTAACAGGGTGTCTAGCATCAGGATTTGAGGTCTATTAGGATTTGAAGAAAAATTGGTCGTAAAATCAGGATTTGAGAAAAGTTGGCCGTTCATTATCCACTATCCGTCCGTCAATTTTTCTCCGCAAAACGTCAGGATTTGATCAGGATTTGAAAAAAGTCTGAAATCAGTATTTAGCGGTCAAAAAGCAGGAAAATAGGACTAATAATAATATCGCGACGAAATTTTCCGTGATTTCAATTAAAATCGTTCGTAAAATTATTGTAAATTTTTTAGAGAATCTGTGCGCCGACTTTTAAAAAATATTGATTCAAATTGAAGCATTAACTGTGGTTTGCAACGTTGCAATCGAGGTATATATGCTGATTTTCGCGTGGAACCATCGATATTTGAGTTCGTTTACGGCAGGCGGCGCCATACAACTATTTGACCACGGCTGTAAGCATGTTGCAGCTTCGCCGGATTGAAGGCGCGTCAAACTGCGAAGATGTCTTGACCGCCCTGCCAACTCTGGCGGGTGAGACAAACGCTAAAATCGCTGCGACACTTAGACGATGCGTCATTATTTATGACTCCCATCTAATTTTCGACTTAAACAAACAAAATAACTATTCTAAAAGCTAAGATTTAGAATCAGGGACCGTGGTTTTTTTTCCGTAAAAAGAAGAAAAGGAAAATAGGACTAAATATAATTTCGCGACGAAATTTCCCGTGATTCTAATTAAAATCGTTCGTAAAATTATTGTAAATTTTTTAGAGAATCTAGGCTGCATCTCAAAATTTGTTTCCGTGAAAATCGCTCAACTTAAGAATTGACCCATTTTTTTCCGAGGAGTAATCGCAGTATGCGGTGGTTGTTCTCTGACGGGAGACCGGCATTCCTTCCCCCATCCCTACATCCCTGGATGGCGGAGGGACGCGACAAACACTCAGGATTGAAGACACCCCGTGCCTCGAATCCCTAAGTGGTCCGCCCTGATTGTTTCGTCGAGGACTCGAAGCCCGTCCCATTGTTCCTGGCGGCGATAATTTTCACTGTCCAAATTCCGCCCGATGTCATTCGCCGCGGAAAATCCGTTGTTATTCATACGCTGACACCGGCTCCCTCGCCCCCTTGTTTCCGCGCCAATTTTCCGCCCCAAATTTGTCCCGGTTGTGTCCGATCCACCCCCAGCCCCCGCCTCAACCACCCACGCGCTATGTGAAATACGATGTTTTAGCTTTTGACTGTTGCCGAATCCCCTCTGATAAAACGAAGATTCTCTGGGATATTAAAGAACATTTTTCTGTGACTTTCCCAGAGAATGGAGGTATTGCATGTGTGAGGAATTTGTGATTTGACTCTCGATTCATGTGTGAAAGTTTGCGAGAAACACGATGGTGCCGCTGGTTTTCTCTGAAATCAACTCCCAAGCTCAAAAAAAGCTCTCAAGTTGAGGCCAAAATGGAGGGGATATCCAATGCTATCCTGAGAGTCACCTCTACATCAAGACCAACTCTCCGTACAAAGATAGGGAGCAAATACATTAGCAGTGTTGCCGTGCTTTCAATTTTTGAGTCCCCAAATAAAGTGGCAGCGTGGCAGCCCTGTCAATGTATTTGCTCCCTATCTTTGCATGGAGAGTTTTTCTTGATAAAGAGGTGGACTTTCAGGATAGCGTGGGATATTCCCTCCATTTTGGCCTCAACTTGAGAGCTGTTTTTGAGCTTGGGAGTTGATTTCAGAGAACACCAGTGGTACCATCGTGCTTCTCGCGAACTTGTACGTAAGAATCAACAGTCAAATCGCAAATTCCTCACACATGCAACATCTCCATTATGTTGGCAGTTTAGTGTATCGTGATTGAAAATGTCAAAATGAATAACTGTATCTTTTCTCACGAATAAATATTGTGTCCGGAGAATTTTGACAACATTTGGATGCACATGCGATGTTTCTACTTGCCGTGGCAAAATAAACCTCTTCGCTACGCTCTAGTAGGATACTCGTGCTCTCGAGTGAGTTGTCCTCGGTTCGAATTGTATTCTTGGTTCCGGTCCGTAAATCAAAGCTCTTTTTTAAAGTTGACGGAATAAATCTTCTTATTGCACCTCTCTTGTACTGGTGATTCTCTCTCCTTTGCTTGTTGAAATAGCTAAGAAGTTGAAATAAATGTATTATTCTCTGTAAAACTGACTTTCCAACGCAAAAATTGTCTATCCTCAAAATAACGTGAAGAATCATCAGAGCTATTTTTTTTTCGCAAGTTTGTATCAAAGCGACTTAGTTTGGATCCTTTTATCATAAAGTTTTTAAACTATGCTCCAAAAGTTCAATTAAGCCTTGATATTTTTTTATTCATAGTTAGAGGAAGGAGAATGGGTCTGTCACACACAAGAGATGTAGGTACACAAGAAGGAGGAAGAGAAAAAAGCTGAGAAAATAATCATGGTCTTCCTTTGCCCTACTTTAATTCATTTTCTTCTTCTTCTCCTTACTCTCCTTCCTTTTTCTCTCCTTGTTCTTTCTTCTTTCTTCTCTCGATTTCTATACTAGTTTTTACCTTCTGTTTCTTCTCCTTTTTTCTCTTCTTTCTTCTCTTCTTTTGATCTCTTCTAATGCTTCCCTACCTGACATAAATTGGGGGTTCTACACGGAAAAAACAAGACTAGTGTTGAGCACTACTGGCCGTTTAGTGGGGAGTAGTTGAGGGCTGGCGTCTATGCGCTGTACAGCTCAACACCGGAAGGCAGTACAGGAGGGCACTGAACATGAGTAGTGCTAATCAGGTGCCGCGAGACGTAGTTGCGCTTAACAGGTGTACATTCACCCGTGAGACGTCGGAGTCACCATAGCCTGGTGGTAACGTGCTGGTCTTCCACCGGCGTAATCCGAGTTCGATCCCATGCGGAGGCGTTACATATGTTACGCTCGCTCCAAAGTCACTTTAGGGCTTGACACTACTTCTTCCTTAGTGACCCAGCCTCGAGCTGTTTAGTGCCCAGCACTCCTCTGACTTGGTGGCTCCATTTGACCTAACCCTCGCCCAGTCAGTCCGCAATATTTTAAAAACATTTTAAAAATATTTTCATTATTGCTATTAAAATATCCTCTGAAAAATATTGATACAACTTTTTTAAAATAGTTTTAAAAAATATTTTTGAAAAAGTTTTAAATAACATTGCTAAAAAATTTTGAAAATAATTGGAAAATACTTTTAAAAAATAATTTACATAGCAATATTGTAAAAATATTTAATGTAATTATTTATAAAATGAAAGCATACAAATATTTTTTATAATATTGTCACGTAAATAATTTTTAAAAAATATTTTCCAACTATTTTCAAAAATATTTCAAAACTTTTTAAAGTAATATTTTGAAAATATTTTTTCGAAAATATTTTGAAAATAATTCAAAAATATTGTCTGTAAATATTTTTAAAATATTAATAAAAAATGTTTTGAAAATATTTTTAAAGTATTTTTTAAAAAATATTTTATATATATATATATATATATATATATATATATATATATATATATATATATATATATATATATATAATTAGTTAATTAATTAGTTAATTAATTTTATTTAACGACGATCAGCATCTAGGCTATTTACGTCGGGGACTAGGCAATTTTAAATTTTTAAATTTAGTTTCTTGAAGAGTTTTAAAATATGAGTCGCTTTTATAGCGCTCTTTGGCGCTGTGCGACGCCTAATCGCCACAAAGCTCGGTCTTCCCACAGGTCATCAGGGAGTTGACAATCTCTTATCTCATTTAACACCCCCTGTCGCCAACCTCTCACTGGGCGTCCCCTACGTCTCCTCCCAGGAGGAACCCAATCAAGCATCTTTTTTGGCAGCCTCTCTTCCGTCATCCTATTGACATGACCATACCAAACAAGTTGTTTGGTCATGACGTCGAACACGATGTCATTTTCGACTTCCATTATCTGACGCACTCTATCATTACGGACCCGATCTCTCCTAGAAATTCCTGCTGACCTTCTCCAGAAATCCATCTCCGTTGCTCTTAGCATATCCTGTGTCCGTTTCTTCAGCTGCCAAACTTCACATCCGTATGTTAATATACTTTTGACTACAGCGTTGTATATCCTCCTCTTGTTATCTTTGGAAATCCGCTGATCCCAGAGGATTCCATTTAAAATCGCTATAGCCTTCCTTGCTAAGGTGTTCCTTTCCCTGATAGCTTGATCCGTCCTTCCATCCTGGTAAAAAATATTTACAAACAATATTTTTGAATTATTTTAAAAATATTTTCAAGTCCTTATTTTCAGTTATTATGAGGTGTTATTTACATTAGTGTAAATTTAATGTAAGTACCTATTACGTGAGATCGAAAAAAACAAATAACAGGAACGAGCCGCGCACTGACGCAACGCATGCTATAACAGGCGTGATTTTAATCCGGCCCACCATGAGCTCTCTGTGGCTCAGTGGCTAGAGTGCTCGGCTACCAAACCCGCGGCCCACGTTCCAGTCCGCACGAGGGCGTCCGGGTGTTTTACGCTCCTAAATGTCGCAGGAATTCAGGTAAGTGGTTTAAAATGTTCAGTACTTGTGTATTTCATGTTTCAAATGTAATAAAATTGCAGTACTATGAAAATGACGAAATTTGCCTGTACTTCCACATCTACTTGACAGAGCGCGCTGAGTATACAGAAGGGAATAGTGTCAATAACCATTGATGGAGCGCGCATGGTATACAAATAGGTAAACATTCCGGTAAAATATTTTCGATAAAATATTTTGAAAATATTTTTAAAATTTTCCTTGAAAATATTTTTAAAATTTTCCTTGGAAATATTTTTAAAATATGTACATGGAGTTAACATACGTAGCAATTTTGAAAATATTTTGACAATGTTTTAAAAATAGTTACAAAATAATGTCAAAAATGTTTTAAAAATATTGCGGTGCTGACTGGGTCGTTAGTGTCCAGCACTAACATGTAGGTCCCAACCCTAAGCTCGTTTTTTCCGTGTAAGCTATTACAACTAATAACTTCTTCCACACGGAGAAAAAAAACTTCGTGCGTGGGACCCGAAGTTGAGGTCATATGGATCTCTGAAGTTTTCGGATCACATATCTAAACTTGAGGTCGAGCTGCCGAAGTTCGGGTCACTCATCTGAAGTACTCCGATACATACCGAAGTGCTTCGATGCCTGACCCGAACTTCGGCAGCTCGACCGTTTTTGGATGCGTGATCAGAAAACTTCAGAGATCCATATTACCTCAACTTTCGGGTCCTATGCACGAAGTCTCTTCCTTCGTGAACGTAATGAACATAAGTAACGAACGTCGAATAATTTCACTCGCAAATCTTATCAGTAGGAAACCCTTGAGTGTTTCTAATTGAAAACTCCTTGACTTTCCTTCTTCAAACTGCTTGCAAAAATCAGCAAAATCTAGACAAAAATTCCATAGTAATTTCGTTCTTATAAGAACCAAGATGTTCAAGGCAATATCCAAACCTAGGAATGGAGTTACCCTCCTTTGTATCATAAACAAGGGCACGCGATTTTTTAAAACTCTCTCTGTAGGGGTCTTAAAGACCCCAAAGCTGCCATCCTCAAGTTAAACTCAGTCCAGCCGTCTATCGACCTCCAAAGAACGCACCCCCGTAAAGATTTTCCACCCCGAAATGGAAATAACATTATTCCAGCGGCGAAACAACGAGTCTCCCCGGATAACGAGCTTGCGCAAAGTGCACTCGATGCGCCTACAACACGACGCCACGAGACAGACGAGCCCCCACACAAAGGCCCCCTTCCCCCAAAGACAACCCCCTCCTCCCTACGCAAAGGCCCCCCCTTCGTCGAGCAACGTCTAGGTGCGAGCGCCGGAGGCTTAGAGCCGCCAGAGAAGGCTTTTGACTCATTATCCTCTCAAGTGATCGAACATTCGCCCTCCGACCCCCCAAACTCCCCCTCCCCCACCCCTCCCCTCTCCCCCCCCGCCCCGGCCGCGACTAACTCAAGAAACTTCGCGCGCGCCTCTCCATTATCGCGGGTCCGCGCGCCAAGAGTTAAACAACCGATCGACAGTGCAAAGGTCTTTGATCTTCCGCAGCGCTCCCGTCAAAGTATTTCCTCTTCGTTTGCGTACCCCCCCCCCCCCCCCGGCGCAGCGCCACTACCCCTTCGGCCGAGGGAGCTTTGTTCGAGGTGAAAAATACAGGGCTCTAATTACCGACTTGACGGATGCGAAGGGCCTTAATTAACGCGCGTGCCAGGCCCCGTGAAGGAAGTCGGAGTGCGGTGTGTTTCGAAACCGCATTTTGAAAATTATTCGCGGGTCGGTGAGCCAAGGCGGAGGTGCTGTGTGCTCTGGGTAGTGTGCGGTGTGAATAAGTCGGAGTGAATACGATTACGTGCTGAGGAAGAACATGCATGGGTCTTGTCGAACTTCCTTCCGTAAAATATGAATTTTTGGCGGGAATTTTTTCTGTTTTTGCGGAGTACTTTTTGTAGCTAGGGTCTACAAGTTGATCCAAAAGTCCTGCACCAACACCACCGTGCCAAGGAAAAACGGCGTATGAGCCTTCAGGCGTTGCCAAATGGACGTATTTCTGTCAAACGGAACTATGTGCACTATGAAGTGAGCCCTGTTGTCTCAATACGCATACGAGGGGGGACCCAAAAAAAACCGGAAGTTTGCTGTAACTTGGCAACAATGAAAAATATTCGGGTTCCACCGTTAAGAGGTGTAACTAGGAGCTATGAAGAGTCACTAGACCAAATTTCAACATCGTAGCACATTTTCTTTCCATTTTGGCGAGACTTGGCTTCAGGAGTGTTTGGCGACTTCGTAGTTTTTTAAGATGGATGATTTTCATAGGCTATGTGTGGCTAAACTCGGTCAATTTTTGGAGTGAATATTACAGGGAACATGATTTACCTATGACATGAGTGAAAAAATGTTTTTCTTCGTTTTAAAGTGTGATTTATTGTTCGAACGTAGGCTGAACGCCAGGCGGCCGTCACCGGCTAGCGCGCAAAATAGGGGATCAATTCGGCAACAACGCGTTTTATGCCAAAATTTTTCACAGCAATGTTCTGAATATTTCTGTATTACATCCAAGTGATATCTGCTAGTAGACAAAACGATATTTAACCATGTTCGTTCACAAAAACGCGATTTATTTCATG
Source organism: Bemisia tabaci (assembly GCF_918797505.1). Classification (NCBI taxonomy): domain Eukaryota; kingdom Metazoa; phylum Arthropoda; class Insecta; order Hemiptera; family Aleyrodidae; genus Bemisia; species Bemisia tabaci. Next base: position 45,739,489 of record NC_092798.1, on the reverse strand, counting down.
TTTTCATCGGTTCTAGCCGATGGCGATAGCGGTTTAGAGCCGTACAGGGGTTTCGGGCGATACAGACTATTTTGAAACTGAAAAACCGCACTTACACTGAACTTTTTGATAAGGCTTGTCCTTCAGAAGCAGCACTTTAAAAGGTTAACGGAGAAAGCCGTATTTTTATCGAGCAAGAGAGAAAAATTTGAGCTCTAAGTGTTGTTACTGAAATTGAACCATCTTAAAAAACTACGAAGTCGCCAAACACTCCTGAAGCCAAGTCTCGCCAAAATGGAAAGAAAATGTGCTACGATGTTGAAATTTGGTCTAGTGACTCTTCATAGCTCCTAGTTACACCTCCTAGCGGTGGAACCTGAATATTTTCCATTGTTGCCAAGTTACAGCAAAATTCCGGTTTTTTTGGGGTCCCCCCTCGTAGTTCCGTTTGGCAGAAATATGTCCAAATGTCCTTCAACGAAGCGTGAATTTTCAAGGCAATTTGTAAAAATTGCTGCTCCGATTTTTCAGAGGATTTTCTCCGTGATTTGATTTGAAAGTCTGAAAATTTTAAAGAAAATGATTCGTGAACATCTTCAAACTAGTTTGTTCTGAGAGGAAATTTGGCAACATTCGAATGCAGATACGGCGTTTTTCCTTACCATGACAGAACAGCGCTAGGCATTACCCCTGTAACTTTCGAACAGTTTGCGATAAATAATTGAATTTTATTAGCGCCTCCAGGTCAACTTAGGGAACTTCCATAATTTTATGGGACCACCCCGGAACGGGGCCCTAGGCCGGACCTTTCGGGTTACAGAGGTGGGCGGGACTTATCGATCATCCTGTGCATCACGCACGGGGAATAGAATCCAGTTTATATGAACTGTAAAGTTGATGAAGCGCTTTTCGGTTCAGGAATATAAACCCTCAATTGAGGGAACCGATACCTCGAGAAATTTTCAACCATTCGTTAATATTCCGCACTCTCAGTGTTTCCGGACCAACATTGAAAAGTCCGCACTTTTTCTGAGCTTTCCGGACCAACATCGAAAAGTCCGCACTTTTCCCTAGCTTTCCGGACCAACATCGAAAAGTCCGCACTTTTCCCTAGCTTTCCGGACCTGTAGACACTGCGGAAACTCGTTTCCCTCGGAAAAGTTTCACAGCCGACGGTGACTTCATTCCGATCGAGTTTATGGGTCTCGAAATTATTTCAGACACGCATCGAATCCCTGATGAGGCCGCAACGCGACAGCTGTAAATCCGAACGGAGGGATCAAGGGCCCGGGGGAGGGGGTGGGGGGGGGGGGGGAGAATAAATAAAAGCAGCTCTCAATCGCTCGGCCGCGAAACCAGAGGAGCAAATCGCGGAGGTAAACAGCGGCCCGCGGATCACCCTAAACCTCGCCGGAGTCAACCTTTTTCAACCTCCGGCGCAACTTTAATTGAAAACGCCACCGAGAGCGAGAGCACCTTTTTCTGCGGGACTTTAAGGGCTCATTCCGCGCGCCGACGGCTGGCGTCACCCGAGACGCCGGACCGATCCCGCCGACGACGCCAGATGGACTACATTTTGCAATTGAGAACTATAAATTCTACCCCGGTTTAAAAACAACGTATGTGCCATTAGTTTTCCTATGCACGTAAGTCTTTTTCCAGAAGAGCCAGAATATATAGTTCCAAATTGGAAAATACAGTCCAGATTTCGGTCGGAACGCATGGTTGAGTTGGATTGGAACGTTGGTTCGGCAAATGGAGTTGCTGCATGTGTGAGGAATTTGCGATTTGACTATTAATTCGTATGTAAAAGTTCGCGAAAAACACGATGGTCCCACTGATTTCCTCTGAAATCAACTCACAAGCTCAAAAAAAGCTCTCAAGTTGAGGCCAAAATGGAGGGGATATCCCACGCTACCCTGAGAATCCACCTCTACATCAAGACAAACTCTCTTTGCAAAGATAGGGAGCAAATACATTAGCAGGGTTGCCGTGTTCTCAGTTTTAGGGTCCCCAAATAAAGTGGCAGCTTTGTCAATGAACTTGCTCCCTATGTTTGCATGCGGAGAGTTTGTCTTGATGTAGAGGTGGACTCTCAGGATAGCGTGGGATATCCCCTCCATTTTGGCCTCAACTTGAGAGCTTTTTTTGAGCTTGGGAGTTGATTTCAGAGAAAACCAGTGAGACCATCGTGTTTCTAACGAACTTTTACATATGAATCAATAGTCAAATCGCAAATTCTTTACTTTCACATGAGTCGCAAAAAGTATGGAGTTTTATGTACAACAAGGCTCACGAAGAAATCAAGATACGCCCTTACGTCAGAGGAGCGTCGAAATTTGAGCTCCCAGTCGCCAAATGCAGCCCATTTCTAATAAGTTGTTCTACTTTTTGGGCTTAGCTAGTCTTAGCTATTCTTCAAACCTCCACTGCAAGAAAGAGAAAAATACAAGTATATGTTTTTGTGCTGATTTTGGGGTCAACTAAAAAGTACTGATTAAAGGTGATAAAATCCAGTCGAACATTTTTCCAGTGCTTTTCCAGAGCGAAGATTGGAGGAAGTGTGTGGGAATCAACAACCGATCCGGCACCAATGAGGAGCGTTTAGACGGCGTTTTTATGGATTTAATTAATCTGGCCCAACTAATTACCCCCGCCCCCGATTCCCGAACTTGCCAAATGTGAGAGTGAATCCCATCACACCGATACCGCGTGAAGTGAGGGATGCGGGGTATTTCACAACAGCCGCCTGGCATGTCTCACGGAGCCCTGGCGATTGATTTTTTTCAAGGACAAGCGCGAGTAAAACGCGGAAACGCGGGGCGAATAAAATAAGTATCCGCTCAATCTGTTCTGCTAAGGAAGAACGCCGTATCTCTAACGCATTGCCAAATTTCATTTGATAAAAACAGTTCTTCCGTTTCCCGGAACTTATGAGATTTTCCTGAATTTTTCCCGGAACTTTGAAATTCTCGAAATGAAAAGATCCGGAAGGATCTTTTTTATTTTCCGTGACTTTCTCGGAACTTTAAAAAAAATCTAAAATAGATCTCGGAACTTTTGACGGTCATGGAGTGCAAGAAATTGGAACAAAAGAGTTTCGAATTTCGTAACTTTTGCAGTGGACATGGAATGGGAGCACTGGATAAAAAAAGAATGTTTCCCGGAACTTTTGAAATTCTTGAAATGTTCCGGATCTGTTGAATTTTCCGGGACTTTTTCGGAACTTTAGAAAAAATCTTAAATAGATCCCGGAACTTTTGACGGTCATGGAGTGGAAGAAATTGGAACAAAAAATTCGAATTTCGGAACTTTTGCAATGGACATGGAATGGGAGCACTGGATAAAAAACATTATTTTCTACAACACTTGTGAATATTTGCAACGCAGTAGGCCAAAAGATGCCGTAGAGTGCGAGGGGGACGAAGAGAATGAGATAACATCATGCAATTTTTAACTGCAATTTCTGGCTCATCCCTATGAGAACACGTATGGGCATAGGGGGACTAATAGCACATACGTTGTTCTTGAACGGAGTCTGACATTTCAGCTCCTAATCGCAAAATGCAGTTCAACTATATGAGAGGTATCAGTTGGACTCAACATTTTGTAATAAGAACTACAGTCCCTGGCTCGGTTTAGAAACAACGTATTTACCATAGTTTCTCTGTGCTTTTAAGTGTTTTTACGGATGAGCCAGAAATCGTAGTTCCCAATTGCAAAATGTGCTCCAACCGTACATCATTTGGCACAAAACCACGAAAAAATTCCCAAATTGATGCTTCGGTAGCAACCCAAAGTTCTTGGACGAAAAACGGAGAGTTCTGAATGGACGTATTTCTGCCAAACGGAACTATGTGCATTAAGACATGAGCCCTGAGACCCCTTAGAATATATGCAAAACAGGGCTCACGTCATGCGCATAGTTCCATTTGGTAGAAACACGTCCAAATGGACTTCATTTTGCGATTGGGAACTATACATTCTAGCCTGGTTTAAAAACGACGTAAGTGCCATTAGTTTCCCTATGCACATAAGTGTTTTTCCAGACGAGCCAGAATTTATAGTTCCAAATTGCAAAATGCAGTCCAAATGATCTCAGTAAAAACGTTCTAGGAGAAATATTATGGCCGTCGTTAAAATCAATACTTTCGCCGGGGTAAATTTCGCAACCTTCGAATCCTCTTGCGGCGTTTTTCGAGGAATGGCACCAGAGCCAGAGCCATAAAACGGAGTACTCGACGGAGATTCCTGCAAAGGCTGCCGGTGAAATTAGGGACGCGAAGGGCTCTCCCTCATTACCCGACGGGAGTCGCGAGACGAGGGACAAGGGACGCAGTTCATAAACTTCACTTAAAAAGGTAACAAAAAGGTTTCGGAACGATCGAAATGATCGCGCCTCCGCCGCCGGGTATAAATTCAAGGCGTAACAAGGCCGTAAAAACGTCGATAAAGGTTCCAATACGATTCTTAAATAAAATCCTATGGGGTACTTCTAGGTGGCGGAAGTGCAAGTCGCCGGGAGGGTGGAGAGGCGGGCCGTGGCGTGGGTGGGGTGGGAAATGGGGGAAAGCGTAGATTCGCGAGTTTTCCGCGAGTGGATGAAATGCGTCTACACTACCCGGAATTTGCACGCGAGATGATGTGGGGACAGGGTGTCTACAAGTCCGGAATTTCTGAAAAGTCCGGAAATAGTACTGATTTTTTAAGGGCGGTCCGGAAGTACTGAAGAAGTGCGGCAATTCCGAAAAAGGTCCGGTATTTTTTAATTTTTTATCAATTTTGTCACGATTTCAAATTTTGGAAATTTGTCTAATTTCGTCAAATGGAGGTACTGAAAAAGTACGGAATTTTTCTGTTGGAGGAGGTACTGAATTTCTCGAGAATGTGCTGAAGAAGTACTGTAAAAGTTTTTTTTTTGACTAGCCTGTTTCAGTAGACACCCTGGGGGAAAAGTTCGATATATTTTTTTGCGAATTTCCAAGGGATCCTCTAAATGAGTCTCCTCAAGAAAACGAATTACCAATTGCCAATCGTGGAAGATTTTAAAGTTGAATTTTTTTGTTCTGAGATTATACTTGCGCAATTTTGGTTGAAAATATTTTCGATTTCTACAAGAATTCATGTAGTTACGTTCTTTCGTGAGGAAAACGACGACTTGTGACGGAAGCTCGAAAGCTCGACGAGAAAATTCCAGAGTGACCTCACGTTCGACGAACGACCATCGAAAGCTACACGGTGCCCGACACTCCCCTCCGAAGCTCATAATTTCATCCCCCGAATCGGGTGCAAGGGCTGCGGGGGTGAAGAATGCGACGGTGGCTCGCCGCACCCCCTATATACCGTCTGCTCGGAGCCATTCCAACAGATCATCTCCTCCCGAAGCCCCGAAATGCTCTTTCAATAATCCCTCCGACCAATCACTCCTCGTCGAATCGGGGTCCTTCGCAACGCCCTCCGCAGAATCTAATCCGCTCCTCGATTATTGTATAGTCATCGTTTTCACTGATTTCGTCGTTTCCCGAACGAAGGAACCTAACTTCAATTCAAGGTTGCAACATCGATTCAAACGATGCACTGGAAAAAAAAACACATTGGATCTAGAGTCCAGACTCTTTAAAACACACTGGAAACAAAAAAACACATTGGATCTAGAGTCCAGACTCTTGAAAACATCGACAAGAAAAAATACTCTTGATTCAATCGGATTTTTGCTTTAATCAAAACGAAATCCGCTTAAATTAAGAGGCTTGGTTCTTGATTTAAGCTAGATTCTGATTGAATCAAGAGTGTTTTTTCTTGTCGATGTTTTTAAGAGTCTGGACTCTAGATCCAATGTGTTTTTTTTCCAGTGCATCGACAAGAAAAGATACTCTTGATTCAACCGGATTTTCGCTTAAATCAAGAGCCAAGCCTCTTGATTTAAACGGATTTCCTTTTGATTTAAGTAAAATTCTGATTAAATCAAGAGTATTTTTTCTTGTCAATGTTTTCAAGAGTCTGGACTCTAGATCCAATGTGTTTTTTTTCCAGCGTGGGTCAGTTGCGCTGGTCATAGAATCGTGTTTTGATGCCTGATTCTTATGGATTAGCTAAAAATAGTGAATTGGTTTCTTCCACCTTGCTTTCATGCGAGTTTCACGGTGAGTGACCTATGCATCGATGAAAGCAAGGTGGAAAAAACCAAGGGTCCTTCGACCTCGGTGGATGACGTCAGAGACCCGACTTTTCAGAGGGCAATATCTCGATTAATATCGAACGTAGAAAGTTGCTGTTTGGATGGATCTTATTATTCTCAGCTAATGGACGAGAATAGGCATCAAAACACAATTTTGAGACCAGTGCAATTGGCTCATTTTTGTGCAAAATTTTTGTGATTTTCGCATGAGATCAAACGCAAAATCTTAAACATTTTGCAGCTATAAAGTCCCAAGATTATACTGGTAAAAATTTAATTTGCAGGAGGTAAATTTGGCAACTTCGAAATTTAGCTACGTTTTGTCGTGAGAAGAACGATTTCTCCGCTGAGGGTGATATCCTCTTAAATCTTCGGAGCTTGGTTTCAAGAAGAACCTACATAACATACCTGAAAAAATACTAAATGTGAAGCCAGAGACAATTTATAAGAGAGACCCAGGACTAGCATCTTCCAGCATACTTCTGCATGTTTGCCAAAACTTTTGGTTCGCATCCGCAAAAATTGTTCCAAATACCCCATAATGCAGGGGTACATCCGGCACCGCGTCCGGAACAACCGAGCAATTTTTGGTTTCTGCTGACCGTTTCCGATTTTGAAGAGAGCCATCAAGTCTTACGATCGTCTGCGCGAACCGTTGATTGCCGTTGTAAAATTCAATAAGATCCGAAGAAGAGAGGACAGCGCTGTAAATCTGAACGGCGAGTGTCGCAGGCTATCCACTAATCACGCGATAACTTTGCGCCTTCAAAAAGGCATTACACCTCCCGTGATGCATGCTTCCGTCCTCCTATCCCAACGCCTTTCAGGATTCCCCCACCACTCCTGGATCTCAACCCGAACGGTTCGATGTGAGCGTAACTTTTCCTCGTATACGAGCGTCATAAATTTTTATGAAACTGTATCGTAATTGTAAAGGTTTTCAACCTTCACGTCTGTAAATTTATCTCTGTTTTATCATCGCCAGGGTTTTCTTTTAGTCCCTTTCAGCGCCCCCTTTTTTACTCTGAAGGGTTTTATTCTCCATGGCGCCCTTTTTTAATGTTTTTCGCTCTTTTTTATTATTTTATTTATTTGTAAAATAGAAAAAACTGACTTATTCTTGAGGATTCTGCCTATTCTCCAACCTCTTCCTCTCTTTCTCCTTCTTCATTCCTTTCTTCATTTCTTCATCTTCTTTTTTCTTTTTCCTCAACTCTTTTTCAACTTAATTTCTCATCTTCTGAGATACAATGCGTCTCCTTCTTACACTTATTGCTACCCTGTTTACATCTTGATTTGGACGTGCTTACACTAAAAATTACCACTTTCCACACAAACCTTATGCAAATAGTTCCTTTTAGCACATATACCCGTGGCGAGGAGTTAATGATCGATTATCGATATTTCCCCATTTGAAGCCGTGGTAAAAAATCAATCATTAAAGTGTTCGTTGTAAACACCCTATTTATCGATCATTTTCCAGAAGATTAAATGATAGATAAATCGGTTTATCGCAAATTGAGTCACACCACTGACATATGCATCATTCTTCTTCATCCTACATTGAGAAAAAACTATGGTTATAAGTACCATATTAGTGGTGTTCAATATGCACTCTTAATTAGTAGTGGCCATAACCAATAATAGTGATATTTTTACTGGAGCAATCGTAATTTTACAAGTGTGCGGTAGTAAAATTACCATTTAATGGTAAAAACATCTCTATTATTGGTAATGGCAACTACTAATTATGAGTTCATATTGAACACCACTAATATAGTAATTATAAACATAATTTTTTCTCAGTGAAGTGTCCAAAAGACATGGTTTGTCAGACTATGGTTAGGATTCTGTCTGAAAATTTAAATAGAGATGGAATCTTACATAAGTTTAGGCGAGCGGACTGAAGATTTGGTTGTTCATTTACAGTGTTCATTATGAATCAAATTACGGAACGCTGAACTACCAAACTTATTTCCAGTGAAAGAGAACTGCGAGGCAATGAAAGTATCAACTTACATCACATTTACCGTATGATTCTATGGCTTCCTGGTTTTTTTCTCTTTTTTTCTAACATAATTGTTTCCCGTCCTACCGACAGTCGCCCTTCGATGCAAACGTCGAGCGCCGATGAATGACCGACTGCACCGCCTTGCTAAAGAAGAACGTCGTATGAGCCTTCAGACGTTGCCACATTTCCTCCAACACAAAACGAATTTACCGAGGAAATGGAGAATATTTTTCTTCTAATTTTTTCTGAAAATTTTGCTCGCAGTCCAGTCTAAAATAACGGACAATGGAGATGTTGCATGTGTGAGGAATTTGCGATTTGACTGTTGGTTCTTATGTAAAAGTTCGCAAGAAACACAATGGTGCCACTGGTTTTCTCTGAAATCAACTCCCAAGCTCAAAAAAAGCACTCAAGTTGAGGCCAAAATGGAGGGGATGTCCCACGCTACCCTGAGAGTCCTCCTCTACATCAAGACACTCTCCATGCTACGATAGAGACCAAATACATTAGCAGGGTTGCCGTGTTTTCAGTTTTAGAGTCCCCAAATAAAGTGACAGCCCTGTCAGTGTATTTGCTCCCTATCTTTGCATGGCGAGTTTGTCTTGATGTAGAGCTGGACTCCATTTTGGCCTCAACTTGAGAACTTTTTTTGAGCTTGGGAGTTGATTTCAGAGAAAACCCGTGGGACCATCGTGTTTCTCGCAAACTTTTACATAAGAATCAATGATCAAATCGCAAATTCCTCACACATGCAACATCTCCATTTCGAGGGAAAATATGCAAAACTTTCCTCAAAAATACCGAGGAAATCTGGCAACTCTTGAATGTTGATACGGTGTTTTTCCTTAGCCTGGGAGTGCAGGACGCTCGGGTCATCGGTCATCTACCGCACTTGTGGACTTCGAAACTTATAATTAAAGCCTCGATCCGAACTCAACGAGATATTCAACGAGGATCCACCAAGTTCCCAACAAAAACAAATTCTCTAATCATCGTTATTTTCATTCCCTTGGTTGGTTACTCGAGGGCACTCGGCAGGGAGCGAGGGACACAGGGCTCTAGTTTTTATTTCCCCACCGGGGTTTCTTTTTTCCATTTTTATAACCAGCTGCTTTGTAGCGAAATACGGAATTAATAAAGCCGGCGCGCATCCGCTTATGAAATAGATTTGTTATGCAGGTCAAAGTTTTTGTTCCGTCAAGTTGGGAGTTAACGGATAGCGCACTCCACTTTGGAACTTTTTTTTCGTGGACTGAGACTGGGCGATGAAAAAGTTGGTAAAAATGACTTCTCCGAGGGAATGCTCATTAGTGTTTCAGTTTGAACGGACTTCATCAGTTACACGCTTATCTGAGAGCGGTTTACGGGCAATTCAAATTTACACGGAGAAATTAACGAGAAACACTACCGTGTTAAACAAGAACGCCGTAAATCCATCAAGATTCCCCTCGTTTTTTGGAACTCAACACACTGGAAAAAAACCAAATTGGATCTAGAGTCCAGACTCTTAAAAACATCGACAAGAAAAAATACTCTTGATTCAATCGGATTTTTGCTTAGATCAAGAACCAAGCCTCTTAATTAGAGCGGATTTCCTTTTGATTTAAGCTTAAATCTGATTGAATCAAGAGTATTTTTTCTTGTGAATGTTTTCAAGAGTTTGAACTCTAGATCCAATGTGTTTTTTTTCCCAGTGCACCTTATGAAGTACAAACTGTTTTACCCATGCACCTCAAATTCTCAAATTAAGTTCTTGATAGTATTTGCGAAAGAATTCTGTAAAAACATTGTCCTAAGTACACAAGTTTCCCTTCTGTGATACATTGTTCCCAATAAATGTAAAATGTCGTTTACGGCGTTTTTGCGTTGCGCGGCAGAATAGCTGTCAAAGGCGGGTCTTCGCCCAAGGTCTTCATAATACAAGTAATGAGACAAGCATACCTATAGACTTGGGTAAAACTGATGAATAGAACTCTTCGCTGTTAGAATGATACACAATAATTTACCGAAACAAATTACGAGAAAATAGGAAACCAAGGCTGGAAATAAAGAAACAGAACAACTGGGACGTTTCGGGGTGGTTTCGACCTCCTCCTTAACCAAAAAACAGAAACATAAAAACAATATTATTCCTTGATTAGCCTTAATTGATTGTTGATAGGCACCATTGATTTATTGATACCCTGAAAAAAAAAATTCTTGAGATATTATTTTGACTCGAAGCGTCGTTTTTTGTCGACAAAATTTGGTATTTTTAAAGTGAAATCAGTGCGGATTTAATATCAAGTCAGTTTATATTTTAGTTAAAGAAACGTCGTTTTGTCATCGTTTTTTGAACTTAAGCTTAACAATAAAAAGGACGCTTTTTTAACTCAAAATAACTGATGTTTCGAGTGTGACCTCTGTTTCGTGTATCGTAAATAATGTTCTGAGGTTTTTTTTTTATTTTTATACCTACTTTTATAAATTTGCTTCCTGGCCGAGGAGGGGATTGCAACCGGCATTTGGCTTCATTTTAGCCCTGGTTTCCAATTTTCTTGTTTTTTGCCTCTTCACTGTACTTATAATCAGTCAAACGTGGCAATATCGAGTCAAAGTGCGTCGGAAAAATCCGCAAACGCAGCGGCGACGAGGAGGAAGTTTTCGCGTCCGTCTGGTCCGGGGAAAGCGTTTTCTGGATACAACGAAAGGGGGCGCAGCAAGGGCAGAACAGATTTATGAAGTGATGTAAGTACTCGAGGCCATGAGAGACTCTTGCGCTTTGAGCTCGCGGGAGGGAAACATCTCGAGTCGGAGGGAAAAAAAAGTTTGCGCATTTAAGATATGTACTTAGAATTTGTTTCTGCGAAAAAGGAAAAGTAACTGTAGACAAAAGCTTTTCGAAGCTCTTATTCCGTCGTCGCTGGATCTTCGCGGTAAATCACCTGATGCCATAGTTGCCGAATCGTTCACCAATTAACGCAGATTTGGTGATAATCCGGTCTTAGATCGGTGGACACTGAACCGCTACTTCCTACGCATACGGCCGAATATAGTCCGGTACAGGCGAATTTCATTTCTATACATCCTGTTGGTTACTTAGTAATACTTAGTTAACACACTACGACGATCAGCAACTAGGCTTTTTACGCCGGAGACTAGGAACTTATCTTAAATTTTGAACTTACTCCCTGGTAAAAATTGGCGATAAGAGCTGCGTTTCATAATACCATAGGAATTCTTATAGCCGGCTAAAGAAGGCTACAGAAAATCATATAATTGGCTGTAGAATGCGGAGAAAATCATACGGTCGGGCTATACGAAGCTATAAAAAATTATGCAGCCGGGCTATAGTTCCTATCGCCGGGCTTTACACTTAATCGTCTGGCTGTTGCTTTTTCGCCATCGATTATAAAAGGGTATAAGAAATTGTGTAGAAATTCGTGTGCTTTGGAAATCATTGAGTTTGATACGCAACCACCGTAATATTTACAAAACACACGTTATATTCTCCTTTAATACATGTTTTTTTTCATCAATTAAAACGAGAGTAATCCGTACAGGATGTGCAAACATTTCAAAATCATGAGTTGAATAACGCTGACTCCGCCCGATTAAATATTAGAGCCCAACACAAAGCGGAGCGGCGACGCACTGGCGCCTACAAACCTAACAGGGATACCTCACGCATTGCGCAACGCGTGAAGTATCCCCGTCAGGTTTGTAGGCGCCGATGCGCGTTTCGCGCTGGCTGCCCGCCTGCCGCGCCGCAGCGTGCCACGGCGCTTGAAGCAACTATTTCACACCAGAGGTATTGCACAGTATCATACAAAACTGAAGGCGCTCTAATATATTGGGAATGGCAGGCATCCATCAAAAGTACGGAGCTTTCCTCGCAAAATAAATCCAGATACCACGGCCCAAAAAGAGAGCAGTGGTCCAAAAACTCACTAAGTTCTAGCATCCGTAATTAGTAACGTTTAGCGTACACTTTATCGCCTGGCTGTTGCTTAATCGCCGTGGGCTATAAAAGGCTATAAGAAATTGTGTAGCCGGCTGTAGAAGATATTGGAAATCTTACAGCCGGCCGTAGGTCTATGGTATTTTGGAACACAGATTTTACTGCAAATTTTTGCCAGGGCTTGCTTTAAGAGCTTTAAAATTTCGGTAATAACTTTTGGATCTTCAGAACTTAAAGGATGGATGTTCGGAGGGAGATATTTTTGAATTTCGATACGTGTAGAATAGATTTTTGGGCAAGATAGCAAAATATTGTCGATTTTCAAGGGGGTTGTCCCGTAATTCTCGTCGTAATTGGACCCCTTAATCCGATTGAGAATTACTAGTAGTTCTTAATTGCAAAATGTAGTCCAACTTTTGAGCCATTTTATCTCAAGAAGCAACTTTTTTTTCGCTTATCCGAAAGTTTACAACTGACACAACAAATGGACGTATTTATATCAAACGGAACTATGTGCATTATGATGTGACCCCTGTTATGCACATATTCCTATGGGTCTCAGGGCTCATGTCTTAATGCACTTAGTTCCGTTTGGCGGAAATACGTCCAAACGTATTCCTTTTGTTTTCCCGGTCAAAAAAAATGTCGAGACCAGATCAATCAGAATGCCTTAATATTACGTCATCGACAAACGAAAGTTTTCTACACGTAGCCCACCCTGGTGTTAAAAATCCAAATAAGTTCCCTTAAAACGGCAACCAAGCATCCTGCTTGTTACGTTGTATGCCTCGCTGTGGAAGGGCCGGTGGGGGAATTTTTATGGCGTCCAGTGCAGTGGGCTGGACCGTTTCCCTGGGACGTAGATTAGAGTTGCGTTAGTCTTTCGACTACTGTCCGATGTCCGAGTATCGCTGTTTGATCATCGTATCCTACTTGCCGAAGCCAACTTTGTTTGCTCAAGCTTTCGTTTTCCTTGCTATGAAGAGAAAACATGTATTGCCGCCACATCTCTATTCTCTAGTCTCGTCTACGTAAACCCTAAAATAACGTCTATAACCGGTTAAATTCAGTATGAACTCAACGAGATTAACAAGAAGTTAAAAATGGGGGGGGGGGGGGCTGCTCGTATTCGCATTATTTGGGCTACATTTTGCAATAAGGGACTGCTATTTTTGACTCTGTTTAGAAACAGCACAAGTGCAATTAGGATTCTGCAAATTGCTGCATTTATGAATAAGCCGGAAATATAGTGGGTAGTTCCTATTTGCGAGGTGTAGTCCATTTTGCGTACCATTTCCATTTGCTAGTATCAAGCAATAACACATGGCAACAAGAATTTGGGAAAATTGGATGCTACCGGAACCCCTGTGGAATTTGTTTTTGATGCCAGCAATTTCTTTTCCTTGCGATCCGAGATCATGACTTTTTGTTCCTTCGTTATTCCGCACATCAGTTGGACTACGTTTTGCAATTATCAACTCTGGTATAGCTCAGTTTATGCGCTATTAGTCCCCATATGCACATAAGTGTTTTCATGGATAAGCCAGCTCCTAATATTAAAATCGAGTTCAGTTAGTATATTGGTGAGAAGCGGGGTTGGGACAGGTTGGCCGTCTATCCTCCCTACTTTTTTTAATTCGGTAGTCTGCATTAATTCAGCCGAAAAAAGTTTGACAAAAGAATGAAAAATCTGTTTTTTACTGAATTCTGAAAGAGTGTATCCCAAGTTTTCACGTGAGAATTTTCCTCTGGAGACTAGGGAAAATCATGTAAACATGAGAAAAGAATTAGAAACTCCAGATACCATGAACGAAAGGCCCCTCTCTCCAGAACGCCCCTAAATATTCTAAATTGAAATTTACAGCGTAGACCATTCCTTTCACATACAGCCTTGCACGTTGAAAGTAGGAGCGCATAGCCCCAAGGCCGTTCTAAATCCAGGGGACCGAACGGGGTTAATTGAAAGTAGCGGAGACCGAAACAAGATGAAAAACGCTCGCGACGACAACCCCGGCAAGAACCGCCTAACTGCACCCGTAAGCCTCGAGTAGATACGCGGTTATTGCAGGGCAATCGCGCGGGCTAAGTTCCCAGGTTATCCAATTAGGCGACCGCCGAGGAACAAAGAAATTACGGCGACTCGAAAATGAAATCGTAATTTTGCAACATGAAAGGAATATCATCGTTAAAAATGTTGCCGCTGCGGCTGGGGAATGGCGGGAGGGGGTGGACAGGGGGCACGGGTGGAAATCGTAAGGGGGTGGCCAGGGGGAGGGAACTTTTAATGAGGGGAAATGTGGAATTTAATTTTGTCGGTCGTGCAGTCTGATTTGGAGTCGGGCTCTCGTTCGGTTTTGCAAAATGGCGTTGTCGGATTCATAGCAAATTCACCAATTTTGAATAGGTTGATATAGACTAGAAATGAGGATCTTGGTGGGCATAGCGCAAGGGAGCAGTTTTTTTTTTTTTTTTTAAAAAAAAAAAAATTGAGTTATTAATGATTTAAACTGGAGCTAGTCTCGAAATATATTCTGCGAAAAATTCATCGCTCAAATCGAAATTTTAAGCATCAAAAAGTGAGTTTGAACTCTCCTCTCTTTCCGCGAAAAAGCTGCATGTAATTCTGAAACTTTAAAACGTATTTCTCGAAATAACAAAAGCTTCATTAATGCACCTTTTTCTCCACACCATGCGAATATTTTAATGTAAATATGTGTTTTCTCGACAATATGAATTTCCTTGACTAGGGAGACGGAATTTTTCCTCGTTAAAGGTCTACATTGCGCAGAATGCATCATGATTTGGTCAATTTCGGCCTTTTTTCAGGTCTAACACCAGCCTTAATATGGGTGTGAATTTGAAGGAAGATTTCGGCGAAAAATGTGAATTTTGTGGCGTTCAACAGCGATAACCGCAAAACTTGCATTTTCCGCCATAATTAGCCTTCAAATCCATGTTGAGGCCAGTATTAGACCTGTAAAGAGACAAAAAATGACCAACTCATGATGCATTTCGTAAAATTTAGACCTTCAATGCGCTAAAAATCGTAGAGTTGAGGAAATTCAGGGTATGGGCCCAAAAAAAGTCTCCATCGATACCCCTTCTTATCTTAAAGCACTTAGTCCTTAAGATGCTTTAATTTCATGACCATTTCAGTGGTCAATATGGGTAGCGATAGCTTGCAAAAATGTTCACTTTCATACTCTAAACGGCAACATTCCGTGAACCTCGACAAAGATGGCTTGTTTCGATTAAAACAGAGCTTTCATGCCTTTTCACAACTCCTGCCTCTGCCAAATCGGTTCTGTGCAAACATCGGCCGGCTCTTCCCCCCACCTCCCCCGCCACAAGCTCCTAACCTCGCTTCCTTCTTCGACCGTTTCCAGCAACCACTCAGTCTGCGTTATTTTCGTAAATTCTTCCGGCCCATGTTATTTTATCCCTTTCTTTCATTGCCTTCCTCGCATCCTTTCCCCGGATTCCGTTGTTCTTTTTGAATACTCGAGCTGAGGTATGTGCAGTATCCGGGCATTCATGTAAGCTTTTCATCCTTGAGTTATTTAGACGCGCATCAATTCGGGTTCAGCAAATCTGTGAGTTTGAGCCATTGTTGCATGGATCTCGATTGGCCCCAAAGCAGGCCAACAACACTAAAAATTTCAATTTTAATTCATACACTGGAAAAAAAAACACATTGGATCTAGAGTCCAGACTCTCGAAAAAATTGACAAGAAGAAGTACTCTTGATTCAATTGGATTTTTGCTTGAATCAAAACGAAATCCGCTTAAATTAAGAGGCTTGGTTTTTTATTTAAGCTAAATTCTGATTGATTTAATGGTACTTTTTCTTGTCGATGTTTTTAAGAGTCTGGACTCTAGATCCAATGTGTTTTTTTTTCAGTGTAAAGCGGGCCTTGAAAGTTCACTAAGTAAAAATTAGGATTGTATTAGCATTCTGGCTATAAAAACATGTGTGACGATCTCAAAAAGTTCGTCTCAACTGCTTCAGCTGTTAATTTCCCATCCTGAAGATGTTAAGTTAACAGTGAGAGCACTCGGGACAAACAGTTTGGGGTCTATCCAAATTTTTTAAAATCCGTAAGATGTTGATCAAATACCTAATTTTTTTTGGTCTGCATTTATCGATACCTCAGGGATCAGTACTGAAGGCAAAATCACTATTTTCTGCTTCATGATGTAGTATTGATCATTTACATCGACTTAACGAAGTTGACCCCATAAATTACGGTTTTTACATTTCGGGCACATTTTTCTACCATCTTTTACCTTGATTCAAGAAATTGCCAAAAAATTCTCGAGCTCGTTCAATAAACAAGCCATAATAATTAAGTGAAACGAAGATGAAATTCACCGATTGCGCGTTAGTATAGGTCAAAGTAAGCACTTCTGTATGGCTCTTTTAGTTTTCTGTCAAATATCACATTGTTCTGAGAGATGTTATCGTTCGAAATTTTGCTGATATTCTTTTTTTTGGTTTGTGTTTCAGGTATGAATATATCATTTCAAGCTTACAGCTTGCCCCCATGCTGGCAGTTCTGGCTAAGGTTGTAAGTTTCTTTTAAGTAATTACACAGAGAAAATATTTGCAGTAGCACACCCATGAAAGCCGTATTATGTCTTTCCAGACGTTTTATTTTTATGAAATGAAAACTGACCAATAATCTCCATTGAATCTTTCTGACAGTATCTTCACTCATTTTAAAAAAAGCACACATTATTGCTAGAAAACATTTTGATTTTAGTTTTATTTGAAGAAAGTAAAACATAATCGAATGGAGATTTTCAATGGTATTATTGAAGTCACACTATTTTTAAAAGGGCGGCAGTCAAAAAACCGAATTTTTCGGGATAAAGAGACAACTGCTCAAAAGGTCCAAACGAGTCAAGCTTTGACAAGCTTTTTCTATGCATTGGACTGGAGCCATGTTTACACAGTAGATGTGCGTACGCGTACATCCAAAAAAGTCCGAAAAAACAATAGGGACATTTTTTTTAAAAAATCGACTTATAAAAATAGCGGATTCAATTGAGGTACGCATTTTTCGCATTTAGCCGTCCATCTGTATTTATATCTCTACTTATATAGAGGGTAGCTAGCACGGTAACCTCTTATCCCTCTTGAAACCGCAAAAACTGCGGTCATAAAAGTTAAAGACACTTCTGCGCGGAATAAAGCGAGGATCTCGTGACGGAAATGTATATTTACGAGTCGCTCAAGTGGAGCTCACCCGGGAAAATAAACTGCACGAGGGTGCAATGAGGGGACGAAAACCCCTCAGAAACTGGTAAAAAATTACCCCAAGTCCGTTCGAAGACACTCCGAGAGTAGGGAAGGGACCAAACTTGTACATTTATTCCGTTTTTGTGGCAGAACCCGCGAAAGGTCAGCGATTCACGAATCAACTGTAATCGTCTGGTCATTTCTTGGATGTTGACAGGGATAAAAAAATCCCTTTTTTTACTCTCTCGGAAACGATAACCTCTCATTAATGCTTGTTTAGTGTTTACAAGTATAGGTACTTATATTAAATGTCAGCGTGCGTAAAGCCAAGTCTTAAACTTGGTCCGATCGATCTCGGGTTCCTAAGGGAGGCTTCATCCCTCAATCGTTGACAATTAGTTTAAAAATCACCAACGAATAGATAACCCTAATAAATTGACGATAGACAGACTGCGTGAAACAGGAAAGAACCAAGCCACATCAGCTATTACAAAATTAAATTGGGCAATTTAAATTTTATACATGAAAACGGTGTTGCGGATTTTTTATTTATTTTTTTTTCGGTGTGTGTTGTGTGTGTTAGTAAATTTTTGTGAATATTCTGCATAGTACGAAGCAACTCCCTCAACTTTTAAAAAAATTTCGCACAAACGTTCTCTCGTAAAAAATTAAATCGCTCACTTAATTTTGGCAATAGCCGACGTGACTTGATTCCTTTCTGCTGAACGCGATCTGAATAGCTCATTTATCACTATCAATCTTGAAAATCTGCTACACTGGTAGGTAATTCGTGATTTTCCCTTCACGCTAGCCATATCTATCACCTTGAAATCATGTCTCCGAGGGGGCAAATCCAATGGCGTGGCGAGTTTTGCGATGTATCGATCGATCTGTCATTCGGACCTATAGGAAAGGATCGATAAACAGGGTGTTCGCAACGAATATACCGTTATAATCGATTTTTTACCACAGCTTCAAATGGGAGAATATCGCGATAATCGATCATACACGCCTCGCTACTGGGAAAATCACAGGGTCGCAGGACGCGACTCGCAGAAATCAAGGGCGCGTTCAAGAGAGGCCTTTCCTCCCGCAACATTCGCGGACCAGGTTGAGTAGTGCACCACCGCGGTAAGGAAAAACGCCTTACGGACATCCGAGTGTTGTCAAATTTCCGTTTATTAAACATTCATTTTCGAGAGTATTTATGAATATTTTACATTGAAATTTTCAGATACTGTGGGTTAAATTCCGAGATAAATTCTCTGGAAATTTGGGAGAAAAATCTCCACAAGATTCCCGGGAAATTTTTATTTTATCAGAAGAAATTTGGCAACGTCTGAAGGCTCATATGGCGTTTTTCCTTAGCAAGGCATTGCAGACCCCCGTAACGGCCATCGAAGCGTGAAGACTCCGGCCCGGGTCGCTTAAATATAATAACTTAATCGTATTTGAGGGAAACAATGGCCTCCTGGTCGTCCCCGACGTCGGGGTTAATTCCTCCCGTGGCTCCTCCTCGACCCCTAGCCGCAACCCCCGTCACCCACCCCCGGCTCAAAGCTCGAACGCAGATGTTTGATGCGGGCTTATTAATTCTGACGTTACAACTTTCCACTTGTCAGCGCGTTCTCCGCAGAGGAGCCCCCGCTATCTTCGACTACCCGCCCCCACTGTCAACAGTCAACAGAGAACTTTTCCGATCAATTAACAAAGGGCGCCCCTCCCCCCTCCCCGAAACGGGGCTAATTTACCGGCTGCCCGGTTGCCTGATCAGCGGTTTAATTACTGAAATTGATCGACGAAGGAGACAAATTGAAAATAGAGCGATCCTATCGGTTGAACGGGTCGTTGTTATACTGCCGTGCTAAAGAAGAACGCCGTATGAGCCTTCAAACGTTGCCAAGTTTCCTCCGATAAAAACAGCATTTACTGGGAGAATTGCGAATATTATTTTCCAAAATTTTCAGACAATTTTGTACGCAATTAAATTTAAAATTTCTTAAAATTTCGAGGAAACAAATGCATAAATGTTGTCAAATTACGTCTTTTAATAAGGGAAATTTGGCAACTCTCGAATGTTCATACGGCATTCTTCCTTAGCACGGCAGTACAGACTGAAGGAGAAAATCGTGGACTGACTGTAGGGTCTCTCGTGGCAAGCTGTTAGTCGGTCTATTATTTACCTTTTTCGCCCATTGCAACCACCCGCTTCCACCGATATGACCCAATTTAGGACGAAGAAGTCCTAGGTTCGATTCCCACCCAGGTCACTTTAGTTTGACAAATGTTTGGCCCCAGGCAATGGTCACCTGGGGCTATGTGGGATTAGCCCGTCGGCTATTTAAAAATTGGTTTAAAAAAAATTCATAATATTTTAATTCTCCTTCTTTATCACACTTTCTCCTCCTCTACCTCTTTATCTTCTCTTTTCTCTCTTCCTTCTTACTTTCTATCTTCAAGCCAGGAAAATGCACCCCTCTCAGTTTCTCAGAAAAGAGAGAAGCTGGTGATTGCGTGTTTTTCGGAGATGATTTCAACGGTTTCAGCTGCTAGACTAAAATTCTGTCATTCTATGGAACAAAGTCGTATGAACTTTCGTACGTTGTCAAATTTAATAAAGTACGAATTTTTAGGAAAACTTGTGAATATTTTCCGTCCAATTTTTTCGCAATTTGATCTAAAATATCCGGAAATTGTCATAATTTTCCCCAAATATCCTAATTTTAAGAGAAATAAGTTTGCAACTCTCAAATGTTCATACGGCGTTTTCCACGGGACATTTGAACTGGATTTTGCAATTAGGAACTGCAATTTCTGGATCAATTTAGGAACAACATAAGCACCATTAGTTTCCCTAAGCACATAAGTGTTTTTATAGATGAGGCAGAAATTATAGTTTCGGATTGCAAAATGGAGTCCATTCAGCCCTAACTGCACTAGCCGCAGGAGGAGACTTCGATTTCCGAGGGTTGCTTCAGCGCCTTACGAGAGGCGCAGCGGCAACCGGCAACACCGCGTCGAGGGATTCGCTTAATCACAGATTTGACGCCGTCTAATTACGACTCGTAGGTTAATCTCGGTTCGAATGCTAAAGCAAACAGCTTCGCAGCATTTGTTCTTCCTCCTTTCGCCCTCCTAATATGAGAAAAGTCCCTGTTCTTTTCCTCCGCTCCTCAACACCTGTGTCTTTCCAAGTTGTTGCATCGAACTGAGCAACTTCTCCTCCTCCTTCTTTTACCGCCAATTCTGTCTTTTCCTGCCATTCCTAATTATCTCGCCAAAGTTTTGCACTGTTTTCATCAGGGCATCAGGGAATATGACAAAAAGGCAGCGGGAACTGTCTCGCATATTATTGAAATCATAATGAGTCTGTTACCCTCAAGAGATTCAGCCAAATGAATGCACGATTCTAAGGGTAAGCTCGCTCAAAAAACACGTTGGACGTGTCAAAAAAGTCTGGAATCCGCTCCTAAGCACGTGATCTACGTAGTTTGTAGAACGCTTTTTTGTCAAGTTTTTGTCGGTTTCGGTAAATTATTCATGTTTTACTATTTCAAATAATTGAATCAGTGAGATCGAAAACGCACCAACTCGGTAACTCGACAATGCGCAACTTTCATTGAAGACGGTCAATTTTTATGAAGGTTATTGAAGTTCGCGCCACTGTTCCAACTTGGACCTTTAAAATGTCCGTAAGTGCTTGTCTTTTGGCACCAAAAATCTTTTTCTTGGACTATTTTCTTCATCTACTGTGCAGTTTTTGTGTGTCTTAACTATTTTCATTTTTCCGAGTTGGTGTGTTTTCGTTCTCACTGATTCAATTATCAAATAATTATTAATATCATGAGGCATGTGAAACGCAAATATATACTAATTGTAGTGACAAAAACAGTGCGAGCCAATCTGAAAAAATCTAAAAATACAAGAACAAAAAGAGTGTAGAAAAATTGTTTGAGCTGTGCTGTGTGCCAGCTCTCTACGCGCGTCAATTTAGCGAGGGGTAGAAAGGGGTGCCTGCCCTTATCAAGATCTGTTACCGTTCTTATTCAATTAGAGCAAATTTTCGGTTCGACTCGTAACAATGTAAACAGTAATTGGCAGTTGAGTGAGGGAAGGAGGGGGGCGGTGTTTCAGAAACAAGAAGGGAGCACGCGAGAAATTTCAGCGGGGAGCAAAGAAGCGCCACTGTTGCCAAATTCGAAATTGTATTTCATACGTTTGACATATCGTTTTAAGATGCTTTCTTTTGCCATGAGGAGTTCGGGAGTGCCGAGGAGTCTCGTGCGTTTGTAATGTATTTTTTTTTTTTTTTTTTTTTTTTTTTTTTTTTTTTTTTTTTTTTTTTTTTTTTTTTTTTTCTTTTTTTTCTTCATTTTTACGTTTATTTTTAAAAGTGTTCTAGGAGCGGAAGATGAAGTGTACAAAAAAGAAACTTTCGTTTTTAATCCATTCCTAGTTCTAATCTATTCGCAATTCATTGAAAGAACCGTGTCAAAATTCCTTAAGTTCTTTACCGGATCTTCTTGAAAAGTTTTTGAAAATCAATGGTTTCGAAAATTTTGGTTTCGAAAACTACCAACACCTTTCTTCACCACACTGGAAAAAAAACACATTGAATCTAGAGTCCAGACTCTTGAAAACATTGACAAGAAAAAGGACTCATGATTCAATCAGATTTTAGCTTAAATCAAAAAGAAATCCGCTCAAATTAAGATGCTTGGTTCTTGATCTAAGCTTAGATCTGATTGAATCAAGAGTATTTTTTCTTGTCAATGTTTTTAAGAGTCTGGACTCTAGATCCAATGTGTTTTTTCTTCCAGTGCATATTGCAATTTTTCTGTGCCAAGAAATAACGTCGTATGGACATTTGAGGATTGCCAAATTTCCTCTCATAAAATTAATTTTTGAGACAAATTATAAACATTTTCAGATATTTTACACTGCGAAGTAAAGACTCCGAAATATCGGACGGAAGACATTCACAAGATTTCCTGAAAATTTGTATTGTACCGAAAGAAATTTGACAACGTACGGGGGTTTATACGGCGTTCTTCCTTGTTATTGCAGAATTCTCGTTTCAGCAACTGAAGCCGCTGAAATCATACCCCTAAGTAACGCAATCAGCGGCAACGCGCCGAGACACTTACTCTAAACGGAGGCCCATTAGAGTTAATTAGATGCAGCGTCAAGATAAAACTCCGTGCTCAAACACTTCGAATCGTGAACACGCGACGCACAAACACTTCCATACGAATACTCGAGCCTACAAACACACTGACACGCGTACATACGCCACTTTCGGGGCCCATTGTTCGGTTTGCGGCACTTAGTGACGACGGGGTAAATCGCCCGAAATCCGCGCGATTACCCGCCAATTACGAGCAGAATTGTCGCGAAAAAGGAGTGCATCACGACCGAATCGCAGCAAAGTGGATCGAGTCTATCGGAGAGCATAGAGAAAAAAAGGAGGTGTTTGCATTTCGGGCATCTTGGAATTTTTTGATGACTTGATGACGTAGGTGGGTACAGCGACGTTTAGCTAAATATGAAAAACGGAACATAATGTCCGATTTTTTTACTTAAATCAACTCATTATATAATTTCAAGCACTTTTTATAGAATGACTTTTTCCCTTATATTCCACCATTTCCAAGAAAATCGACAGGATAAAAACGTCGCCTGTACCCACCTACGTCATCAAGTCATCAAAAAATTCCAAGATGCCCGAAATGCAAACACCTCCTTTTTTTTCTCTATGATCGGAGAGGTCGGATCAAATTTGAAAAGTTTAAACGCGTATAACTCCACTTATACAAAACTGTGAAGTTCTAAGTAGTTCCATTAGTTTCCTCGTGAAATTTTCTTCTGGGAGCATTCCTAAAAGTTTAAAATGTGACGAAATAAACATCAAAATTTGTAATTTTAGTCAACGATTTCACGTCCGACCTCTCCGATTGACTCGATCCACTGTGCGCCGGTGGAAATCGTGTGGTGGAATTGGTGGTTACGGTGTCAAATGGGCGCACTAGAATGCGCAAAGATACTGCCGTGCTAAGGAAAAACGTCGTATGAGCCTTTAGACGTTGCCAAGTTTCCCTCGATAAAAACCGAAATTGCGGGAAAAATTGTGAATGTTATTCTTCAAAATTTCCAGACAATTCTTGTACGCAATTTAATCTAAAATATCTGAAAATTTCAAAGAAAAATATGCATGAATGTCGTCAAAATCACAGGTTTTAATAAGGGAAATTTGGCAACTCTCGAATGTTCATACTGTGTTTTTCCTGACTAGGGCAGTATAGGAGCACTGGAGCACGCCGTATGAGCCGTCAGACGTTGCCAAATTTCCTATAATGAACTACGTCATTCGTGCATAGGTTTCATTCATTTTTTAGCGGATTTCCGTGGTGGAAATTTCATGGAGAAATATTCATAACCATCCCTGAAAATGAATATTTGCCAGGGAAAATTTAGCTATATTCGAATGTTCATGCGGTGTTTTTCCGTAGCAATACTTTGCTCCCTTCGCTGCGGTAAGTCAGAAAGCTGTGTGAACCAGCTGTGCTCGCAGAACGCTGCGAAATATTGTAAATTGGTAATGATGGAATTTAAAGTTTGCGAAGGCTTTTTCGATGAATTATTAATTTTTGAGGAGAGTCATGAATATTTTATCGAAATATTCCCAGAAACCGTAGATGAAAGTCGGGAAAAAATGTCTGGAAAAATTCCGACAAAAATTATAAGTTTTCTGGAAAGTGCATACCTCATCAGAGGAAATTTGAGGGGCTTCGATGATAATATGCATTAGTGCAGTTTTAGACAAAAAATTAAATATCTATGATTTTAAGTCAAACTGGTCTCAATGCACATTCTCTGAAAAATTCGCTCCCCGGTTTCCAATGTTTAAGCATCAGTAAGTCAGTTTGAACTTTCTTTCCGCCATGAGGATCCATGTGAATTCGAAACTTGAAACACGTTTCTCTCAAATTAGCGAAAGCTGCACTTATGCGCCTTATTGTCCTCCAAGACCCTCATTTGGATGTATTTCTACCAAACGGACCTAAGTGCATTATGACGTGAGCCCTGTTATACATGTAATCTTATTGGTCTCAACGCTCATGTCTAAATGCACATAGTTCCATTTGACAGAAATACGTCCATTTGACAACGGCTGGAGTCTCCAACGGCGTTGTGCGGCCGCGCGGCAGTTTCATCACACCGCTTCTTGAGGGGGTGACAACATTTCAGCGGGCTGTCTATTGTTGGAAAACGCGGAAATGGTTACAGACCAGACGTAAAATCTTCGAGTTGCCCATTGAATTTTCGGTGAGGCGGTGAAGTAGATGAATTGTTTAGTCCCGCAAGACTTGAATCGGCTGAGGTAAACGGCGGAAGTAAAAAGGTAATCGCCCAAATGCCAAAAGTTCACGAATTGGACGTATTTCTATCAAACGGAACTATGTGCGTTATGACGTGAGCCCTGTTATGCACATATTCTTATGGGTCCCAGGGCTCATTTCTTAATGCACATAGTTCCGTTTGATAGAAATACGTCCAATTGAGAGGCCGTAATCCTTTGTCCTTCACGAAGGAACGTAACTGTATTCCAATATTGCCAAATTGACTGAAAAAATTTAATATTTTACAAGAATGAATCTTCACAATTTTTATCGAAAATGTGTTCGATTTTTGCGTGGGATGAGAGGAAAAATCAGTGAAATTTTCGCTTAAAAACTCTCGAAATTCTCATAGGAAAAATGCAATTTACGCAGAAGTATCTGGCAACATTGTAATATAGTTACGTTTTATCGTGAGAGAAACGAAGAATTGTGACCATCCACACGAAGAAGGGATCTTAGTGCTGCATTGACGCCAAGTATAATTCTGTCAGGTTGAGTCAAAAATCAGACGTCGCAGTTCAGACGGAAATCACTCTCCAGTATCTTATAATGGACTACATTTTGCAGCACGGAAGTAATATTTCTGACTGATTTCAGGAACAACGTATGCGCTGTAAGTTTTCTTATGCAGATAATTACTTCTTTGGATGACTTATTTTAGTAGTTCCTCATTGCTGAATGAAGTCCAGATCACGGGATATTTAATGCGTTTGTATGCCACTAATTTGCCTAACCTCTGCTTCAAGCAACCACCTCAAATATTCATTCGGTTCGTGAATGCAACTATACTAACTTTTTGGTAAAGCGTAAAGTATCATGCAAAATTGAAGGGGCACTGAAAACTGCCAGTTACCCAACTGAAAAATTATCTTTTGGAAGTATTCATTCGGTTCGTGAACACAACTATACTAACTTTCCGGTAAAGCGTAAAGTATCATGCAAAATCGAAGGGGCACTGAAAACTGCCAGTTACTCAACTGAAAAGTTATCTTTTGGAAACGACGATCGAAATACTTCGCGTCCGGATTTCCACTATCGATATAAAAAAGTCGAACACGCGAGCTGAATTCGCACAGCTAAAAAAAAGTCCCAAAGTTTCCTGTTGACCCTCGGGGGAAGGAGCTTTCATACCTCCCCCTCCCCCTGGAATTCGCGGAGCTCCGCGCGCGAACACACCCCGATGAAACAAAACGTCTGAGATGAATGTTTACAGTGAAAATATTGTCGCGCTTTTTATCTGGCGCGCGCAGTAATGAATACACGCTCTCGCAAAAATCCGCCATAAATAACGCTCCGGTCAAGATAAAAACAGCTCGAGGGAGGAGAGGGGGATCATATTTCCATTTCGAGAGTTGGCGCGGAGTGCATGAAAGCGGAAAAGTTTCACATCCAGGCAGCCCGAATTATTTTAAAACGAACGTGTAATGTCTTTCTAAACGGATCGGACCGGCATGACTAGAGAACGATCGAGTTGCGATGACTTGAATCCAGCGGGTCGATTATTGAAATTGATAGACAAAGCGATGGACAAAAAAGACATAGGGAGTATGGAGCTACCCTATTCGTTGAAATGGTTTGTTCTTATAGACTAAGGGAGAAAATGATGGACTAACTATTGGGCCTCTCGTGGGTTGTCGCTCCGGCTATCAATTCCAACCATCAGCCGGCTGCAAACTCGAACCTTCGTCAGTCTTGCCCCCAAAATCCTGCCTCCACACTGGAGCAAAGTTCATTTCAGCCGCTGAAATTAACATTACCGGAAGGACGCAAGGGGATATTCAAATTGGCAGCTTGCGCTGGGCGTAATGACGGGCAAGGAGGGGGGCTTTTAAGGCCGGATATTAAAACTCGCATTAATTGCGGAATCTCGAGCTGGGGAGAAAAATTCCCGACTATAAATAATAATTAAGCTGCACTTAAAGAGGCCCTAAAACGAATGGCTGGTTATTTTTCCAGAGCCAGCGCGCTTGTCGGCTCTGAATCTTAATTCGATTTTGATAAATTATGGCCGCCCCCCACCCCCCTCACAAGCGCTCGGCAGCGCCGGGCATTTCGAAATTGGAGGTTTCGTTTCGGCGGGTGGAGGACCTTACAGTCATATCGTTCCCATGTATCACTGATGTGGTTGAGCAGACTGATGTTTTTTTATTTACCATATTCCGGATGAGATCAGAAATTCACGCAAGATGACATTAAGGCTTGTATCTTTAGACGCCCCTTAAACATTTCCATTCCCCAGAAACGCTCTATGCGGGTCACATCTTGACGAAGGGAGATTTAAGGTATAATACTTACTAACGTAGAATCATGAAAAGGACAATCTTTGCAAACTTTAAGTAAAATTCAGCTATTTTATGGCGGGATGCTAGCAAAGGATTACTAATCATTCGCCATTGTAAAAAGTGCAAAATACAAACAGAGAAGTCTCATAATTTTGGCAAACTCCAAGATTGACACGATAGACTTACCGTATTTGCGAATCCCGTATTACATCTGGTTTTGTTTTGTAATTGTGGTAAATCCTTGAAATTACTCGCAAGGATTTGTTTCAGATATGAAACTACTATATTTCACTAGAGGTTAGCAAAAATGGTTTTTTTATGATGCTATCTTAAAGGTATCTTTGAATCGCCCTAGATCACGTTAAAGGAAATGAGCTGCATAAAAAACGTTCGTGAATACGATTCAAACAATTGCAAATACTCTTAGAATGTACTCGTAAGTTAAATAGGATTTAGACCGCGTCAAGTAGAAAGGAATGAAGCCACATCAGCTTTTGCCAAATTTAATTAGACAGTAATTTTTTATATGAAAACGGTTGTGCGGGTTTTTTTTATTTTTTTTTTTTTTGCAAATTTCAGTGAACTTTCCGCATAGTACGAAGCAACTTCCTCAAAATTTTCAAATAAATTCGCACCAACGCTCTCTTGTAAACACTTGAATTTTTCAATAGTTGATGTGGCTCGGTTCCTTTCTGCTGAACGCGGTACATATATTATGCTTTTTTCCATGGGATGCAGTGCACCATATGATTTAGATTGAGATTGTATGAAAAGTTCTAAAGATACTTCATTCGAAGCACCGCAGAAAGGGCAATTTTCACGAAGCATGAAGACTCCTTGTACGGAATCACCCCAAACTTAGCGTCTATATACAACTGAGTTCAACCCAAATTTTTCCGCTAAAATGGTCCAATGTAAATATGACTGGTTATGCTTCACGTTATATCCATTTTCTCCGCGCGTTCTTTAAAAAAAATGCTGGGTCCTCGTAATCTTTTCACCCAACGAGCCTGTCTCAAGAGCCTACTTAAAATTAATTCCATTCTCGTGTCGGTACGATTCGCGTTTCATTACCACTCTGGAAGCCAGTGGCGTGGCGTGCTTTGCGATATATCGATTGTTCCGCCATTTAAACCTATGGAAAAGGATCGATTAACAGGGTGTTCGCAGCAAACACCTTAATAATCGATTCTTTACCATAGGTTTAAATGGCATAACAATCGATATATCGCAATTCACGCGACGCCACTGCTGGAAGCGGAGACGTAGCAATACGTTACATTCCCTCCTCGCCACTCGATGGTCTTGAGGACCGCGAAACTCCACGAAAGAAAGTAAATCCCCTTTTGCGTGAACTCTGGAGAGCGTTGAATCACGTGGAAAACAGGGCTCATCTTCGGATGAAGTTACGTTCTTTCGTCGCGAGTACGACGTTTTGTCACAGTTGACGAGCGGGGCGATCGCTGAGCCCTTTCTAATTGCGTCACCGAGAAAACGCTCTTGACGTAATTGAAATTCTGAGGCTTATTTATAACGCTCACACACAGCTAACTGTCGTGGCTTTTAATACTCGTACCTTTTGTGGTGGAGTGCTCAACAGGGTTTTTAATTCGAAAGACGTATGGGAGATGGAGACGAAATGCCATGAGGATTTGCAGGCGGGATTATGTGACTCCCGCTTGTCTTTAAAAAAAAAGGACGAAAAATTTAGAATCATTCAATTCAGACATCGTGGGCTTATTAAATTATGTATCTCGATGTGCGACATCGCAAACTTTTCGTCACATTGTCTTTTTACCCACACTGGAAAAAAAACCACATTGGATCTAGAGTCCAGACTCTTGAAAACATTATTGACAAGAAAAAATACTCTTGATTCAATCAGATTTAAGCTTAAATCAAAAGGAAATCCGCCCAAATTAAGAGGCTAGGTTCTTGATTTAAGCTTAAATCTGATTGAATCAAGAGAATTGTTTCTTGTCGGTGTTTTTAAGAGTCTGGACTCTAGATCCAATGTGTTTTTTTTCCAGTGCAAAAAAACCAACGACTGTTCTTTATTGCAATTTTCGCTGATTTTTCATCGTTTTATTCAGAATATTCTGTGAGAACCCTAGATTAGAGTACCTATATTGAGAGAGTATGGCCACTGGTGTTACCACCTCTGATTGGCTCATCTTAGGCTGAATGGAGCCCTTAGGACCCAAAAATGGCGGACGCCATAAATTAATGTAATGCAAAATGACTCAAAATGTAGTTTTCTTTGCTTTTCGTAACGAGAACTTTACCCAAATGCCCTATTGCGACTTCTTTACATATTTTTAAGGCTAATCGTGTGCAATTTTTGAGAAAAATTATCCTAGATGTAGTAAGGTTGGCAGCAAGTGCGATTGGTGATAACCGTCAAAAGTTGGCGATGACCCCCTCCCATCCACAAAAACCAAAACAAAGTACCGCCATTTTTGGGTCCTAAGCCTCTCCCTGGGGCTCAGTGGCCGTACTTTCTCAATATAGGTACTCTACCCTAGATGATAGATAACGAGCATAGTTGGTAGATAGTGTATAGTTTTGTGACGGGCATAGTGTTTCAACATCGTATTTTTACCCAAAAAATTTACGAATGTTATTTCTTAAAATTTGCGCTGATTTGTCTTCGTTTTATTCAGGAGAGTCTGTAAGAAGTAATAAAGTGCATAGTACTTACGGGCAAAGCGGTATAGTAACCGTCAAAACAGACTGATCGACAAAGAAGATAGAGATAAAATGGAAGGATCCTATATCGATAGAGGCTTGAGGTTGCAATGAACGAAGTATTAGACTAACTATCGGCACGTTTTGTCCCTTGGTCTACGTATACCACTCGTGTCGACCAAACGGATGACTCCATTTTCCCTGTGTCCTCTCCATTTACCGATCTGCCGATCAATTTCAACAATTAACACGAAAATAGGGTATGGCAGAAGGTCAACGTCGCAACTGAGATATGTTTCAACAATTCAACATGCTCTAGTTTCATTTCCGTCTTCGCCATAGAACTAATGTAACATATCGACGGTGCAAGTCGGCAATCACATAACTCGGTTTGCGACGTCGCAGACTTCCTGCCATACTTTATTTTTTACACCGAAAAACTACTCAACGGCAATTCTTCAAAACTGCCTTGATTTTCCTTCTCTATGCGAAGAAAATTCTGCAAAACCTTCAAGGAATGATGTCAATTTGTTCTCGTTTAAAAAAATAACATTGCGGCGGAGATTTGCAGACACCGCAAACGAGTTATGTGATTGCTGACTTACACCGTCGATATATTTTTCAAAAGTAACATGTTTCTTAACCATACGAGCTGAGCAAGAACATACACTCTTGAGACGGATCCTGAAAAGCGAAGAATTTTTTCCAAAGCCTTCTCGCCCTGAAAAATAGACGAGAGCACCTCTATGCACCTCGAGAATGCTCCTGAAAGCACAGTCTACTCTCACCCCCCCCCCCCTCTCTCTTTCGTAAAACTTGTAGACGCGCGTGTAAACTTGCGTGTAAACACGCTAAAAGCTATTCCAGTAAGTGGGCAATTCGAAACAATGAGGGTACACTCCGCTCTACATATAATGACGATTTTCCCGGAGCTTGATTGCCGGTTTTTGGGCCGCGATTCAGGTCACCATCCCGCGTTTTTTTCGCGCCCACATATTTAAATGTCGAGAGCAAAAACGAAGCGATCGCCTCGGGATAATCCGTGGCTTTGATCTCTGGTCGGATAACATAATTGTGAACGAGGCTGTGACGAACAGGGCATTAATCCAATAAAGTGCGCTCAGTACCTCATTCGGGTAGATCACCAGCTGGGGTTCAGCAACGATCATCCCACCCTCCCCCCTCCCCGCGCGATATTTTAAAATCTGAAACCACGGATGAAAACCGCACGTTTTATCGTTACCACGAAACAAAAGGGTTTTTCCTCTTTTTTAAACTATTTCTATCGATGCCCCTGGCATATTTTTATTATGTGTGCCAATTTTTTTAAATTTTTTGATGGTTTAACTTTCGTCTGAGGTATACTCAGTTTTCAAAAAGACGACTATTTGAATGTATTTAAATAGGATTTTGTGATTTTATAATCAGGGCTTCATTTCTCCATAACCACCGATTTGGTTAATTTCATAAAACAAGAACGGTCGATGCGCTACAATGAGCAACACGTTGTTTTGATAACATTCCTCAGAAAAAAAGAAGAAAAAATTTTAAACAAATAAAATAAAAATCAGATTGCGTTTTGCCCGGCACAAGCCTAAGCTTAGTGGGCAAGACCCATCCCTTCCTTTTCTTTCTCTTTTCTTCTTTTTTACCATTATTACATTTTGTATTTGTTCTTCATATTAAGTATGTATTTATAAATATTGCCATCATTTTATTGTTTGTTTTTTGGAGTGGATAGAAAAAATAAATAAAAATAGATACAAGTATTATATCCCATTGTTAAGTTGATTCTTCCTAATCAATGACACGCTACTTTAATAATCTCTGTTCATGAACATACCAGACTCACTGCTTGGTCATGGCGTCGAATACGATGTCAGTCCCGACTTCCATGATCTGAGAACAGATCAAAGAATGACCCTACGAAAACCGATTGCTTTGTCCCTGTCGGCAACTTGAATTTCCCACTATTAATCCGTCGATTTGATGCAATTTTCTATTTATTACTAGTGCTAAATCACTGAAAGCTTCCAGGAAATAGGATTTTTTCTCTTTTCGAATCCTCTGATTGAAAGTCTTGATCTTCGCGCACAGAGAGAGCCGCTCTGCCATGCTAAGGAAGAACGCCGTATGAGCCATCAAATATTGCCAAGTTTCCTTTGATAAAATACGAATTTATCGGAGAACTTATGAATAGTTTTATTCCAATTTTTCAGACAATATTGTTCCCAGATCAATCTAAAATACATGAAAATTTCAAGGTAAAATATATAACTGGAAAAACGCATCTCGCGCGCTGTTATGATAAAGAGGAAAAAGATGAAAAAGTATACCGAATCACGCATATTGTTGAATAAGGTTTAATGGCTTGGATGCATTTCGGGCTTAGCCCATCTTCAGCAAGCACATAAAACAAAACACAGAAACAAGTTAATTACAGTAAAGCATTGTCACAATGCATGATGGAGAAGAATAGCGAGAGGCAAAGCGAACTGAAACACTTGGGAACTGGTCAAAAATGCATTGGGAACTATTCAACAATATGCGTGTTTCGGTATACTTTTTCATCTTTTTCATCTGTAAAATATATACATAACTTCCTTTCGATATAAACATTTTATCGGGAAAAATTCGGCAACTCTCAAATGTTCATACGGCGTTTTGCCTTAGCACGGCAGCGCTAGTCCTGGTAGCGAACCTCGCTCCCGTCAATAACCATTCGAACTTTGTAGTTGACACTCCTTCGATGTTTGCAAATAAAGGTGCGAGTGGTGCAGCATGGGGAACGAAAGAAGGCAAAGAAGAATTGGACTATTTATGCTAAAAGGAACTATGTGCATAAGGTTTGCGCGAAACATGGTTCCTTTTGGCATAAATACGTTCGATTGCCATTAAAGTTCGAAAATGATCGAGAAACAACCGCAGGGCACCGAGACGGGATCCAATTGAAAATTGAAAAAGTTCAAACACCCAGCGTCGTTGGGAGGCGGGGAGGAGGGGGGCGAGACGAGACTCAAAGCGAAAATCAATCGATGCGGATGCCTTGATATAAATCGATTGTTTTACATGGATTCAAGTGGGCGGAGAGAATTGCCGATGCGCGGAGGTATGCAGAATTAAAAGAACAGCGCTAAGAACGCCGTATAAACCTCCAGACACCGCCAAATTTCCTTTGATACGATACGATTTTCAGGGGAAACTCGTAAACTTTTTATTTAAAATTTACATTTTTAAGATAAAGATCAAATGTGGTACTAGTATCAGTGTAATTGACATACTTTGTGTTTAGTTATTTATCTATATTCAATGATTAGATCGAAATAACTCTAACTTTAACTTGACAAATTACTGTTATTATTTAACTTGTAGAAATTCTCCTTTCAATTTTTATGAGAAGGTAAAGCAAAAACTTGAAAAGACATAAAAAACCTGAAAAAGTCAAATAATTTTGCTCAACCCTGAAAAGGGATTCTCGGCGGTACATTTTCACTCAGTATAGAGATGAAAATTAGAGCCTCTGCCTCTAAGTTCTTGAAAGATAGATCCTTTTTTTTTATTTTTTTCAATTCAAAAGACTTCACGCTGAAGTTTTTTATTGAAAAGGGCCCCCCTCCGTCACCCAATAAAGGGAAGAAAGAAGATTAGCATGCAAGATCAGGGAATTTTGAAATTCAAGAAAGCGTCACCCTGGAGATTTTTATCCGTAGCTTGGTCCAGAGTTTCTGAAATTTTCGAGGAAAATAGTTCTTTATAGGGAGAAATTTGGCATCGTTCAAAAAATCTTACGGCGTTTTCCGTAAAGAAGCGCAGTGGTAGAAATCGCACAAGCGAACACTTCCTCAATGCGAGCAAGGCTGCGAAAATGAGAAATTGTTTGCAGGCGCATGGATACAACTATTTCACCTCGAGCGATGGTCGGGCGGTATCTAAAAAATTGAAGGCGACTCGAAAACGCTCCGTTCCGTAACCGTTCTCTATTGCACTTGAATTGATACCCACTAACCAGAGTGGGTTTCATTACTTCAGTAGATTTCCTGTCATATTTGATTTTTCAAATGAAACTACTGCACGCTATTTTTTAAAAATGTCCGTGATAATTCTGCTCTGAGCGAAGAAAACTCTGTGAACATTTCAAGGAACGATATTGGTTTGTTCTTTTTCCAAAAAGAACAAAAACAAAATGAGAGCGGAGTTTTTAACACCACAATTGAGATACGTGGTCTGGTAGTTTCGGTTGATTTCTTTTGAGCTAACAATACTGCATTCTTAAGAGATTTAGATAGCTCCCATGGTAATTTTCCTCTGGCTTCCTTATTAGTTCTCCGAGAATAAATCTTGAAAGTAGACATTCTTCAAAATAAATGTTTTAATCGATGGAATATTTGGACCGCATTAAGCAAAAAGGAGCCAAGCCACGTCAGCTGTTGCCAAATTTAACTGGGCAATTTAATTTTTCACAAGAGAACGTTTTTGCGAATTCTTTTAAAAATTGTAGATATTTTATTCGTACAATGCAGATGTGGGGAACGAAGGAAATAAGACGCGCGTGGATCGGTGTGAGAATATTTATTCGAACACCAAAAGAACACTAAAAGAACAACAGCACTATAATCTACGAAACTAGCTGCAAAGGTGAAAGATGCGAGACTGACTCTGGCCGGTCGGGCCGGTGGCATATATATGGGTCCGAAGGATCCTAGAAGAGTCCAGAGGCGCCGAGATGCGGGAGCGCGCAGCGGTGGTGGAACAATGCAGGAAGGCTCGAGAACCTTCCGGGAAAAGGCTCCGCGCGGCGCTTGGCGGGGCGCGTAGTTGCCAACTCGTGAGCCACGCTCAGGAGCGTGGCCTGTGTGGCGTGGACGCCACACCACTCCTCCGCGGTGAGAGAAAACGGACTTGGGGCGGAAACCGGAAGCGTACACGTCTGCCTGATCGGGTGGTGTAGTGCGGGTCCGAGAGTGCCGAAGGATGAGTAGAATCGGGCCGAGTGGTGGCAGGAGCAGTCTCAGGTGTTGCGCCGGGGGGCGCAGGAATTGGCGTCGTTGGAGATGCAGTCCTTGCAGGTGGTGCTGGTGGTGCAGGCTTGGTGTAGACGTTGCCATCAGGAGCCGTGACGTAGGCGGGCTTGACGCGGTCGAGGCTGACGCGGGACTCCTTGCCCTTTATGAGAAGTGTGATGGTCTTGTCGTCTCGGGAGATTACCTGATGTGGGCCAGTGTATGGTTTTTGGAGTGACCGGTGAACGGTGTCGTCGCGAAGGAAAACATGTGTGCATGTTGACAGATCCTTGAAGACAAAAGAGTGTGGTTTGGCGTGACGCGTGCCTGGCACTGGGCGTAGATCGGCCATTTGGCGGCGAAGACGATGTAATAGCTCTGGAGTTGAAACCGCGTCGGCAGGGGCAGATGTGGTGAGGAGGTCGCCCGGAACACGGAGAGGCTCCCCGTAAACCAACTCAGCTGGAGATGCGTGTAGGTCCTCTTTGATTGAAGTGCGGATGCCGAGGAGAACCATAGGTAGGGCCTGGAGCCAGGTTTCGTTAGGGTAACACATGAGGGCGGCCTTGAGGTGGCGATGAAAACGCTCCACGATGCCGTTGGCGGCCGGATGGTAACTGGTTGTGCGGGAGCGGTGGGTGCCGAGGATCTTGCCGAGGGCGCAGAAGAGCTCAGATTCGAACTGTTTTCCTTGGTCCGTCGTGATGGTGTGCGGCGAGCCAAAGCGAGACACCCAACAGGAGATGAGACCATTGGCAACTTCCTCTGCCGTGATGGACTGGAGGGGCCAAACCTCCGGCCAGCGAGTGAAACGGTCGATGGCGGTGAGGCAGTAGCGGTAGGGGCCAGCAGGTGGAAGCGGTCCGATGAGGTCGATGTGTACGTGCTGAAACCGGGATGAGGGGGGTGAAAAGGTCGCTAAAGGAGTCTGAACGTGGCGAGAGACCTTGGCGCACTGGCAGGCTTGGCATGCTCTGGCCCAGGCAATGCAGTCTTGCTTGACGTGAGGCCAGACGTAGCGTGACGACACCAGGCGAGCAGAGGCTTTTGTCCCTGGGTGGCTGAGGTTGTGTAATGAGTCGAAGATTTTCTTGCGTAATGGAGCAGGTACGAAAGGACGTGGGCGAGGCGTGGAGACGTCACAGTATAGTTGAAAATCGGAGCCAGGTATGGGGATGCGCTCGAAACGCAGGGACGTGTCCGGAGAGGCGCGAAGCTGCTGCAGTTCTGCGTCCTGAGCTTGAGAATTGGCTAAGATATTCAGAAGGTCAGGAGTGATTGTGGAGGTGACGGCTTCGATGCGGGACATTGCGTCAGCTACGACGTTCTCCTCGCCAGGTATATGCTGGATGTCCGTGGAGAACTGTGAAATGAAGGTCAGCTGGTTCAGTTGTACTGGCGGAAGTTTGTCCTTCTTCGGGTCAAAAATGGTGCTTAGAGGTTTATGGTCGCTGAAGATCGAGAAAGTCTGGGTTTCGAGGTGGTGTCGGAAGTGCTGAATGCCCGTGTAAATGGCGTGGAGCTCGCGATAGGGAGTTGGCCAGAGAGATTGCTTCGGGGTGAGCTTCTGGGAGAAGAAGGCGAGCGGTTGCCACATCCCGTCTATGTACTGTTGGAGGCTACCACCGACAGAGAGGAGCGAGGCGTCGACGAAAAGGCCAAGGCGCGCATGTGGATGGGGATGGACGAGGAGTGTAGCTTGGGCCAGACTGTCCTTGCACTTAGTGAAGGCTTCTTGTAAGTCCGGGGTCCAGTTGATGGGCTGATTGCCGCGTAGGCCGGCTAGTGCGGAGCTGAGCGGTGCCTGGTACTCGGCAGCCTTGGGAAGAAAACGGCGATAGAAATTGATCATTCCAAGGAAGCGGCGTAAGCCACGTGCAGTCGCTGGAGGTGGGTAGTCCTGTAGGGCCTTGATGCGGTCTGGGAGGGCCTGGATGCCTTCGGCGGAGACCTGGTAGCCAAGGAAGGAGACTGAGGCGGCGCCGAACACGCACTTTTTGATGTTGACGAGGATTCCGTACTCGGCCAAACGGCGGAACAGGATACGGAGGTGTTTCTTGTGCTCGGCGTGGTTGCGAGAGAAGACCAAGATGTCGTCAATATACGGAAAGCAAAAATCCAGGTCCGAGAGGACTCCGTCCATGAAGCGCTGGAAGGTCTGACCGGCATTGCGGAGACCGAATGTCATGTACGGGAACTCAAAGAGGCCGAACGGCGTGGTGATGGCTGTTTTCTTGATGTCCGGTGGATAGACGGGGATTTGAGTGTATGCCTTGACGAGGTCAATCTTGGAGAAAACGGTGCAGCCTCGAAGGTTGTTGGAGAAGTCGTGGATGTGGCGGACAGGGTAGCGGTCCGGAATAGTGCGTGCGTTGAGGGCGCGATAGTCGCCGCAGGGTCGCCAGCTGCCTTTTTCCTTCTTGGGGACGAGGTGGAGGGGGGACGACCAGGGGCTGTCAGAGCGGCGAGCCGTACCGTCACGAACCATAATGTCGAACTCTTGTTTGGCGATGTTGAGCCTCTCAGGATCGAGGCGCCGTGGGCGGCAGGACACTGGCGGGCCAGGTTTGGTCCGGATGAAGTGCTGCGTCGAGTGGCGGATCTCGCGTGGCGTCCCTGCAGGGCGAGTGAGTTCAGGAAATTCTGCCAGAAGTATTTCGTATTCGTTGTTGAGATCTTGACTGAGCATTTTGACACTGGGTTGCTTGAGGTTTGCGGATAGGCCTGGAATTTGGAGACTGGTCAGCGCGTCTACGAGGCGGTGATTACGGCAGTCTACCAACAGGTTGTAGTGTGCGAGAAAATCGGAGCCGATGATGGGCACCGCGACGTCGGCGATTATGAATCGCCAGGTAAAATCGCGGCGAAGGCCCAGGTTAAGCGTGAATGGCAGGAGGCCATAAGTGCGAATGCTAGAATTGTTGGCTGCGTTGAGTTCGTAGGAGGAGGGGCTGAATTTTCCTTTGAGAAGTCGGCGTGGAAAACAACAGACGTCGGAGCCAGTGTCAACGAGGAAGCGGTGCTGCGTTGTGCGATCGACGACGCAAAGGCGGCTGGAGAACGGGGGGCAGTCGGTCGCCGCCTTTAACGGCTGCCGGTGGAGTTTAACTGGTAATTGCAGGGCTGGGCGCAGTTGCGAGCATCATCCCCGAAGTTCGTGTGGTAGAAACAGGTTCCATCTTTCGGCTCGAGGAGGCGGCGTCGAGGTCTGGGTGGCGAGCGGTGGTGGTTGCGTGGACGCTCGGAGGGCTGGTCTCGGTAGCGGTTTCTGGACGGAGATGCGCCGCGGGAGTACTCGCGTGGTTGGTAGTAGTCGCGGGCAGGATAATAGTCGCGCGGCGTGTCGTCGTCCCGGTAGCGGCGGCGTGATGTGTCGTCGCGGTAACCGCGGTGCGGGGATGGGTCTCTGGACGGCGAACGGTGGCGGGGCCGTGACTGGCAAATGTCCTTGCAGTAGGTCATCAGCGCCTCGAGCTTTCGTTGGAGTTCGTCGATGTCGGCGAGTTGACTGGTAGCAGACGTAGCGCGTGGCGTGCTGGAACAGGCGTGCACTGCGGGGACGGGTGGCTGCGGGAACACGTCCATGATGCCATCTGCGATGCTGGCGAGCTCGTCAAGTGGCTGATTTTTATGTCCTTGGAGGATGGCCTGTGTCTGCGGCGGGAGACGCTGGAGCCATAAATTCCGCAGGATGGGATCCGGGATGCTGAGTGATCCGGCGAGGGAGCGGAGGTGCCGCAGGAACTGTGACGGGGAGCGGCCGTTGAGGTCCTCCTGGCCGAGAAGCTGACGGATGCGCTGCGCTTCGGAGATGGAGAGACGGCTGATCAGCTCACGTCGGAGTGTGGTGTAAGGAGTGTCCGCGGGCGGGTTCCGTATGATGTCCTTCACTTCCTGCGCGAAACGTCCCTCCAGGAGTGTGCTGGCGTGGATAAATCTCGTGCGTTCCGAGGTGATGTTGTGGAGGGCGAACTGTTGCTCTAGTAAGTCGAACCAAAGCTCCGGGTCCTCGGGCTGCATAGGTATGGGGCGGAGTGTCACACGTTGGACGGCGGCGAACTGGTCGGCGGAGAGTATGACGTTGGTCGGCTGGGGGTCCCCGTCGGTAGCCATTATATTTCACGGAACGGGGGGAAACAAGATCACGTCGGGGTCACCAGTGTGGGGGACGAAGGAAATAAGACGCGCGTGGATCGGTGTGAGAATATTTATTCGAACACCAAAAGAACACTAAAAGAACAACAGCACTATAATCTACGAAACTAGCTGCAAAGGTGAAAGATGCGAGACTGACTCTGGCCGGTCGGGCCGGTGGCATATATATGGGTCCGAAGGATCCTAGAAGAGTCCAGAGGCGCCGAGATGCGGGAGCGCGCAGCGGTGGTGGAACAATGCAGGAAGGCTCGAGAACCTTCCGGGAAAAGGCTCCGCGCGGCGCTTGGCGGGGCGCGTAGTTGCCAACTCGTGAGCCACGCTCAGGAGCGTGGCCTGTGTGGCGTGGACGCCACACAGATAATTCACTGAAATTTGCATAAAAAGCACAACCGTTTTCATGTAGAAAATCAAATTGCCGAATTAAATTTGGCAATAGCTGATGTGATTTGGTTCCTTTCTGCTGAACGCGATCCATTTGTCAACGTTGGAAGTTCCATACGTCGTTTTCCCCTAGCACGGCAAAACATGTGGGTCTTACATTTCAACGCGGAATCAGCGCCGTAGCCGCCAACGAATTTAAATTTAATAAAGCGCGATGAATATTTGCGCTGAAATAATTTGTTGCGGAAAAGTTGGGACGCGCCTCCTGCCTCGCAACGAATTATCGAAACTTTTTCTCGTCTCGGAAATTTTCTTTGAACTTCCCGCTCCAACTTTTAAGAAATATCTGCTCGAATATTATGTCCCGCGCTTGTAATATAGTGTTGTTAGGACCGTATTAGCGGTAGAAAGAGCAGCTATGCCGTTAGGTGGAAAAACGACGTATAAACGTTCAGACGTTGCCGTATTTCATCTGAGAAATCTCTGATTTTCTGGAAAACTTGTGAAGTTTTTTCTTTTGAAAGCTTAAAATTTAACACGTCGCTCAGTCAAATTGACCCGCCTTAAAATCAATGCCGAGAGGTGAATGATGGATTATGGATATTTCCCCATGTGAAGCTATGGTCAGGAATTGATTATTGAGGTATTCGTTATTAAGGGTGCGAACACCCTGTTAATCGATCTTTTTTCATAGGTTAAATGGCAGATCATTGTATATCGCAAAGCACGCCACGCCACTGCATAAAAGTCCAGAAAAAATCCTCCGAAGAATAGGAGCCAATCAATGGGGACCCATATCTATTCGATTTTTCGAAAAGAGATCTGCAAAAATATTGGACTGATTACTTAAGGATATGTATTTTTATTGGACACCTAAAAATTTCAAGGACAAATGATCATGATTTGAAGGGTGAAAAATTACTGAATATTCAAAACCTGGTTATGCGACGCCAGCGGTTACTATAAAATCGGACTGATCTTGCGATTTGCTACTACAAGATGTAGCTCAGTTTAGAAACGACGTATTTACCATTAGTTTCCCTATGCCAATTGGTGTTTTTACAGAAGGGCTAAAAATTTAAATTCCTAATTGCAAAATCTAGTTCAATTACGCATGGTTGTCATCACTGTTAAAAACTTATACCTTCTCTTCTTAGATGTGCTATCGAAAAATTTTCTGCAGTTTGGTTTTATATCCATGACGAAAATTGTTAAATTGACACCTTATGGCACTTAACAGATTTTGAATTTTCACTCCCCATTTATCTCAAAAGTGAATTATTAACCGAAGACATTTGGCAAGGGTTGAATGCTCTTACGGTGCTCTCCACTCTCCAATAGGACAGAAGAACGGAATCTTGCCCGCCACTTTTCCGAGATTCCCCACCCCTTTTCCACCCCGCCTGTCATATTCTCTCTCGTAGTTCGCTTCACGTGCGTTTATCTCTCATTCTCATCAGAAATTTACTGGCTCCAACATTAGATTTGTCGGTTATGCAGATTGTAACTGTCCGAAAGTTTCTCGTCCATTTCGGCTGAAGTTACGGCTGGAGAGAGACCGGGAAATGGTTACTTCTGCGCTGATTTGTGTAGAGGTTGAAGAATTAAAAGGAGTCGCGGCTGTAGGAGATCTGAACAAATTAAAAAACTCTCACAAGTCGGGTTGAATTTCCGATCCAATTACTGTAGGGGTGTCTAGTGTGTATGATTTATTTAGTATAATGATTGAATGTGTTGTTGAGACTCAATTTACTGCTAGAAGGATAGGGGTGTTAGATTTTCAGCGTTAAAAAATTAAACCAAACAATAACGTTCTCCTCTTAAAAGGCTATGTTTTCTTTTCCTTTTTCTTCTTTTTTTTCTTCTTCTTTTCTTTTTCTCCCACCCAGAAAACTTGTCTTTTATCCAATTAATTTTGGTGAATTATTCTGATTGATCTCACGACGACGGTTTTCCTCTACACTACAGTGTGTATATTGAATGTCGATAGCAATTTAGTTGAATACACACGTGCTGCGGTGTCGTGCGTGTTGCATATGCAAAAAAATTAAGGCGCACTGGACTCCAAACCATGCAGAGTCGGTGGTGCGATGTTACTACCTGCTCTAAGTTTCCCGTACAATTTTTTGGAAACTTTTCGCACATCTCAAGGTAAAATCGAGTTTAAAAAAAAGTGCCGTAGCTTTTCTGTTCGTAAAAAAAAAAAAAATTGTGGAGAAAGGAAAAAATCCCCAGAAATCGAAAAACTTTCTACACTATTGTTTCTCCCTCGACGAAGCTTGACTTCTGCGAATAAGATTTCACCATGCATCATATATTTAGTTCTCATAAGAAACACTAAAAAATTCGAAGGAAAAGCGGAATTTTCATGGCAATGCACTGGGCGTTTTTGCACTCGCATTATTGGCAAACCGTAATCAACGAAAGCTCGCTATTAATTGCGGAATTGACTCAGCCGGGAAAGGCATAGAGGAGCCAAAGTTGTGTTTGAATAAAGTCATAATTCGGGCTTGATTGGCGACCGATGACCCTTGTACCACGTCGCCAGATTCTCCCCAGAAATGGATTAAATTTACTGTAAATTCTGGTCCGATTCTCGCAAATTTCAACAAGGGCGTGTCCTGCGAGGTCAGGAAAAAAATCGACAAGGGGCCGGGGAATTCGCGGGTGCCAGGGGTGGTTCAGAGCCCCGTGAAATATAAGTCTGTTGTTAAGGGCGCGGGGTGGGCGGCAACGGCGCGGTGGAAATCAAACAGGACACAATGACTCGGTAATAAACAATATTCCGTCGGCGCAGTGTTTGCTCGTCGGTGTAGCGAGTAATTGGAACTGAACACACATGGAAATGCATAAATGATCCGCGAATAACCGCGTCGTGTCGAGGGTGCAAGTTGCCACACTGCGCAGGGAACTGCAAAAACACGATTCTCGATTTCAACATTCCCGCGCTTACTTTATTTTTTAGTGAAAAAATTAAACACTAAGAAGTGGCCCGAACTGTATGTAACAAGGTGGAGAAATAGTGCTGGGTCCACACCATTTCGCGGGGAAACAAAGCCAAGAAACACCAAAAATTAAAATTAGAGTCAAAAATACATTTTTAGAACTCTAATGCGCACCAGTACGAAATGAGTGCATACCCCGCTGCCCTGAGAGAGTCATGTATTTTATGAACTACCCCATACTCTATTTTGCCGTGCTACGGAAAAACACCTTATGAACATTCGAGAGTTGCCAAATTTCCTCTCAGAAAATAGTTATTTTTGACGAAAGTTGTGAATATTTTTCCTTGAAATTTTCAGGAAGTTTAGGTGAAATTGCGAGCAAAATTATCTAAAAAATTGGAAAGGAAATGTTCACGTGTTTACCAGGAAATTCGTGTTATATCGAAGGAAATTTGGCAACGCCTGAAGGTTCATACGGCGTTTTCCCTTAGCACGACAGTATTGAAGTACTTTCTCTACCCTCTGTATTTTTTACACTTATCCAGCATTCCACCCTCTTGTTACGAGACAGTTACTCAGTGGCGAGGCGTGAATGATCGATTTCTGATGTATCCCCATGCCATTTGAAGCTAAGGTAAAGGATCGAGTATTAAGGTGCTCGTTGCGAACACTCTCTTTATCGATCCTTTTCTATAGGTTTCAATGGCAGATCAATCGATCTATCGCAAAGTACGCCGCACCACTGTTCAGTAGAATTTACCGAAAGAAATTGACGCAAAGTACCACCGCATCGAACCCTTAACGTCGATATTAACCGGGGCAGTAAATCCCTCACAAAGAAATATTAGTCGCTGGGTACAATCCTCTGAGCGTTGGCTTTCAGTCGGGCGAAGTTAGATTAAATGTCTATCACGGCTGAAATCGAGCCGTTTGATAGCTGATACGGTTAAGAACAAAGGGAAGGAGCGAATGTTTTCAGCGCGGTTAACAATCAACTTTCAAAGAGTCCGAACGAGGCGAAATCTCCGTTGGCAACTTATTCGCTCCGTGCAAAGTTCACGCTGCGAAAGAGTTTCCCGCTAAATAAAGATCTTTAGATGATTAACTCCAGTCAGCGAGTAGGAATAACTCGCGAGGCGGGGGCAATCTTAATTAAAAAATCTCGCTCTTATCTGTGTTTATTCAAGTTTTTCTCGTTTCCGTTCCGCTCATGAGTCTCGAGATTTTTTTATTACGGAGGAATGGTCGAGCACAATCACGTTAACAGGATTGAAGAGACGGTTGAAATGTACGAGTGGCTGAGCCTTTACTCCGTTTCACTGAAACTGTCATGTACCGGGGTTGGAAAGCTGTTGGCTGCTTTTTTCCCCACAGTTACTTGCCACGCTGTGGCTGAACTTTTCATGGTTAATGTGTGACTACCGTTTCGATGTCTATGTCGCAGGCAAACAGTAAAATCAGGCATTTCGTCAAAT
The DNA here is from genome assembly GCF_918797505.1 of Bemisia tabaci. NCBI lineage: Eukaryota > Metazoa > Arthropoda > Insecta > Hemiptera > Aleyrodidae > Bemisia > Bemisia tabaci. The sequence continues at coordinate 45,695,813 of NC_092798.1, read as the reverse complement.
GCCTAGGCATAAAGTTTTTTGACGGTCTACGAAATTGTATGAATTTATGGCGAAGAGCTCACGATTTTTCACTATTTTTGGAAAAATAACTTATCAAACCTACGAACTCTTTTTGTCTCTTCCTCTTCAATTGCTTCTCATATTTTTAAATGTTGAGATTCCAAAAATGCTGTAGTTTACGACATGCTGAAAATTTCAAGATACGTGTCTCTTCAAAAGCTTAAAAATTGTTTAAAATACTATTGTGCGTGCACATTTTTACTGAGGATTTTTTTTTTGCAGGAGCAATGAATTATTTTATCTGAAATTAGGAAAAGAATCAGAATTTCAATCTAAGTTAGAATATTTGACTATTTGCCTAGGCATTTGACAAAATGCCTAATTTGACTATTTGCCTGCGACATTTATATGTTGATGCACAGCTGAAATTGAGAAAACTTCAAAATTTGTTTTCACCATCAAAAGGAGCCGATCGAAATAGAACATTGATGTGATAACCAACAATTTTAATTGTTTCCAGCTATCGCAAAGTTTCTGGCAAAGCTCTGCTTCACTTGCGAGTATCTCAGTTGAGGAGAGTTCAGTGGAGGCAAAGAAAAGTAGAGCTTTACCAAAACCTTTGATAGCCGAAAAAAATTAACATTTTTGGAAAAATGATGTACAGCTTTAAAATAATTTACTCTCCGCTTGCTTATCGATACAATTGTTGAGCATTGCTCTTCCAAATCAAAGGTCTTGATCCGCTGTCTTCAGGTGTCGATCAATTGTCAAATCTTCTTGATCGACAAATATCTTATAGCGAGTAGGTTTCGTCGATCAATATTATTTGACAAAGAAGTCCCGAAGTTTTGATCGTTAGGATATTGTTGCATTTTTTTCATATTCAGCGTTCATCTAACACAGCACGCGCTGATTTACTCGTTCAAGTGTACTCAAGAATTTACATTTCGCCTTCAATTGAAGAGGATACTTACTTCCCACCGCAGAGTGCGAATAGTGGTATCATTGGCTTGCATGCTATTTCAGCATGAGTGAGTCCATTTTCAAGGAAAAAGCCATCGGCATCATTCATCTATTACCCATTAAAGAGACCGCATAGTCATCATATGGTCGTAAGAATCAATTTCCCTTGCGTTAAGTCGTCGCGTCGTTCCCTTGTCAAACTGGCGTAACTATATTTCTTATTGAGCTCTATGATCCATATAACTACACGCTTTTCATGGCTCAAGTGAGAATACGGATGCGCTCTTATGTGTAAGGGACGAAGACATGTCCCTTACTCCCGGCTGTCGAGGGTCCTCCGGGGTGGGCTTAAGAGGACTTAGTATTAAGTAGGCGGAGGGTGGCCGACAGATACGTAACTGATTACGGATCGAGGGAGGAGTGTATTAGGGGCCATTGATCATAACGGAAAGTTAAGAATGTCGAATAAATATTAGCGGAACAAACATTCGCTAATACCGGGCGTTTCTGTCCCCAAGTCGAAGCGGACCAGCCTCAGCCCCCCCCCCCCCTTACCCCCCGGGGTCATAACCCTCGCTCACCGCAGTCAACCGCGGTGCCATTTTGCATCCGAATTGTGAATTTGTGCCTGTTTCACACGAGGAAAGCTGCCGGAACCATTTAATCTATCCCTGAATGTGTTGCGTGAATCACTGAAAAAAAAGTAGCTTGAATCAAGCATGATAATTCTTGAATTTGCCGCCAAGAATTTTCTTTATCTTGCTTTAAGCTGACTTTTTCTTGATTCAAGAAAAATAATGCTTGGGTTAAGCAATAAAGTAGCTTATATTAAACAGCAAAATTCTTGATTTAAAGAAATACTTCTTGGCGGCAAATTTAAGATTTTTTTTTCCAGTGTATGCTGGTGCAACTTACTTAGCTGAACGAAAACATAAAAAGAAAATATTTAAGCAAAACTTCATGTAAGAAATTTCAGTCATGTTGGTTTTAAAAACTGGCATCGAGTTTTTGACTGAAACCCCATTTTAGAGTGTTCGGTCTGCACTTGCAGTTGCGAGCAGCTCAGTCAGTCACACTATTAATTATTTTGCATTTGGTGGATTCAGGAGAGTCGTAACCATGGTAACCGCATGATCCTGCGCTAGTCCGTGCAAAAAAAAAAAAAGAAAAAAAAAATTCTGATGGACCGATAGTTTTTCTCTCACCACTCACCTAATTTGTTACCATGATATTTCATCTATTACCTATCCACGCAGAGGAACGAGAGACATATTTAGAATCCCCCACTCGTGGGATCGAGCAGTCCCCTTTTTTCTTCGCAACTCTAACGTTTTGGCATATCTGTCTGGTATGCTGGGGGTTATTCTTCCTGTATAAAATTATGAAACCGAGGAAAAAAGTGTGTATATTTTTCTAACCTAGAATAAGTGCCGATTGGATGGATAGTATTCAAACAGCTGTGAAACGAGCGGTGATCCCAGATGTTGCCAAAATCTCGAGGACGCGAACTCGCTTCGTGACCCACCGTCATGGTGACGTCACTGCTATGTTGTGAGTAATTTTTCTGTTATTTCTCGCGGAACAGCTTACAATAAAAATTGTGGCCTCCTTTCCTCCGGAAAAAGAATCACTCAAAAAGTAACGAATCCTCCCCCTGGATAACCTGTAAAAGTAGCATGCCGGTTAAAATATTTTTAGTTTGTTGCTCGAAGAATTGTGTCCGTTTTCTTATCGAGTTTTATGTATTTTTAGTCATGAGAAGCTTAGAGTGATAACTGAAGCTAGAAATTTACCAACCAGTGTGATGGAAGCTGAGGAATATTCCAAAAAAATCTACATTTGGAGAAATGTCCCATTTTTCCGTCCCCTTTCTCCTGATCAATGTGCTTTCGCCCCTTTTTCCAATCGAAAAATCAACATGTAGATAAGCGCTGTAAAAAGTAAACATTTCCATACCGAAATCACCTGTTGAAAAAAAATGGCTGTCAATACATTTTTGGTTTGTTTCTTCAAGTTGCTGTCCTACAGAGTTGCGTCACTTTTCAACCCCGATGACCTAGTCTTGAGCTGTAGCTTTTCCCCTGACCCCCCAAAACATGGTCAATTACATACGACGGTTTCCTTCATCATGTCTTTCAAAGGATCAGAGACGGAAACACCAACGATGTTCTTATCGCCCTATCTAAACACCGACGAATATTTTTAAATTACGTGTATGCCCGATGGAATCCTGTGAGGCCGAGAGTGGTGTCATATTCCTTTAATCAAGTGACCTCTCCTGTAGGTATGTAATGATCAATTATAATGTCAGTCTCCTACACTGAAAAAAAAAAGAATCTTACATTTGCCGCCAAGAAGTATTTCTTCTTAAATCAAGAATTTTTCTGTGTAATATAAGCTACTTTTTTGCTTAACCCGAACTTTCTTTTCTTGTATCAAAAAAAGTCAGCCTAAAGCAAGATAAAAAAAAAATTCTTGGCGGCAAATTCAAGAATCATCATGCTTGATCCAAGCTACTTTTTTTTCAGTGTATGATTCCTTTTTCCAATTTAATTTGACAAGGGTTAACAGGAATCGTCGCTTCCCTCACGAAAAGACGTAACTTCATTTCAATGTTGCCAAATTTTCCTCGCAAATTGCAAATGAACCAGGAGAATTTTGAGCATTCCGAACCAAAAATTTCACAGATTTTTCCTCAGATTTCATGCAAAAAGCAGGAAAATTTTCAACGAAAATTTCACAGGTACAACTTTTTAAAATGAATCAATCGTTTAAGTCAATTTGGCAACTTTGAAATGAAGCTACGTTCCTTCGTTCACGAGAAAACCAACTGATATGTGGCCGGATTTACCCAAAATCAACCCATCTAACATCTAATCGATATAATGCGCTGCCGAGATAGGGCTGCATCGATTTAATTCATTCGATTAATCGATTCGAATATCGATTCAACAATCGACGGGACCCGCTCGCGAAGGCCGGTTAATCCGCGGTGCATTAAAAATACACACACGTCATCTCCCTCACGAAAGAACGTAACTCCATTTCAATGTTGCCAAATTTCTCCTCGCAAATTGCAAGTTAATCACAAGAATATTAGGCATTTCTAACTGAAAATTTCACCGATTGCTCCTCAGATTCTATGCAAAAATCGGACAAATTTTGGATCAAAATTGCACAGGTACATTTTTGTAAAATGAGATAATTGTTTTAGTCAATTTGGCAACCCTGCAATGGACTTACGTTCCTTCCTCCAAGAGACGACGGTATGTCTCTCTCCTGTCTCCGGTCACAAACTCACGACTCCACCCGTTAGTTACACCCTGGATTTCGCATTATTTGTTTGCTCCCCCTCCCCCCCGCCCTGCCTCCCTTCCAGTCTCTCCGCCCGCTATGTAAACACGCTTTTGACGTATTACATCTTCGCCCCCACTCTCGCCCTTCCCCCTTCCCCCGCGGTCGTCTAATTAAAACGACCTCATTAAGCGGTGCAGCTGTGAAAATATTTACGCGGAAAGTGAACGTATCCTCGCGGAAATTTTTGTCCATCTCGGACCGAGCCCTTTCTCTCTTTTTTTGGAGATGCACTCATTGTATATATGTATCGCATTCAACGAGCCTTCACTTTTGCGAGATACTTCACACGTTACCTGGAAGTTAGTTTAGTTGCGTTGACCGAGTGGAGGGACTGATAGAGTCATTGAGTGCACTGCATGAAGTGCGCCTTCAGTTTCGAAACAAACTTTACGCCCTTCCTTGGAGCTCATATAGTTGCGTCGACTTTTTAAACGAATAAACTGATATCGCGGCTGCTTCATTCTTGCGGTATTCGTTTCATCTATGTTCGATGGAGTCAACGTAATAAAAAAAAAAGAAAAAACTTCAAGTGCAACTTCTATGTTAAGTATTCATGGTGACGACAAAAACACTAAAAAAATGGCCCGAAACTGTACGTAACCGTATTCAAGGTGTTTGTATCTTATGAATTCGTTTTTAACATTAATCTTAAATCAATAAATGACTTCTCAGACATGCCAAAGATTTTAATCCAAAAAATTCTCACGAACTTTATCTCGATCGATTCAGCACGTTGAGAGAAATTTAGTACTCTAAATTTCAATTTCTCCTGCCATCATTTTAAACATTTTTAATGACAATTCAGTGAAATATCATCAATTCCGACGATTTTTTTGTAGGCTTCCGTGCATTTTCAACTCAACGTTTGAGTATCATAAGAAACGCTCATAATTTTATACAATACGTAATGAATTACATGTCATTTAAGAACACAATTTATCAGATTTTCATCGCAAGACAAAAAATCATTTTGAACTGATTGGCATTTAAAACACCCACAAAAATTTCATCAAGGAATTGAAAATGATCAGAATCTGTTTTCGCGAACCTACGATATTTTATTGCCTGTATCTTAAGGTTTCAGAGTAAGTTTTAGATTCGTCTGTGTTGACTTCCTTCTTTTTTTAATTATTTTGAGTACAGTCCAAAATTATCATAACTGATTTCAAACATCACTCATAAAGAATCAATTATTTCTGTTTTTTCATTATTACCGTTGCTTTGAATAACCTTTCAATTCAATGAAAACCGCAAGCGTAGCGCGTTTATTCAATCTATTCCAGACCACCTCACCCTGACCGGGGGTGGTCAGGTCCATTTCGCGGTCCGGGGGTTGAAACCAGTGGCGAAAAACTATCGATGTTTCCCCCATTTGAAGCTATGGTAAAGAATCGATTGTGAAGGTGTCGCTGCAAACACCCTGTTTATCGATCCTTTTTCATGGGTTTAAATGGCAGATCAATCGATATATCGCAAAGCACGCCACGCCACCGGTTGAAACCCCAGCGAGGGGTGTTTTCGGGGGCCAAACGGCCGAACGAAGAGGGGCCCGCAGCGAACCTGTCGCGTTTAATGAGGCTCCGCGGTATCTCAAAGCCGCCGTCATTATCACGGCTCTGCTTTCTGGTCAAAAACGACGTAACTGGGATATTGGAACCCCGTGGGGATATGAGGTTTTGGCTGTGGGAGGGGCGATTTTTACGCGGGGGATTCGCCCCTCGGATTTCGTTTATCAACTCGCCGCCACTTATCGTGGAGGTGGCTCCGTGCGGGGTGTGACCGGAATATCAATTCTTATCAAAGCCGGGAGGGTCCGCAAATTCGGGGAGGGAGACCCTTTTTGCTCCGTCCCATCGCCCGTTCTGTCGTTTCAAGGAAAAACAACGTGAGAGCGTTCCAATGTCGTCGAATTTCTACCGATAAAAGAAGGATTTTATCAGGAAAGTCATGAATATTTTGCTTTAAATCAGGTTAATCTAAATGATATACCAGAAAAAAAACACTGAGAAACGTGGCTTGAACTGTATGTCGTCACCTTCCAGGCAAAGTATCACAAGCGCCATGCGACGTTTAAAAATTTCCGCCGCCATTTTATTTTTTTACTGAGAAATTGTTGGTTGAATCTGTTCGAAAATTTCACTAAATTTTATCGGCAGCACAAAGAAAATTCGGTGTAATTTTCGGACAGGTTCGTTGAACAATTTCTCTGTAAAAAAATATAATGGCGGCGGAAATTTTTAAACGTCGCATGGCGCTTGTGATACTTTGCCTGGAAGGTGACGATGTATCAAGGTGGTTAAATGGTGCTGGGTCCTTACTATTTTGAGGGGAATACGAGGCCAATAAGTTCAATTAGAGGCAAAAATCTCGAGCACTAATTTAGCTAATGATAGAAATTGTTGAACGGATGGCCTTGTTTTCCCCGCAAAATAGTGTGAACCGAGCACTATTTTACCACCACCTCTAAAAGTTTAACTAAACTGGCAAAATTCTCTAAAATTGCAAGGAAAACCGCTCAAAAATTTTCAAGAAAATCCGTAATTTTGTGAGAAACTTGGCAACGTCCGGTCGTTTTTATCAATTCCAGTGGGGAGACCCTTTTTGCTCGTTTATAGCACCTCCCTTTCACGTGCTGAGTAGGAATATCGCATGAACCCACGCCAATCGCTAAATTTCCTCTTCTCAAACTTGATTTTCTGGTGAGAAACATGAATATTTTCCCATGAAATTTTTAAATAAACCAGACGCAACTGAAACCAATATCATCTAAAAATTTCAAGGAAAAATACTTACAATCTTATCGACGAATTCTTCATTTTTCAGAAGGGATTTGGCAACACCCGACTGTCCCTTACGACGTTCCTCCATGTTATTACGGGCTCATTTCGAGTGTCCGGCCCAAAAGTGACCGTTCGACCCTCACGTTTATGCATAAACCATCTCATAACCTCAATTTTCCTCACGCGCCCTCGCGTCCCTTTCTAATAGCCTCGCCCACCTTTTTGGCGTAATGTTCAACTGCTTTCACTTTCTAAACAGTAGCAATTTTAAAGCGGAATGACAGTGAAATATTTTAAGTTTGTGAGGGAGAATCCATTTTCTCATTTTGAAGTGGTTCTCGCTATCCGCGCAAGTTTTAACTTTTGTTTTGTTGTGGTCATTATGGGGCCGTCCAAAAATTTACTTAACGCAGTTTTTCGTCATTTTTGATTTTGTAACGCTTTTGTAACGTACACGGAGAAAAAAACTTCATGCGTGGGACCCGAAGTTTAGGTCATATGGATCTCTGAAGTTTTCGGATTGAGCATCTGAGCACTTAAGGTCTAGCTGCCGAAGTTCAGGTCAGACATCTGAAACTTCAGTTTTTACATCCGAAGTACTTCGGTTTTCACATCCGAAAACTTCGGTTCTCACATCTGAAGTACTCCAGATGTAAGAACTGAAGCACTTCAGATGTAAGAACTGAATTTTCAGATGTCTGACCTGAACTTCGGCAGCTAGCCCTTAAGTGTTCAGATGCTCAATCCGAAAACTTCAGAGATCCATATGACCTAAACTTCGGGTCCCACGCACGAAGTTTTTTTCTCCGTGTAGGTTCCTATCCTTTAACATGTGAAAACAAAATGGCGTACCGGTCTCCTTGACCCCCCTCCCCGTACAGCGTTACGTCATTTGTGGACGGCCCCTATACTATCATTTACCGACATTTTGTTTCCGACTTTTTTTTTAAATTTGATATGTTTGTGTGTTTCAGGTTCGTAAATTTTCATTTTCAAAAACACAGCTGATCAAGTATGATGTCACTCGGACGTGGTGACGTCTTTTAACAAGTAAGCATTCGTTAATTGTCAATTTGCTTGTTGATTATAGCATAATCAATCAGCGAAAATGTTTTTGAAAATTGAGTATGAGCAAGGAAAAAAATATCCATCCTCTTTGTCCTTCCTCTCCCAAAAATAGTAATAGCAATAAAAAAAAAAAAAAAACATCCTCTGCAAAAATGAAAGGCGTGTATTTTATCACTTTGAATTAATGTTTATTTTCTCATGGACGGGCACTATCTATCGTTTCTTAGACGAAATAAGTGATTAAATTTCGATAGTGCAAAATCACATTTCGCAAATCATATTTTTGCCAGGAGACCAACGAGTATTTTTAATTGAAAAAGCAGTGAATTTTCCTCTGCATATGGAATAAGGACAGAACTTTGACATTCATATTCCAGACAATAACTGCGTCATTTAAGTCAATTTTGAAATCTTAAAATGGAGTTCCTTCATACTGGAAACGACAAATTGCTTTTCCGAAAGATCATTTTCATTATTTAATGGAAAAACCGTGTAGGAAGGGGGAAAAATCCCTACAAATCCCGGCAACGCCGATTTGCAACATCGGAAAATTGAGTTGTACGAGTCAATTTTGAAATCTTAGAACGGAGTCACGCCTTTTCATCTTAAAAACTACGAATCCTCGTCCAGAAGACCATTTCATCATCATTCAATTAAAAAACCGTGTAGAACGGGAGAAATTTCTTTACGAACCCCGGCAGCGGGGATTCGCAACATCGAAAAGCATTTTTCAATCGCTTTGTTCCCGTCTCGCAAAACCCTCGGCGGACCCGCGTAAATCAAACGACTTTCCGTTCGGCGCCCGCCTTTCACCGCCAAACATAAATTCTACAAATGATCGAGTAAAACCGCGCGCCGCGTCCTTTGAGAAATTTTTCCCCGGAGAAAACACGGGATGACCGTAATGCGGCTTACCCCGTCGCCGAACGGCTTCGAGAGGGAAATGAGCGAACCAGCCCCTACCCCCACGTCGCACGATGGATCGAGTCTATAGGCGAGGTCGGACAAAATTCGGAAACTTTAAACGCCTGTAACTCCATTTATACGAAACTTTGAGGTTCAAAAAAGAGGGTTTCATTGGTTTTCTCGTGAAATTTTCTTCAAGATGCACCCCTTATAATTTAAAATATGACGCAATAAACACCAAAATTGTCAATTTTAGTCAAAATTTTAATGTCCAACCTCTCTAATTGACTGGATCCACTGTGCGCCGCGCTGCTGAAATTTTCTTCCATGAATACCCCTCAAAATTTAAAATGTGACGAAATAAACATCAAAATTAGCAGTTTTAGTAAACAATGTTATGTCCGACCTCTTTGCACCCCCTGATGGACTCGACCCAGGGTGGCATGAAACGTAAAAAAGAACTGAAATAATGGATTCAGTGAAATACTTCATGATTTTTCACGAGGCTGTGAAATATTTCATATTATTCACAAGGCTGTGAAATATTCATATTATTCAGGGGCTAGGGCATGCAACCCGCACTCAAACACACAAAAGTAGAAGAAAGTCACAATTTTTTTAATTCTGCGAAACGTGAAAAAGCACCAGTATTTTTCAATATCTTTCATAAATTTCTAGAACTTCATGAAATATTTCACGTGAAATGTCAATATTTTAATTTTCATGAAATTTTGCCACCCTGACTCGACCCACTGTGCGTCGGAGGGGGTGGGGAGGAAGAAGCCCCGCATTTAATATTCACGATCCGTCCCCTGGTTTTCCACAGCCTACAACTCGTTGCTTTATATTTGCATAATGGGCTGTGCAGTTCGGGGAGGGGGTGGTTCGAAGGTCTAGGGCAACGTAAACCGGTGAGCAGTCAACGGTGGAGCCCCCCCCCCCCCCCCCCCCGAAATAGGCCGCCGCCGAGACGTGTCTATTTTTTACTCAGACTATGAGACGATTCAGGATACGACTCATTAACTCTTTATTGAAGTTCTGGCGCTTCTGACGGCGTCTGCGAGGAGCCAAATTAGTTTCTCATCCCTCGCGAGGGAATGCGATGGCTTCCGTATGCAAAACTGATCTGCTAGATTCGTTTCTGTGACGCTTGTAGCATCCTCGCCCCTCGTCAAAGTTGAAGAAATACCTATACTCAGTTGGTGCTTTGAAATTGATGCTGCTGATGCGAAATCATTCGCAATGTACACTGATAGAACTTCCGGGGTGAAATCAAGAGTGTATTTCACTTGCGAGCCCGTGTTCTTCCTAAAAATCTCAAATGATACGGACGAGGGGTGGTGGAGGAACAAAAAAGTTGAGCTTTACCAATGCGAAAGAATTCCGTCGAGTGCTATCATTCTTACCCTGATTATGGGTCACCCTTGTTTCGAAATCTGCTGCTAACCCGCTGAAGTTAAAATCCAGCAAACGCAAAACTCCTCGCCGAAGAAATCACTCCGAAACTCTATCCTAAGTTCGTTTCGTGGGTGTCGCCCCACCAAAACCCGTCGTCCCTCTCACGTAAGGTCGTATCTCAATGTCCTCGTGAGCCCTATTCTCCATATAACTTCACGCTTCTCAGGGCTCACTCAGAGACGGAGATACGCCCTTACGTCAGAGGAGCGACGAACCATCCAATCCCGACTGCGACCATTTCGCGGAGCGAGAATATAAAGCAAGTGAATTGATTCCGATTTCAGGACGATATTGCGGCCCGCCGCACGGTGGGACGAGTCAATCAGAGAGGTCGGACAAATATTTTTCGATTATAACTGCACATTTTGATGTTCATTTCATCACAGTTTAAATTTTGAGGGTTGCCCCTGCGAGAAAATTTCACGAGAAAACCAATGGAACCAATTTTAAAACCTCAAAGTATCGTATAAACGGAGTTATGAGCGTTTAAAGTTTCCAAATTTTGTTCGACGTCTCCTGTTGACTCGATTCACTGTGCGACGGTTGTTTTGCATGCGCTGCAAGGTGATGAAGATGTCGAGTCCCTCGCCCCTTCTTCACCCCCGTCCTCCGAGGGGGGGTGGCTAGCACTCAACGAGCACTCGATGCATAGCGCTTTCGGAATCGGACCCGTTGCTCCGTTTTGGCGGCGGTTCAAGAGCGGGACGCAGCTTAAGATTCATGCCACTGTTGTCGGCAATCGATAAGGGCACCTCCAGGGCTCCCGCGTCCTCCGGAGGAACGTCCTATCGACGTCTGGACGTTGTCGGATTACCCTCGATAGAATATTTGAAAACTTTGCATCGAACGACGCCATTTTACAATTTTTGAAAACGAATTGAACCAAGACGTGGGAGGGGAGTCATCCAGAAAGTAAGTTTATCTATTAACAGGGTGCCTACAAGTCGGGAATGTCCGGAAATAGTGCTGATTTTTTAAGGGCGATCCGGAAGTACTGAAAAAGTGCGGAAATTCTGCAAGAAGGTCCGGAATTTAATTTTTGTCGCAGTTTCAGCGAGAAATTAAAATTTTTGAAATTTTTCGAATTTCGTCAAATGGAGGTACTGAAAAAGTACTGAATTTGTCTGTTGAGGAGGTACTGAATATCTCAGGAATGTACTGAAAAAGTATTGTAAAAATACTGATTTTTGGCCAGCCTGTTATAGTAGACACTCTGATTAAATATCTCCTAAATTAAATTAGACAGTGAAACTATGTAAAATGCGTTGAAAAACCACTACTGTCAGGTCTCTAACGCGGTGTAGATTTTTAAATTTGGTTTAGTAGAACTCCAGGAAAGTGGAATTCTCTAAACCCAAAGATTTGATTGATGCCGGCGCAGAGATACAACTATTCATGCTTGATGGATGTCCGTGTCGCATCTACAAAATTGAAGGCGCGATAGCGCGAGACGTGAACTCGCAATTCTCCGCATTGTGCTGCCAATGAGACGTTGCTTAGATTCGGGGGAGGTTTGAATAACAAGGTCCGATTGCTTGTCTCTCATCCTCGACTGTGTTGCTCATATAGCCCTTGGAGCATCACCACGAATTAGAGAAATGGAAAGAAGCACAAGTTGGAAATATAGCAAGGGAAAATACGCGTGTTGATGCCGGCGCAAAGATACAACTATTCATGCTTGATGGTTGTCCGTGTCTCATATAAAAAATTGAAGGCGCGAAAGCGCGAGGCGTGAACTTGCAATGCATTCGATCTGTACTGCCAAAGAGGTGTGCGGCTCAGATTTGGGAGAAATGCTAAAAAACGAGGCTAAGATTAAGAATACCCACAAGTCATTCGGAAAATTCCTATTTTACCGGGTGAAATTCGGCAACGCTCTAATGTCCATACGCTATTTTTCCTCAGCACGGGAGAACGGGCGCCTTGTCCCTTGCCTCCTCCCCCTCGGAGTGTTTGCCTCTGCCGCTGTTTGTTCGTCCCTATTTTGCGTTCGTGGTGTGTCTCTGTGTCTGTGTGAAATAGTGTTGTGTGCTCTTGTCAGGACTCCGGATAGTTTTTTATGCGCGTGTTGTTCTATCTTAATTCACGACGATCCTAGCAGATTCCAGCCGAACGGAAACCTCATTCCTCCTATGTAAAACACTTTCTCGTTACGTGGTTTTTACTCAACAGGCCCTGCGTTGGTTATCGTATTTTCCGCTCGCGATGCGATTAGCGAACCTTGCGAGAGTGTTATCCGTTCGCAATACTCGTAATCCTCCACTGGAGATCTAGATTGCGCCTCCATCGGCTCTTCCAAGTCGGTAGTATTGTTTTCCCTCCTTGTGAGCCATTTTACGTACTCGATTTCAGCGGCCCGATTCAGACCCGTCACAAGGGAAGGGGGAGGAGGATACTGGGTCCCTGGTATCGAACTCACATGTAACGCTTTTCTTATGAGGAAAAGTGAACAATTTAACCTAAAAATTTCGCAGAGGGTGAATGATTTTTCAAAATCACGCTGGGGCACCGTAGAATTCTTCGTACTTCTTTGGCGATTTCTCTCTATTTTCAAGATTTTTAGTATAGAATGATATTTTTTTTTACTTTTATTTAAATTTACTTCAGTGTCTTTGGAACGCAAGCCTTCGTTTCTTTTTTTCAGATCGTGAGCTTTTAAAGAAAAATTCTATCATTTTCACTGCATTTCTTCATTCTCCCCACTCCTGGTGAAGAGACAGCAGCCATGAACAACGCTGCATCGATAGGGCAGGGGTCGGGTGACCGCGGTGGCGACGGCCGGAGGAAACGACGTCATTAACCGATGACGTGGATGACGTGAGAGCACTGACGCGACGTGACGAGGCCAATGCAGCAGTAGGGGTGATTCGACTGATACACGTCGTGGAACGGGGTAGCGGCTCCGTTCGACGCATCGTTATCTCGTTGCCGCGACGTCACTCTCCCCCCCCCCCCCGCTTCATTCCGAGGTTCGTTAGCTTGGGCGTTACTCTCAGCGTTAGGCGTCAGGAGTCCGTCTATTGTTGACGGTAGTGATGGAGTCGTGTATCCTGACGTCATGGTAGGGATCAAAATCAATTAAGCCGGATTTTCGTCATACTCACATTTTGAGGGTTTAAAAGTTTAGAATTTGTTGAAACCGAACGTTTTACAGGGTTGCCACAGCCAGTGAAAACCGGGAAATGTCAGGGAAAATGACGAAAATGACGCAAATGTCAGGGAAAATTTGTTAAATCACCTTTATTTGCTTTCTAGAATGGGTTTGAATTTTCGAACAACAAATTTTGCCCGAAAAATATTTTCAATATGCCCTCTAACCATCCGTCACATCTTCAATTGTCAAGAAATTTCGCCAAAATGTGTCAGAGAAATGTCAGGGAATTTCATTCTCTAAATTCTGTGGAAACCCTGTTTTTAAGCCTAATTGGGGAGTATGTTTAAATACACCAAAAAACGAAGTAAACATTACTGCCGTGCTAAGGAAAAACACCGTATGAACATTAGAGAGTTGCCAAATTTTTCCGGATAGAACATTTATTTTAGAGGAAAATTATTTATATTTTTCCTTGAAATTTTCAGATAATTTAGAGCAAATTGCAAACAACATCGTGTGATGAATTTGAAGGAAGATATTCCAAATTTTCCTGGTAAATTCAGTTTTTATTGAAGAAAGTCTGGCAACGTCTAAAGGCTCGTGCAGCGTTTTTCCTTAGCACGGCAGAATAGCGAGCTGCTTGATGCTTGGGTAATTGGTCGTGGAGAGAACGCCTTCAATGTTTCGGATACTTCGCGCCTCATCTAGGAGTTAGTTTAGTTGCATCGGCTCCTTGTACGCTTGCCGCACCGTGAAATGGAGGAATCTCGTATCGGAGGTGGAGTCGCAGGAGAAGCGCGTGGAAAAAGTGTCCATCTCGCGGAGGTAGTTAAATGATTTAACCGCTTCCGAAGGGAGGAGGGAATTTCCACCGGGGGACGGGGGCGGGGGCCATAAATTAATAGCTCTTTTTCCGGCGTTGTAATTATCGTGTCGTTGCCGGAACAAATTACAAGAGAATGGATGTAAATCATGCGATAAAACGAGTCGTCGCGTTTACGCAATAATTAACGGGGGCCGAGGGGGTGGTGGGGTGGTGGGGGTGGGGCTGGGGCTGGGTGGGGCTCTGGCTTCATTAAGGGTGCTTTGCGTGTTTCGCGTGTTCCGCCGCGCCTGGCCAGGTATTTTCCATCGTCTTGGAAATTTTGGCACTATTATCAGAATCGAGCTTTACTCGTCGGGTGTGTAATCGGGGGATGAAAAGGGAACCACAACTTTCATCACACAAAGGTGCAACAAAATTGCAATTCTATTGATTGTGATTAATCGCAATATCATGGAACAAAGCGACGACCACTGGAAAAAAAGTAGCTTGGATCTAGAGTCCAGACTCTTAAAAACATTGACAAGAGAAAATACTCTTGATTCAATCGGATTTTCGCTTCGATCTAGAACCGAGCCTCTTAACTTAAGCAGATTTCCTGTCGATTCAAGCAAAAATCCGATTGAATTGAGAGTATTTTTTCTTGTCATTGTTTTCAATAGTCTGGACTCTAGATCCAAGCGACTTTTTTAGCTAATGAGATGTGGGTGTGGGGAAATCTAGGATTTCAAGCATCTGGCAGAATCCCCTCAACTGAAATCGGTTTGCACTTGGGATAACTTAATTTCAGCAAATGACGTCACAACTAATGTTGCTAATTATTGAAGCTCTCAGGTCTAATTTTTATCGAATTTTGAACAAGTTTGATCGCTGATCATGTTTTACATCTGTTACTCCGGACACGGAAGAAGAAGAAAAATCTAACAAAAAATTGTGATACAATGAGATAAATCCCAATTTTATCGAAAGCGATGTAACAGAAATAAAATTGCGCCAAGACCGAAAATAGACGCTCGGATGTTGATGATCTTGGCGATTTCACCGCCGATCAAATCGCGATATTTTGCTATTAAGTTACGAAGTTTTTACGATTTTTGGAGATTTAATCGCGATTTATCGACGGAAATTACTCGCGATTTTATCAAACCAAAAATTGCGGTGTATTCATGTATGCAACCCTCATTACCTCATTGAAGCCCACCAATTTTTCAACTGAGCGTCGAACAGCAACGCAGCGCTGTTAGATGTAGTAGTTTTTCATCCCTTCCGCAGATTCGCACTCGCGTGTTAAGCGATCGAGGGTGCGGGGGCGATCGGGGGGGGGGGGGGCGAGATGGGGTCCCATCAACCGCGTCCCCACTCTAATTCGTTTCCGCTGCCCGAACCCCGAGTTATCTCCCCTTGATTTCTTCATTGTGGCTTTATCGTTCCGCTGCAACTTTCTCCCGCTTTTCCAATGAATTTCTACCGCGCTTTTAACTGCTCTCATGTCCTCCATGATTATCTTTTCGCCCCACTGTACGTTGTTGTGAGGGAGACCCTCTCGATGTGCATGATGATCGGGCTCATTGTTGCCAGATTGTGCTTAAAATTAGCACTTGTCTCTATTTAAAAGCATGTAAAATACTCAAATTTTATCGTACAACCTGGCATTGATGACGGGCTGCTCTCAAAGTTTCTATCGCAGAGTATTTTGCCAGGACTGTATTTAGAATTTGTGACCTCCGTTGTAAAAGAGACCTTCGATCCTGCGGGCCGATTATTGAACTTGATAGACAAAGCTATAGACAAAGACGACAAAAGGGAGTTGGAGAGATCCTGTGGTGGCAATGTTCATAGGAGGTAGGCAATTGACTAAGTAACGGCAACCCACCAAAGACCCGACAGTTAGTCCATCATTTTCTTCCTTAGTCTATTGGAACCAACCATGTCAACCAATACGATCGCTCCATACTCCCTATATCTTCTTTGTCCATCGCTTTGTCTAACAGTTTCAATAATCGGCCCGCTGGAGGGACAATTCGTCGTTTCAATCTCAAGAGACTGTAACGCCACTTGAATTTTGCCAAATTTTCCCGCGCTAATTGCGTTTTTACCAGGATTATCTTGGGTATTTTTAATTGACAATTTTACAAGTTTTTCCTTTGATCTCATACCAAGATCGGAAAAATCGGACAGACTATTACGTCATTTCCATTATGGGATGAGCCCTATTTCCCATATTACTTTATACTTTACAAGGCTAACGTCAAAAAGGAATTATGCATTTATGTCAGAGGGGTCAATGAAATACTGAACCGCGTTGAGAAAAAGATTTTTTTTCTCTTTCCCGTTCGTACCCCTCAGATCTTTGAGATTGCAAAAATTTAAACAGTGATTCTGAGGAGCCGTCTGGTGTAAGCAGTGGCGAGGCGTTAAAGATCGATTATCGACTTTGCCCCCATTTGAAACTGTGGTAAAGAATCGATTCATCAAGTGTTCGTTGCGAACATTCTATCGATCCTTTTCCGTAGGTTTAAATGGCAGATCAATCGATAAATCGCAAAGCACGCCACGCCACTGATCGATTATCGATTTTGCCCAACTTGAAACAGTGGTGAAGAATCGATTATTCAAGTGTTCATTGCAAACGTGCTGTCTATCGATCCTATTCCATAGCTTTAAGTGGCAGATCAATCGATAAATCGCAAAGCACGCCACGCCACCGGTTGTAAGCAGCGTGATTTTAAAGACTCTTGGTAAGATTTATTTTCTAAAGCATGCGTGCTTTCAATGAAAGCTCGGAGAGAGTCTATTCATGAAGGGTAAGGTTTTCCATTTAATTAGCCCCAACTCTTTCATTTTATCACCCACCCTTTCGCCTGGGATCCTTTAATTGAAGTTTAGTAGAGAGGATTCAACTTTTTTGGCTCGTTTCAGAAAGCTCATCTCCTATTGATTTACTCACGCAGATACGTGATTTTTATATTTGTGTCCATCCCATCCAATTAGTAATCAGGGGTAGGAGGGGGATAATTATGACACCGTGAAGATCCACTACTTCAGGCTCAATAGGAAGTGTTTATGCTAAAAGACCTATGTGGATAGGCTTTACGTTCAACATCGTTCATTTTATCAATTGGATAAAGCTCAGTAGAACGAAAGCCAAAATATAGATGGAAAATGCATTTGTCGTTGTTTTAAGCTCAATTCTCCTCTGTTTCTCCCTGTTAGACAATATGAAAAAAAAAATGATATTTTTTATAATTATGAATATATGTGCGAAACATCATCTTCGATAAAGTCTCATGGAAGAAGACAAGTCGTTCAAATAACGTAACTTCATTTCAACGTTGCCAAATTTCTCCTCGCAAATCGCAGAGATTCCTATGAGAATCTTTAGCATGCCTAACTGAAAGTTTCACTGATTTTCCCGTAGATTTCATGCAAAAATCAGGCAAATTTTTGATGAAAATCGTACAGGTACAACTTAGTAAAATAAATTAATGTTCGAGTCAATTTGGCAACCTTGAAATGGAGTTACGTTCCTTCGTACGGGAGACGACGAATTGTAGTTCCTAACTGCAAAACTCAGTCTCATTGCATTTTACGTTGACTAATTTGTTCTCATATACAGTCGTTTTAATCTATAATATAAAATTATAGCATATCTCGAAACTTGCTGGGAACCTTCTCCAAATACATTTAGTACAGGATATGCACTAAAAAAATACTCTCGAAATTTCAAATAGTATTTTCCTTTAAACATTTTAATTACGGCATACCTCGAGACTTATTGGTAACCTTCTCGAAATACATACTACATGATATACTAGAAATTTCAAATAGGATTTCGCTTAAAACATTTTACAAATTCATTTTGAAAAATAAAATATGAGACGAAATCGGGCAACGTGAAAAGCAGGATTCGAAATTATCTAACAAACCTGAACTCGAGCGAAGAATTGATATGCATAAAGGTAATGCTGAAATTGTATTTAAGTTATGAAATCGAGGAACATGGGATTTTTTCGCGGCAATAACATTAGGTAGAGGGGAGAGGAGTTCTTCCTCAGATCCATTCCTAAATAAATCCGCTTTACGGTAATCCGTGGCTCGTGCGGTGAGTTGAAATATTACCCGTGCCCGCGCTTAAAGAAAAATGTAACTCGAGATATTTAAGCGTGGAAATATAGGTGGTCTTCATCCCGTGCAACATCGTTTTTCAGTTAAGTACCCGACCCGGCGCGCGCTGGCAATTCAATTGAAAGCTGAAAAAACGGACCTGGTGTGTTGGAAACCCTCTCTCTTAAACGCCTAGAGATATAGTATTGCCTTGTGGATTTCATTTTGAAAAAAAGAACCAGGAGCATTGCAATGTTGCAAAGATTGTGCAACTTCTTTTGTCTTGGGAGAAAAAAACCTGATCATCTATTGACAGTTTTTATCTCACTCGCTAAAAACTGTAAATTTAAGACAAAAATTACCATGTAAATTTCATATTTCTTCATGATTTCATTACTTTTATTGCAAAGGATGAAAATGCACACATCATTGCAATGCTTTGGGTTCCTTTTTGCAAAATGCAATCCATGTGGCCACCAGGGCCCAAAAAGGCAGTCAACTTTCCTACTAGACATACACTAGACAAATTTCGCCAGCAGTTTTCAGATTCCAATATTAAACCAAGATGGTCAAGATACTGCCGTGATAAGGGAGAACGGCGTATGAGCCTTCAGGCGTTGCCAAACTTCCTGTGACAAATCACTAATTTTCAGTAAAGTTTTTGAATATTTGTCTTCAAATTTTTCAGATTATTTTGTTCAGAATGTGGCTTAAATATTCTGAAAATCTCAGGAAAAAATATTCAAAATTTCCCTCAAAACTGAACATTCTCTCAGAGGAAATTTGGCAGCTCTCGAATATTCATATGGCGTTTTTCCTTAGCACAGCAGAATGGTGGTACAAGAGCATCATTCCGCGAAAATTTGTATTTATGCAAGAGCTAAGTTCAATTTTTGCATTAGGAACGAAGGGCAGTAACAATTGAAATAATGAAGTACTCTGGCTAAGTTGTATTCATAGGATGGTTGCCCTTTTAGGCCTCAAGATGAATGTATATACGCATCAGTACCCAATCAATACTCTTGAAATAAGAATTCATGTCCTCGAAACGCGAGAGGACTTTCCACCATATCGAGCCCACGTTATCCCATTTCAACTGAGACTCAAATAAAAGTGTCTATCGCATAGCAATATCACCACTCGGTTTGCAATCACACAACGTCGTTCCCGTCACAAAAGAACGCAACTACATTTCAATGCCACCAAATTTTCACCATCAAATTGCATTTTGACTAAGAAAATCTTTGGAATTTCTGAATGAAAATTTTACTGATTATTCATCTAATCCTATGCAAAAATCAGAAAAATATTCGACAAAAATGATACAAGTTTACTCCTGTAAAAAATTGAATTGTTCGAGTCGATTTTGCAACCTTGGAGTGGAGTTGCGTTTCTTATTGCGGGGCGCAACGACAACTAGTCCTCGTCCTCCGAGACAAGATTTAAAGGAAGCAAATTCCCGCGTGAAATCGACGTCACCGAAGATTTGTGACCGGGACCGAGGTGAGGCTTTCATGGGTATTGGTTTTATCGACCGGGGGATTCATCGGGGGGGGGGGGGGGGTCTGGCGTCGGTAGAGCGTCGGGGCGCTAGACTACCCCCTCCCCGTCCCCCACACGCAGTCTGGATCCTAAAAAGTCTCGGGTGGTGCGAAAGTGCACTTAAGACACGTTCCGAGTGCGAGCGATGGAGAGAAAAAAGTCCTAAACCGAGGAAAACAGAGGCGAAACCGAACGAAAACACGAAAGTTTGGCGGAATGTGAAGAGGGCTCTTGCGGAAGCTCAAGGTGCGACTGGGGGGGGGGGGGGGCTGTGTTTTAGACTCGAGTGCTCGTCACTTTGTTTGTTTTTAAACACCTTGCTCTCGAGACTAGTGGCGACAAAAATCGTCGTCGACCGGACGAAGTAACGTAACTCCATTCCGAAGTTGCCAAAATGACTCAAACAGTATATTAATTTTACAAAAATGCACATTTGCAATTTTAATGCAAATTTGTCAAATTTTTGCATGGATTCTGAGGAAAAAACTGTGAAATAAACAGTGAGAAATGTCCAAGATTCCTCTGGTTAATGTGCGCAATTTGGGAGGGGGAATTTGGCAACATTGGAATGCTGTTACGCATGTATGTTAACCAATGTATAGCTATCGACCGGTATGATACCGGTATCGTAAAACACCATGGCCCGATTCATGTTGGTAGATTTGCGGTCCGTTGCAATTTGAGGCAAGGATGTCGACTTTGTTATTCGGTTGCTGATTGATGGTTTGCACCGCTCAGAAACAGTGGCGTGGCGTGAAGTGAATTGCGATGCATCGATTGTTATGCCATTTAAACCTATGGTAAAGAATCGATTATTAAGGTGTTCGCTGCGAACACCCTATTTATCGATCCTTTTCCAGAAGTTTAAATGGCATAACAATCGATATATCGTAGTTAACGCCACGCGGCGCCACTGCTGAGAAACTAAGGATGGCTCGACCCTGTTGTAAAAAAAGCTCAACTTGCGTACAAATCAAGTTTAGAATATAGATTTCCTGACTTAAAATCGGATTTAGAGGTTAGGTTTCTCAACTTGCGGTCGATCGTGAACCAACAAAGATTGGGCCCAGCCTCTATTCTCTTTGGGCCGGGTAGTTTGGCCGAGAAAACTTATAGTACTCTCGACTTGAGTGCAAGAAGCACTCTGCAATGTTAAGGAAGAACGCTACACGAGCCTTCAGACATTGCCACATTTCCTTCGATAAAAACCGAATTTACTCGAAAAATTGCCAATGTTTTTCTCCAAATTTACCAGACAATTTCACTCGCAATAGAATCTAAAACTTCCACAAATTTCGAGGAAAAATTCGCATCATTTTTCAAATAAATACATATTTTATCCAGGAAAATTTGGCAACCCTTGAATGTTTATACGCCGTTTTTCCCTAGCGCGGTAGCACTGCAGGGACGAATTAACCTGAATGGCGGACTAATTACTTAATTTCCCTCGTCTTTACTTGCGATACCGGGCGCCGAAGATTAAGGATCAAGGGGGGGGGTCGGATTTACTTAAAGAGTAGAAGCCGGGAGGAGGTCGCGGCTCAAATTTGCCGACGGAATTTAGAGAGTAACTTGGTCGCAGTTACTTCGGTGGCCTCTCATTAAAGCTCAAAGCTGCAAGTTTTACCTCATCGGCTTGTTGAGTTGCCTTGTTCGAGGGTCGAAGGAAGGGATCAAATTTTCCCCGAAAATGGGTCAGTAGTTGTGCGCGTTGTATGTCATAGAAAGGTTGCATTATGTAGACTAGGAAAAGTCGCGGTATTCGTCAGAAGTTGTTGAAAGATCCCTTAATTTTAACATTCAAGCTTGAGTCAGATGTACTGGATAAAAAGTCGCTTGGATTTAGAGTCCAGACTCTTTAAAACATTGACAAGAAAAATGCTCTTGATTCAATCGGATTTTTTGCTTGAATCAAAAGGAAATCCACCGAAATCAAGAGGCTCGGCTCCGCGACTCAAGAAAAAATCTGATTGAATCAAGAGTATTTTTCCTTGTCAATGTTATTACGAGTCTGGACTCGT
Source organism: Bemisia tabaci (assembly GCF_918797505.1). Classification (NCBI taxonomy): domain Eukaryota; kingdom Metazoa; phylum Arthropoda; class Insecta; order Hemiptera; family Aleyrodidae; genus Bemisia; species Bemisia tabaci. The sequence continues at coordinate 45,673,697 of NC_092798.1, read as the reverse complement.
AAGCCACTTGCTTTTGAATTTCCCGGTTTGCGATAGTTGTATATTTATGAGGAATTTTTTGTCAATTGTCTCTCTGAACTTCAAATTGATTGAAATAATTCTGTAATAACACTTATAAAGAGATAATATTATGGACAATTCGTATATCGATGGTGAAACTACCAAACGATACATTTCGGTTTGCGACGTTGCAGACTTCCTCTCATACTTCATTTTTTCAATAAAGAAATACTGGACGTCCATTCTTAAAAACTTCCGTGATTCTCCTTCTCTGTGCCAGGCAAATTCCAAAAAACTTCAAAGAATGATGTTGAACCATTCTCCTCAAAGAGAATAAAAGGAAGTAAGCGTATTTTCCATCGCTACCTCAAATTCTGAGTATCAGTCCCATCTCGACAAGTATCACTTCCCCACAAAATCCGTCTCCAACCTTATAGCTTTCATTTCCCTCAAACAGTCGCATTCGGAGATCAAGGAGTCAAGATGAAGATTCATTGGAGCTATGTTTTGACGGCAATCTCTTCAATTCATCATTTGCGATTGGCGGCGTGGCGTGCTTTGCGATATATCGATTTATCTCTCACTTAAACCTATAGAAAAGGATCGATAAGCAGGGTGTCCGTAACAAACACCTTAGTAATCGATTCTTCAGCATAGCTCCAAATGGGGAAATCTCGTCAATCGATCATTCTCGCCTTGATCACACCACAGAATCTCAGTACTTTTCTGAAGTCCTTCATTCAATTAGGTGCCAAGAAATACGGGGACGGCGTTAATTTTAGCTTGATTAATAGCAGGAAAGTCGAAGAGGTTAGCCGAGAATAAACAAAGTGTAAGGGCGAAGCCACTAATGGGAGTAGAAGAGCGAGAGGTTTTGGTTTACGACGCCGGAGCGTTGATGTCGTGCCGATAATTTTGAGTCCAATCCATTAGTTTTATTAACTCCTCGAGTAACGTCAACGGAATGGGTCCCTTTGTCGACCGTAAAGAATATTTTGACAAGACGAGCAGATAAGAGCTTTGAGGAGCACCAGAAGAGTTGGTGAGGAATACTTCGGTGGCTTGAGGTATACTCTTCGCCGGAAGAACGCAAACATCGAGGTATCGAACAAATGTTGATAATATTGTTTCAATTGGGTTGCATTTTGCAAAAAGGAACCATAAGCATTACAATGATGCTAAGATTGTGCAACTTCATCCTCTGCAATACAATTGCCGATATCATGACAAAATATAAAACTTACATGAGAATTTTCGTCTTAAATTCACAGTTTTTAGCGAGTAGAATAGAAACTGTTGATGAATAATCAGATTTTTCTTCCAAGACAAAAGAAGTTGAACAATCTTAGCAGCATTGCAATGCTCCTGGTTCCTGTTTGCAAAATGTAATCCAATTTATACCAATAATTCTATTATACACATTATCCCAATAGTTTCGATTCCTATCAATCCAGATATGGTAATTGTTTCAATCCAACTAGTTAATAAAAACATTAATATGTGAAATTGAAGATAACTAAAAAAATTTTACACTTTTGTGCATGCAACAGACCCATTATTACTTATTGCTAATTATACCAGAGATTCAAACGGCAACCGTTCCATAAAACGTGTAAAGATAAGGAGTCCTCGGAGGAAATTGAGAAAAGCATGATCAGGGTTTAGAGCGACCTATCAAAACCTCCTGGAGGAGACGAAGAAGAAGAAGATTTCAGCCAAGAGCGTAAGCTTCCGCTCTATAATGCATGCAATATTCAAGACCGTGTTTGGCCCTGCCTTTGTTTCGGCGAGGTATCAATTTCCACATTCCTCCATCGAACCCCGGAGCGTACTACACCCCAACTTTTATTGCGTTGCGCTCAACTTCCAGGCCACGCCGAACCCGCCATGCTCATCCACGGTGCAGAAAAACAGCGTATCTGGGTACGATCTATGTGGGATTTACGCGTTTCTTGCATCCCGGGGCAGTTATCCGCTGTAATTTCGGGATCACGCGTTCGACTGTAATTTCCGCGGATGCAAAGCGCCAATAAAAGTGGTGAATAAAAGCATCGCGTGTCGGTTCGCAGAGGTCGAAGCGGGTTGAACGTTAACCTAACGCAGCTATAACGTTTCGAGGGACTTCCGGTGACCTCCGATTTGCTTCCGATTTGCCGCGTTTTCTCGCGTAAATTTTTTACAATTTTATTTAGGAGAAATTTTAAAATTGTGCGCAGTCATCTCTCTTTTTTCCCCTCCCTTGTATTTTGCTCGCTGTTTCTCCTTCCTGTTTTTTCTCATTTGCCGTTTGATAACATTTACTAATTTTCCGGACAGTTTGTAATTAATTATTGTTCTTTAAATTTAGCACATTCACAAGTCGATGCTATGTCTTTAAAAACTAGAAGAGAAAATACTAATAGCTTGTCTGAAAAATGAGTATTGAATCGTGAGAAATTTTGTAACCTTGGAATTTTCATTCGCCATTGTCGCCATTCGTACGACGATTGTCAATTTTTCTCACGAAATTTTTCTTCACAAGAAGCGTAGTGGTGGACATTGTACCGGCAGACATTCACAATCAGTGCGAGCGACGCTAGATAAATGTGGAATCGTTGGCAGGCGCAAGGATACAACTATTTTAACCCGAGCGATGGTCGGGCGGTATCGTGCAAAATTGAAGGCGTTTTGAAAATTTTTCGCTCTACGCATGTTGATTGACGGATGGGTGGGATGAATCTCGTCGATCTTTTGAAAAAGTCAATTTCGAAGGTACATCTTACTTTCGCAAGGAATGTTTTCGGTTCACTGGAAGAAAAAACACATTGGACCTAGAGACTCTTGAAAACATTGACAAGAAAAAGGATTCTTGATTCAATCAGATTCAAGCTTAAATCAAAAGGAAATCCGCTCAAATTAAGAGGCTTCGTTCTTGATTTAAGCTTAAATCTGATTGAAGCAAAGAGTATTTTTTCTTGTCGATGTCTTTAAGAGTCTGGACTCTAGATCCAGTATTTTTTTTCTTTCTTTTTTCTTTTTTTTTCTTTTTTTTCCAAGTGCAATTCTAATGCCGCACTCTCCTTATAACGTACCCAGGTCAAAACGAAAAACGTTTCTCTCCACAAAATTGAAGCAACTCGACTGAGGTCAGGAGCCAACAGCGCAGAGCTGTGAGAGCGTTTAAATCAGTTGCAGCTGACCCGAGGCGGGGGGGGGGGGGGGGGGGGGGCTTAAACGGAGGCGGAGGCCGAAACCGTGCGGCCGTGTAATGTGACGTAATGGGTCGGCGAGATTATTCGCTAGGTCGATTGCGATCGGGTCGGGGGCGTGCACGGTGCAATTGAAAGGGATTAATCGCCCAAGTGTTCGGAATCTCGTAAGTGCTTTTATGGACTATCAATAAAACACCGGCCCAAACGATAAGCATGCACCGCGCCAACCGTAACGAATTTGCCTCCGGTCATCGGAACGTCCATCGTCGATTGGCCGGAGAAAGGGCGTAACCACAATTTGAGATGAGCTCGGGGAAGCATTGAGTTGTACGGACGACAGGGCTCATCGCGTCTCGTAGTTACGCTCTTATGTCAGGAGGGCGACGAATTATGCGCTTCCACTTGACGAAGTGCCCACGAAACCAATCTATTGAGCCCTCTAGGTTGATTTTTGTTATTACCATGTTAATTTCGTAAAGTTTGAATTGAACGTATTCCTACCAAACGGAACTATGTGCATTAAGACATGAGCCTTGAGACCCATCGGAATTTATGCATGACAGAGCTCACGCCATAATACTCATAGTTCCGTTTGGCAGAAATATCTCCAATAGTGAATCACGTTACGCTGACTTTTCCTATTTTCCGCTGAAGGGTGCCTCAGGGTCAACGTCTAAAAAGTCGAGAGGCTTCTCAGAGGTCTTAATGAGACATTTTTTGTCCGTAGACACGAGTCCAAAAATCCAACCCTTCCGAACTTCAAGGATGAAAAGTGGAGAGGATTTTTTTTTAAAACTGTTTTCCTTCAAATTAACACACCTTCCTCTAATTTTCGATTTTAGGGCCCATATTCAAAGGACAAAAGATTCCACTTTTGACTTCAGAATAATCTTCCAAATATAGACGCTCAAGAGGAAAAATATGTATCTCATAATGTGGTGTCAATTCTGCCGTGCTAAGACAAATTTATTGGGAAAATTGTGAATATTTTTCCTCGAATTTTTCAGACAATTTGGTTCGCAATTTGATCTAAAATATCTGCAAATTTAAAAAAAAAATATGCATAGCTTTCCTCAAAAATACATGTTTTATCCGGGACACTTTGGCAACTCTCGAATGTTCATACGGCGTTTTTCGTTAGCGCGGCAGAATATTCTCAACCCAAGTTGTATATGTTTAAAGAGGAACCAGACATTGACATTTATCAATTAGATATATAAGCATTTTAAGTAATTATTAATATTTTTTTTTATTCATTCAGTTGACTTGTTTTGTGGATTTTCTTTATTCGCCTTTTAAAATTCACGCAAAATTGAGAGGAAACATTTCGATTCATATTCCTTGAGAAAAATAAAACACAATCGAAAATTTGTAAACGCTTCAATCGATACGCATTTTCCGCAATAATTTTGTCGCGAAATCTGGCACACCCTGTACATTGCAAGACCTCTCGGCATTATCCTTTACGGTTAGAAAGAGGGTAAGAGAAAGCAGCAACGAAACCCTCAGAGCGACTCGATAGCAGTGGCGTGGCGTGCTTTGCGATTTATCGATTGATCGGTCATTTAAATCTATGGGAAAGTATCGATTAAAAGGGTGTTCGCAACGAACACCTTAATAATCGATTATTTATCACATCTTCTAACGGGGAAATATCGATACCTGCAAAGCACGTAACGCCACCGCTCGATAGCAAAGCAGCTCGAGAAGCGTCCGCTATTTTACTACGCAAGAGAGCAGTAACTCCATTCCAGGTTCAGCCTTGGAGTGCGTAAGACAGCGTGCTAAGCGTAGCTCGAAGCCGGGCGGAGATACTGCTGTCTCGCGTAGGACGGGCCGGAAAATCGGAAAATCAAGGAGCCGAGGGCGGAAAAGCCGGGAAACCGGATAATCCGACGCCGCCAACATGAAAGAACGCGCCGCGCCACGCCTAGTCCTAATGCAAGCGCCTTGATAAATGGCTTTAAAGTGTTTTCATCCAGTTATTGAATCAAACGAAAATCAACATTTCACTCGACCACTTCCCAGCCCCTCCCTCCTCGCCCCCCCCCCCCTCGAGGAGATTCTCGATTCTCGGCGGCCCGGGCCGGCGACTTCCATATATATTCGCGGGTTGATTAATGGTCCTTCATCCGCTCATTTCGGTCTCTTCTCCGTTTTCACGAGTTTCGACGGGTTTTGAACGCTGTGCGTCTTCACTGCCATGCCAAGGAAAAACGCCGTATGAACCTTCTGGCGTTGCCAAATTTCCTTCGATAAAACACGACTTTTCCGGTAAATTTATGAATTTTTTCCCTTCAATTTTTCAGATAATTCTGTTCGCAATTTCAACCAAAGTTCCTGAAAGTTTCAGGGGAAAATATTCAAAAATTTCCTTAAAAAGCAACATTTTAGTGAAGGAAATCTGGCAACTCTCGAATGTTCGTACGGCGTTTTTCCGTGGAACGGCAGTTCACCCAGAAGTCAATTTTTCGATGATATCGTCCTGAAACACGAGCGGATGACGTATGGTCCGTCGCACGAGCTCTTTTTCTAGCTGTCTCGTCAGTGTCGCGCTGCTTGACGCCTTATTTTTAGCGCCCTCACGATTTGGTATTTTTTGAAGTTTAAAAGATCGATGGTGGAATTTGGAAGCAAGTATCGTGGTTTCCCACGTTAGGTTTGGTTTAGGTTGCAGTTAGTAAGAAAAAATGCAGCGTTGAAATGTAGTTACGCTTTGTCGCGTTTTCCTTCCCTCCAGAGAAGTAGATTAAAAAGCGGAACAGTTTCAAAACGCCTTCAATTTTCACGATACCGCCCGACCATCGCTCGAGGTGAAATAGTTGTATCCTTGCGCCTGCGAATATTTTCACGTTTTTCCAGCCTCGCTCGTATTGAGAGAATGTTTGCTGGTGCGATTTCGACCACTACGTTCCGTGTGCGGAATAACGGTGTAAGACCATTCTAATGTTGCCGAATTTCTCCCGAAAAAGTGTGCATTTTAGCGTGAAGTCGTGAATATTTTTTTGAAATTTTCAGATGTACAGATCAAATTGTCAAAATGATCTCCTAGAAAGTTAAGAGAAAAAGAATCCCAATTTTTTCCATTAAAAAATCTTAATTTTATGAAACGAAACTTAACAACATCGCAAGGCTCATACGACGTTTTTTCTTCGTATGGCAGAACGCTAATCGAAGTGTACAATTCTAGGATCTAAAAATGAAATATATATCATTTTCAAGGAATAATGATGATGAGGAATATAAACATTCAGACGAGTTAATAATGTTTTACTTTTATTGGATCGCATTTAGCAAAAAGAAACCGATCACAGTGTTGTAAAAATGTTGCTTCTTCATAATTATGTCTAAAAAAAAATTCCCAAAACAGAAATTTGTTTTGCTTCCCACAGAAAAATTTTCAATGACAAAGGAAAATAATTTTGTAAATTTCAACACTTCCCATATAAATTAAACTAAAAACCTTCAAGTTTTAATATCTCTAAAAAAGAAGGCAGAGAGTTTTACAATTCCTGTTTTTTTTCAGATAATCATCGTATTATCTAACGTTGCCCTGTAACATTAATGCAATTCGTTTAGTTTAAGTTTTAAACCATGTAAATAGATACTTGTAGTAGTTACGTTATATTTAAATAAAATTCATCAAGAAAAAACACACACAAAGAAAAAACTTTCCATATATTGAGTATTTTCAAAAGAAAAGTAGAAGTTGCACAATTTTGAAAACACTATACTCGCGCTGCTTCCTTTTTGCTAAATTCGATCCTATTCTTAACCATAGTGAAAACTTAAATCAACAGTATTCGTAGACTTCCCTCTGCGGGTCCGGCTAAGTCGCCTGTGGCGATGAATCTAAAGTTTCATCCGATGAAAGACGGAGGATGTGAGCGAGAGGGATTCATGCTTCCAATTTCCATCCGAAGACGCCAGCCCCACTTTGATTAAACGCTTCCACCTTTCTGAAAAACACGCGGCTTTTCGCGAGGTCGGAAAACTGAATCAGGAGCCGGTATTTATTTTGTGCGGTTTTATTTTGATTTAATTCAGTTCGGGGCTTACTCAAGCAAAAACTGCGCCGCTTTCATCGTTCGCTCAAAGAGCATTTCCGTAACAACCTCTAACCTCACTTCTTCGTCCAATGGTTTGTCTTCCACCCTCCGCCCTTTCCCGCTTGCGTCCCTTCGATGCGGAGCTTATCGATAAAATATAAGAGGATTTACCGGGTCCCCCAGTTCGATGACCGTAAGCTGTGCCACGAACGAATGCACTGCCACTTCAAACGTGCGTTTCAATTTTAAGATTTTAAGTCAGTGGTAAATGAACGTAACTTCATTCCAAGGTTGCAAAATTTACCATAATGATTCAATATTTTCCACGTCTATATCTGTGCCATTCCTGTCCAAAATTTTGCTGAGTTTATAGTGTAATCAAAAAAAAAAAATGAGTGAAATTGTCTGTCTGCGACTCCCTTAACTTCCCTGATATTTATGAATTAATTTTAGCCTATGCAAAAGTTGCAACGTTGAGATTAGTTGCAACGTTGAGATTTAGTTACGTCCTTTCACCTGACGATGACAAAATACAAATACCCGTTTCTTAAGTTAGAACAAAGCCTATAACAGGTGGAAATCCTCCAGGTTTCAACATATAAAAATACCATATCTCTTCATTGCAGCTTACCGCCACGTATATCTGCTGATATTTATTCGGTCAATCGGTGCAACTAAACTTAACTGCCCGATGAGGCGTGGAGTATCTGACGAAAATGAAGATTTTCTGTGGAAATAAATCCCGTCTAATATTGAAACATCAGAACGGATGCCCGAATATCCATCGTTGCATGATTATAACATTCATGTATTCCCTGACGGAGCGAGACAGAAAATCTTTCTTATAGAATTTGATGCTGAAACAAGTGGAGGGCGCATCAGTTTATCGATAAATTCGGCAATCCGCTTTGTTCGATATGAATAAAATTGGCCGTACAACATTCGGCAGGAAATAACAAGCGGATTTTATCTTTCATGACAGGAGATTAGCTAAACATCGCATCGTAACAACTCTGCGACACCCCTTTTCAAGTGCGGAGATTTTCGTGCCGTTATTTTAAAGTGAACCATAAATCAATTTATCAAATAAGGGGGACTTCCGCTCTGAGAAGGAACACTTTTTCTATTTATTAGCGCGCAATATGGCCTCTTCAAAGAGAAAACAAAATTGCGTTGACTATTTTAGCTTTCTTAGGAACTATATCACAGAGTCAGGCAAAGAAGTCTACGAGATGAAAATTCTTATCGTTCGGTTCAACGGAACAGTTCAGTAATTTTCGGGTGAACTTTTTTCCACGTGTTGCATAATTAACTATGCTATGCCCAAACTATGATACAGTTATTTCATATTTGTTTTTCTCATCTCTAGGGCTTTAATGTCTGACTGAATCATTTGCAGAGGTATCACAAGGATACTTGGATTGCATTTTGCAAAAAGGAACCAAGAGCATGTCAATGTTGCTAAGATTGTCCAACTCTTTTTACCTTGTAAATATAAATTGATCATCTAAACAAGTTATATCTTTACTCCCAATCGACTATAAATTCAAGTCAAAAATTATCTTGGTCAATCTAATTTTTTGCAAGATTCCAGTAATTTTATTGCAAAGATTGTAAGTTGCACAATCCTAGCAACATTGGAATACTCTTGGTTCCTTTTTCCAAAATGCCATCCACTTTACAAGCTACTTTCCTGACGAGGCAGAAAAAAAGACAACATCTTTGAATGGAATGGTAATTAGTCACCGCCAGAAAAAAAGAGACAGAAAATCAGGAACTTCTCTAAATTAGTGAGCAGTTTTGTAGCTTCACTGTTGATACACGAGTCGCACTCGAAGTTCGTGCAACAATTTTCGGTTCCGCATCCCAGTGTTCGAACTCCCAATGCACGCATTCTAATCAACAAGAAATACAAATTCGACGAGCGGGTGGGTAGGGCCGCACAAAGTCGAAACTTCTCGTATCCGATTTCCAGAGCCGCACCGCGTCGAGAGGCATTAACCGAGGAACTGTCAACATCAGATATCACCGCGGGTAGGGGGGGGGGGGGGGGGAGGGGGGCATAGAACGCGACACCGCAGAATCATTTAATTAAGAAAGAGGGCTGCCCGCGCCGCCCCCGACGCGGTAGGCAACACGTACCGCCGCTAAACTACGCGCCGAAAGTTGTCAAACTTCTCCAATTAGCAATTAGAAGCCACTTCTCTATTAGATCAAACTTTCAATATGTAACGCCGACACGCTCGCGACCGTTTCGCCCGCACCCCCGACCCCCGCCCGTCACAGCTCCCTAGTGGCGTGGCGTGAATTGCGATTAATCGATTGTTATGCCATTTAAACCTATGAAAAAAGATCGATTATCAGGGTGTTCGCAGCGAACACCTTAGTAATCGATTCTTTACCATAGCTTCAAATGGCGAGATATCGATAATCGATTATTCACGCCACGCCACTGCAGCTCCCCGATTTATTACCGGGGGTCGCTCTCGGTATCGTCGCGCACTTATTTATAACCGCCGTTTGTTTTCAATAAACTTCTTAATTCGCTCGCGCGTCGCGACGCATCGAAGTTGTCGCGCACCTCGACATCTGGCTCACGACGACGCCCCCCCCCCCCCCCCCCCCCCCCCAGACGGCGCCCCTCACCGACGTCTTTTGAGTGGCTGTTACGCGCCCCACCCCTTTCGAATAGTTCGGCGGAATCTAAATGAATGCAGCGGGTTCCCACCGGCGCTGCGACTGTCGAATCGTTGTCGATTAATCGATCGATCGATAGATAGCCCGGGTAGGATAGGGATCTATCGATCGAGGTCGTTCGATATTGCTTCGATAATCGACCTGCTGGCGACCTTGTGCGCCACGTGGTAAGCTACCGCGGAATGTATGAGGTGTATGTGCGCGCCAACTTTCGACGCGATTATTTTAATTGATTCGGGGGTGGCCTGGAGGAGCTTTCGCATGTGGCAGAAAGGGAGTGGTTACCTTTCGTGGTCTCTTTTATGGGGTGGGGATTTGTAGGGGTAGATTAAAGGTGCAATATGCATGCACGTGCTTCCTTTTTAGGAAGTAAGGAGGAAAGTTGATCGTTGGATAGACGTTTTGAATGTGTATTTTATGGTTTAAACACTTTGATTTATTTCCGTCGCGCATCATTAATCGCGCCAAAATCGCGTTTTCCTTACAAGGAGCATTAGAGGTAGACATTGCACCAAAAAATACTCTCCTAATGCAATCAAGGCTGGAAAAACGTGAATTTGTTTGCAGGCGCAAGGATACAACTATTTCACCTCGAGCGATGGTCGGGCGGTATCTGAAAAATTGAAGGCGATTTGAAAGCGTTTCCGTAACCGCTCCTTAGAAGTTGCATGCATTGATACCCACTGATCTGAGCAAGTGTGTTTTGTTAATTCAAAGATAAATCTCGTCGATCTTCTGAAATTTAAGGGGTCAAAGAGCTCAGGGTAATGATTCAGTCTAATGAATCTCAGACCCTCAACTGCCAGCGGGTTGATTGTTGAAATTGATAGACAAGCCTGCAGACAAAAAAGACCTAGGGAGTATGGAGCGATCCTATTGGTGCAAGAAGTGGATCCTATTGGTTCCTATAGAGACTAAAAGAGAAAATGATGGACTAATTATTATAGGGTCTCTCGTGGGTTGTCGTTAGTGAGTCTATTATACCTACCGTCTTTGTCCATTGCAACCACCCGCTCCCACCAATAGGATCCCTCCACAACCCTTTCGTCTTCTTTGTCTATCGCTTTGTCTATCAATATCAACAATCAGCCCTTGGAGGCGAGAATTCAAGTTAATCGAACACTCTCCTCATTCTCACTCGGAAAGTCGAGGTAGTTAAGGCTGTAGAAAAACGCTCCGGAGAAACTAAAAAATGCTCTCAGCAAAAGTGGGCAGACATTTCTTCGCTCCCTGACGCAATGACGTATGTCTATGTCCTCTTGAGCCCCAGAAATCATAGGGCTACACTGAGATCAGGGCTCACCTGGAAACTGAGATGCGTCCTTACGTCAAAGGAGCGAGGATTTAACGCCGAAGCAAAAAGCGCAAAACACGGGAGGAGCGTAAGTACGCACCGAAGATACGGGGACAATATTGAACGATTGCCCCTGAAAGGGATGGGGATGGCAATCAAACCCCTGGCAAAGCTCCGAGACTGATAGCGTTAACTTTTTCAAATGGGTAAAATCAATTACTGCATGTCTTGTGCGGGCGCCGCGCCGATGTGAGGAGGTCTCAAAGACGCATAGACCCCGTCCAAAGTTGCCGCTCAGCATGAGTTTATGCGCATTTTCTCGCCAGCGGGCTGATTGTTGAAATTGATGGACAAAGGAATAGACAATGAATACATAGGAAGTATGGAGTAATCCTATTGGTTGAATTGGTTGGTTCTTGTAGACTAAGGGACAAAATGATGGACTAACTATTGGGTCTCTCGTAGGTTGCCTCTATGTCCATTGCAACTACCCGCTTCCACCATCCAATAGGATCCCTCCGTATCCGTGTTGCAGTGTTGCCTCCTTTGTCCATCAATCCAAGGGAAAACGATGCATGGACTTCAAAATGTCGTCAAACTTTTCCCGATAATATACCTTCATGATATTTTTAGGAACATTTCCCGCAAATTTTCAGATACTCCAGGATTAATAATGCATTTGCGTCAGGTTTATTCAAACCTCTTTAAAATATCGGAAGAAAAATAATTATATCTTTTCCTGTAAAATCGCAGTTTCACAAACTTTTTCATAAACTTTACTCGATTAAATTTGTATTTTTTAGGTAAGTTTTAAATACTTTTTCTTAAAATCGTCTGATACTTTAGGATTAGTTACGAATAAAACCCTCCCAAAAATCGAAAAAAATCTATCAGTCAATCTCCTTATACAGTCCAATTTTATGAAGTGACTTTGGCAACGCCTGAAGGCTTACAGTCTTACACGGTGTTCTTCCCATGCACGGCAGAGATTGAAGTAAATTGAGTGAAACGTGGCAACGTTGCTCTCGTCTCGTCGCTTTTTTTCGCAGCTTTCCCTACCTGCGATCCCCCTGCCTGCACTTATTATTTTACCTTATTTATGCCTTTCCTGTCGCTTTCTACGCGTCTTGTCTGGGGGAATTCGTTTAGGGCTGGCTTTTTGATCGCGCGTTATCGAACGTAATACTATCCGAGCGAGATTGCTGAGGGCAGGATGAGGCGCGATAGAGGCACCGGGTAATGAGGCTTTAGAGTAGTTACACGTGTCGTGTCGTCACGCGGGATCGGGATGTCTCTTTTTCGAGGGAACGTCAGAGAGGAGTCTTGCTGCTCAACCAATTTAGAAATTAGAAACGGTTTGAAGGAAAAGTTAGAACTGGAGTTTACACTGAAAAAAAATTCTCGGCGATTTTACCGAGGTCCGTTGGTACCTTTACCATCTCACTTTTTTACCAATTATTGGTGATCTTACCATGACAGACTGGTAAGCTTACTTAAAAACCGGTATTTTTACTGTTTTTTTCAGGTGAGAATACCACTTTTATTGGTAATCAATTCCCGGTAACTTTGCCATTTTATCTCGGTAATTCTACCACAGTCGATAAAAAATATTGGCGTTTTTACCAAGGTCCAGTAAAATTACCGAGAAATTCAATAATTTTACCAATAGAACCCTGAATTCTTGGTAATTTTGCCCTTTCCTTTTATCAATTCATGGTCAGCAAGACATGGTTTTAAACAGGATTGAATCAATGAGCGGCGAATTTTCTTACAGCTACGGATGAACACGGTTGCAAGCGAGTTTTTGATCCTATTTTTTGCAGAATCTTGAGCTAGAAGCTCATTTATTTTAGCGAACACTCCGATATCAAAGAGACCGACAAGATAAGAATTTTCCATATTTTTTCCAATTTTTAGGGGGAAAAGTGTGATTTCTCATCAGGGAGTGTGATTTTAAGGAATCAGCGATGGGCACTCATTTAATTCGTGCTCTCGATTTGATCATGAGTTTGATAAAGTACGAAAGTCCAGTCTGGTCTTTTTTCCCCGTAGAACGTTTGTACGTATCAAAGACTTGAAAGAACCATTCATCCAATTTATCCCGGTCCATTTGACTCAAAAAATACCAGCTAACTTCAGCGATTTAAATTTTCAGGAGATTCCCCGTCCCTTCGTGTCGGTAAAATAACCGAACCATTGATATTTTCAACCGCTTCCCCCTCGGTAAATATAAATCAGTACCGTGAATATCTACATTTCATCTCTCGATAAGCAGTAATTAATTCATTGCGATATTGACTATTCATCGCATTAAAAGTGACCCCTCCGATTCCCCGTTATAAAGCGGAGATATAAAAGTATAATCAACGGACGAGCGTTAAAAAGCCAACTCATTAAAAGTTTCGGAAAATGAAGCATTCAACCTCTTCCGTTGTATTAAAATCCACGGCGCCCCTCAGAAAGGGAAAAAGGCCAAAGAAAAAGGCGGAGAGGGGTGGAAGACAGTCATTACCGCCCTTGGACGCAGAGATGAATGCAGTGACGAGGCATGGTAGATCGACTTTCGATATTTTCTCATTTGAAGCTGTGGTAAAGAATCGATTAATAAGGCGCTCGTTGCGGACACCCTGTTTATCGATCTTTTTCTATGGTTTTAAATGGCAAATTAATCGATGTATCGCAACGCTCGCCACGCCACTGGATGAATGCTGATGTTTCATTAGCGGAGCCTCGCAATGATGGAATATTTAAATTCGCGCTCTCCCCCGCCGTTATCCTAAATTTAATTACCGATCAACCTTTGATCGTCCCGCCAAGCAATTTTGTTGACGCTAATTCTCGCAATTGGGCATTAGAAAGTCCATTTAATTCTTGCCGTGAGCCTGGCTCGTATGATAGTACACTATTTTTCAGACTCTCGTATTTTCCCGTTTTTTCATGGTCGAAATTGCACTGCGAGATAGGCTGCATAAACGTGAAATTGTTTGCAGGTGTAAGGATACAACTATTTCAACTTGGGGAATGGTCGGGTGGTATCTGAAAAATTGAAGGCGATTCGAAAATTTTCCGTTGCGTAACCGCTGGAAGAACGTGAAATTGTTTGCAGGCGTAAGGGTACAACTATTTCAACTTTTTTCAAGGGTGGTATCTAAAAAATTGAAGGCGATGTAAAAATGTTCCGTTCCGTAACCATTCCCTAGGATTTTGCAAAATTGAAATTGATTGTAATATTACACTCACTTTTTGAAAACTCTTGAATTTTTCAGTTTTTCTTGAGCCGCTCTACCTTGCGAAAGAAAAACGTCGTGTGAGCCTTAAGATTTAGCCAAATCTCGTTTGATAAAGTGCGGATGTTTTTAAAAACATGGGAGTATTCTTTTCCCAATTTCAAGGAAACATATTCATGACTTTCCTCCAAAATGTATACTTTATTGGGAGAGGTTTGACAACGTTCGAATAATCTAACGGTGTTTTCCTTAAAAGGAACATCGTGATAGATATTGCACCAGAAAATACTCTCCTAATGCAATCAAGGCTGGAAAAACGTGAATTTGTTTGCAGGCGCAAGGATACAACTATTTCACCTCGAGGGATGGTCGGGCGGTATCTGAAAAATTGAAGGCGATTTGAAAGCGTTTCCGTAACCGCTCCTTAGAAGTTGCATGCATTGATACCCACTGATCCGAGCAAGTGTGTTTTGTTAATTCAAAGATAAATCTCGTCGATCTTTTGAAAAAGTAATGTCTTTATTAAGAATTTTCTTTCGCAAAGAATACGCTCGTTTCATCAATGACTTTTCTCTTTTGTCAGTATATAAAATTAATAAAAATCTATTGTTTAACCTTACACCATAAAAATCGTCTCGCATTGAGTTCGTTTGTAGAACATTTTGAGCAATCAATACTGCATCCTTACAATAGAGTAAGGAGGAGATTTAATTAAAATATGGGTAAATAAGGCTAAACAATTATTAAAACACTAACAATAGATTTAGGTAGCTCTTATGACAGTTTTCTTAGGTATATCCTCAGCTCCCTTCATTTTCTGAGAATGAATCTTGAAAGTAGACTATTAATTTCTTTTGCATGAAGGATTTGGCAAGATTTTGGCAAGGTTGCCACATTCTATTCTCTTACGTAAGGACGTAAGGCAACACATTCAATAATGTTATTTAGGCGCCGCTTTATACTCATAATTGTTCCTTAAATACATCATTTTCTCAGGAAGGCCCCATATGGTTTACATTATGACTGAAGAAGGTGCAGGATATCCGTATGACATAGCACCGTAAGAAGGACAATTTTCGCAAACTTCGAGTAAAATGTATCATTGTAACTTTGGAAATTGAGTCTTGCAAGGTATTTCGAGGATTTGCCAGTGCAAATAACACACGATACGGAAGCAAAAATTCTTTGATTTTGACAAACTTTAAAGTAGGTGCGAACTTAGACCCTGCCGGATTTCCATCGATAAAACCCGAATTTACTGGGAAAATCATGAACATTTTTTTTCAAATTTTTAGAAAATTTCGTTCGCATTTTTATCTAAATTATCTGAAAATTTCAAGGAAACATATCAACTACATTCCTCAAACATTTATGTTTCATGCGAGGGTATTTGGCAACTCTCGAATGTTCGTTCGACATTCACTGGAAAAAAAACACATTGGATCTAGAGTATAGACTCTTAAAAACATCGACAAGAAAAAATACTCTTGATTCAATCAGATTTTTGCTTAAATCAAGAACCAAACCTCTTAATTTGAGCGGATTTCCTTTTGAAATAAGCAAAAATCTGATTGAATCAAGAGTATTTTTTCTTGTCGATGTTTTCAAGGGTGTGAACTCTAGATTCAATGTGGTTTTTTTTTTTTTTTTTTTTTTTTTTTTTTTTTTTTTTTTTTTTTTCCCAGTGTTTCCTTAGCACGGCAGTGTTCGCCAAATATTCTCGGCCCGATTTGGAAACCCAGGCGTCGCGTCGGAGGGCGGGGTGACTGTTGAAACTTATTTTATTTATCATTTCAAGTGTAAGAGATAACAGGGAGGCAACACTTGACTCCCTCGTCTCGTGACCCCTCGAGAGCATCGCCGGTGCTGCCCTCTGCCGGGGGGGACCGTGCGAGGTCCGCGAAACCCTTGGAAGCGACGCATCCCTCGCCCGTCTCGTGTTTTACAGAGGACGCCGTGTCTCTTAGGCTTAACTGAGTGTCCTCAGGGACGCCCTACCCAATTACCCACCCCGTGAAACGCCCCGCGTCCACGACTTTCACCTTCGCCCAGATTTTTCCCTCGTAGCTAGGATTTCTCCGTGTTTTTCCACGGGACTTGACGCGGTTCGTCGACGGGATTTGAATGGTGTATTCTGCATTTTGTTTTTTGAGAGTTGTTACTGACCTGACGGTGGGTGAGTTGCGCTGGTCTTAGATTCGTGTTTTGATACTTCATTCGTGTAGATTTCCGAACCCTCCAAGTTCCGAGAAAAATTCCGTTCGTTTCGAAAGTTCTGAGGAAAATCCGAAATGCGCCCGAATTTAGTCTCGAAGATCATCAAATTTGATGACAAAAAATCCCGACATTCCGAGAAAATACAACAAAATTTCTAAAATAGCTAAAATTTTAGCAATTTTAAGGATTCCGAGCGAATGTCCAATTATTTGAAAAGTTCCGAATTTCAAAAGCAATTACAGGATATGACAGCTTTGGCGTGATGATCATTTGAACTTTATGATGATGATTTATTTTAACTAGGAAACTAGAAATTTGCTGTTTGAGATTTTTATTTTGGATTTTTCTAAGTTGGACGGTTTGAGGAGAAAACGCGAAAATTCGTGCAAAAACGAGGAAATTAAACTTATCACTATAGATTCACCATACTAGGTAACGTCGGAAGTTTCTGACGATTAATAAGGCGCTTCACAGAAGTTGGAACACATCCCCTCGCATATCCGGAGGGCACATGCAAGTTCCGATGACGGAGTAAATAAACTCTTGTGTTTGCCTCCGCTACCGCAACATGTTGACATTACAAGCTTACACCGACAGAAATCACAAGCCACCCGTCGAACTGAAAGGCAACAACGTATTACTGTGAAAAGGCCTTGATTCTCAAAAATCAACATTCAGGATTGCTTTGCACTGAGATGCGTGATGTTCCTCGCAAAGGGACTACATTTTGCAATTAGGAAATACAATTTCTGGATCATTTTAGATAGATCATACTTGTCATTCGTTTCCCTATACACATAAGTGTTTTTATGGATGAGCTAGGAATTATAATTCCTAATTGCATAATGAAGTTCAAATCTGCTTAGACATGATTTTTCGTTGAGTCGACTGGTATCTCCTCAAAGCGACTGGACTGCACGCCTCTGTAAAATAATAGCAGTACCTTTCAAAATGAGGAGAGTTCGGGTAAAATGAGAAATTACCATCTTGACTTATTTCACGGTATATTATTTTATTGGTTGAACCAGAAATTTCTCTACGCACATTTAGAAGACGCTTAGCGGGATGATTATTGAAACTGGCAGACAAAGCTATAGACAAAGAGGACAGAACTTTACTCCTCTGACATAAGGGTGTATCTCGATTTTCACATGAGCCCCAGAAAGCATGGATTTACATGTAAAATACGGCTCAAGAGGCAATTGAGATACGCTGTTTCGGACTGCCGAAAAGGGAAAATGAAGCGATTCGTCAATCCCCTTGCGAGGGAACGTAACTGCATTTCAATGTTGCCAAATTGCTCCTCGCAAATCGCATTTTAACCAGCAGAATTCGGCCATTTCTAACTGAAAATTTCTCTGAGCTTTCTCCTGATTTCATGCCTAAATCAGAATATTTTTGGATAAAAATTGCGCAGGTACGCTCTTTGAAAAATTTTAATGGTTTGAGTCAATTTTGCAACTTTGCAACGGAGTTACGTTCTTTCGTCCGGGAAACAACGGATTCTCCTCAAAATTTTCAGATCATCGAAGCGACATCCCTGAAAAATTTACAAAAAACACAAATTTTTCAAAAAATCCATCTAGAGACATCTGGTAAGGCCCAAACCCCCTTACGGCGCTTTTTTTTAGCAGTGCAGCACATCTCTTAGACTTTGATTCGAAGCTTTTACGAAACACGAACCACATTCGGTGTTTAAACATTTCATTAAAACTTTGCGTGCCTCTTACTGTATAAGGCTAAAGGTATGACGTCAGGAGTTGATAACCGTGACGACGGTGGATGCGGTGGTTAATGAAGTTGCCGCTTTTGAGCGATGCTTACAATTAGCTCCCTCTCGCACCGGCTGCTTAAGGGTAATGGGTCTAATTAATCGCTCTTTCGGCGGTTTGAACTTTCGCTCCACCGCTGATTCGACGATGAAAAGCCTCTTCATGTGTTTTGTCTTCTTGATAGGCACTAAACGCCGCACAGTGGATCGAGTCAAAAGGAGAGGTCGGACAAAATTTTGAAAGTTTAAAAGCTTATAACTCCATTTATATAAAGTTTTGACGTTCTAAAAGTGGGACCATTGGTTTCCTCGTAAAAATTTGTCGTCGGAGCTCCCCTTAAAATTTAAAATGTGATGAAACAAACATCAAACTTTGCAGTTTTAGTAAAAAAATGCATGTCCGACCTCTCTAACTGACTCGATCCACTGTACGCCGCCCAATGGAATGCTGCTTCATCGCTCGCGATGAATATTTCGGACGCGACCTCTGCGACCCGATTATTGAATCTATGTCGATACAAGACAAGACAGAGCCTAGCCCTATCTTAATCATATAATACATCGTATTTTGATATCTTATCGTGCTGCCCTATACTTTCAAAAATCGGCCCGCTGAAGTCCTTCTTACATGACCTAACTGTTGCATTAGCATTTGTGTGTCGTTTCGTTTTTCTCCGTTTGTTCGCAGAAAATACAAAATGATGCATGCTTTGATGGCCAAACACCCATCTGTATTCTTTATAATTTCGCTTGTAATGTTTTTTTTTTTTCTTTGTTTGTTGCAGGTTAGTCATGTTCAGATGTATTCATGTTTTAAAAAAAAAGATGCGGCTAAGGTAGTCATCTATCCATTGAGAATATAATCAATTCAACCCGATTGGAAACCTGTATGTTTTTTAATGAACGATTATTTCTCGCATGCTTATTTATACCCTCTGAGAGGCCTGTCCAGTTACATTTCCACTGGAATGTATCGAAACACTTCAAAATGAAGAATTTTGTCACATTTATTCACCATCCTTGCCTTGAATCATCGCTGCCCAGGCGAAGGGACTTTAACTACCTTACGAGAATGCAAAGTTCACTCAAACAAAGCAATTTGCGAAAATACGACGGTGCGATTTTTTCCTAAATGTTACCAATTTTTTCTTATAATAAGATGAACATTCAGTTAAATTATCAGTTGAAAATACAGAACTATTTCCAAGCAAAAATTCCGTTTCGTAGCTTTGCAATGTATTTACGTTCTTTTGTCTAGGAGACAAGGTATTGTAAAGTTAACTGTGCTAACACATGATAATTTTATTGCAATTTCATTGATTTTTTTATTTTTATTTTTTTTTATTTTTTATTTTTTCAATTTTACCGTATCCTTTTGTAAAATATACACGAGATTCGTCCCTTAGGTGGATTACATTTTGCAATCAGGAACCATTATCTCTCACTATTCCACAAAAATGCCCTTCTGCATTAAGAGATAAATGGCATTTATGTTGTTTCTAACATGTGCCAGTTACAGTGGTTTCTTATTGCGAAATGTGGTCCAGTTCACCTTGTAGCATTACAGTTTTTCATATCTCAAGCGGAGCGAACTTTTAAAGCCTACAACGGTCGGAAAATGTGCGAGACTTTCTTTATGTAAAAAAATTCCCGAGCCAAATCAGATAAGCGTGAACAAGATAGAACAAAGGGACTGCGAACAAAGGTTGGAATAATGTAATGGGTACGAGTAGAAGGTAGGCAGAAAAGAAATGCGAGCGCAAAGGGGCGAGGGAGATTCTCGAGGTGAGAATCTAAATAGTAAGAACGCGCCGTAGCCCTGAGGAAGTAGGCTAAATAACTTGCAGAGTGCAGCCACGTGACTGCCTTTAAAAATGGCATCCACTCTGTCATGCCGAGGAAAAACGCCGTATGAACATCCAGCCGTTGCCTTATTTCTGCCGGTACAAATTGAATTCTTCCTAGAAGCCATAATTTCCACAGGAAAAGGAACTTCAGTCGACGAAAAATTAAAACTGAATATGCCGTTCTCAAAAAGACTCACCTTTCTTCACTTATTCCTCCTTTTTAAGGTACTAGATTTTCAATTTGAGCTGAGGTACACGAAAATATCAAGGAAAAATATCCATGACTTCCCTTCAAAATGTGTATTTTATCAAGAGAAATTTGGCAATGTTTGAATAATCTTACGACGTTCTGGTTACAAAGGACATAGTGGTAGAAATTGAACCAGCAACCACTTTCTGACCAAGCTAGCAAGTCTGGAAAAACGTGGTATTGTTCGCAGGCGCATGGATGCAACTATTTCACCTCGAGCGTTGGCCGGGCGGTATCTGTAAAATTGAAGGCGACTTGAAAACGTTTCTTTGCTTAACCGTTCTCTAGAAATGGGTGAAGCTTTGTCTACTAATTTCGATACTCATCCCGTAGAAAGTGAACGGACCATTAGAAACACTTTAAACTGTTTTTCTTACCTTTTAATTTCTGAATTTATCAAATTCTTCAGCAACACCATTATTAAAAATAGATTTTTGAATTTAGCCAAAGTGTTGGATTTGTATAATTAATAAGGTACGCCTTATTGGCGCATTAACTTGTTCATTTTATTTACATTTTGCATTTCAACATGCGGTGGCATCACCGTCATGAGTGTTATTAATAATCCAAATCCAACACCTTTACTTCGTTAGATCCAAAAATTTCTTTCTAATAATGGTGTTGGTGAAGGATCTGATAAATTCAGAAATTAAAAGGTAAGGAAAACAGTATTAAGTGTTTCTGTCGGCCCGTTCACTATCTACAGGATGAGTATTGAAATTGACAGAGTTTTTCACCCATTCCTAGAGAACGGTTAAGCAAAGAAACGTTTTCAAGTCGCCTTCAATTTTGCAGATACCGCCCCACCAACGCTCGAGGTGAAATAGTTGTATCCATGCGCCTGCGAACAACACCACGTCTTTCCAGATTTGCTCGCGCATTGAGGAAGTGGTTGCTGGTGCAATTTCTACCACTACGCCCTTTGTAACAAAAACGCCGTAAGATTATTCGAACGTTACCAAATTTTTCCTGATAAAATATACATTTTGAAGGGAAGTCGTGAATATTTTTCCTTGATATGTTCGTGTACTTCAGCTCAAATTGAAAATCTGATACCTTAGAAAGTGGAATAAAAATGTTTGAGCTCTACTTTATGATCATTGTTGGGAGAGTACATCGGGTTTCTCGCGAATATTTAAAGACCGTAAATTTCAATAGAAATTTAAATAGAACCGTAGCATGGTGGTTTTTTGCAGCTCTAAATACATAGTCTCAGAAGGGAGCTATCTACAATTACATTTTACTTTCTTTAGAGAATGGAATTGTTGGATTGTCACTTAGTGCACATCATCGGTACAGAAATTAACTTACTCCATCAGAACTTATTCTCCAGGGGAATAGGGAGAGAGAGAGTATCCTCAGAAATCGCAAAATCTGATTTTTCAACCCACCTCGATCAAAAATCGTACTATTTTTTTGCAGTACATTTTATGCGTCGACTGAGAGCCCGTTTTCTATGGACGGGTCGTTTTTTTGTTGAAATAGGGTCTATTTCTGTAATCTTCTCTAGGAATCGTTCACAGACATTCATATCCAACGTGCCTAAAAATTTCAAAGGAAATCATTCATGGTTTCTTTGGAAAATAGCAGTTTCTCAGTGGCAGTCAGGCAGCCTTCAAACGTTCCTAAGGCGTTTTCCCTTAGCACAGCAGAGTTCGCCAAGAATAAAAATTCTCATCAGCACTTCGCAATCCGTGAAGCTTCGCGGCCCACTGTAAATATGGATAAAAGTCCCGTAAAAACCCACCGTCCATACAGAACGTCGGAAATCCTCCAGTCGAGGTTTTTTTCTTTCTTTTTTTTTTGGTTCCCTCTTTTCTTCGTCCCTTTTGCTTGCCCTTTTTCTGCATTACTCGAAGCCTTTGCATGCAGTATCTCTTGCACCTGCATTTTATCACGTCAATCTATTTCTGTGCCTTGCTTACTTTAAGGGTATTTTGAAAATTCCAACGGCGTTAGAGAAGGTTTGAGCTTTTGTAAATGAAAAATTGATCGACATACATTTTAAAGGATCACAGAAATCAAGCACTTCTTCGCAATTCTTCTCACATTTTTAGGAGTCAGGTCCATAGCTCATGTATGAGATATGCAACATAATTTGATTGTACAAAAATACAAAACCATGCGTCATAGTTTGCGATGTCGCATATTTCGTAGTTTCCTAGACGAAAGTATGTAAGCAAGTTTGAGGGGCTTGGAGGACAAGGTACATAAAAGAAGTATTTGAAAAAATTGAGGTATTCATAAGCTCGACTAAAACTAGTTTGAAGGTATATTTTGTGATAAATTTACGACTTTAAAGCATCAACAAGTGAGTTAATACTTTCTACGTAATTTTGAACCTTTAAACACCTATTTCTTGAAATAGCAAAAACTGAACTTATGCGCCTTGTCCTCCAAACCTTTCATTTAAACGTTTCTAAAATTTTACCGAAACATTGTATTTCTTACTATACTAAAAAATATCGTAATTTATTGAAAATCACCTTGATTTTTCTCCATTGCCAGCAAAATATGTTGCATGAATTTCAAACTGTACAGATGGCTTGTTTCTCTTCGGAAAAAAAAGTAGTAGCGGAAATTCTAAAACACCGCAATACAGACAGTGGTTTCGAAATTTGTTCATCGATAAACTGCGGGCTCATTGTTGAAATGAATAGACAAAGCAATAGACTTAGAGGACATAATGAGTATGGAGCGATCCTATTGGTTAATTTGGGTGGTTCTTATAGACTAAGGGGTTAAACGATAGACTAACTAAAGGGTCTCTCGTAAGTTGCCGTTAGTTGGTTTATTACCTACCTCCTTTGTTCATTGCAACCACCGGCTTCCACCGATAGGATCTCTCCATATTTTTTTTTTTCTTCTTTGTCTAGCCTGTCTTCTTGTTTATAGCTTTATCCATCAATTTGAACAATCAGCCCGCTAGGAAAGGAAATTTTTAATTTTCGTCATCGATTTTCGTATCATTGCGACATCGCCTTACAGAAACGTCTCACGCCATGAACTAGAAGGCGAAAAACTTACCTCTCATGTTTAAAATAATTCCAGAGGAGAAAACCGGAAAGAAATATGTCTGCTAGGACCGTGATAAATAGATCAAAAAAGTTGTAGAAGTTTCTGTCGCCTTTCCACCGCGGTCAGTTTCCTCGAGCGTTCCAGTGTATCAGGCATCCGGACCCGTCCTCAAAGTGAAACGAAAAACGATTCAAGCAAAAAAGTCTCCTCCCACTCCTAAAATATATTTCTGGTGAGCTTAGAATCGTCGCTTCAGCTATCCCCAAAGTCCAGATTCACACGATCCCCGAAACTGTAATATTCTCACACAGCTCAGGGTTCGCACGAAATTAGACGTGTTCGCTTTCAGGAACACTCGTTCAACTGTTCGGAATTCAATTTCTGTTTACACAATGTTCCTCCGACAAGTGGCCAGCGTTGAGCGCAAAGAAAAGGCATTGTCATTCCGACTTGAGCCCCGGGTGGTGTGCATTCGTGGCCGAACCGGGGCTCATGTTGCGGGTTGCCTAGTCTCGCGGCGTCCGGGTCCGAGTCTCTGCGGTACCGGTAACTTCGCGAGACCGGCGGGGAACTTTAAAAGTCCCGGGCCTTTAAAAGTCCGTCGAAGAAATCGAGATTCCCTCAGGAGACAAATCGGACGAGCGGAGACGGAAGGAGCCCTGGCTAATTTCTCGGACACTTTTCGAATTAGTTTCGGATCTTTGACGGAAACTTTGAATAAAAGCGAGCCCCCCCCCCCTTTTTTCGTGGATTGCCGGGGCTCGGATCCCTCTAATCGGGAAGTTCCCGAGCTTTAATCTCGTGCTTGGAGCTTTCGAAGTTGGTCGTTTTCTTGACGTAAAGTAGCTTATCGGAATTGCAAACGCGTTACGGTGCGTGTCAAAGGGACCTTGCAATTTGAAGAGTCGTTTCTGAAAGAGAGCATGAACGTTTTCGGATGAGCCCCGAGCTGTGTGGAAATACTAGCGTTTCGGGGCTCATGTAGGGAGACGGCTCGTTCGTTTCTCGTTTGTCTTTGTGTTCGGTGGTCTCCTCTGTGCGAGGTCTTTATCTTATTATTTAATTGGCCGGGGCATCCACCATGTGCTTCAAGGTTTTAAAAGAGTCGTTGTGAAGTTTTCTTAGAGGTGATCGTCGGGCGGAAAAAACAAATTAAAATGGACGAAATTGGAGTGTGGATCTATGCACTTGCAAGGTATATTTCCGTGAAATTATGCAACGTTGGAACGTAGCTACGTCCTTCCGTATAGGAAACGATGAAACGCTTAATCTTTAAGTTGCTCAACCTCTCCTTTACTGCCGTGCTAAGGAAGAGCGCCGTATGAGTCTTTCGACGTTGCCAAGTTTCCTTCGATAAAACCGAATTTAATAGGAAAATTGTGAATATTTTTTTCAAAATTTTCAGACAATTTTGCACGCAATTTAATCTAAAATTTCTGAAAATTTCAATGAAAAATATGCATAAACGTCATCAAAAACACATGTTTTAACACGAGAAATTTGGCAACTCTCGAATGTTCATGCGACGTTCTCCCTTAGCACGGCAGTTTAGTCACTATCTTCGGCTTGTGAATGCAACTCAACTTTCAGGTAAGGCGTGAAGTATCTTTCATAATTGAAGGGGCACCAGATGCCACCAGTTACCCACCCGAAATCGGTCGCAGAAATGCCGAACAGTTGCTCTGCAAAAATACGATTCGTGAGTGGAAACTCTGCAACATTAAATAACATGGGATCTCCAAGGAAAAGAAGCTGTTCAAGGAACGACTGGAACACGACCTGTAATTATTTACATTGCGATGAAAGGAGGTGTACGAATGCCTTGAACGTAGCATTATAAAAATAAAAAAAAGGACAGAACTCGAGTTAAATTCACCAGTTTGACTTTGGAAATGGATCCCTGCATGGGATTATAATAATTTGCCACTGAAAAGAATCAACTGTACAAAAGAAAATGCTTTATTCAGTGCAACCCTGTCGAGGTTGCTTTCACCCGAGGCGAGACGCGTTTGACGCAGAGGCGACTCGCTCTTCCGCCCAATTCCAAAACCACTCATCTGAATAGCGTTCCAATAAAGAGTTACGCGGTTCTCGCTCGGGAGTGCAGTGTTCCGTGCCGTCCAGATTTGGCGGGGAGCGGCGTGATTACGGTGGAAAGCCGCAGCGCTGGTTAATTAATTAGGCCCGGAAGGAGGACTTTGTCTCTGGGAAGACAGGCATATGTGGCGTTTGGGTGTCGTAGAACGCCAGAGTGCGTTATAAAGCGTGTATATATATATATATATATATATATATATATATATATATATATATATATATATATATATATATATAAATAAATAAATAAATAAATAAATAAATAAAAGGAGGACTTTTTCCGCACGCAGTCGACGACGCGACGGCCGTCCCGCGCACGGCTCGACCCGGAATGCGGAATCGCGACGCCCGATTTCGCCGGGAAATCCGCGAGAACTAAGGAAAAACGCCGTATAAACATTCGAGAGTTGCCAAATTTCCCCCCGTAAAACATGCATTTTAGACGAAAACTATGTATATTTTCCCTTGAAATTTTCAAATATTTTAGATTAAATTGTGAACTTAATTGTCTGAAAAAATTGAAGAAAAATATTCACGATTTCCTCGGTGAAGTTACTTCTTGTTGAAGGAAGCATGGCAATGTCTAAAGGCTCATACGACGTTGTTCCTTAGAAAGGCAGAGACGGGCTGTGAATTGGGAGGATTGTGCGCGATGAGCGGCAACGCTGGGCGGGATGAAATATTGACGGGGATAAAAAACGCAGAGCGTGGAATTAAACATCACCTTCCAGCGTTTAGTCCGCGTGTTGAGGGAGGGTAAAGTCTCGTCGAGCCTCTGGTTTTCCTGGACGACACTCGTCACGGTTCCTAGTTTCCCGGACGAGAGGTGTAACTACATTCCAACGTTGCAACATTGTCACTCGTAAATCGGATTATTACAACTGAACTGAAAAACGCAACTAGGGGAAACTGGTCAGCGTAAAATTGAGTGCCCCTTCAGTTTTGAAAGACACTTCAGGCATTGCAAAATTATTACTCGTGAATCGTATTATTACAACTGAACTGAAGAACGCAACTTGAATAGACTGGTCAGCATAAAATTGAGTGTCCCTTCAGTTTTGAAAGATACTTCAGGCCTTGCAACATTATCACTCTTAAATCGTATTATTACAACTGAACTGAAGAACGCAACTTGAAGAAACTAGTCAGCATAAAATTGAGTGCCCCTTCAGTTTCGAAAGATACTTCACGCCTCACTGGAAATTTAGTTTACTCGCATTCACGATTCGAATAGACAGTGGTAGATGCAGAGATTGAGCAACGTGAAGAATTATCAGTTCGTCGTTTCCCATGCGAAAAAATTGAATTAAAAAGGCGAGTTCACGCTCAACTGAAACATTTTTCTAATTCCTAAAATTTGTTCTTCCATATTTTGTGCAATTTACAATGACAAACCATTTCAATCCATTTCCAAAGTCATACCACTGAATTACTCTCGGTTCGCAAACATTTCCTATTTTGTGACGTTAAATCGGACGTATTTATGCTAAAAGGAACCATATGCATGGGGTTTGCGTGAGCCATAGTTCCTTTTGGCATAAATACGTTCAATTGAGGATCATCTTAAACTTCCCGCAATGACACTGTAAACTAGACAGGGCCTCCTTTACGGAAAGGAACTGTGTCAGGAAAGACAAAGAATACATCCCTCATATGACTCTTACTAGTTTCACTTAAACTTCGATTTAATATGAGTTCAATAAAATCTACCTCCCCTCCCCTCCTCCGTCGTGGCTTACTCAATAGCGGAAGATGCTTGGGGAGGAAGGGGGCAGAGATTCAAAATCCGAGACACCTATCCGGAAAGTTAGGAGCACCGAGCAAGGGTGCTATGTTTGACATAGAATGTGGATATTTTACATAGGGTCAATAAATTGGGAGATATCGCTGATTTTTCACCACGATCTGGCAACAATGGGCAAGAGTGGCAGTCTCCCCACGCCTGAGCGTGTGGAGTACCAGGAATCACGGCTGCGAATCGAGGCCCTTCCCTCCATCGTAGGGCGAGATCGCGAATTTAGGGATAAAAGAGCCCAGACAGGAGTGCTACCGTGCTTAGAAAAAATGTCGTATAAATCTTCAGACGTTGCCAGATCACCCTTAATAAAAACCGAATTCACCGGGGAAATTTTGAAGATTTTTCTTCGATTTTTCCAGATTATTTTGTTCGCATATTGATCTAAAATATTTGAAAATTTCAATGGAAAATATGAGGATCTTTCCTTAAAAATACATTTTTTACCGGGGGAAAATTGGCAACATCCGAAGACTCATACGACGTTTTTCCATACCACGGGAGAGGAGTAGGACTAATACGTGCACGGCGCGAGAGTTCCCGGATATCCCGTTTTGCCCCCCGCGGATAAAGCGGGTTCCCCCGGGTCCCGCGGGAGTGCCCGGGCCCGGATGGTGATAAATATTCATACAGAACCTGTTAAACTAATTGGGCGGAGGGAATTAGGCCTGCGTTGCGCTCGGCGCGGTGCGGTGCGGGCGGTATTATTTTCGATGAAGGCGCCGGGGGCACCGTGCGTGTTGAAAGCGTACGCTCTGCGGTTCGCCCGGGTCGGGGCAACGGCGAGGCTACACGTGAGTAATGGCTCCCCCGGATTCTGGCCGCTCGGGCTCGGCGGGGGTAATATCTTGTATTTGCAGGCTGATTATTGAGATTGATAGACAAAGCTCTAGACAAAGAAGACATATGGACGTATTTCTGTGAAACGGAACCAAGCGCCATCGGTGGAGGAAGGTAGCGGGGGGCTTGGATTGGCGGCGAAATCGGGCGTCGGGCTCGTTCCGTCCTATACTCGCAATGCTTTTCCATGGCGCTTAGTTCCGTTTGACAGAACGCGCTATCCGGCATTAAAAATTCCTCAAAAGGAACACAAATTGGCGCTTAGTTCCGTTTGACAGAAATACGTCCATATGATCCTATTGGTCGAAACGGGTGATTCTCACAGACTAAAGGGGTAAATGATGGACTAACTGCAGGCTGATTGTTACAATTCATAGACAAAGTGATAGACAAAGAAAATACAAAAAATATATTAGTGGAGCGGGTGGTTGCAATGGACAAAGAACGTACGTGATAGACGAACTAAAGACAACTCAGGAGAGACCCGTTAGTTAGTCCATCATTTAACCCCTTAGTCTATAATGGCCATCCATTACAACCAATAGGATCGCTCCTCACTCATTACGTTTTCTTTGTCTATCGCTTTGTTTATCATTTTCAACAATCAGCCTTCCTGTAGGGACTCTTGCGGGTTGCTGTTAGTTAGTCTATTACTTACCTCATTTGCCCATTGCAGCCACCCACTTCCACCTATGGGATCGCTTCATTTCCCTCGTGTCTTCTCTATCTATGGCCTTGTCTATCAATTCAAATAATCAGCCCTCAGAGCTCTTGGGGCAGAGGCCAGCGAAAATTTAGGCATCGGAACTGTGGGCATAGTATCTCCGTGCAATATAGCCTTTTATAGTTTAATTAGGTGTATTCCACCAGAATCTCAAGGCTGATTATTGAGTTCGATGGAAAAAGCAATGGAGAAAGAAGACTAAGAGAAATTAGAGCGATCCTATTGGTTGAAACGGAAGGTCGTTATTGACTAAGGGGGAGAATGATAGACTAGATATAAGGTCCTCATCATTGGCGGCGCGTGAAGGGTGCAAGATTTTGAGAGACCGGGTCAGAGAGTTTTAGAGCTAGAGAGTTATGAGAGCTTTAGTCGCATTTTTAGCGATAATGTTGCGGTTTTCATGCGATAATCTAAGGGCATTAATTAGCAAAAATAGCTTAAAATTGCATTTTAGATAAGCTAAAATGTCCAAGTTTTCCGGGGAGGCTTCCTAGACTCCCCGGTGAGTGGACCTATTTTCTGCAAAAGCCCACGCGACGCCTCTGCCTCTCATACAAAATCTCAGCAGCAAAAAATGATTTTTGTTTCCCTTTCCCGAATAGTCCTCCACATACAATACTAACGTAGAAAGAGTTTTGATACAGATACACGTGCGAGAAGTCCATACATCGGGCTGCCAGTCAATCCAAAATCCATCGCAATCGTTGCAAATCCCGTCTGGAGAAGTAATCCTTCTCTTCGGAGCAATCTCCCGCGGGAACCGAGTCAAAACCCGATGATGAAGTGAAGTGCGGTTAAGTGCCATCATTAATCATCCCTGACCGAGGCATAATGTGTGCACCGTGCAGTCCACCCGCGAGTCGATCTATCGCATCGATAACACCCTATCTCAGCAATGTGAACTATCGATCAATCTCATTCGATAACAATTGACCAATCCCACGATGCATCGCATCCGTCGAACCCTATCGTAGTCCACGTTGCATATCTCGTCTCGAGAAGGGGTTATTGTTTCCGAGTTCGGACAACGGGGCGAGCATCAGTGGCGAGGCGTAAATGATCAGTTATCGATGTTTCCCATGTGAAGCTATGGTAAAGAATCGATTAATGAGGTGTTCGGTGCGAACACCGTGTTTATCGATCCTTTTCCGTAGCTTTAAACAGCAGATCAATCGATATATCGCAAAGCAGTGGCGAGCTTGCATCTGTGCCGTTTTTTCCCCCGACTTGCCACGCGAGTTTAATCAATATTAATGAAGTTGGGGTGTTTAACTCGCTGTTTCAAGTAACGATGTAAAAAAGTGTAGATTGGTTGAGAGTGGCGATGTTTTTTGGCGCCGGAGCGTTGGAGTATTTTCGAGACCAGTTACGAACGGTTTTGCAATTTTTATAAAGTTATCAAAACTTTCAAAACCCCGGGTATCGAAACTTTCTCTGCGAAAGATGACTGATGCGCGACGTAAATGGCCATTCGTAAAATATGAGGACAGTTTTCAAGTCCGACAAGCGAACTCCGCCTAAATATCTCTTATTGGCGCTTAATTAATTGAGGTTGTGTCCGAAGTCTGTGTCAAAAAGCTCTTGACCAGCTGGGTTTAAAAACGCTGAAACTCGGGTAACATTTTTTGATGCATCCTAAAATCTACTGAGAAACCCTTGAAAGACATTGCATAACTGTAATGTTAGGGCTCTAACAAAGTTTTAGGTTTTTTTGCTTTTTCTTTTTGTTTTTTTTTGCGATGCAGTGGGAGCATACCATGTATCAAGTCGATCAGACAGGTGCATGGAGAAAACTACAAAAACTTGATTTTCATCAATTGGACCGTGTTAAGCAGGAAAGAACCAAGCCACATCAGCTATTGTCAAAAGTGGGGAAACTTAATTTTTTACATGAAAACGTTTCTGCGGATTTTTGTACAAAGTCTAGTGAATTTTCTGCATAACTTGAAACAAATGCCTTTTTCTCAAAAAAATCCGCACAAACGTTTTTTTGTAAAAAATTGAATTGCTAGGTTAATTTTGGCAATAGCTGATGTGGCTTGGTTCCTTTCTGCCAAACGTAGTCCAACTTATTCCTTAATTGGCAGTTTGTTTCACAGTAATAAAGTCATTCTCATGATCATAATATGATTCCAAGAGTATTAATTGCTAGTTTTCTCTCAAATCATCTCGAACAGTACACGAGCACCTCCTTTGAATAGTTAAGAGTGGTTGAAAAGTATGTTTTAAGGAATCGTACAGATCCTGGATTTCTAGCTGAAACTAAGTGCGCCTTCAATGCGGTGAGATACCACCTGGAGTTGCAGCCGCGTTTGTTTAGTTGTATCCTACAATCTCAGCTCGCTCGCTGTTCACTCTAGTCTAGCCAAATGATGAAATGAGTATTAAAGGAGGAAGCGATTGATAATGAAGCGAATTCCTTTTTCTTTTTTTTATGAACGACGCATAGACACACAAGCTCCAACAAGATGTTTAAACGACTTATATGTAAGTGAAGTAAATGAAAAGAAACCAAGAAGCACACGAATCCTTCTTACATATCTCATTTGTCTTTAGTTTACTTGAACATTGTTTCTTTTAGCATATAAAAACGTCAAACTAGGAA
The DNA here is from genome assembly GCF_918797505.1 of Bemisia tabaci. Taxonomy (NCBI): domain Eukaryota; kingdom Metazoa; phylum Arthropoda; class Insecta; order Hemiptera; family Aleyrodidae; genus Bemisia; species Bemisia tabaci. The sequence continues at coordinate 45,642,075 of NC_092798.1, read as the reverse complement.
ACTAAAACGGTGACGGGGGAAGGGGAAGGGGGGGGGGAATAAAATGATTTTGTGACGTCAATTTTGGCGCGAGACGGAGAGATGCAATTGGGGTACATTTGGGCGATTTATTCGCAGACGATTAAGGGAGCCGGCGGAAGAAAGTGGGATGGGGGCGGGGGAGACTGAAAGGAAACGACGGCACATCTCTGGTAATCATCGACCAGTACATCACACAACTCTCACTTATTCCGCCTTATCTACGCGCCGCTTTTCTCCCGACAAAAGTTCGTCGCGGGCTGAACTTTCCACCGTAAGAAGGGCGACTCCAACACGCTCGTTGCCAATGTTAACGAAATACCACGGTAGATTTTTCGGAGATGTCAACGTCAACGAGAAAAGGGACGTTGAGACAATGTACGGATGTGCGGAAACTGAAAATGCTTTTATTTTTTTCAATTTGAAAACGCTGAAGTTCAATATTACATCCATTGGTTTACCCGCAAAATTGCTGACAAAAAGCATCACTTGAAATGTACAATGTCACGGAAGGTACATAAAAATTTGCAGCTTTAGTCAAAAATTGTTCTTTCGCACAGAAAAAAATTATATTGCTGATCTAACAATTGTGTAGTTTAAGAGAAGTGTCCGACATGTTTCAATGTAGATTTTACCTTAAAAAACTCTAATTTAACCAACACCGTGGTTAATTTAGCTGAATTGTAAAATGTACATTTGAAACATGGCGGGCATATTTTTTAACAATTTAATTTTTGAATCAGCATTCCGTTTTTTTCCCGTGTGACCTCTTTTAATAGCTTTTCCAACTGTGCGCCGTACTTTTCTCCAGCACGGCAAGGGAGGCGGCTATTTGCAGAGCACAGCAATTTCAGAGCCTAGAATTCAATAATTCTTATTCTCGACTGAAGGGGTGGCTTGCGACGCGCTAATCCGGCAACATCCCTTAAAATCTTGGCAACCGTCGCCACCCTCCATAGGTCGCCGAATTGGAGCCGCTCCAGGTTTCGGGGAAGGGATGCGATCAAGGTACCGAATATACGACTTGCCTCATTTTCTTTACTCAAACTCCTTTATTTACTAATTTATTTATTTACTTTCAACCCCCGCGCCGCGCCGGCCCGGGGGAGGGGGTGGCGGAGTAAAAAGGGCACTGCAACCGGGAGACGCTTCTGGTCCCATTTTTTTAACGGCTTCGCGGGAAGTTAACGGAATTGCGATTAATTTCCTTTTTTTGTTCCTGCTCCGAATTATCCGGCGCGATCCCTCATTTCGCTCCTTCGCCGAGCGGTGAGAAGGAACGGTGGAAAGGAATGAGGAAGTAATGGGAGACTCCACTTCGTTGCATTGAAAATGTGTCAACTTTTTTTTGCTATGTTTGGAATGTGTTGTATTTAATTTGATCAGAGCTATGTTTTGCGTAGAGACGTAGAGAGAATGGTGCCAAGTTGCTCTCAGAAAATGTCTATTTTTGAAGAAAGTTATAAATAGTTTTCCTTAAAATTTTCAGATTTCGTATAAAATTCTCCGCAACATCAGAGAAAAGATACTCACAAATTTTCCAACCAATTATTTTTTTTTCGTAGGAAATTTGGTAACGCCTGATGGCTCATGCGGCGTTTTTCCTTAGCACGGTAGAGTAGTACGAATTCCTCTCGATTGGGTTTGTTTACATCGGTCACCATTGAAAACTGATGAACAAATCAGAGAGCAGGAGAGACATGGCAATACCCTCCCCCTCCACAAATAGGCTCTCTGATTTTAAGACTGTACTACATTTTGCAATTAAGAACTATAAATTTCGACCCATTTTATAAACAACGTATCTGCCATTAGTTTCCCTATGCGTATAAGTGTTTTTTCAGATGAGTTAGAATTTATAGCTTCAAATTGCAATATTCAGTCCATATGGAAGATACTTGGAGTGTGGGGTCTCTAAAATCCATGATTTCTGGACCTTTCACTATCAGTAACATGGAAACATCCCGAAGTTTTAATTTTGAGGAGCGAGCACAGGTCATTGCGCTCTGACAGACAAACGTGACAAATGGACTGGAAAAAAAGAGACGACTCTTCCTGAACTACTTGAGGAAAAGTTCCCAACTTCCAAACGGTCGTTAACAGAGTTTTATGATGAAGTGTTGCTCAGAGGTCAGAGTTGTACACGACATTCTAATTTACGTCTCAAAGTTTTTCCCCCTCCCTCCTCTTTCCCCTCTCCCCTCCTCCCTTCTCCCTTCTCGTGACAAAAGTTTAAGGCCCTTGTCAGCCGTATTAAGTATTTATCTCGCGGCGAAGAGGCGAAAGGAAGTGAATATAATGAAATAAGGTGTGATCGCACGAACCTACTTGTGCGATAATTTGCGTCGGCGTTCGTCGCATTCTGCCATGCTAAGGAAAAACGCCGCATGAACCTTCAGGCGTTGCCAAATTTCCTTTCATAAAACACGAAATTCCTGGTATATCCATGAAAACTTTCCTTCCAATTTTTCAGATAATTTAGTTCACAATTTTACCTAAAGATTCTGAAAATTTAAAGGAAAAATACTCATAACTTTCTTCAAAAATGAACAATTTACTGAAGGAAATTTGGCAATTCTCGAATGCTCATACGGCGTTCTTCCTTAGCAAGGCAGCATTTGCGTGTCGCGAAGAGCTCCTGTCGTGATTTGCCTTTATCATTTTTGCGATCCGTCGCTTTTTGCGCGTATTGCGACACATTACTCACTGTTCCCGCACTTTTCTCAAATAGATAGGACATCAGTCCGGAGAAAAGTATTTGAAAAAAATCAAGATTTGAAATGAACGGAGCTCTTGCATGCTTCAGGAATTAGCGAAATAAGAACCTTTTCACCCGTTAGATTTTACGAAGTATACGATGGTGCCACTGGTTTATCGCGAAACGAACTCCAAAGCTCAAAAAAGCTCTCAAAGTTGAGGGCATATTCACTAAAAAGAAAGAATGGCGGCATCTATTATAAGTCTACTTGATTTTTTACACAGTGATACTATTTAGTGGCAATAACTAGAATTATAGTTGTATTCATCAGAACTCTGGTTATACTTACCATAATATGGTGACTACCATCATAGAGTCTGGTGTGTGGAACCATACTCGGATCACTGCGTCAAAGTTTGGTAAAATCTACCATATTTTTTTCAGTGTAAAAGATGAGCGCCCACCAGATGCTGAGAGTCCACCTGTATGTCCAGTCAAACTTTTCATGTACAGAAAAAGAGCAAATATACATATTAACAGGGTTGCCGTGAGTCCAACATCAGAGTCTGTATTGTAGAATTTGTTCTTCTATTGGTCGGTGCATCAATTTCTATTCTGAGCTCGGTTTTCTCCAAATCACCGTCAAACTGTGATGAGGAGGCCTCAATCAGACAGGTCCGATGGTTTCCCCGGATCGGATGCTGTTTTTGACGCGCCGACTTCGGGGTGGCGGTGGGGGGGACGACAGGGGCGAAAACTTACGGCGTGCAGCGGGGGCGAGGGCGGAGGAAAGTTCTTTGACGTCTGAGCCGGAACGGATGGAACGCGTTTTTGAAACTAATAAGGCGCCTGAAATCTTTTTTCGCCGCCGACACTTACTACCACTGTTGCCGCTTCTCGCCAAAAAATTAACCAATGGGAAGACCATACTCAATCATCTGCTCTTTGAAGTTGCTGTTGGCTGAGTTCGTATAGTTATAAACCTTGACTCTTTGCGAAACGGTCAAAATTCTCGATTTCCTCACAAATCAATGGCCTCATACCAGTGGCGAGGCGTGAATGATCGATTATCGATATTCCCCCCTTTGAAGCCATGATTCGTTGCGAGCACCCTGTTTATCGAACCTTTAACATAGACTTGAATGGCAGATCAATCGATACATCGCAAAGCATGGCCACACAACTGATTTTTACTCTCTCAAGTAGGCATTATCGGATCCAGCAAGTTGGCAACATTTTTTTCTCTCCATGTAAACCCACGGAAATTTATCGATTCTTGGAGGGGTTCGATGCTCCGACAAGAATCGATTATTCGACACAGGATTAAATAGACTGCATTTTACTAATCGGAACTCGTGAGCTCTCCGCCATAAATTCACAAAATTGTGTAGACCATCACAATTTAGCTATCTGCCTTGGCATTTGACAAAATGTCTGATTTCACTATTTGCCTGCGACATATGGACTACATTTTGCAATTTGAACCTGTAGATTCTAGCCCGGTTTAAAAACAACGTATGTGCCATTAGTTTCCCTATGCACATAAGTTTTTTTTTTCTTCAGGTGAGCCAAAATTTATAGTTCCAAATTGCAAAATGCAGTCCGTATATTCGGCAACGTATTTTATACATGAGCGCGATTCTTTTGATCCAGGGACTTGGTGAGCCGAAGGCGACAAATAAGGGATCGCAGTAGAGGCAGGAGCGAAAGCCGAGTTGGTAAATAGGCTTCGTAGAAGCACGAATGCAGGAAGAAAACTGCAAACGATTTGTGCGTGAGCCGGTTTACACGGTACGGAGTTATGCAGGGGGCCAATGGGGCTTAAAGGGGTGCAGAAAGAGATAGATAAGGAAAGGAGAGGGCGGAAAAGAGAGGGGCGTAAGGGGTACAGAGAAGCTTGTCGCCTATCTGGTGCGTTGTTGCTTCAGGGTAGGCTAAGCCGCATTGCGCGATTGCCACGGCAGCTCCTGCGGCGATAGCCTCTATTGTCTTTGAGCCCCTTGTTTTTCTCATGCTAAGTGAAATTTACGCTGGAATGGAGATGTTGCGTGTGTGAGGAATTTGCGATTTGACTGTTGATTCTTACGTAAAAGTTCGCGAGAAACACGATGGTCCCACTGGATTTCTCTGAAATCAACTCCCAAGCTCAAAAAAAGCTCTCAAGTTGAGCCCAAAATGGAGGGGATATCCCACGCTATCCTGAGAGTCCACATCTACATCAAGACAAACTCTCCATGCAAAGATAGGGAGCAAATACATTGACAGGGCTGCTAATTTAATTGGGGACTTCAAAACTGAAAACACGGCAACCCTGCTAATGTATTTGCTCTCTATCTTTGCATGGAGAGTTTGTCTTGATGTAGAGGTGGACTCTCAGGATAGCGTGGGATATCCCCTCCATTTTGGCCTCAACTTGAGAGCTTTTTTTGAGCTTGGGAGTGGATTTCTGAGAAAACCAGTGGCACCATCGTGTTTCTCGCGAGCTTTTACAAAAGAATCAACAGTCAAATCGCAAATCCCTCACACATGCAACATCTCCATTTGCGATTTGACTGTCGATTCTTATGTAAAAGTTTGCGAGAAACACGATGGTGCCACTGATTTTCTCTGAAATCAACTCCCAAGCTCAAAAAAAGCTTTCATGTTGTGGCCAAAATGGAGGGGATATCCCACGCTATCCTGAGAGTCCACCTCTACATCAAGACAAACGCTCCATGCAAAGATAGGGAGCAAATACATTAGCAGGGTTGCCGTGTTCTCAGTTTTGGGGTCCCCAAATAAAGTGGCAGCCCTGTCAATGCACTTGCTCCCAATCAAAGAATCAACAAAGAATCAACAGTCAAATCGCAAATTCCTCTCATATGCAATATCTCCATTTGCAGGTGTTTTAAATATACTGCTAGGAAAACTGAGTACTAGGATATCCTTGGTTTCTAAACTGGACAATTATTGGAGAGAATATGACAAAATAACCTAATCTGCTAAAATACATGTGTTTAAATGGAAAATGCCGCCAGATGACGTCACAAGGCGGCAAATTTTCCCACTTTTAAATCCATTTTTCTCCAATTTCACATGTCAGAAAAAAATTATGAAAAATACTGCGAACTCGGCTTATCAGGCACTCTCAGATGAAGCAATACAATTTTAGTGTGCAAATTCTCCATTGGTATTTGTATGGAAGAACGCTCTTCGAATTGGAATCATAAGGCTTGTTGTAATTTTTGTCTGGTGTTGGAAACTGGACGATTGAAAGTGAAAAATCGTGTGGATAGCTGACGTCATAAATCTGAACTTCCCTTATAATCCTCAGATGCCCATGCTGGGTCAAACTGACCCGAGAGTTGCTAAAAACACCTGCCGCGCGGGTTGTATGGGCTTGCATGGATTGTCTCGTACATACGAGCTTAGGACGTAAGTTCAAATAAAGAAGTAATCATAAAATTTAAAAAAATATAAAAATCGATTGTTTACTTATTCGAAGATAGGAAAGATGTACTCCGGTCTCGTCTTTTAATTTTTCTCTCGAATCTGAGGGACTCCTCAAAGGCAGCAGAGATTACGAGTTCATACCGCGTGCCATCGCGCCTTCAATTTTCCAGATGCAACACGGACATCCATCAAGCACGAATAGTTGTATCTCTGCGCCGTCATCAACGAGGGACGAGGGTCCTTTCCTTTGCTCTATTTCCATGGTGTTACTTTTCGTTCGTCTTATTTGCAGTAGTGCCTCAAAGGCTACGTGAGCAACACAGACTCTCCGGCGGTAAACTGCTCCTGACCTCTGTTTTGTCTGAGACAACTTCAGTTTTTGTACACTCGCGGCTTTCTCGTAACTCTAGTTTTCAGATACATAAGAAAAATCGTACTGTTTCAACTGTTTCAGTGATTTTATCTGAATGAGTCAGATGAATCTTGAAAGAAACTCGATTTCGAAAAGTTGAGAGTTACGGCTCTTCCCTATCACGGCACCTCCGAGTGTATTACCCCACCGAGTGTATTACCGAGTGTATTAGCCTACCCTGGTGAAATGAAGGCACCTTACATTAAAGAACACCACGTTATCCCCTTCACCTGCAACGATTGAATTCGCGGCTTACTGTAGGAGGAGCTCCCTCACACAAGGTTTTTTTCTCAAAGCTGCAGAACAAACGCCAGATCGCAGCACCTTCATCACGATTCGAATCGCGTCTCGACCATTAGCGAGTCGCTACGTTGCTCCTCGGGATGCAGCGCGGAAAGGATCCCTGATAAACTGCTCTCGCTTAATTGCAGCATCCTCCTCCTCTCTCCCCCCCCCCCCCCCAACTGCGCGGAGTTTTTATTTTCAATCTGCAGAGAGCGCCAGCATTAATATCTCGGCGCTGCATTTTTATGACGTTAAAGCTCGGCTCACTGTTAATTACCTAAGTATTACATCTTGCAGTCGTAATGACCGTCGCTTCCGGTTCCTTATTTTCTATTACTCTCTTCCTCTCGATCCACGTTACACTGCGGGTAGAAACGTCGTATTTCTCATTGAGTTTTCGTTGGAGTTGGGTTGTTTTAGGAGTGCAATCTCAGGGATAATCCCTCTTCCGCGGATGGTTTCCTCCATTATCACGCGTTTTCTTCGGCTCCGTTTTTAACGATCCCTTCCGTGCGTTGTCCGGGATTCCAAGGTGGTCCGGTTTTCTATTCTGCCGCGCTAAGGAGAAACGCCGTACGAGCCTTCAGGCGTTGCCAAATTTCCGTTGGTAAATCACGAATTTTCGCAAAAATTTGCAAACATTTTTCTTCCACTATTTCGGATAATTTTGTTCGCAATTTCATCTAAAGCTCCTGAAAACTCCAGAGAATAAGAGTCAGAACATTCTTCAAAAATAAACATTTTATCGAGGGAAATTTGGCAACTCTCGAATGTTCATACGGCGTTCTTCCTTAGCACGGCGCGAAAGAAAAATGCTGTATCAACATTTGCACGTTACGGAATTGGACCGCGTTAAGGAGAAAGGAGCCAAGCCACATCAGCTATTGCCGAATTCAATCGGCCAATTTTATTTTTTACATGGAAACGTTTGTGCGGATTTTCGTACTAATTTCTGTGTATTTTTTGCATGGTACGAGGCAAATTCCTTGAAACTTTTAAAGGAATCTGCACACACGTTTTCTTTTAAAAAATTAAATCGCCCAGTTAAATTTGGCTGTAGCTGACGTGGTAAACACAGTCTATTTGCCGATAAACCTCTCTGAAATATTGGAAGAAAAATATTCATACATTTTCCTGTAAAATCGCATTCTTACAAACTTTTTCATAAACTTTCCCCCATTAAATTTTCATTTCGTAGAGAAGTTCTAAATAGTTTTTTTGAAAATTATCAGATACTTTGGAATTAGTTGCGACTAAAACCCTCCAAAAAATTGGCAAAAAAGTATTCATCAATTTCCTGTTAAAGTCGCATTTCATCGAAGCGACTTTGGCTACGTCTGAAAGCTTACAGTGTGTTATTTTTTTCCCCCAATGAAATCTTTATTTTTCAGGAAATTTTTTAATACTTTTCCTTGAAACTTTCCGATTTTTCACGACTTTTTCATGGAAGTTCCGAAATGTTCACAATTTAGGTCTCTGGGTACCAATTCGACGTCGCTCACTACAGAGAACGGTCACGGAACGAAACATTTTCAGATCGCCTTCAATTTTTCACGATACCACCCGGCCACTGGTCGAGTTTAAATAGTCGTATCCTTGCGCCTGCAAACAGTTCACCGTTTTGCCAGCCTCGCTCACATTGAAAAAGTGTTTGTTGGTGCAATATCTACCACTAAGCTCCTTGTATGGAAAAACGTCGCAAAATTTTGTCGAATGAATATTCGAATGTTGCCAAATTTCTCTTTAAAAAGTATACATTCCAGAGGAAAAACTTGAATGTTTTTCCTTGAAATTTTTAGATACATTAAAGTGCATCACGAATAACATTTTCCGGAAAATTGGATAAAATATATTCACAAGTTTCTCAGGCAATTCGTGTCTAGTCGAGAACGATCTGGCAACGTTCAAAAGCTCACACGGCGTTTTTACTTAACACGGCGGTATTCTTTCGGGATCGGCCCCTCCCTCAACTCATCCGTGCCTTGTTTCGAAATGCGACCTCGTTATCGTTTTGCTTTTGCACTGAAAGGTACCTATACACGTCCAGTTGTTCGGTTTTTTTTTCTCTCCAGAAAATACGATTTGAAACAGTTTAGCCTCTCCCGATTCCGTGGGCGACTCCTTAACAATTGAAAGAGTCAATAAGAGACATTGAATTATTTTAGACGTGAATCTCCCGGTTGAATTGCAAGTTTCCTCATCAATGGACTGTTTGAGAGAGTTACAGCTTTAATGAGCTTGTTCTGCAATTTTACTTCTGGCACTGTTGAAGTGCATTTTATATGTATTTATTATATATTATATTTTTATTATTTCGATTTTATACATTTTTTATGATTGTTGGGGACGACATCAACTCCTGAAAAACGCGTTCAAAATTGTCGTCTAAACATTCGAGAGTTGACAACTTTTCCTCGATAAAATGTTTATTTTTAAGGAAAGTTATGAATATTTTCCCTGGAAAATAAAATCAATTGAGGAAAAGTTGTCAACTCTCGAATGTTCAGACCACAATTTTCAACTCGTTTTTTATGAGTTAGTGTCGTCCAAAAAAATCATTAAAAATGTATACAAAAACGAAATGCCCTCACTATTTTTTCAACAGTGCCAGAAGTAAAATCGCTGAACAAGCTCATTAAAGCTGTAACTCTCTCCGAAATTTTCAGGCAGTTTAGTTGAAATTGCGAGCAAAATTATCTGAAAAATGTGAAGGAAAATATTCATAAGTTTAGCTGAAAATTTGTGTTTTATCGAAGGAAATTTGGCAACGCATGAAACTTCATACTGCGTTTTTCCTTAGCAAGGCAGTATAGTGGTCTAATTACTCTGCCGTGCAACGCAAAAACGCAGTAAACGCCATTATGAATTTTTTGGAAACAATGTACCACAGCTGAAAAACTTGTGTACCTTGGGACAATGTTTTTACTGAATTGTTTCGCAAATACTATCAAGAACTTAACCTGAAAATGTGAGGTCCGTGGGTAAAACAATTTATATTTTATGAAGAGTTAAGTTCCGAAAAACGCGGGAAAATTTGGATGGATTTACGGCGTTCTTGCTTAGCACGGTAGTATTGCCGGTCAGCTCTTAGCTGGTTATTAATTTGGTAGGATTACAATCCAATCAGGGCGCACACTAGTGCGGCAATGCTGGAAGAGGGTGACAGAAGGGGGCCCGTGCAAAAAAACGGAAAACGCGGGCTACGATCATTGTTTGACAGGGATTAATCAAGGATCAGACAAGATCGGGGCGACAAAGGGAGGGGCGGGCGGGGCAATTGCATAAAAATAATGGCACTCGGCTGAATCACATCATGGCAGGGATCCCACCGCAAGAGTCGCCGCCGCCGCCGCGGACAAAGGACAAATGTGTTTGTTTATTTAAGCGTATCATCAAAGCACCCGCCGGACTGGGCGGCATACGGGCGGGTCCCTGCTTGTCGAGTTTCGCGACAAAATTGCCGCAGACATTACTAGATTTTCGCAATTGAAATTGACGGATTTTCAACCAATTTTACAACCAGGCATTGTAATCTATAGTAGACTGTAATTTTTACAACCAGACATTTTAATCTAAAGTAAACTATAATTGAGGCCTTTTTCCGTAAAAGGGCGTATAAGAGTTTCAATGCTGCTAAGATTGTGCGACTTTGTATACAATTTTCAGGGAACCAAGTTACACATACATGTGATTATTTTCACAGAAAAGTAAATGATTGTGCAATTTTCACAGCGTTTGTAGCAAATGAAATGTATTCACAGTCGATAGTTTCTTCTATACCGTTGTTAGTAAAAATGTGAAGCAAATTCAGGGGAAATTCATGGCAGATTTCTTGGATAGGTCATCTCGCCGACTCCTGCACGAAGGAGCGTAACTCCAGTTCAAGTTTGTCAAACTGACTCAAACAATTAATTTATTTTAATTAATTAATTAATTTTTGAATTAAATGTACATGTGCAATTTTCCCCACAATTTATCTGCTTTTTGCATGAATTCTGTGGAAAAATCAGTAAAATGTTTAGTTTGTAATGCCCTAGATTCTCCTAGTAAAAAATCAATATCATTAATTGATGAACCCAACGTGGAAAAAACCATGATAAGGCGGTGGATCTCATCAAACACCGTGCTCTTCGAAGGGTGATATCTGCGTTGAAATAGGACGCAGAAATTACAGGCGTTTGGATCGATGTAACTCTACTTAATTTTTGAACCATCAAATGTAGGGTGTAGTTGATTCAGAGTTGCAATCGAACAACCTCCCGCTTTCTTTGAGAGGATGATTATTAAAAGGCCGTTAATCGAATAGAAACTCGGCAAAGCATACGTGGGATGACAATAACGAAGTCGCATCGCCGGGAAGGAAATAAAGAAAATGAAATAAGTTCAAACCTGAGGCTCGAACGAAGATCGCAGCGCACATTGGAGCCGTAGAAGTCGAACATGACGAGGAAGAGGAAACTTTAAAAGCTTAAGTATATCTTTGTTGGTACAAAACACAGACTTCTACTTTCTTGAAAGTTGCCTCATTACTTTGTCTTCCCGTAGAATTTTCCTCACCAGACGCCCCCTAATAAAATTAATAATATGACGAAATGAACATCAAAATTTGCAGTTTTTATAGTTGAAAATGTCATGTCCGACAAAACTCAATGGCCTGTTCCCCTGCCCGGCGAAGGAAATTACCGGGTCTTCGACACGTGTCTAGGCGCCAGGGCGGGCGGGGGACTCTGAACCCTTGACTAAGAAAAAGGGGGCGCCAGGGTGGTGTCCGAGTGGGGGTATAAATCTTGGCGTAAGAATAGAGTTGAGGGCGATACCCGACTGGGAAACACCATTTTTCGGCGGATCCTCGCAATCTATGCCCCGATAAATCGAATCAAAAACACACGATTAACGGCCGGCCGAGCGTATGTTAGATTCGAGGGGTCCAGACCGTTTCCCGCCGCGCGGCAAAGGTCGTCGCCAGGCTTTTCTAGAAGGAGCCGTGTATGAGTTTTCTAACGTTGCCGAATTTCCGCAAAGGAATATTGTCGGGGTAAGTTTGGCTATTTCGCCGTTTCCCAGCCGACAGAACGTAACTGTGACATGTCAAGCGTGCACAGTATTCACTCGCAAATTTTATTTTTGAATAGGATAGTTGGAAGTCTTCGCTTGAAAATTCTCATAATTTTCCTTCCGATGAAACGGAAGATCTTGTAAAATTTTGGATAGGAATTGCACGGTCATATTCTTGTCAAAAATTTGAATTTTATGTCATTTTATTTTTTACTTTTAAAATTACGTTCCCTTGTCTGGGAAGTGGCGGTTTATGCTACATTTTTTTTAACATGTCGCCATAAAAAGTGAGACAGAATTGGGGTTTCTCTCTTTTCTCAAAACTGAAAGCACCCGATGATTCTAAACCCGGGACCACGATGCAAAAAATTCTTCGATTTTTGGCCATTTTCAGGAAAATATTCCATACGGAATCCAAAGTACAAAATTTCAAACGCGATAGTAAAACTTGTCGCTTACGCAAAAAATCCCACTTATCAAAAAAATTTAACGAATTTCATAACTCCTCGAAATTTCCTACAAATTCAATGGAGGTTATTCCGAATTTTTTACAGAAAACCATGTTCTTATCGAGAGAAATTTGGCGACGTCTGAAATTTTACACGCTGTTTTTCTCCAGCACGACAGTTTTGCCGTCCCAAAAGCCGAGCCTCCCGGGTTCAAAAAACTTCCCATCGGAAATTTGAGAGCACGGAGGAAACGATGTTGCGGCGCACGAGAACTTATGCGTGGGCTCATCCTGTTGTGTTTACGAAAGTTGGGTCGTTGGCATGAATATTACACACCCAGGGACAGGAAAGGACTCAAAGAGTATTTTTTTAAGGACTTATTCTAAACTAGTGGGAAGAAAGTTAGAGGGTGGGTTGTGGTGGGGGTGGATAAAAACTTTTCCCACCGAAAGATATTAAATGTTCCAACCGCTTTTTCTTGACTTGTCTCGACGGACTATCTGAGCTTCAAAATATTGATCTTGGATGCTCCGGCTTCATACTATAGCAGCGTGGCAGGCTTTGCGATGTATCGGTTAATCTTCCATTTAAACCTATGGAAAAGGATCGATAAACAGGGTGTTCGCCATGGACATCCTAATAGTATAATCAATTCACTACGACAGCTTCAAAAGAGGAAATATCGATAATCGATCATTCACGTCTCGCCATTGTTTTAGATCGATGAATCGAGCTGTAGATTGGGCAATAATATAGACGGATTCAGCTTAACTGCATCTCACGTTGCTTAATTCTTTCCAGTGGCGTGGCGTGCTTTGCGATATATCGATTTATCTGCCATTGAAACCTATTGAAAAGGATCGCTAAACAGGGTGTTCGTAACGAACACCTCGATAATCGATTCTTTACTGTAACTTCAAATGGGGAAATATCGATAATCGATTGTTCACGCCACGCCACTGATTCTTTTTCGTGTTTTACTACTTAAAAACAAGCACTCAACTTATTAACATCATCAAACGCTCTGTGAAGTTTCTAATGACTGTGGAGAATATACTCACGAAATTACAAGTTTTGATGTTCCATAGTTTTCTGTTTAAAGAATAAAACTTCAGAGACATTCAGGCAACGTCTGCTATAGTTGGACTGATTCCTGCTAAATCCGTCCATCTATGTCTCAAAGTTGGAGAATATCATTTTGAAAAACGATAAGTCAATTTAAAAAACAAAAAAACAAAGAAGAACTTTAAATTCATTGGAAGAGTTGAACTTTTTAGTTCTGAGCATCTCGAATTATGAGTTTTTTTGTCAATAAAATCAAGGCGAAAATGTGTTTGGGTCCAGGAAAGCTGATTCTGCCGAGAATTCACCATTTTCCATTGAAATAGTGAGCATCTTGTCAAGTTTTCATTATGATTTAAACCAATGAATAATAAATTAACGTGGAAAAACTCATGAATATCATCGGAGATCCCTTAAATCTCCTCCTAGCAGAAGACATGTCCTTTTCCAAGAATTGAAGGTTGCCTATGAAATCCGGCACATCCCTTCCTAACCGCCGTTCGCGTGAAGTTTATTATTTTTCACGACTCGTGAAGTTTTGTTCGCACACTGTTTCTTCGCGGGGACTGAACTGTTACGTTTAGCAGTTGTTAATTCGGAGCCACCATCCCCCCCCCCCCCCCCCCCGAACAAATCTCGAGCGAAATCTCGTCGTATAAAATGCACGAAAACTATCTGGACCATAACCAGAGCGCCAACTTCTCCGGGAGTCGAGAACTGGGTCGTTTCCGAACAATGAATCAGTTGTTTTCAAATGGGAACAAGTCCATTTTTACATGAGCCTTGGCTTGCACGAAAGGACATGCTACCTAAGACCCATCGAAAAATTGGCCTGTTCCCTCTCCAAAACAACTGATTCCAATATGCATGCATACGGATTTCATGGAGTCGTGCGTTAGAGGAAATCGTCTCTTCGGCGACAAAAGAGCGTAACTGCACTTTGGCATAATTCCTTCTCCTCGTTTAGTTTTAAAGTCTCTGGGGCTCGCGTGGGAACGCGGTTACATTCTTTTATCGCCGGAGTGACGAAATGTTATCTTCGCTCATGTACCGCCGCCACAATCCTGTAAAAACAGAAAGTTTCGCGAAATTTATCGCACGGGATAGAGCTTTCTTAGCGTCCGCTCTTTTGTTGTGTATTTTGAGGATTCTAACTTTACGAAACAAAATGATTTGAAGATCGAGTCTCCCAAGACGGCTATTCTGTCAAAGATTAAGCGTTGAAGTGCTTTCGCGTTTACATGTACATACCCATGATTCTTACAGCAGTTGCAGCGACGGAAAAAATAGGAGAAATCCGAGGACTCGTTGTTCCACAGACGAAAAAACGCAACTGAAGCCAAGGTTGCCAAATTCGTCGTTTTCCCGGCGAAAGAACTTAACTACTTTTCAAAGTTGCAAAATTTCTCTTCGCACATTGTTTATTTCCTGGGAAACTGCTTCATGTGTTTGCTAAAAATGTCGGTGATTTTTCTTCTGATCACCCGGAAAAATCAGCATTGGCGGATCCAGCAACTTGGCAACACCGGATTTCCTCCATCTAAACCTATGGAAATGTATCGATTCTTGGAGGGGCCAAAAGCTCCGACAAGAATCGATTATGTAGCATAGGTTCAAATGGAGGAAATCCGGTGTTGCCAAATTCCTGGATCCGCCTCTAAAAATCAGCAAAATTGTGGGTGAAATCTGCGCAGTCATATTCTTGTAGAACATTGCATTTTTTGAGTCAATTTTGCAACCTAGGAATGGAGTTACGTTCCTTTGTCTGTGGAAGAACGAATTGACACGGAAAATGCCAATAAGAAAAAAGAATAAATAATGCAATTTCTAAATGGAATGTTGCTGATTTGCGAGTGTAACCTGGCGAAAATCGATGAAATGTTAAATTAGAAACGCCCACCATTTTTCCAGTAAAAATACGGTTCGTTATTGGAAATTTTGGAACTTTGAACGACGTATATGTACCATTAGTTTCCCTATGCATATAAGTGTTTTCACGGATGAGTCAGAAATTGTAATTCCCAATCGCAAAGTGCAGTCCAATTCTCTAATTAATTTGCTCTTCCTCGCTGCAACGCGGCTCTGCACTGGTCCGTTCCAAAACGCCTTCAATATCAGCTGCGGCAACTGGTGTGACAAGAATCACACCTAAAGCTACTGCTTACATATCGATGGCTAACAGACAATACCGCCTATCTGATTCTGACGATTTTGCAAAGCAAATGGAAAACTTCGCCATTTTTGTAATTATGGGGTTAGATTTGCAATTTTTTCATATACTGAAGCGCTCTCCCACAGAATTGGAAAAAAACTAAAATCATCAGTTTCCGTACTTTATACTGTAGAATGCGGCAAAGTTGCCAACTTTATTTTGCCAAAATCGTCAGTTAGACGCTTTTATTCATCAGCCATCGATATTGAAATAAGGAACTACTATTTTTACCATATTGGTAAAATCTCCTATCTGCAAAAAGAAACCAATAGCACGTATGCTATTTCTAAAATTACCCAGAAATACCAGTTCCATGCAGCGGAATCTAGTCCAGATGTCCCTGCAGCGCTGCATTCCCAACCTCGAGGTAGAGGGGGCGTCAACTTACTCTATACGCAAACGCCACGGCAGGAACTCGGCAAAAGCACAAAAGCTTTATTTACTCAAACTCGATACCGTATATATTAAATGGACGTATTTCTATCAAACGGAACTATGTGCATGATGGCATGAGCCCTGATACCCATAAGAATACATGCACAACAGGGCTCACTTTATAATGCACATAGTTCCGGTTGATAGAAATACGTCCATATCCCCTCGCTTGTTTTGCTTTCCGGGCCCGAGACGAGCCGTTGACGAGCGCTTGTTTTTCTTGTTGTTTCAAGAGGGGCTCCCGTCCCGCTTTCCGCAGAGGATTTACAATTTAATTTCGGTTTTTTTTTGCGCAAATTAGAATGATAATACCCTGTCTGGCAACGGTGGGTAGTCTGTTTTTATTGCCAAAATCGTGCTTTTCTACATCTCCTCTTGCCCGGTTTCGTTGGATCTTCGTGTTTAGTATTTCCAACTACGATTTATTTACTTCTTTTGTTTTGAAGTAGAATAATAATGCCTCGTCGTCCAAGTAGCTTTTTGCACACTGGAAAAAAAACACATTGGATCTAGAGTCCAGACTCTTGAAAACAGTGACAAGAAAAAATACTCTTGATTCAATCAGATTTTTGCTGAAATCGAAAGGAAATCCGCTCAAATTAAGAGGCTTGGTTCTTGATGTAAGCAAAAATCCGATTGAATCAAGAGTATTTTTTCTTGTCGATGTTTTTAAGAGTCTGGACTCTAGATCCAATGTGTTTTTTTCCGATGAATCGAAAAATTCGGATAAATTGCGATATTCTAGAATTAAATTGCAATTTTTTTTAGATTTTTCGGCGATAAAATCGCTATCATCAATAACGTTATCCTCGATCTGGTCGCAATTTTATCTCTATAAAATCGCTTTGGATAGAATCGAAAGTTATCTCAATTTATCACGGTTTTTTGTTCGAATATTTCGATAAATCGCCGTCTACAAAACCGCGATTCAATTGCAAGCGATGAAATCACAAGTTTGTGTCCGTTAATATTGCAATAATCGACGTCAATAAAATTGTGATACATTTTCCGATCAAATCGCAACTTATCACGATCACTGTTACTTGGGCCAGCCCCCTAAAAAAGCGCTTTTGGAAAATATTTCATTGGAGAAGCAAGTCCTACTATGACCGATAGGATACGTTTCCACCCTCTGGTAGTTTAACTTTAAATCACCCCGTATACTCTTCATTTTCAGCAGGGTCCCTCGTTTATGGCAACGTCGACACCCCGAATTATTGGTGCTCTCTCCACACATTCCGAAATTGGACGTATTTATGCTAAAAGGAACTATGTGCATAGGGAGTGCGTGTGACGTAGTTCCTTTTAGCATGAATACGTCCAATTGATCCGGATTGCGGATTGAAAATTCCGGATTTTTGGTAGAATCATAATATGCCCTGTTGGAGTGAGAGTTGTACGAGTATAGTAAAGTTCAAAAGCCCTGAAAAAGAATAGAAAATGCGCGAATGATGCCGGGATGGGGGGCAGGGGGGCGTATCCAGAATCCAGGGGGGTCTCATTACGTTTAACTGTTGTCGCTCGACGGAGCGTGCGTTAAGTGCCCCCTGCCCCCCCCCCCTTTTCCTGAAATGTGAAAGCCCGCCCTCTGCTGAACTTGAAAAATAATGATCAGCCGTCCTGCAGTCACCTCTCCTGGCGTGCCCTTGAACTTTTGTTTGCTCTCGCACGAGCTGTGGAAACGGATCCTTGACTTTTCGCCCGGTTTTTTCCGGTCCAGCCGATCTCTTTCGTCGTAAATGAGAGCCTAGTCGCTTTTCATACTTACCGCTTTCTATGAGAAAACAGCGTGAGGCCCGGTTTATATGAGGTGTATTTTGGTCGTTTTTTATTTCGAGTCCGGCGATTCATCGGGAAACTTCATTTCACAGGGTGAAAAGCGAGGTGCTATTCAATAAGTTTTTAACCGGTAACTTATAAACCAAGATGTAGGTTTAGTGAAAACATAATATGATCGGTATTGAATCTGTTCTGATTCATCATGGACCCATTTTCATTTCATCTTCTTTATAACTTATCCGCTGAGTGAAATTAACGCTTGTTCAATTACAATATTTTTACATTGTATATTTTCTTTCTCTGTTACAGGTAAACACCAACATGCGGACTGATGTTTTCCCCGAAACATGTTACCTTTTAAAGCCGAAAACTTTCCAAATTGGGATCAAGTCTGTATAAATCTAGTCCGTTCCATTAAATTTCAAACATGTTGTAGCCTCTGCAAATATACGTAAAAAGGAGTACCCAAGACTTAAATTTTTTCTTCTCTCATCAGTTCATATTTTTAGCGGCTTTTTCCTTAATTTCAATTGAATACTTTGAAACTTTGTGGTTTGGGGTGATCGACCTCTAGGACGAGTGATGAATTAAGTACCATAGCACATGTGTACCCATCGAAATCGCATGTAAAACATGCGGGGTTTATTGATGGTTTCCAAATTCAATCCATGAGGGAGAAATTAACTTTTCCGAATTCGCGGATTCAAATCTCTCAACTCGCCAAAAAACCAAAATGTATTAGTGTCAATGTAGCCGTTAAAATCATGAAAGTGTGCTTCACGATGATATCATTTCTTCGTCGTGTTGAATTTTTGTGGACGGTTTTAAAAGTCAATGTATCAAAAGAGACAGAATATTTTTCTAATAACCATCTCCAGTCATTTTCCAGCCGCGGAAATAAGTACTCAAAGTTTTACCAAAATTTACTCCAAATTTTACCAAACGGTAGCTTCTCGCATTCGAACGCGCAACAATCCTCCCTCGACATTTAAAATCAATGCGTCACCGAGGAATAACGCAGTGTAGCCATTCTGACGTTATGACAGATTTTCCCTGCCAATGTATCTATTTTTGAGCAAAATTATCAATATTTTTTGACGAAATGTTTCAATACTTTAGGGTGTAATACGACTTAAATTCTCTGAAAATTTTAAAGAAAAATATTCCTTGAATTTCACTGGGAAAAAAAAACACATTGGATCTAGAGTCCACACTCTTGAAAACATCGACAAGAAAAAGTACTCTTGATTCAATCAGATTTATGCTTAAATCAAGAACCAAGCCTCTAAATTTAAGCGGATTTCGTTTTGATTTAAGCAAAAATCCGATCGAATCAAGAGTATTTTTTCTTGTCAATGTTTTCAAGAGTCTGGACTCTAGATCCAATGTGTTTTTTTTTCCCAGTGTGAATTTCCATGAAAATTCGGATTTTATAAGAAGAAAATTGTATTAATATCCGATAGATGTATACGATGTTGTTCCTCAACACGGCAGTACTATTAAACGTGAAGTGTTACCTTTTTCCCCGTTAAGTGTTGGCACGATCGGAAAGGGTGGCAGGAGCGTTCATACCGAGTCATTTCGCTTTTAACGTAATTAATTTGAAACGCGCGGCGGCTCGGTGAAGTAGAAGTTTTTAATCAACCGAGGACCGTAAAACTGAAAACGCGAATGTGTACTGTTCCAGTGGAGTCGCAGATTTCATCCGCTCGATTTATATACCCTGTAAATGAATTTATTTTATACTCTGCGATCGCTGAAAAAATAAATCGCTAAAGATGTACGAGTTGGGAATCATTCAATCCATGTATTCTAGGCCGCAGTAAAACATAGAAAAATTCTAGACCGCTTAGAAACTCACTGGAAAAAAAACACATTGGATCTAGAGTCCAGACTCTTAAAAACATCGACAAGAAAAAGTACTCTTGTTTCAATCAGATGTTTGCTTAGATCAAAAGGAAATCCGCTCAAATTAAGAGGCTTGGTTCTTGACTTAAGCAAAAATCCGATTGAATCAAGAGTACTTTTTCTTGTCGATGTTTTTAAGAGTCTGGACTCTAGATCCAATGTGTTTTTTTTTCCAGTGGCTGCTTCACATGTAGTAATTTATACTATTGCGTTACCCTAACTTTCAATCTCTTCTTAATCGTCATACACCTGAACATGCTCTAACCCACCCCCCTGCCTGCGCCAACGTGCGTTACGTAAAACTTGAATGCGGTTGGCGCTTAATGTAGTCCTCCTATGAGCTAAATCTAAAGCATCTGAAAATTTCGACGAAAATTATTCATGTCTTTCTTCTCAAATGTATAATTTATCAGTAGAAATTTGGCAACGTTTGAATAATCTTACGTCGTATCTCCTTGCAAGGTGCGTAGTGATAGAAGTTAACCAGCAAGCATTCTCTCGGTGCGAGCTAGGTTGGAAAAATGTGATATTGTTGGCAGGCGCAAGGATACAACTATTTCACCTCGAGCGATGGTCGGGCGGTATCCGAAAAATTGAAGGCGATTTGAAAATGTTTCGTTCCGCAACCGTTCTCTAGAAGTTGCATTGATACCTTTTAACCTGTGAAGTGTGAAGGTGTATTTTACCAATTCAATTAAAAAAGTAGATTTAAGATAAGTCTATACAATTAAAAAATAGACTCCAGTGCCAGAGAAAAATGACGTATAACCTTCAGAAGTTGCCAAATCTCCGTCAATAAAACACAGGTTTTCAGGAGAACTTGTATATATTTGTCCTCCAATTTTTTTTAAAATAGAAGTTCATCTTGATTCAAAGTATTGGATAATTTATAGAGATATCATTTTCCGTAAAAATGAATATTTTATCTATGAAAATTTGGCAACATTCGCATTTTCTTACGTCGTTTTCTCTTACTAGGAGCGTAGTGGTAAAAATTGCACCAGCGAACGTTCTCTAACTACGATCAAGGCTGGAGAACGCGAAATTATTGGCAGGCGCAAGGATACAACTATTTCACCCCGAGTGATGGTCGGGCGGTATCGTAAATGATTGAAGGCGTTTTGAAAACTTTTCGATATTGCAAGTCTGCGACGCGTCGCGTCGTAGCGGCGTTAACCCCGGTTGACAAGCGGGCGGTATCCAGCGCCGTGCCGCGATTCCGATCGAACGACGACGTGTCATCGGCGGCCAGGTCGAGCCCGAGCACTTTAGTAAATTGTTGGGGATTTTTAAGAGTTTGCACTCCGCGGGAGGAACAGACCGACTCGAAGGGATTACTCAGGGATCGGATGGAGGGGTCGTTATCCGTGCACGCTCACGTAGCCGCTCACCCGAGTCGGAGAGAAGTCCGACTGCCAGTTCGGCTGTTGCAACTTTTCCCTAACTTCAGTGCATAGTATCTAGGGCCGGGAAAAACCGAGAGAACCATAAGGGAATGTCTGGGAAAATCAGGGAATCGGTTCAAGGAACCGGGAATTTCTTCTAACATCGTTTAAAGAATAATGGAGAGTATTTATGAAATCGTTCATGAGTAACACCATTTTTAATATGCCAGTTTAAGTAATGAGCCAAAGTGTTATGTTCACTTTTATTTTCTTTAAAACAATTTTTTTCATAAAGCTGAAGCTTTTCGGCTTTCAGTATGTATAACTTTGGTAAACAATAAATTAAAACAATTCGTATTAACAACAGAAATTTAACTGACTTGATTCTGACCGTTGTAAAGTTTTCTGTTGTTAATACGAATTGCTATAATTTATTGTTTACTAATGTTATACGTGCACCCTCTACACTCTTATGATGGCCAAGATCCGAAAAGTTTCATCTTTATATTTGTAATTGTAAACAATTTTTTTTAAAATGAGATAAAAGTGAACTTAACTCCTTGGCTCCTTACTCAAACTGGCATAATGATGGAGAGTTTGCAGGTGTTTGAAATTTGATGAATTTCGTGTTTAGGTGATAACCATCAAGTGAACTTAACACGAGGATACCTTTGGATCATGGATTTAACAGTTATTGGGGGAGATATGACAAAATTATCTACTCTGCTAAAATATATGTGTTTAAGCGGGAAAAACTGTTAACATTAAAATTGACTTTTTCAAAAGGTGGACGAGATTTATCATTCAATTAGCAGAACACCTTTGCCAAGGTTAGAGATTACCAATGAAACTTCTGATACTTCTAAGCGGTTAAGGAACGCAACATTTTCAAAACGCCTTCAATTTTTCATGATACCATACGACCATCGCTCGAGGTGAAATAGTTGTATCCTTGCGCCTTCAAACAATGTCGCGTTTTTCTAGCCTCGCGCGCATTGAGGAAGTGTTTGCTGCTAGCAATTCCTGGTGCAATTTCTACTCCGCACCTTTAAGGGAAAATGTCCTAAGATCTTTTGAAGGTTGCCAAATTTCTCTTGATAAAGTGTTCATTTTGGAGACAAGTCATGAATACTTTTCCTTGAAGTCGTAAAACTGTACCTTAAAAGGTACACCGAATGGATTTTCTTTCACGTAAATTTTAAACAATCTTAGGGTTGTTTTTTCAAAATTTCAGGGTTTCCGGTAGTCAGGGAAACTTGAGAAATTAGGGAGTTCATGGCAACTTTATTAACTTTTAACAAATTTATACGAAAATTCAGGGATTTCTACGAGCAGAACCCAGCAGAAAGCCAGCATATTTAAAAAGGAAAAATGTAAGTAAAAGGTTTGTTCAAGGGGCCAGGATAGATCAGGGAATCCTAAAATTTGGAGTCGAGGAGAAGCAGAACAGTCAGGGAAAAGTTAGGGAAATCAGATAATTAGAAAATTAAGACATTACAGAGATCCTAAAATTTGCAAGTTTTTCAGTTTTTTTTTTTTTTTTTTTTTTTTTTTTTTTTTTTTTTTTTTTTTTAAAGAGTCGTTGCTATCGAAGAGTTGTATCCAGCTCAGACTGTAATTGTACGCATTTAATACGTTTTAACCGATACGCGTTTACGTATTAACCGCATACGCGTAAACCGAGAGGAACTACAGCCATTGCGACATGGGTTCTGTCCTTCATGTATTATTATTGATCCCAGAGCTCATGTCAGAATGGCTATACTTCCTTTTGATTTAAAAACATCCAATTTCGAGTCAGAGCAACGTCGCGGTCGTGTGTAACGGAAGCGCTGAAAAGTGCGTAAACAGGGGCTTTATCCCCCTGAAAAGGAGCGACCCAACGTTGCCGCTCTCGACCGAAATCGGCCCAAGTCGGGGGCGTTTCTCGCCCGGTTCCGCAACTTCCGGGGGGATTCGTGAAGGAACCAAATAAATTATCCGGTATAGCGACTTCGATTAGACATTATTTTATTCTCTCCGGTAATCGAGGGCGAAAACAATAACCCCCGCCCCTCCCCGCGGGTCTGGCCGCAAACCCCCCTTCCCCCTCGGAAAAGGAGGCGCAATACAATTTCCCGGGCCCTTCTCCCCGTTCCGCCGGTCGCGGGTCGGAGTTTCCCGGTTCTGGTTCACCGCGTGGCTACGATTTATCGCGACTTTCGATTTCCAGGATGAACCCGTGGGTCCCGAGTCAGGAAGAACGCCGTATGAGCATTCCGATATTGTCAAATTTCCTTCGATCTCTTCCGGCGAAAGACGTTTTTACTCTAAAAGCATGTGTAATTTTTCCGTGTCAATAAAAATGTGCCTGTTTTTCTCTTCTTCTTTTTTTCTCATACTTCATCTTCCTCCTCTCTTTCTCTTCTTTCTTTTTCACATTTTTCTTCTTATTTTTATCCCTTTTTTCTATTCTTCTTTTTCTTCCTCCGTGATTAGAGAATAAGCCATGTTTGTCCAGACATTGCAGTATCAGGCATGTGGACGCATTACAGTGGATAAACTTGATAAAAATTCATGCATTTGAGAAAAAATTGATGAAAATTTGTCCTTATCCTTACGACGGTCGTCAAAAATTGAATTATATAGCTTAATACTACATTTTTTTCTCTATGATTTTATGAATATTTTTTGGCTGAACTTTTATTGTTTAGTTTTCTCTACAAAATTATCACTGGAAAAATGATGGAGAAACTGTTTCAGGCTGTACAGGTCGTCTTTCATCTTAAAAAAATTATTTTTTCTTCGTATTTTTTAAGGGCAATTTATTGCAACGAAAAACTGTGTGAGTATTATTCACGAACTGTTAAAGTTTTCACAATTGTATGAAGCGCTTCTTCCCAAAAATCTTTAAAAAAACTCATCACTAACTTTTCTTAAAAATAAATATATTTAGGGAAAATTGACACCACCCGAATGCTCACACGGCGTTTCTCCTTAACACGATGACGTGGGCTGTAGGTTGGGAGCCCGCTTTCATTTCGAGCCTCTCTTTTGTTCGAGGGAACCTGTCTGGGAAGCTATAAAATACGTGCTTGCGAACGAGACTGTGGCGGGGAAAAGCAAATGTTCAATGGAAATACTCGAGGGGCCACCATACAGTAAAAAGAGTGGTAAACGAGTCTGTTGGTGTTGAAACCGTACGTTCCATGATCTGATCAGCCCTAAAATGTAAGCATTCTAATGGGAACTCATGTAACGGAAGAGACACAACGCGATTATAGTGGAAAGCGAGTTAACAGTTGATCCGAATGAGCCTAAAGCCATTCTTTTCAATGTATTAAATATATGCATGTATTTTCTTTTTTCATAAACAGTTTATTATAAATGCAGCTTGCAACTTATGCAGCTTTCCAGAGCACATTCCATCTTTCCCACTCATCTACAGTTCCGTTTGGTAGAAATACGTCCAAATGTCCCTTAACCACAGCGTAAATCTACATGGAGCTTCCTGAGGAAGGAGGTGTTTAAGGAACGACTATGAATTTGATCATGATATAAATTCAATTAAGTACTTCGTTTTACTTCAGTCCAAAAAATTGTGTTTCAGTTGACAGAACAGTATCTCTGGCTTTTCTGAGCGATTTTCTAAAATGGGAGCGCTAAACTTTTCGACCCGATTCTCGAAACAGCTGAAAGCGCCAGTGGAGAGGCGTGAATTATCGATTTTCGATTTTTCCCCGTCTAAAGCTGTGACAAGGAATCGATTATTGAGGCGTCCGTCACGAACACTCTGTTTTTCGATCCTTTTTCATAGGTTCAAATGGCAGACCAATCGATAAATCGCAAAGCACGCTACGCCATTGGAAAGTGCGCCGGTCGCTGGTACTCTTCTGCTAAATGCCATCCAATATTTCCTCGGCGAATTTCGTCATATTTTCGTAGCGCGTCTCGTTCCCATCTTCCTGGACGCCGCGACGCCGACGCCGAAACGGAGATCAGTTTTCAGAGTCGGGAACAATGTCGGTTGGGGCTCGTTAAGGCGCCGAAAATGCAAACAAGCCCCGAGAAGGAGCCGGATAGGAAATTGGATAATGAAAAGTAACTACGTGAATAGAAATAAGAAGCCGAATTAAACCCGCGAAAGTGGGGAGGGGGTGGGGGTAGCGCACCCCTCCCACCTCGTTCCTGGTTTTTGGAAGAGTGCGCTTCTCATATTGTTACGTTCTGTTTCAATCATATTCCACCTGTCCTCACCCGCCTCTCCGCGACCGTCTCCTGTCTTCGCAGTGTCCCCAAATTTCCAAATTTAGCGGGATATTTTTCCTGCCTTGCCAACGAAAAAGTTGTAAGGCCTTGTCCAGGGTGTCTACAAATCCGGAATCTCCGGAAAGTCCGAAAATAGTACTGATTTTTTAAGAGCGGTCAGGAAGTACTGAAAAAGTACGGAAATTCCGCAATAGGTCCGGAATTTTTTTCATTTTTTTGCCATTCTTGTGGCAATTTAAGCGAGAAATTCAAAGGAAATTTTTCGAATTTCGAGGTACTGAATAAGTACTGAATTTTTCTATGAAGTAAGTACTGAATGTATTGGAAATGTCCTGAAAAAGTACTGTTTCATTTCTGCGATTCAAACTTGGGACAAATCCCATCAAAACGTCTCGTAGAAACATGGCCTTAGAGCATCCAAAGAATTTGGCCTTGCAGCCACATTTCTCTCTGATGAAATATTTAATTTTGACTAAATTTATGGATATGTTTCCTTGAAATTTTTTCTTGCACCATGTGAAATTGCGGAGAAAAGTCTCGGAAATTCTTAGAGGAAAAAAAATTAATATTTTATCGGAAGAAACTGGGCAACGTCTGAAAGCTCACACTGCGTTTTCTCTTATCACCGCAGCATAACGTTGGAATTCGAGAGGACTTCTCTCAGAGAGGATGATCAGCCCCAACGAAATAATTTCCAGCAGAAGACTTGAGACAGTTTTCTTGAAAATTATTGTGCATGATGTCTAGGGTGTCACCGTGTTGAAGAAAATTGGATGAGCGCAGTAAAAAATTCCTGTTAGTTTTTTCTTTCAGAAAGTTGTTTAAACCTTTGAATTGTTCGTTCCTCAGACAAAGGGAATATCTCCATTTCAAAGCTACAAAATTGATAGGAAAAATTCGATATTTTTTTAGACGAATATACGATATAAAAATTTTGCCAAAAAAAAGGTCCATAATCGTCCTGCCTGGAAATCGTCCAAAATCTCGTCAAATATCAATTGAACAAGATTTGCATTTGGACAAACAAATTTATTGGTCAAAAAACTGCGGTGGAAGCATTAGTAAAGAGGACAAATTAAGTTTGGTCGAAAAAGAATGGACGAATCGTCCTGAAACCAAAAAATCACCAAGCCACCCCCTTCTGATGTTAATAAATACACAGCATAATGTAGGAAAAGAACACGTGCGTGGGCCAAAATTTAGTTCCCCTCGTACATCGCCCCGAAGAGAAAGCAGGGATTGCTCCGGGAGATTTCTCGCCGGGGTTTGCAGGACCCAGGTGTTGCGCGGGGGAAATTATTTTCGTTTCCATTCATCAGCTATGCAAAGACATCTTTCCCCCGTTCGCTCGCGAGTAGTCGAGTCGCCCGCTTTTCAAAGGAGCCGCTTTTTCTCTCACGTCCATTTACGCGCTTCTGTCGATTCATCAATATTCTCCCTCCGCGCCGCCGATATAGCCCTGGGATTTCGCCCGTAAAAAAGGCTCATCTGTCCGAGATACGCCTCCAGCTCGCATCGAAAATTTCGACTCTGAGTGAAGCCCGCGTGTAGGAAATGGGAATTTTGTGGGGAAATTTGACGACTCTGTCTCGCCGATGAAAGAAAATAATTTTTTCAGGAGAGAAAGTGTGCCTGCCTGCCTGCCGCGCGGAAAAATTCAATTATTCAAATGATTTCCTTGTTGTGGTTGAGGTGATAAATTGATAATTAGTTCGACGGTGGTTTTGAAAAATCAACGAAACATGCGGCTGCTCTCCCTTTTTCCCCCTCGCGTTTACACCTCGTTCGATTTACGAACCACTTTCGGTCAAAATGCTATGCAGTTTACGGATGATTTAGCCAATACTGGCACTATATTGCCACAGTATAGCCCAATCTTCCAGAATATAAAAAAAAAATTCCCTTGTAGACATACCTGGAGATGATTCTCTGGATATACCGGATTTGACAGTTTTGAATCAAACTGGAAAATTTGATGTAATTTTGTCACATTTTAAATTTTTAGGGGTTCCTCTTGAATAAAATTCTTCAAGATAACCAATGAAACCACTTGCAATATTTTACGTTTTGTAGGTATTAACGAAGATATGAGCTCTCAAAGTTTCTACCTGTCCGATCTCTCCTATTGGCTTGATCTACTGATTGAAATTAATTAAAAGTTGATCAAATTGTTTATGCTTAATAGACGTAATCATCAATAGCTGTAAATACAAATTTCCATTTTTTAAAAAAATTTCATTATTCTGTAGCTAGAAAGTTATTCATTTTCATTATCAACAATAATAATTCACCTCTAATTTGGTGTTAACTAATTTTGTGAGAAGATTTCGGCGGTCCCATAAGTATTAACAAAAAAGAGAATGGAGGAAAGGTTCTTAAATTTCAATTTTTGCGATGAATTTTTCCCACACTCTTCATAGGGTAATTTTATAAATTATCTCTAGTGATTGATAAGGATAATAAAATATTAAGAGAAGACAGAAGTAAATGAATAGAGCGGAAACAAATGAATTGAAGTATTGAAGTAGCTCCCGGTGTGCCAGGAGTAGTGGTTAATCAAGTATCGATAGGGAGTGAGGTGGAGGAAGGAGTTAAGAAAGGACCATGCAATCTGCGCGATTGCGACATTAATCATTGGCTCACTTTCAAAAGGGTGATAGTTGCACGCGACATCCAGGCTCAAGCGCTCCCGTTGGTGCAAGATTTGGGATGAAAAATCTAAAAGTTCATTTCTGTAGGAGTTTTCTTTTCTTTTCTCATGGAGATATCCCAGATTTGATCAGTAGCCAAGTTTTTACGATAGGCTGTGACTTCATCCCTTTCATCAGAAAAAATTGATAATGAAATAGATCACTCTTCCCACGAAAAAAAATTGTTTAAAAACATTTAATTTTTTTTGCCTTTTTGTATGTTTTACTACATCATGAAATATTTGTTTTCGCCTGTAACATCATTTGCAAACTTGCATCTCGCCCAAAACGGTCACCAAGCGTTTACTTGACCGCTGTTGCGAACCATCGAATTATAACGTTCCTTTTTAAAAATGATAGTTGAAAAAGTGCATATTATACTAAATCGATAAAGTTTCCTAAATTAATAACATATCACCTCTCCCAAAACTTTTTGAAACAGAATTTCTGAAATTATCTAACATTTTACAGGGTGTCTAGCATCCGGATTTTTCTGATTCGATCAGGATTTGAGGTCAATCAGGATTTAATTCCGATTTCATCAGGATTTGAGGAGAACTCGGTCGTAAAATCAGGATTTTAGAAAATTCGGCCGTCCGATCGGATTTTTTTATCGAGCTATTTTGTGAAGTTTCAATTATTCCCCGCAAAATAAATCAGGATTTGGAAAAATCATGAAATCAGGATTTAGCAGTCAAAAATCAGGAAAAATCAGGATTTCATTAGGGTTTCCCAGAATGAAAAAGAAACTAGATACCCGGTTTTAGAAGGGCAATCATCGAGGAAATGGATTGAATCAACAAGATTCATCGTCAAATTCCACATGTCTGCGTTGGCAACAGCGAGCAAAAGTGTCAAAGGACACAAGAGAGCTGAGGAATTTCTTTAAATCACGACACCACGCGGAGTGGGTGCAGTGGCGTGGTATGTTTTGCGATATATCGATTGATCTGCTATTTAAACCTATGAAAAAGGATCGATAAACAGGGTGTTCGCAACGAACACCTTGTAATCGATTCTTTACCGTGGCATCAAATGGGGAAATATCAATAATCGATCTTTCACGCCTCGCCACAGAGCCGAAGGCTCATAAATCTCACTGAAAAAGCACCCAAGACGCACGGACTTACCCGGGAAAAACGGTGATTTTTCCCCGACGTCTGGGGGGCTGTTAATTAATAAATTAGCTGGAGTGAGAGCTGAAAGGGGTGAAATCCGGGAGGGGGAGGATTCTCGGGATCGTTTGACAAATGGGGTTTGTCACCGTAATTAAATCTTCGCGGCAGGTTCTACGAGGTATTAATCTTATTGTTTTGTTTATTCATGAGTGTCTCGCTGCCGGTGAGATTTTTGCGACTTGGAGACAGGTGAGGGGAATTAATAGTTCTACGTGACAGTCTTCGAAAGGGTGTCGTTCGAAGTCTCTTGATCACGCTTCTAGCGCCAACGCACCGACCTTGCTTTTATGAGTGGTTTTCATTACCTCATTCAACCTTTCGTTGCATAGTTCAAACCTTAAGCTGCTGCATGCAAAGGAGTAGGCAAAAGATTAGGCAAAGGAGTGGTAGCGCGATTGATCTATCATTTAAACCCTAGGAAAAGGATCGATAAACTGCGAACACCTCCATAATCGATTCTTCAACATATACCTGATGGGGAGATATCGATAATCGATAATCTATTATGCACGCCTTGCCACTGATGCAAAAAATCCCAAAGCCTGCTGGAAAGTGCCATAATCTGAGAAAAAGGACAGAGTGCATACCTTATGAAGCATACGTCGATGGCTAAAGTGTGGAACCGCGTATCTTGGATGCGGTGTTTCAAAAGCTCTGCCCCTAGTTTATTTTTCTGCAGAGAAATAATTCAACCTTGTGTAGCTTGAAATTTACACAGAGTAATCTGCTAACAACGAAGAAAAATAAAAAAAAGTTTCCAAGAGACTACGTTGACTAGTTCTCCAAGGAAAAATTAAAGTATGATAGGAAGTGTGCAACGTCGCAATCGGAGATATGTGGTCTCGTACTTCGGTCATCGATTATATCTCACGAGCAGTTTTACGAGTGCATATCGTCACCTTCCGGACAAAGTATCACAAGCGCCATGCGACGTTTAAAAATTTCCGCCGCCATTTTATTTTTTTACAGAGAAATTTCTGGTTGAATTTGTCTGAAAATTTCACTGAATTTTATTGGCAGCACAAAGAAAATTCAGTGAAAGTTTTGGACAGCTTCGTTGAACAATTTCTCTGTAAAAAAATAAAATGGCGGCGGAAATTTTTAAACGTCGCATGGCGCTTGTGATACTTTGCCCGGAAGGTGACGATATATCGATACAAAGACGGGACCGATTGATGAAACAATAATTGGGCTACATTTTGTAATTTGGAACTACGATTTCTGGCTCAATTTAAAAACAACGCATGTGCCGTAAGTTTCCATAAACAGACAAGTGCTTTTACAAATGATCCAGAAATTGTAGTTCCTAATTGCAAAATGAAGTCGAATTAGTCGATATGGCATTGAGATACCGATTTTAAAGAAAATCGAAGAAAGCTTTATATATTCTTATTATTTCATCCCCGTTAAAAACACCCCTTCGCAGGTGCTTGCAACAGAGAATTTTCTCCATGAAGTATCATAGAGCTCTCAAAGAGGGTTAAAGAGTCTAAGTCCACAACTTTGCCGGCAGTGTCACGAGAATTGTCGCGTCTCTGAACGTATCTACACTACACCGTTCGAGAAGCCTTGAAATCCATTTAATTACACGCTTTTTAGGGCTTTTGTCAAATTGGAGGTACGCCCTTATGCCAAAAGAGCGACGCATTGTCAGCCGAGGGTGAAAAAGAAAGTTTAAAATCCTCCCTGCACCTCCTCTTACCTCGGAGGCTCTTATTTTACTCGACTGCCTCAAAGGCTCTGATTTAAGTTTTGAACATTTTAATGTCTCCTCCATCATAATCGTTTTAACTTTCCCCCCTGTTTTGCGGAAACTCGATAGCCGTAAATTCGAGGGAGGAAATAGATTAAGGGATGAATGAATAGAATTAAAAATTATGGGATCTTTCCCGACGAAGGTTTCTTCGTGTTTATTTTAAAGCCTCTGTTCTGATCAACATAATGTTAAATAGATGGTTGCTATACGTTACCAAGGTATCTCAGTTATCAAATTTCTTAGAATCCTCACGTATTTCTTTCTCTCTTTTTTATCTTTTTCTTCTGTCTCCTCTTCGCTCCCCCCCCCCCCTTCCTCAAATATAACCGAGAGCTGAGCTTGAACACCGAAGAAAAGGTGTCCTCATGCGTTTTGCTGCAACGCATGTTGCATCCACAGGATCGGCAGGCGTTTTTTGTGGCTGTCCTCTTAATGAAATTTAGAATATACTTTCTTTACGAGTGCAACGGTGTGTCTTACAATCAGACACAGTTCTCTTATGAATATTTCTAACGTGAATAAGTATTTTATCGAAATATTTTACAACAATGTCACCCTCCCTCTTTAAATGCTACCGCGGAAAACACGAACTTGCCGTCTCTGTAGTACCCGCAATTTTAGCAGCCTTTTCGTCTCTTTGCACGTCCCACGGAAAGTTTTACTTTTCGGACGTAAATTTCGACGAGAGTCAGCTTTGGTATTGATTCGAGCAATGATGAAAGGGGCTTCGGTAGCAATTCTCGAATTCTTAATCAGTTCGTGGAATTTACAACTCTCCCATCTTTTCATCGTGCGTTCTCTTGAGCACAGGGCGAGTTCGCAGTTATGATTTAGATGTTCCAAATTGGGCAGTGTAGTCCTATTTCCCAGTAAAACTTACCAATTTTAGAGCACCAGTGCAGCGGGCTGTTATTGAAATTGGTAGACTAAGAGAAAATAGAGCATCGAAACATTCCAAATAGAGCGCGAAACATTTTCAAATCGCCTTCAATTTTTCACGATACCGCCCGACCATCGTTCGAGGTGAAATAGTTGTATCCTTGCGCCTGCCAATAGTTTCACGTTTTCCCAGCCTTGCTCGCAGTGAGAGAATGTTTTCCGGTGCAATTTCTACCACTATACGTTCGGTATGAGAAATAACGTCGTAAGATCATTCAAACGGTGCCAAATTTCTTCCAATTGAGCCTTTAATCTCCATTTTGGAGGAAAGTCATTTATTTTTCCTTGAAAGTTTCAGATATTTTAGATTAAAAAATGTGAAATATTTGAACTGGTTTTCCTGAAAATGTTCGTGTACTACTTCATCGTCGTATTATATCAATAACTCACTTTAAAGTTTTCGAACCACGGCACCTCTTCACGTAGACGGTTACGACGGTAGACGTAGAGGAGGAAATTCAAGAATTGCGAACATAACGTTTTTAACGAACTTCTTTCAGATTTATTGCTTGTAGGGTTCTCCAGCTTGACTCGACTCACCTGAACCTGATCTCAATTCCAGACGAGAAGCATAGAAAATTCGTCGCTCATTAAGACGACCAGGGTGAAAACGAAAGGGGGGCGAAAATAATTGCGGATCCGAAATCGAGTGAAAAGCGAAAAGCGCACTGCTCGCTGAGGACCGAATAAAGATTTTCATTATATTGCCACACGTTTTCCGTGGCGCGCTGCGTTTCCTTCTCTGACGTGCCAAAGAAGAACGCCGTATGAGCTTTCAGATGTTGCCAAACTTTCCTGTGAAATACTAATTTTCTGAGAAGCTGGTGATATCAACCAACTTTACAGAGAATTTTACTCGCAAGTACACAAGTTATTTGGCCGCCAAATTTTCAGTGACTGCTCCTGTATTTTTTCGAGAAGAAACAAGCTAACTTTTATACATAATATCCCACTAACAGAGATTAAAAATCAATGAAGTCTGAATGAAAGTGCGTCGACTAGCTTTCCAACGAAAAAATAAAGTGTGACAGGAAGACTGCAACGTCGCAAACGGAGGTACGTTCCGCACTTCAGCCATCGGTGCTTTCTCGAAACTTGACTTTTGGAGGTTTCACTGACCCATTCACATATTCTCACTTTCCCTTAAAAGTAAATATTTTATCGACGGAAATTTGGCAACGTCGGGATGTTGATACTCCGTTTTCCCTGGGCCCGGGAGTTTTTGTCACCGGCTCAACAGTCGAGACGGGAGCTTTCTCACTCCGCCGTCACCGAGACGAAATTTTAACGAACGTCATTTCTGCGACTCGGAGCTAAGTACAATATTAGCGCTCATTTTGCTGCGCAGTCATGCGACGTCTTCGAATGACGGATCCAACCCCCCCCCCCCCTCCCTCGCCCACCGCCACACCGTGCTTACACACTCCCCCTCCGAGTATGCTGCTCTTGTGATAAATTGTTCGATATGATGTGGAATCCTGTCTTTTGTCGGGTTTGCTGCAGCTTGCGCTTGAGCTAAAAGCAGAAGTGGCGGGCGTACTTTGCGATATATCGATCGATCGGTCATTTAAACCTATGGAGAAGTATCGACAAGCAGCGTGTTCGCAGCGAACACCTTAATAATCGATTATCTATCACAGCTTCAAATGAGGAAATATCGAGAGATCGCAAAACACGCTACGTCACTGAAAAGCATTGGTGATTCTTAAAAATCGGCAACACTGTGTTTCCTCCATTTACATGTGTGCAAAACAATCGATTCTTCGCGGGGCTTCGCTTCGGCAGAAGCAAGACGGTACGTATTCTGCCGTGCTAAGGAAAAATGCCGTATAAACCTTCAGGCGTTGCCAAATTTCCTTTAGTAAATCACGAATATTCGGTAAAATTTACGAATATTTTTCCTCCAATTTTGTTCGCGATTTCACCTAAAGTTCCTGAAAATTTCAAGGAAAAATATTCATAACTTTCCTCAAAAATAAACATTTTATCGAAGGAAATTTGGCAACTCTTGAATCTTCATAAGGCGTTCTTCCTTAGTAGCACAGTAGTGTGGTCAACGGTAAGCGGCGTTCAAATACCTGAAGGGGAAAAGGCCTTGCGCGAAGCAAAACAAGCATGAAATTTGCAGGGAGACCCATCAGAAACAAAGAGAGGGAATCAGGGGAGCCGCCATCAATAAATGATGTTGCGGACGTTAGATGTTAAAATGTTAAACACGGTAGGTCGAGGGTGGGGTGCCTGCGGGCACGTTTTCAAATGCACCCGGTTTGCCATGTTCGTCGGTTCGTAATTCTGGAATTCGTCCGTTTAAACTTATGAAGATCAATCGATTTATATCGATGTAGGCTGCCTTGACTAGAATTGATTATTCTAGTGAAAGCAGGGAAAACAGTGTTCTAGAATCAACTTAAGGCAGCTTCCTTGAAACGGCGTTAGCTACCGCTTTCCCCTCTCCTGCCAATGGCGTGGCGCGTTTCATGATGTATAGATTGATCTGCCACTTAAACCAATGAAAAAGGATCAATAGATAGGGCGTTCGCGACGAACATCTTAATAATCGATTCTTTACCATAGCTTCGAATAGGGAAATATCGAAAATCGAACAGCCATGCCTCGCCACTGTTTCCTGCTGTGGTGAGGAAAGGCGCCGTATATGAATCTTTGGGAGTCGCCATTTTTTTCCCGCCAGAATACGAAGTTTCTGGGAAATTTTAGAATTTTCAAGCTTTTTTATTTAGGATTTCATTCGCAAAGTTAAATGTACTTGAAATTTGCGTGTATTTGCAGACTAATTTGGCAATACTGCGTGTCCGATGAAAGTCACCCTCGTGCTTTTGTGACTTTTACGAGCTCGTTTCAGTCTCGAGAGAAACCTTGCCCACGGGCTTGGTGTTGCATTGAACTTTACCCACTTTGATTCTGAGGGACTCCCTGGCCTCCAACATGGTTGCAGATTTTTAAAAAAATTCAGAGTCTCTTACATATCTTTTGCGAACAAATACGACGGGAAAAGTCGAAGAACGCGTATTTTGACTCGCGATGTTGCAGACTTTACTTTCGCATTTCATATTTCGACGGAAAACTGATGAATATTTTTATTGTTGAAATTTTTACTCTCTCTTATAGAATGTCGATGGTTTAAGTGCGAAACCTCGTATCTCCTTTTGTGATGTTGAAGACTTCCTTTCAGACTTGGTTGCTTCTTTGGAAAACTGGTCACACTGAAAACTTCCCTCATTATTTTCTGTTAGCAGAATATTCTGAGTAAACGACCTATGAAGTTGGCTTGCTTTTCTTTGAGCAAAGAAAATATGAGCGTAAGTTTTGAAACACCGCAATGAAAATACTTGCACTATGGCCATTGATGCTCTATGAGAAACTAAGTTTTCTCTTTTTTTAAAAAAAAAAAAATAAAATAAAATGTCCGCAAAGGTTTTGAAACGTCGCAGGTAAGATACGTGTTTTCATCGCCAAAAAGAGATACCTATTTATGCCTAAGAATCAAATGTTTCCAAACGCATTTTCCTCTTTAATTTTTATTCTTCATAATAATATATTTTTGCATTTGTTTTATTGTTTCAGACTGCTTACACTTACAACTTTACCGTGATAGTCGGGATCGATACAAGCAGGGTCAGACCAAAGCGTCCCTGTCGTTGCAGTACTTCCTAGGAGTAGAATCTGGTAAATCTTCAGTTCATCATACTTTCTGTTTCCTTCTCTTTCCATATCAACGGTGAAAGTACCAAACTCCTTATCTGGGTCTGCAGCGTTGTAATTTTCTTTTTTTAAATCTTTACTGTTCTCATGATAGGCTGATGATCTTTTTGCACACTTTTTGGAGAAGCAGGGCTGGTTTTGAGTGGGGTATGAGGAGCGACTGCTCCATGCCCCATCGTCACAAGGGTGCTAAAATGAGAGAAAAATAAAAATACGTGTAAACGGAGGAGAGAAAAAATTAGAGGTAGAAAAACAAAGCAGCGATAAGTATATTGAATTAACCGGGTTGCACAAATAGACCGCGTTAAGCAGAAAGGTACCAAGCCACATCAGCTACTGCCAAATTTCATTGGGCGATTTAATTTCTTGCCAAAAAAGGGTTGTGCAGATTTTTGAGCAAATTTCAGTGAAGTTTCTGCATAGTTTGAAGCAAATTACTGAAAATTTTCTAAGGAATCCGCACAAATGTTCTCTGGTAAAAAATTAACTTGCCCGCTTCCTTCGAAATTTTAAAACCACCTAGTGCGACACACACACACCAAAATAAAAAGTTTAATTTGGAAATAGCTGTGACTTGGTTCCTTTCTGCTAAACGCAGTTCATTTGTATTGAGGTTCCTATGCACGGTCACGCATCGATGTATTTGTTCAATAATATGTTGGCACATTTCGTCGTCTCCCGCACGAAGGAACGTAACTCCATTGCAAAGTTGCCAAATTGCCTCAAAAAATTCCTTTTTTTTACAAAAATGTACTTAAGCAATTTGTATCCAAAATATCTCTGTTTTTTGCTTGGAATCTAGAAAAAAATCAATGATATTTTCAGTCAGAAATGCCCAAAATTCTCGTGATTAATAGGCGATTTGCGAGGGAAAATCTGGCAACATTGGAATGAAGTTACGTTCTTTCGTCCAGGAAACAACGATTTGATACATTTTTTAATAGTTGTAGCCCGTTTCCCATATTTTTCCCTTATTTTGTTCCCAGGTTTCACGCTCGACAAAGAATCTAATACGTTTGCGATAATCTGTCAAGATGTGATCGTTGTTCTTGCGTTCGACACGAGGGAGAGGCTCATTCAGTGGCAGGTCAAAGTTGCCAGTAACCTAGGAGAAGGTGAGCAACTTCCAATTTATCCGCAAAATTTTAAATTTCTGATAAAACAGCCAAACTTATAGACTTACTGTGAAATTGGTATTTTAAAAAAGAAAGAAAGATAGAAAATCAATTTCATTAAATTTTTCTTCATGCCGCAATATTACATGTTCCGTAAGTAGACAATTACGTTAATTTCAAGTTTTCTTCTCAGATTCAAATTTTTCTCACGTTCAGAATGAAGAGCGTAAATATTGGAGCCCACGTCAAGTAAGTTCTCGCGCTTTTAGAGTGCAATAGAAAATCCATTACTTGATTCTTGGATTTACTTTCAATGCGTAGTTAGCTGATCTTCTGTCGCACTTCAGTAGTGCGTCAACTTAAGAGTGTACCTACTCTATCACCAAAAATCAGATTCTGCCGGTTACGGACCCTCCATCATACTTGCGTGATTTCAAACTTGGCGGGTTTCATTTGGACGGAGTTAAACAGGAAGGAACCAAGCCACATCGGGATCGAACCGAGAAAAAGAGGTTTAAAGTTTAGCTCCTGAATAAAAATCAATGTAAAAGATAAACTTCAAGTTCACTTTCTGAAAAATTTGCTCCAACAAAAACTTTGAATTTTTGGCGATGGATAGTAGAACAGTGGTTGAGTTAAAAACCACTCATAACTCATTTTTTTCCAAAATGTGGGTTGGTTCCTTTCTGCTTAACTCAGTCCATTTAATTTTAGCGGTATTTTCTCAAATCGCTGCTGCCAAGTTGATACCAAGAAAATTTCCTAGTGACAAGATGCATTATTTATTTCAAATCCAGAAAATTTTCAGCTAACAATAAGCTGTTAGCGTCAATTGGAATCAGAAAACAATATTTTCAGATTTCGACGAAAACCGCTTTCATCCGCGGGGTTTAGTTAATTTTCGTGCCACTGTAGCGCGCAAGACGAGAAAATGCGAAATTCCCATTCAAATCGCGGGTATATCATCATGTTTTACGGGCTAGAAAGCTTTTACCGTCATTCGCTCATTCGATCTGGCAACACTCACTACAAAATACTACGTGTAGTACTACGATGAGTACGATGACGATTTCTTGGCCTCTTATTGGTCCGTTCTGTTTTGAATGCTTCATTCATGAATTGCGTAGTGCTCATGGCGCATGCGCAGCACGCGACGCGAGCGCTCACGGGCGGCATGGAGCGTTGGTTGTAAAACAAACGAAGCAATGGTGATTTTTCTCTTGATTGTTTCGACGCAGATTTCTTGGTTGATCAAATAATGTGTGAAATCAAGGGTGTTAAGATGTTATATCATCATTTAAATTTAAGCAAACATCTGAAGAACGTAAATTTTCGGTATGTTTAATGTTTAATTTTTCAAATGTGACATGCAGATTGGTCAAAAAATTGGTTCATCAATCAAATCAAATGTAGTTTACTTAATTTCTTCCCTCATAATCATCATACCACAGCTGGCTGTAGTATTTACATCTCATATATGTATAGACATAGATACTTTACCTCCAAATAAATCTATCGTATTTAAATTAAGGAGGAATAAACTTTTGGAGTTGAAAAATGATGCGGGATGATTTCAGCCCTGAACTCACTGGTTGCCTTCATTACACAAATCGCCTCCTTTTGGCACATTCTTACCTAACTACGTTTATCCGATTTATGCACAATGTATTCATTTTAGTGAGTAATTCTATGAGTAAATCGACGGTGTAAGTCGGCAATCATATAACTCGTCTGTGGTGTCTGAAAATCTCCACCTCTAGATGCGTTATTTTTTTAAAGGAGAACTAATTGACATCATTCTTTGAAGTTTTGTGATTGCTGACTTACACCGTCAAAATATGTATAATCAATCAAACACACAACAAATTTAATGATAAAATACCAGGTTACAAACCCTCATGTGTACTCATTCTTTACGGGTTTTTTTATTTTTCAGATGTCCAGTTCCTAATTCAACTGGCATCAGCTCCAGCAAAAGCCAAAATAAGCCCTGGTCCAGCAAGACTGCATGTTCAGGATTTACGATTCTGTCTGACCACAGGTGTTCCTCCACGGCTAGCAGGCTGTTGGAACATCAGCCACCTCCGTCGGTACGGAGTTGTAGAAAATAGATTTTGCTTTGAAGGCGGCTCACAATGCGGCCGAGGCGAGGGACTCTATGTTCTTCTGAGCGATCAAGGAGAACAGATCACTCAAACAATGCAGGCAGCGGCAGAAAATAAACTGTCCACCAGGAGGAGGCCTGTTGCCCGAAACATGTCAGGTAAAAATGGCTGCACCTAATTTTTCTTAATTTTGATAGGCTTTGCTTGGTTTGTTTATTTATTTCTACTGGGTGAGTATGTCAAGAATAAATTATTCATAAAGAATGATTCTGTGCCAAGTTTCTGTGCAATTCTTATCGAAAGCGCATATGAATAGGCAGAAGATTCAATTTTGAAACATATTTTTGATGCAATAAATTTAGATTCCATTGCAAAGCTGCAAAATTTTTCTTGACAACTTTATTCTTCATTCATCAGCAAGTGCACTCTTCTATTAAACATTTCAGTGAATTTTCATGAATCTCTTTAAGAAACGAATGAACAGAAACTTTCAAGATGACTCGTCCTACGTTCTTGGCGTGGTTAAAGTGGCGTGCGATAGGTGTATTGCATCGATTAAGTAAATAATCTCAGCATATTTTGACTTTTTAGCAGTAAAAAAGACTATGGTTCCTGCGTAGGTATGAACTGAGAAAATCATTCACACCCTAAGTAAATGTTTGCAAAACTCAGAGAAATGAAAGTTTGATTCTTCTCGGGGATAAAAGTTGCATTCACAACAGATTTACATTGTTATATCAAATGCAATGGCTTTTTCAATAAGAATCCTGCTTTCATCACTCTGATTTTTGCTAATTTTTTGGTTTCGAATTATTCATTGGGCATGTGCAAGGATTATTGTCCCTTTTTGGCTAAAATTCAAAATCTGCCAAGATCTCTAACTTAATCAATTAAATAAATAGGTAGCAATTTCTTATCTGTTGGAATTAGCATAACCCTTCGTTCTTTTTATTGTATCCAATCCACAAGCATAGTGAACATAAGTAAGTCTCTTTATGTTAAACGACTAATTCTGTAATTTGCTCTCCTTTTATTCCAGTCATGGATAGTCCTAGAAAAATGATGAACTCTCGAGCAGGAACAAGGACTCCCGACTTCAGTTGCTCCGAATCATACACTAGCCAACGAATCAGTGTCTTAGACTCAAACCAAAGGATAAATGATGATGGAACAAGTTTCTCGATGAGTCGGCAAAGTGCAGAGGACCTTCTTGGTTGGCCTTCCTCAGAAACGAGACCCGGAAGTTGTGATTACGCAGATACTGCCTCTGTTGGAGAGTACGGTCCTGCCCCAAACATACCGGTATTCATTTTTTTTTAATCAACTCCAAACTCTATAGCTTCAGTACTTTTTTCCCAGAAAATTAGCAGAAGATTTTTCTTCGTACTATCATACTAATTTTTTTACTCTTAAATGATGGTGTTATTTTTTCAAATGGAAATTAAACATAGCAGGAGTGTAGAGACTTTTTGACCACCGACCAGTCCTGTTGCGAGCAGGCCAAGTGAAAGGGGATTTTCTTCTACCTAAATGGTTTTTTTTTTACCGCATTCTAACAGTGAAAAATTCCAAGTGTATGGAGGGAATAGTTTTCATTTAATTTCAGTCTTTAATAGAAATTGATAATTTTTTTGAAATTTAATTGAATTTGGAGAAAGGCTCAATGTAATCTTTCAACTCCCTTGAAATACAATCTCCCCATTGAGATCTGTGGTAGATAATTTTCACAGTGCATGTTTTAACTAACCAGCTCTGATTAACGCATCAATCTTTTAACGATTAGCATGGCAAAAAATTAAGACTCATCAAAAATATTGTAGCATAATGAACTCTAAGGGTACATCTCTACAAAGAAGAATGTAACATTTTTTTATGTCTATGTTTCTTTATTATATCTTTTTCTATGCAGGAATGTGGTGAAAATACCCTGGGAAGATGCGCTAGCTGTATTAGTAAATTAGGTATGATGTCTAGATCGTCCACTGCTACGACAGCTTTCAGCCCTGCCTGGACTATGGAAAACTCAGGTATTTTCATTCAACTATATTTCTTTTAAAGCAAGTTTTGCAGTTAAGTTTGCATTTTGCTCTAGCATCACTTAACAATTTTTAGACTTTAAAAAGAAATTTGTCTAATCGTTTTTCGTACATTTTTTCCCCGTACTTTACAAAAAGTTTACATAAGAATTGCCAGATGTACGAGTAGAATCCTATTTTGTATGTTTCAATACAGTCGTTCTTGTTATAACCTCTCTCGAAATTGCAGTTTTATGGACATATCGCAGGCAAATAGTGAAATCAGGCATTTTGTCAAATGCCTAGGCAGATAGTTAAATTTTGACGGTTTTCAATATTTTTGGAAGAATAACTCATGAAACCGACGAACTCTTTTTGTCTCTTCCTCTTCAATTGCTTCTCATATTTGCAAATGTTGAAATTCCGAAAATTCTGTAATTATGACATGCTGAAAATTTCAAGATAAATGGCTGCTCAGAAGCTAAAAATTGTTTAAAATACTATTGTATGATGCACATTTTTACTTAGAATGTTTTTTCACATAAGCAATGAATTATTTTCTGTAAAATTAGGAAAATAATCATAATTTCAAACTAAGTTGGAATATTTGACTATTTGCCCAGGCATTTGACAAAATGCCTGAATTTACCAGTTGCCTGCAACATACGTAATGTTCTACTGCTCATTCCCTTTTGAAAACAAGACAGCAAGACATGATTGAAGTTTGTTTTGCATTTTTTGAAGATCAAATTTGACAGTCCATGCTATTGGGGCTGTTTTTCAGTGTTTATCACCTCTCGAAGTACTGATTGTTAGTGTTTTTATTTATTTTTTAGTGAATTGTAGGCACCTGAGTGTGTACTCTCAAGACAGTAGCACAAGTGGGGGTAGCGGGAGTGGAAGCGGTAGTGGCATGGAATATTCTGTGCCGAGAACTTCGTTACGAAATCTAGCCACATCTGTTCCGACACGTGAACATCAACCTCATCCATTGTAAGTGACATTCCATCAAAGCTAATCACTGTAGAATAAGTGCATTTTAAGTGCACCACCCAAGTAGCATTCCTCAACGGAAAAATTGCTGTATATTGCGACTTTATCGCTGATAAAATCGCCTGGATTATCAACATTTGAGTGAGTATCCTCAATCTTATCGCAATAAAATCGCGCATTTATTGCCTGACAATTGATTGCGATATTTTCAAAATGAAAATCGCGATAAATGGCAATTTAATCTCAATTTTATCGACAAAAATTGATCACGATTTTATCGAACAAAAAATTGCAATACGTAGCGATTTAATCGCCATATATTGCAATTTTTAATGCAATAATATCTCGATATATTGCCATTGATATAATTGCGATAATTAACTGATAAAATTGCTATTTTTCATGATCACTGCTACCTTGGCAGTTCAGTATGCAAGTTTTTAAACATTTTATGTAGAGCAGCTGTTT
This sequence comes from Bemisia tabaci, assembly GCF_918797505.1. Classification (NCBI taxonomy): domain Eukaryota; kingdom Metazoa; phylum Arthropoda; class Insecta; order Hemiptera; family Aleyrodidae; genus Bemisia; species Bemisia tabaci. The sequence continues at coordinate 45,599,718 of NC_092798.1, read as the reverse complement.
TATGCAGGTAGACATGCCGTACGCAAGAGTGGAATGCTTCCCTAACCTAAGGACGGTGTAAGTCAGCAATCACAGAACGCGTTTGCGGTACCTGAAAATCTCCGCCTCTAAGTTATTTTTTTTGAAGGAGAGCAAATTGACATCATTCCTTGAAGTTTTTGCCGAATTTTCTTCGCACAAAGAAGGAAAATCACGGCAGCTCTAAAGAATTGCTGTTAAGTAGTTTTCTGTTTAAAAAATAAAGTATGACAGGAAGTCTGCAACTTCACAAACCGAGTTATGTGATTGCCGACTTACACTGTCGATATGTATGTTAACTCTTGAGACTTGTGCTTTGATTTGTTAAAGATAATTAAGGATCTAACTTGTTTTTGCCGAGTGGAATTGCAACAAATACCATGACACAATCCTAAATGAGTTGAAATACTCAACTCATAATAATACTAAAAATAGTGATTAGAAATAGTAATCTGTCAGCTAATAAGAGGCTTTATTGGAAAAGTCATACAGACAAAGTTGGTATTTCAGCCAACATGCGCTGATCTTCTGAGTAAATCAGAAAAGGTTTTCTATGTGTCCAAAACTGCCTTCCTGACGGAGCATAATTTGTGTTGCTCCTAACAGCATTTTTTTTGTGCAGAAATTGTCAGCAAAATGCAATATTTCTTTGTACAAGAGAAACTTGTTCTGCTTTACTCAGAAAATTGGTGATAGTTAGCTGAAAAGTCAACACAGGTTGATCGTGCAAAAAAAATCAACATTATCCTTATCTGCCATGTTCAGAGTAGATAAATTCAAGTTTGTGCCCTCTATTGGTTCAACGAATCTGAATGGCTCACAACTCATTCTTCAAGACGCTGAGAAGTGCATTTCTGGTCTCCTGTAATATATGAATGAGAGTATGAATAAAGTGTGAAAGGAAGATTGAATAAACCAAGTAATTAAACGAGTAAACTAATACTCGAATATAATAAAGAGAAAAAGAAGTGTATTTCAGTGAAGAATTGAATTCAAACTTTTCCACCCAATCGGACGAAAATTATTCTCTTTAAAAATTTGTCTAGTTGCGGCAAAATCGGTTTCACCAATCATTCGCTCAATTTAAATTTAGACGAATCACATTACTGAAAATGAACTTGACAAAATCAAATTAATTTTTTGGAACCATGAGTTCCGTCTGAGATTTCATATCCTCACTCGTGTATGAAATCCTTCTCATTTTCTCCTCAAAATGATGAACATCTTGAAGCGCAGGGACAAACTTTGTAATTACCGCGCTGATGTTGAAGGTCTTTGTGCTTCTTATCACCAGTTTTTTTCTGAGAGGGAGCTGGTAATTAAATTTCCATCCTTCGTAATCTTTGTCTTGCGTGCTTTGGTTTTGCTGCTCTATGCAGAGTCTGTTTACCTTGTAATCAGTCTCGGTCTCGCAATAACAGCAAATCGACGGCTCATTTTTATTTTTCCAGTTGAAAATGGAAATGTTAATATTCTGAAACGTTCCGGTTTTTTGTTTATCCTTTGTTGGTTTTTTTTGCAGACTTTTCCCCAAATTAAGTTGTTATTTTACTATGTGAATTTTGGCTGATTAAGTTGTTTTTCATTCGTGTATGAACTTTTTTACAGATCTAGTTTACCTCCCTCCATGGATCATTGCCACTGCTGTCCGCCCGTTCGGCCTCCAAAGCCAGCTCAACTCAGTGTACAAGCCAATAGTAATCAATCATCCCCAATCAAGAAGAAACTCAGAAAACCTCCAATGCCTCTACCGGTAACGGTAGCCTCAACATATCAACCTCCCAATATTAGTACCTCATCGACCAATGTCCATCAGTGCCCATCTTGCTCAGTTGTCTTCTCAAATAATCCTTACAATAACTACGATGTGCCAAAAACTTTGAACTTCTGCTGCAACTCACAGGTAAGTTCATTAATTTCTATCCCTTTTTTGTGAATTTTCAGTCACTGTACAGGGTTGCCACAGTCAGGGAAAACCGGGAAATGTCAGGGAATTTCATTTTCCAAATTTTGTGGCAACCCTGACTTTATGATCTTTGATAGATCGTCAAAGTATGAATGAATTCTCATCAAACAGTAATGTGAATATAAGAAATGTAGCAAAAAATACTTTTTTGGAATTCTTCAGAGCAAAATTTTGCAGTAACTTTTTTAGAAATTGTGAAGGATGACAAGTAGCAAAAATAATAAATGTACATACTATCTACCACCAAATATTGAAGGGTCACCATCACTTTTTGCTCAAGTGGCTACCTCAGCAACTACATGATCTATTTAAATTGAAATTTCTTTAAATTTTGATCTTGCAATGAGAGTTTCTAATATAATAGCATACCCTTATTTTTTAGTCCTTTTCCAGCTCAATTTTTCAGATAGATTATTTCTCGCTGAAGGAGGAATCTGCGCTTAACAGTATATCTAATTCAGAAAAGCCTCTGTGAAATTAAATGTCTTTACTGTCCAATTTAGATGAATATAATCCTTATGTTCATGTGCCACAGGTCACTGTCACTTACTCTTTACAAAATATAAGTATAAAAGCATTCACCATAATCACTTAAATAATATCCAAGAACTTAATTTAGCTCTTAAATTTTAGTATAAAACTTGTGCTGAAATTACGTCTCAAATATTTGTCCTAAAATATTTTTCCTCAATTTTTTACAGGATACCTCTCGGATGAACCGAATACCCAACTCTCACAAAAATGGTGATTTGTATGATATGCCGCGCAGTATAAAATCTGCCCTGGAAACTAGTCGTGTGTTTGACAACTATGACACACCACCTATACCAGTAGCCCTAAACCAAACCTCATCAGGAAGTGAGAGGTGCGTTTCTCTTTTTACCCAATTTTCATTCTGGACCCCTTATAAATCAGATATACTCAGAGCTGTTTTTGTTATTATTTGAAGCTGTAATAAACCCTCAAGAAAAAATGTTCACTGCATCTAGTACAACCTTTTAAATTCACAAAACTATTCCACTAAAAATTCGGTAATTTTGAGATTTGCATAATCTATTACGGGAAAGTATATTGAACTGTAAAAGTTCCACAACGATCCGTGAAGCAATTCCTTGGATCGAGAACAAGAACAACGATATGATTTGATGATTCTTTGCGCTTGGAGGAACACACACTGTAGTTGTAAGACAGAACTAAAATAAAGTGACATTGTCAGCCGTTTGCAATGCCAATCTCAGGAAATTACAAACTGAGGGTCCGTTGGAGAAGTTCCTTTTAATTAATAACTTACAGGAACACGAAGTTTAATCTTCATTTTAGGGTTTAAGCACTTTCTGTCCTTCTTTGTTTTCAGATGTACATTATGTTCCCCTGACTTATGTACTTTTCTCTCATTTTAATAATTTCAATGGCTATGATGAACTCATCCCTTAGTATCTCTTGGTAATTGTTATTGTGTTTTTTTTTTATTTTTCTCAGAAAAATTCTTGATCAAAGCAATTCAAGTACGCCATCTCACTATTGCTCGGTGGAAAACGGAATTTGTGTCCCTAACAACACAATTCAGAGAGTAAGTACCCCTCCTTTTAAGCACCTAGAAGATGCAGAAGAATTGAGTCGGAAAATTCTTTAAACATACTTTCCTTTCACGATTTTTTGTGTATGCTTTAAGTTTTCAAAACTAATTCACTCCAAATATCTTATTCAAAAGAGGCTTTTAGCTGTTACACATAGCAATATATTTTGAAAGACAAATTAAAATCGTGGAAAAATTTACCGTTGAGACAAAATTTTTTTTCATTTTAGAGCACATAATTACATACATTTTCAGCTTTTACTAAAGTGAATATGAATCAATCACAAATGAAAGTTTCATTCATCCTTTAAAATTAGACTGAGTTCAGCAAAAAGGAACTGAGTTTTTTGGGAAACAAGAGGTCTGCTTTTCTTAAAAAAATATTTATTTCTCATGAAGAAAAGCTTTTGTTAACAAATTGCATGTTCAATATACTGTAAGAGTTTTGTTTGTTTATTTTCAACCAAGAAAATCAAATTTGCTGCAAAAATAATTATTTATTCAATTGTTAATAATTTCATTCCCCTCTTTTTGATGTAAAGAGAGCCAGATTAATTTATAGAAAGGAACTAAATGCATGCTGTTGCCTCTAGAGTTTGTTTGAGTAAGGCACGAGCACTCCATACATTTGCTGTAAGACTTGACTCCTCCCTTTAAAACTCAATCCAGTTATAGCAATCGTTTTTTTTTAGCCTTAGCATACATCCATAACTTCATGTTCCTCAATAATGAGCGATTAAAATCGAGGAGGGTTTCAGAGGAATTAGGACCCATACAACATGGAGTTGGTTCTATCGGTTGTTTTATTGGAACAAGGGATAGCTCTTGTCGCAGCTATGCTGCCGTTTATAGCTGCTGCTTACAGAAATATGCATAGCTGAACTGTTATTATGGACTCCTCTATCGGAACCATCCTCAAATACAATCCAAATTTAGTGTTACGTTTCTTTATCAGTTTTGGATTGAATTGTGATTGATAACAAAATGTTTCTCCTCTGTTTTACAGGTAAAATTGAGTGGAGAAGGCAAAATGCCTGTTGTGAACCAACAGTCTGGAGAACTAGCAATTTATGCAACTGTAAATAAAGCAATGAAAACCAAGTATGCCCAAGAGCTAAATAGTGAAAATTCAAAAACAGAAGAGACAGCGGTAAACCATGAAACTAGCAACAATTACATGAACATAGATGCCAAAAATAACAAATCCTGCTCCTCTGAAAAACCGTCGTGTACTTCAAATTACCAAAATTTTGAATTTGAACAGTCTTTAGAATATTATGAGAATTCAAAACAGTTGAGAGAAAAAGTTCTAGGTGACGGAACAGAATCAGCTCAGAGTAACTCGAGTGAAAAATACAGAACTAGTCTCAACGGATCGAATGATATCGGAGCAAACTTCTGTCAGAAATGTGGACACGCCTGCACACCTAACTCAAACTTTAGCGATCAGAATAAGATGAACGGCAAAGGTCACGAGGATTACCTCGTAATGGAGCCTGGTGGTGTTCAAAACCAGACATTGACTGACAATCCTTCAAGACCACCTCAACATTTCTTAGGATACTTGCCAATGTCACCCATCTCAAATCTTAGTTGTCTGAGCAAGAATGAGCTGCTTAAGCTCAAATTAAATAACGAGAGGAACCATGAACGCTCAGCCAGCATTCCAAGTCTGTACGGTCCGAACTTCGATAAGTGTCGTCGGAGAACAGAATCAGACTTTGTGAGGATACCTGGCTCAGCTATGTTGGGTATCAATCGGCCAGCATCTGCATGCACCAGCCCGTACTTGAGGAGGCATTCAGTAGATAGGAAGAGATCCAATTCTGCTGAGTCGACGCGGCATCCAACGGACCTCGAGTGTATATCAGAACGCCTCTCGTCCGCAACACCCACACATACTGCCAGTAGTCAGAACTCTTCTATCGACTCTCTTTCAAGCCAAAGAATTGTAAGTACTGTTGAGAATGATAAAAAGGCACTGTCAAGTGACAGCGATAGTTCGTTGCAAACATTAGTCCGTGACACTGTCGATGACTCACAGTCTCAAACGGTACACATCCGGAGATCTTCGAGCGTGCCTTGCAAACCAGGAAACAACAGAGATTCCTCAAGTTCGAATGATTCAGGAGTCTCTACAGGCTCATTGAAGCAACGAGGAAGCGATTTCACAGATTTTGAGCTTCCCACAACTACCTCAAGGTCGACCAGACAGCATAACATTGCGATGAGTCAAGGACTTGTTGGCCACTCGACTTGTCTGCATGCTTCCTTACCAAGAAAGTCCAAGTCCCAGGACCCGTTAGGAGAGTTGATGTTTGAATTTCAAAAAGAAAAGGTACCTGCCAAATCTTCCTCTGCTGAGGCCGAGATTCCTGTTTGTGTTCCAAAATTAGAATCTTCCAAAGGTAAATACCTCATGTTTTGTATTATGTTTTTACAGTGAGATACGATATGTTGTCCTTAGTGAGAAGGAGAGTGAATATGAGATGCATTGCAGCGAAATGTGGGTGATTTTCATTTAAAAAATATCTTTACAGAATAACAAGCATGATCAATGACACTAGATCCATTCAATGAGTAAATTAACTTGATTGCCTAGTGAAAAATTAATTACAAATCCTTAAAAGTATACATTTTTCATCAAATTTCTTTACTTAGGTTTTTAATGAAAAATCAATCTAACATCACCTGAATTAATTACATGGAATAGATTGATTGACTCGTATTCTTGAAGGCAACTGATGATGAGAGGGCGACTGTTAATTTCTGGAAATGCCTGTTGCAGGTAAAAAGATGAAGCTCCCTCTCCTTGCCCTAACATTTGATTTAACTTCTGTGATTCATTCATAACTCAACATCTAATTTTAGTTTTAAACAGTTTTTTTTTAAAAATGATAATGATAGTGGCACTATCGCCGCAGAAGAGGGAGGGCAGCGGACTCTCTGTTAAGTTAAAGTTTTAGCAATTTTATCCCTAATTTTAGTTTTTTTACATATCTATAAATTTTATAAATTTAAATTGGAAGCAATTTCTTGTGGTGTATAACAGTAATGCAACTAACGTTCGTTAATTTGATTTGCTATTTTAATCTTTTCAGAGTGTGTTCCTGTCTATACTGACTCACGTAGTACAAGTAGTGGAACTTCAGATATGAGTGATTACATCGAGACTCTATCATTGTCCTCTCATAGTTCCTCTGACACACCAGAGGGTTTCAGGTACCCACTGCATTATTTTTTATCAAAGTCAAGCTTTATACAGTCGCAACAGAGAGCCATTAAGAAGGGAATGGAAGTTTAGACAATTCGATTTAAGAGATTCATCTCTGCTAAGAAGGAGTGAGAAAACAAAGAGAGAGACAGAACCTCCTTCTGTCAAATGAAAACCTGGCTCTGTGTAAAATATCCTCAGAGCTTTGCAGATATTTTACATGGAGGCAAATCTATCACTGGCAGAGTGGGTAGTCAGATGATATTCCGACTAACTCACCACTCTGTGGGCCCAGAGCATTTTAAAATGTACACCTCCTGAAATAGTGTGGGAGAGCAAAAATGATCAAACTAAATCAAATTGCAATTGAGAAACATTAAAGTTGAAAAAGGTGTGCTTAAAATTTACAGGAAAATAAAGAGACTGTCAAATACTTTTCTGTTGGCCTGTTACAAGCAAATTCGATTTACAGGTTTTTAGAAAATGATGACATGAGAAAAAGTGGGAGGAACATTAAAATAAAAAGTGATAATAAACATCCCTGGGCATAAAATAGTGAGATGAGATTCAGGTGGAAACAAAGAGAAAAATAACTTGGAAGTTTAGTCAGACAGTCACTTTCGGGGTCAGTGGATGTGATCAAGCGGAGTCCAAAGAAATGACTGAGAGAAAATCCCCAAGAAGACTTGACTGGAAAAAAGACAGATCTGACGTCTCGCTGTGTACTTGTGCTAAAAATGTTTAATTTGAATTGCTGTATTGCCAAAACCAATATGGAGCCCAAGCTAGGTTCAGTTTGAGGTTTCATTTTGACCAAATTAAAGAGCTTGATGCAAAAACGGCTTTTTTCGCCCCCCGTCTGGAAGTTCTTCAGACTTTCTCTATTGATTACTCATACTTGAGCGCTTCTTTTCCCAAATTTTCAGACCCCCAAAAAATTTTGGGGGGGAGCTAGGGGGGGTGGAAGTCAAAACCTGTGAACCTCGATATCTCTTGAACAAAGAGAGATATTGAGGTCCGGTTTGGACGAAAAATCGTCTAAAATTGCATACTTTAAGATTCTAAAGGTCAAAATCCCGATATCACATTTTTAAGTCAACATATGTGCTTTTTTCCAGTTTTTAGGTCTAGAAAATTTCTTTAAAACGAAAAATTTACAAAGATCTCAATTTTTTATTTGAACCAAAACCAGTTTTTTAAATTGTTCGTCTTTTTCCGCATCCAACGAGTGGTCCATTAAGCTGGGGAACCAAACGGTTCCGGAGTTATGATCGATTGAAGTTTCCGCTCAACGCGCGCCGACCGATTTTCGCGTGCAAAAAAGTCGGATTTGACTGTTATTAGATCAGATTGAATGTTCAAACTGAGCAAAATGCTTTATTAGGGACTCTTGAGGGTCGCTGAGTCCAGAAATTACAGATACTTCCAAATAATTTACGTTTTTAAAATTACAGCTCCGCAGCGCTATTTTAGAGGCCCACTGAGCGCCGACCGGCCGCTCAGTGGTCCTGTCCGAAGCTGCAATTTAAAAAACGTGAATTTTTTGGAAGTATCGGTAATTTCTGAACTCAGCGACCCTCAAGAGTCCCTAATAAAGCATTTTGCTCAGTTTGAACATTCAATCTGATCTAATAACAGTCAAATCCGACTTTTTTGCGCGCGAAAATCGGTCGGCGCGCGTTGAGCGAAAACTTCAATCTATCATAACTCCGGAACCGTTTGGTTCCCCAGCTTAATGGACCACTCGTTGGATGCGGAAAAAGACGAACAATTTAAAAAACTGGTTTTGGTTCAAATAAAAAATTGAGATCTTTGTAAATTTTTCGTTTTAAAGAAATTTTCTAGACCTAAAAACTGGAAAAAAGCACATATGTTGACTTAAAAATGTGATATCGGGATTTTGACCTTTAGAATCTTAAAGTATGCAATTTTAGACGATTTTTCGTCCAAACCGGACCTCGATATCTCTCTTTGTTCAAGAGATATCGAGGTTCACAGGTTTTGACTTCCTTCCCCCCTAGCTCCCCCCCAAAATTTTTTGGGGGTCTGAAAATTTGGGAAAAGAAGCGCTCAAGTATGAGTAATCAATAGACAAAGTCTGAAGAACTTCCAGAGGGGGGGCGAAAAAAGCCGTTTTTGCATCAAGCTCTTCAGCTGCCAGGTTACAGAAAATAATGACAACTTTTGTGTCTCTTATTGAGAAATTGGTATAGCTGTTAAGTTGGAAAAGAGTTAAACTGTAACGATTTGTTGTGACACCACAATATTGATGATGCATCCGTTCAGTACAAATCATAGCTGCAGAAGTTTAGTTGTAAAGTCAACAATTAAATTTTGGAATTATATTTTTTATATTATTTTTAAGCTTATGTTTACCTCTATTTCAGATTGGGGAGAACTACGTTGAGGCCTCGCTCAGGAAATGAATATCAGAAGATTGACCGATTTTTCCTTTCTGGAGATTTAAAGGTATGTACTCAAATTGAATCCCACCAATAACTTACCTATCATGATCACCAGTCCTTCCTCGTAAATGGAGGAATTTAGTAAAGTTGTTTGTATGGCCAACGGACAAAAATTGGTCGCCTCTTTGACTTTTAACACCTCTCATATATATATTGACGGTCAAGATATTGTTTCAAAGTTATATTTACCTACTTTACATGAGTATGTTATTTCCAGCGTCTAGTCAGTGCACTTTCTCACCCAAGAGGTTTCCTGGTCTTTATGAAGATGATTTGATGCTGCTAAGACACTCTAAAATTACATTGGAAAATGTTTAACTCTTCCGATTTTTGAACTGTAAAATTATCCCTCCGTTTTTTTTTTCACCCTCAACCTTCTAAAAATGTAAAATTTTATTAAATCTGTTTCATTGCTTCAGATGGACGGCAAACAGTTACCACCGTATATGAATATTACGCCTTTATTCGAAAAGCCTGAACTTTCGCCTTCATCTGGATATTCATCCGTACAAGAATTTCATTAGCATGTGGAACCAGATCTTATCCTGACCTCAAGCACTCTGTGGCAGCTGCCAACCTATCAACATTTTCCCCCTAAAGTCTATCGCTTCAACTAGCCTGAGGGAACACCACTACTTTCTTCTGTCATGAGCACTTACCTTAAAAAATTTTGTTAATGAAGATTTGCTCCCAATGCCAATTTTTCCTCAGACTTACTTGTGCCCTGAATCATTCTTAAATGACTACAATTAATACTAATTTATCGATGAAACAGAGAAAAAATTTAAAATTAACCTTGCAAATTAATGCGCAATTTAGTTCACAGGAATCCATTTTACCCGTCAATTTTTTGCTGATTCAGTTAGAACATAGTGTATCAGTATCTTTATCACATGCAACTCCTGATTTTGAGAAGGTCAAAGTAATCATCTTTGATCTATTGCTGATGAACTAACCACAAATTAAAGCTCAACTTTTATGAAATCACATAATAACTTAAACTTTTTAAGCACTAATTGTGAACCGTGTGTTCACAAGTAGCTCTAACTAGCACCTACAACGTTCTTTGCTTTATGTTATCTTAATTAACTTCGAAAGATGTATTCATTTTTTTGAGAATGAAGCAAAGACAGTGTTATTTATACATATGTAGTATTCCATATTACAAGGAAAAAGTGTGTCCCTCTCAAAATATTATTTCAAATACCAACTAAGAATACCTGACCTTCAGAATAAGTACTGTGTCAAAAATAAGGTAGTGAACCACAATTGTGACACGAATAGAGACTTGAAATTAATTTCATATTCTCTTTTCTATTCATTTTATGTGTGAAGAGAAGAGGAACATATAATCATCTGTTGAATTTGCCATTTGAGAAACCTCATCGAAAAACTTCCGATGAGTGAAGGATACACAATTTTCTTTCAAACTTTTTTCTGTGAATTAATTTTCTACAACCAAGAATAGTCTAGAACTACAAACTACCTTTTATATGACGATAATCTTTGTAAAATTTTGCCTGGAAAAGACATGTTTATGACTTACCTCAGTATGATGGTGAGCATCTGTTATGTGCCTATATAAGGCTACATTCACGTAGCTGATGGCACCTTTGAAATTTTACCGACACCTAGAGTTGAAAAACTCTTTGAGGGTTTGAAAAATGTATGCAAGAAAAATTAAATGAGTTGCATAAGGAAGTATAAAGAATTTTGAGTGAAACTATTCAATTGTATCTAAATCAAGTCTTCTTTGATTGTACAAAGTGTATAAATTCTTAATTTAATTTGGTGCATTTTGCCTAGTCAGTATCAGTTTTGTGTATAGTAGAGGCTGTTTTTCACAGTGTTTGTTGTTTTACCTTTTTCGTTTTTACAAGATACATTGTATACTTACAGCCAATATTTTCCATCTTTTAATAATTTCATAAGTACTTGGTTTTTCATTTGATTTAGACAAAATAAGTTTAAACAATAAACGAACCAAGTTTAAAATTTGTCTTTCGTTTTCCTCATTCCTCTAGAATCCTACAGTCTGTGTGTGCAGTTAAGAGCCAAAGAGTGGTAATTGAATTAGAGTCCACGACAAATAAGATTAAGCCCTTCTTGACGGTTATGGGGCATGTCAGGGAGTTTTATTTGGTCCAATGGAGTAAAATTTATAATCGAGATTTTGGTAAAAATGGGAGAGCATCAATTCCATGAGGGCAAATTCACTAAAACTTTCTACACCTCTTCGGTACAACAGGACTTAATTATCTTTCAAGAAAATCCCATCTTGTTATACAAATTTGTCGTTGGCGCTTGCAAACCGAAAGTAAACAACCTTCAACTTAGCTGACGACACCTCTACCTGTCTAATATATCGATCCTGTCGAGGAACTTCCTGTCCTCCTTTGTTTGTATATTCAAAATACAAAAATTCCGAGTCTCCTCGGAATATTTTATTCGAATTCGAATAATTTATGAATTACTGTATCTTTTTATGAATATGCTAGGACAGCAGGACAGGGCGTGGACCTTCTAACCATCTCATTTACCTATGACCCTGAAGCTGAGTCTTTTTTTCAATGTGAGTACGAGGAAAGAATGCAAAGAGGGCACTTCTCCATTACAGTGATTTTTTAATTATGAAGGAGATTCAGTAAAACTGCCCTTTCTTTACACAAATTTTTCCCTGTCAAGAATAAAAATCTCAAGGAAAAGTAGGACATCAAACTCTCCACCGTTTCAGACTGTTTTGGCTTGACCACTTTCTGCTGAATTCAGAGTCCTCGCCAAATAAGTTTTCACACATTTAGACTGCGACGGAAGATCCACCATCTTGATTCTTGCTGTGATTCAATGATAAACTGATGTTGCACGATCTTCTGTTGAAGTCCGAAAGGTTTCAGGACATTCCGTCAACGACTTTTTGTCCGTGAACCTGTTTTGTTCAGTGGTATAAGAGAGAGAGAGACACAATAGCCCAAATGCCGACAACAATAAAAATACACTAAAATACAAAAAACAAATGGGTATACGAGGCCAGAGGAGACATAAAACAAACCAGGACGTTTAGGGCCAATTACATGCCCATTCTCAACTGGAACAGAAGCTAAAAAATACAAAAATTAAAACAAGAAAATGAGCATGCAACTGACCGAGGTAGGAAACAGTACAAACTTTCTTGTTTTAATTTTTACATTTTTTAGCTTTTGTTCCAGTTAAGAATGGGCATGTAATTGGCCCAAAACGTCCTGGTTTGTTTCATGTCTCCTCTAGCCTTGTATACCCATTTGTTTTTGTTTTGTTTTGTATTTTAGTGTGTTTTTATTGTTCAGTAGTGTATGTGCACGCATAAAATAAGCAACGGTGACTTGGTCCAAGCGTTATATTTTAGTCTGTATGTAAAATTATTTTGACAATATCGAAGTGAGAAAATTGAGAGATAAGGAGGTGTTGATGGGTATGGTAACTCATTTTTTAAATGAAATGTTACTTTCTCCTTTTGATTCATCTTTTCAAATTGTCATTGGTGAATATTTGGTTTTATTTCAATTCTTTTTTCGATATAAAATACATCTTATATATACCTTTTTTTTTAATAAAAATATGACTTCATTTTGAAGTCATTTACATTTTTAAAAAATAGCAAATATTTGTAAAACTATTCCCAAGTGTTGGGATCGATATTAACATCATTGAGCGGTAGTTGTGTTGAAAGATGCTTTACAAAAATGAATAAAAGAGGAAAAAACCAAAAAACACGCGATCTTTGGTTTTAACCCATTTGTAGGTCAATCTTTCAGAGTCATATACGTCCAATTTTGAGTGTTTGGTTGCGCCTACAATACACTGCGACATAGTAAATGCACCAAATATGAAAGAAAAAATTAAAAAGCTCTGAGGATCATTAAATTTGACACGGAACCACCTAAATATTTACAAAACGCACACTACATTTTCCATTAATACCTACACATTTTTCTCCTTCAATTTGCCTCAATGAGAATAATCCAATCCATGCAGAGTGAGCAAAACTCTCAAAATCATGAGTTGAAAAACGATGACTCTGCGAGTTTAAATATTAGAGCCAAATAGAGAAAGGAGTGGCACGCTGCCAGCGCAAAACGCGCACCGACGCCTACAAACCTAACAGGGATACTTCACGTATTGCGCAATGCTTGAAGTATCCACTTAGGTTTGGAGCGCCTATGCGTGTTTTGCACTGGCCGGCCGCCCGCCGCGCCTCAGCGTGCCACGGCGCCTCAAGCAACTATTCCTCAACAGAGGAGTTGCACAGTAGGTATCATACAAACTAAAGGCGCTCCAACATATAACGGATTACAGGCATCCTTTAGGAGTACGGGCTTTTCCGACCGGAAAATCGCACTCAGCGGGTCATTACCAAGGGAACATGCTTAGTTTCGGCCCGGTTGGCGAACTTTCGATTTTGACCCTTAAAATTTAGTCCATGTAACCCCTGTTATTTTTCTCGATTCCGGTCAAGAGAAAAAATTCCGAGATTTCGGTCGGATCCTACGTAGATGAAGGCGCTGGATGGATTGCGCACATTCCCGCGGCTCGGCGGGGCTTCCTGAGCCAAGAAACAGCGAAAAACTGGTGTGAAACGAGTGTTTCTGGCCAGTTTTTCACTGTATCTGCCAGGCGTTTTCCGCGGATAGCGCCAAGCAGCGGACTCGAGGAGCTTTCCCGACCGAATAATCGCACTCAGCGGGTCATTTCCAAGCGAACATGCTTGGTTTCGGCCCGATCGGCGAACTTTCGATTTTGACCCTAAAAATTTAGTCCATGTAACCCCTGTCAATTTTTCTCGATTCCGGTCAAGAGAAAAAATTCCGAGATTTCAGTCGGATCCTACGTAGATGAAGGCGCTGGATGGATTGCGCACATTCCCGCGGCTCGGCGGGGCTATCCGCTATCCGCGGAGAACGCCTGGCAGAAACAGCGAAAAACTGGTGTGAAACGAGTGTTTCTGGCCAGTTTTTCACTGTATCTGCCAGGCGTTCTCCGCGGATAGCGCCAAGCAGCGGACTCGAGGAGCTTTCCCGACCGGATAATCGCACTCAGCGGGTCATTTCCAAGCGAACATGCTTGGTTTCGGCCCGGTCGGGGAACTTTCGATTTTGACCCTAAAAATTTAGTCCATGTAACCCCTGTCAATTTTTCTCGATTCCGGTCAAGAGAAAAAATTCCGAGATTTCAGTCGGATCCTACGTAGATGAAGGCGCTGGATGGATTGCGCAAAATCCCGCGGGTCGGAGGGGCTTCCTTAGCCGAGAAACAGCGAAAAACTGGTCTGACAGGGGCGGACTAGCCATGGGGGCGGGGAGGCGATCGCCCCCTAACAGTTTGCCGCGGAGGTCTCGAAGGGGCCCCCGCAGCGAATTTTTTTCGAGTCATCGTTTTTTTCCCGTAATGTTGTAATTTTCTTATCCTTTTCAATCACAAAAAGGCCCCGAATTCCCTGACAATTTGTCTCTAAGAGACATGGAAGGTCGCCGAAAGCATTTGTGATGAAGGGACCCCCGATGAATCCTGAGAATGGGTTATTTTAAAGTTCAAGTACTGCAGAATCCAACTCCAATAATGCCGACGTGTTTAAAAAGTGTGAAATTTTCAAAATTGACCGGGGAAGGGCCCCTGGACCTTCTTAGAAGGGCCCCCGAACGACAGGAGGGGCCCATACATTTAGGTCTCCTCCTAACTTTTTGACTAACAGTCCGCCCCCGTGTGCCGCTACTGCAGTTTTGACCGTTAAATCTGTAGTTTAAGGGCGCTAAAGCCAGGATTGTATTTCGCAAACAGATAATTTTTGCAGAATAATTTAAATATAAGAAGCAGCAGTAATTTACCTACATAATAAACGGAACACAAATCTACAGTATAATGCATAAAAATTTGGAAAATCTCGTCACGTAAATGCAGAAGATTCGAAAACGCCTTCAATTGAAGCGTGACACCTCACGCGTTTTGGAGAGTTCAAATAGTTGTATCCCTGCGCCTTAACAAGGCGATGGAAGTTTAATATTGAAGCAACGTCCCCGCTTGGTTTTTTGGCTTTCCTGTGCCGCTACTGCAGTTTCGACCGTTAAATCCGTAGTTTAAGGGGGCTATAGCCGGGATATATTTTTTCGCAAAAAGAGAATTTTTGCGGAATAATTAAAAATTAAGAAGCAGGAATATTTGAACTAAATAATAAAAGGAACTCATATCGACAATATAATGCAAACGAATTTGGAAAATCTCGTCATGTAAATACATAAGATTCGTAAACGCCTTCAATTATTGAAGCGTTATACCTCACGCGTTCCGGAGAGTTCAAATAGTTGTATCCCTGCGCCTTAGCAAGGTGATGGAAGTTTAATATTGAAGTAGCGTCTCCGTTTGGTTTTTCGGCTTTCCTGTGCCGCTACTGCAGTTTCGACCGTTAAGGGCGAAGTTAAAAGGCTTTAAAGCCAGGATAATATTTCGCAAAAAGATGATTTTCGCAGAATAATTAAAAATTAAGAAGCAGGAATATTTGAACTAAATAATAAGAGGAACTCAAATCTACAATATAATGCAAGAAACTAACGCAGTTTAAGGGCTCTAAAGCCAGGGTTGTATTTCTTAAATGGATAGTGCTTGCAGAATAACTAAAAATTTAGGAGCAGGAGCAATTTAACTAATTCATAAAAGGAACTCAAATCTACAATATAATGCAAAACAATTTGGAAAGTCTCGTCATGTAAATACATAAGATTCGTAAACGCCTTCAATTATTGAAGCGTTATCCCAATCGGAAATTTGACCTTGGTACAAGCTTAGTATGACATTTTTTCACATTTGAATAGAGTTGCCAAGCTTATCTTGCTAATGTTCCCACAATGTTAGCAGGACATTTATTTTACCTCTGGGACAAGCTTGAGCCCAAAGATTGTGCCAAGGTTAGGTTTGTAAGACTGCTCCAAGCCTATCCTGACAATATTGCCACAATATTGGTGGGACATTATTTTACTTCCGAGACAAGCTTGGATATTCAATATTGTGACAACGTTATGTTAATAATATTGCTCCAAGCTTGTTCAGCGGTTGTTGTGATCATGATGTTGCCATAGACTTGATGTTAAAATATTGCCACAGTATTGGCAGGATATTTATTTTACCTCTGAGACAAGCTTGGATTTGCAATCTTACCTCTGAGGCAAGGTAGGTGACAGAACGCTGTATTATCTGCCGTCTTCGCGGAAGATATTTCTTAACGTCGCAATGCCTTTAAAGCAGGCTTACGGAACATTGGAGTACTGAGGAACCTTCCTAAGTCAGCTACTTTCTTGGCTGCTTGCACTGGCTGAAGTATTCAACGTAGATCCCAACTGTAACGGGCACTGCCCAGGCGAAACGAGAACCAGCCCCATTGACGGGGCGGCCGCGCGCGGACCGTTGCCAAAAAGCTCCATTTGAGCCCTTGGCCTAAAAATATCGGTAAGATGGGTTAGACGCCTATGGATCATGTGCGTATTACGTCAAAAAGCGAAAGGTCGCAGTTTTTGCCCTTTAATTTGCCCTTAAAGGGACCGCAACGGCAGATCAGCGGCGAGCGCGCCCTGGTGGCGGAAATAGCAAACGCGGTCGAATTGTGTTCGCCGCGCACAATATTGTGTTAATCTTATGACAATATAAGAAACAGAAGCCTAAAATGTTTATTTTCTTAATCTTGTGACAATGTTAAAGAGCGAATATTACCACAATGTTGTAAAAATAATGTTAGCATAATATCAATTCAGCAGTTTTAGATATCCAATATTGTGTCAATATTATGACAATATTACGAACAAAAGCCTGTTATGTTTGTTGTTCTAACGTTAATTGAATGTTAACATAATAACGATACCGCAGTATCACAGAGATAACATCGTCTCGATATTATTTTAGCAATTTTGTTTCCCTAATATTGTGTCAATATTGTGTCAATATTATAAGCAGAAGCCTATGTTCAGTATTTTTTTTAATAATGCGCCAATGTTAAAACTAACATATTACTACAATATTGAAAACATAACTCTACGACAGTATTAGTTTACCAATATTGTATAACCAATATTGTGACAACATTGTGACAATCTTGGAATCACCGAGCACCACCTGACGTTGGATTTCTAATGTTGCTAATATTGGTGCAATATTAAAATACTAAGGTTATATATCCAGTATTGATGGTATATTGTACCAAGATTCTCAGGCCAACCTAACTGTTGAAATATGCTCACAATCTCGCTAAGGTTGCCACAATATTATTCCGATCTGCCCAAGGTCAAATTTCCGATTGGGATACCTCACGCGTTCCGGAGAGTTCAAATAGTTGCACCCCTGCGCCTTAGCAAGGCGATGGAAGCTTAATATTGTAATAGCGTCTCCGCGATTCAGAAAAAAAAATTAAAAACGAGAAAAGGCGACAAAATCTCTCATTTCCTGAGAGTTAAAGTATACGTATAGTAATGAATTTTTTGCGTTGAATTTGTTCGTCTTTCAGCGATACAAGAGACAGCGCCTTTCATTGGTATAGTTGAGAGAGAAACCAAACACGCAGTTTGGCCTGGAGCGGCGCAGCGCAAAGAGCAATGATGACGAGGATTTGAGTTGAAAAGGAAAAGCCCTTCGCGCGCCGCGCCAGTCAGCATGAAACACATTTAGCGCCTACAAGACTCCCCGAATACTTCACGCATTGCGTCAAACGCAGTGCGGTCAGCAGCGGTTGGCGTGAGACTCATAGTGCCTACAAGACTGCATGAATACTTAATGCATTTCGTCAAAAACAGAGCGGTTACCGCGGTGGCGGAAATTAAAATTATTAAACCACATTCATATTTATTCTTTCATAATTTTTTCGTTCATTTCTTATAAATGGAAGGCCAGGACCACACAGAGGTAGGTTTACGGAACTTAACTTTCGCGCTATGTTCCGTGAACTTTGGCTAGTGTTGACAGGGCTTTCGCAAAAAAATGTGCCCAACACGCATAAACACGTCTTATGCACCCCTCCTACTCCGGCTTGTTCACTTGATGGTTTGTATTGATATTTCAAAACGAATGAAAAAGGGGCGGCCCACGGGCGGCAAGTGGGTAGGTATAAATCCGGCCCTGCGGAAGCACCGTAAAATCCCAAAAGATTCTACAAACCTGTAAAAAAGTTCATTGTTCAAGGACTACTTAGATTTCCTATGCTTTAGAGACTTACCTTACTCTCAGCAGCTTCGTTGTTGAAATTTTGTGTTTGTCGGGTAACCATGCAGGTTTTACTTTTCGGGTCAAAGTCGAAAGTTCTCAGATCGGGCTGAAATGAAGCTCGTCCCCCATAAAATGAGTCGAGGAGTCCGAATTTCCGGTCCAAAATGCTTCACGAGTCGATCAGACTTGACAATCGCGGATAACCGCGGATATTCGACCATGCCCGAAACGTCAAGAAATTAACACTCGTTTTTTACTGTTTCTCGGTTCAGGAAGCTCCGGCGAGCCTCGGGACCACGCGGAATCGATTCTACGCCTCCAAATACCTACATGGGATTTGATACTAATCTCGGATTATTTTCTTTCATCGGAATGAATCGGGAAAAATCGACTGGGGTTTCATGGACTAAAAGAGCTTGATGCAAAAATAGCTTTTTCCGTCCCCCTTTTGGAACCGACTAGAAAATCCCACTCAGCGGGTCAATTCCAAGCGAGCTTACTTGGTTTTGGCCCGATGGGCGAACTTTCGATTTTGACCCGAAAAATTTAGTCCATGGAACCCATGTCAATTTTTCTCGATTTTGGACTGAGAAAAAAATTTCGAGATTACAGTCGGATCCTACGTAGTTGGAGGCGTAGAATCGATTCCGCACGGTCCCGACTCTCGGCGAGACTTCCTGAGCCGAGGAACAGTCAAAAACTGGTCAAAAACGAGTTTTTCAGACCAATTCTTGACTCTTTCTCTGAATCGTTTTCAGCGGATAGCTCGAAGGGAGGGACTCGCTGAGCTTTTCCGACTGGAAAATCGCACTCAGCGGGTCATTTCCAAGCGGCCAAGCTTGCTTTCGGCTCGATCGGCGAACTTTCGATTTTGACGCTAAAAATTTAGTCCATGTCATTAGCCTGTCAGTTTTCCTCGATTTTGGACTGAGAAAAAAAATTCGAGATTTCAGTCGCATCCTACGTAGTTGAAGGCGAAGAATCAATTCCGCAGGGTCCCGACACTCGGTGAGGCTTGTTAAAGAAAAGTGGTCTTGTTATTGACCAGTTTATGACTGTTTCTCGGCTGAAGAAGCCTCGCCAAGAGTCGGGATCGTGCGGAATCGATTCTATGACTCCAACTACGTAGGATCAGACTGAAATCTCGACATTTTTTTCTCAGTCCCAAATCGAGAAAAATCGACATGGACTAAAGTCTTAGCGTCAAAATCGATAGTTCACCGATCGAGCCGAAAGCAAGGAAGGTAACTTGGAATTGACCCGCTGAGTGCGATTTTCGAGTCCGAAAAGCTGCGCAAGTCCCTCGCTTAGAGCTATCTGCTGAAAACGCTCCAGAGAAAGAGTCAAAAAGTGGTCGGAAATGCTCGTTTTTGACCAGTTTCTGACTGTTTCTCGGCTCAGAGAGCCTCGCCGAGAGTCGGGACCGTGCGGAATTGATTCTACGCCTCAAACTGCGTAGGATGCAACTGATATCTCGAAATTTTTTCTCAGTCCAAAATCGAGGAAAATCGACTAGGATTACTTGGACTAAATTTTTTAGCGTCAAAATAGATAGTTCGCCGATCGAGTCGGAAGCAAGTAAGCTCCCTTGGAATTGACCCGCTGAGTGCGATTTTCGAGTCCGGAAAGCTCCGCGAGTCCCTCGCTTCGAGCTATCCGCGGAAGACGATCCAGAGAAAACTCAAAAAGTGGCCAGAAACACTCGTTTTTGACCAGTTTGCCTGAAGTCAACGAGACGCCTTCAAATGGCCGGGTATGCAAAATATCTGCCGTGACGCACGAATAGTGGTATCAGAATTTTACATTAAGTTTACGGATTGATTTGAAGGCGCTCTTCTGTATCCATTATGAGTGGCCTTGTACAATGATGTTGACCAAGAAGTTCATATTTTTGGGTGTTTAAATCGAGTTGCATATTGGGAAAATGCCGAGGAATATTATTTTGAAATAATATTAAGATTGTTTTTGGTATCTACGTCCTTTTTAAATGAAGAGAGCGCAGGTGGCTGGATCAGATTGTGTATTTTAAGTCCCTTGGTTCGGTCATCGTATTCTGAAGTGAAACTGAAAGAGTCGCCGTTTACAAGATCGAAACTCACTCAAAAGCGGTCGTGAATTTAAATAGTTTCGCACGGATAAAATGAGGTTTCTTTGATTAACTGTGAATAATCATAATTGAAGAAAAAGTACTTTGTCCACTGGTCCATTAGGAAAGCGTAAAGCATGGATTAATGGAGCATCGGATGACCAACTAAATCTTATCTGATAGGGAAATTTACGTGTGAAACCCTTTTTTCCGTCTTTAAATGATCCAAATCCACCAACAAGTTTAAAACACTAAGTGCAAAAATGCGAATCTACTGATGAAGGGTCGATTCTTAGTGCCAAAATCGCGAATCTCGGCATTTCTGCCGTATTTTGTAACAGTTCGAGAAATCATTGAAACTGCTGATGGAGTTTGAAAAAACATCTTATTCTTGCCATCCTCAAGAATTAATATTAAGAAGGGTAGGAGGGTAATCCCTTCTAAATATAAATAAATACAATAAAGAGGAATGCAGACAGTTTTTTTACTCTCCTGGAAAATCGTGTTTTCCGAGATTCGCACTTCTGCACTTTCACCATCTATAAAATGCTTTAGTATCGTTAGGGTCGGAACCAAGTAAGCTCGCTAGGAATTGACCCGCTGAGTGGGATTTTTCAGTCGGGAAAGCTCCTCGAGTCCCTCGCTACGAGTTATCCGCTGAAAACGCTCCGAAGAAAGAGACAAAAAGTGGTCAGAAAAGCTAGCTTTGGACCAATGTTTGACTGTTTCTTAGCTCGTGGAGCCTCGCCGAGTGTCGGGACCCTGCGGAATTGATTCTTCGCCTTCAACTACGTAGGATGCGACTGAAATCTCGAAATTTTTTTCTCAGTCCCAAATCGAGAAAAATCGACAGGGGTTACATACACTAAATTTTTAGCGTCAAAATCTAAAGTTCGCTGATCGGGCCGAAACCAAGTAACCTCGCTTGGAATTGACCCGCCGAGTACGGTTTTTTAGTCGGAATAGCTCCGCAAGTCCCTTGCTTCGAGCTAGCCGCTGAAAACGCTCTAGAGAAAGAGTCAAAAAGTGGTCAGAAAAGCTCGTTTTTGACCAGTTTTTTACTGTTTCTCGGCTCAGGAAGCCTCGCCGAGAGTCGGGACCGTATGGAATCGATTCTACGCTTCCAGCAACGTAGGATACGACTGAAATCTTGAATATTTTTCCCCGTCCCAAATCGAGAAAAATCGACACGGATAATATGGACTATATTTTTCGGGTCAAAATGGAAATTTCGCCGATAGGGTTGGAACCAAGTAAGCTCGCTTTGAATTGACCTTTGACCGATTTCTGTATCGAATGTGAGGTTTTTTTCGAAACACTATTCTGCTTTCATTTCTCTTAATTTTGCCGATTTTTGGGTTTAGAATGAGTCTTTAGACTCATGCGCAGGGGCTATCGTCCTTTTTTTGTTGAAAATTCAAAATCTGCCGAGATTTTTTATCTAAAAGATAAAAAAACGAGAAAAATGTATCCAAAAATGGTTTGCAGGGGGCGAGTCTATGGTACGTGTACACGTAAAATTGCGAAAAATCAAAATCTTGACTGATCCCCTTTTCGAAATACGGGATTTGAGATTCTCATAGTGAATGCAACTTTTCCACTGATTTTGATCCGATTTTTACTTTCTCGCTCCCATAGGGTAGAGAGGAAGTATTGTCATCCTCCAAGAAAAAAAAAAAAAGAAAAAAAAGTTGAAATTTTATCATTTCTAGTTTATTTATTTGTACATTTAATCGGTGTTGATCGGTTAACGTGTTCATTTTTCGTTCGATTCATGTCGATCATACATACCCTCTCGTTACACGCACACTTCCTTTCATACCCTTTTTTTTAACTGAAAAATTCGTCTTCAGCTGCGTCTGCGGCAATTGTTGTTACGAATATGTTGTGCGTGCTGGTTTCAGGTCATTACATACACGAATCTCTGAAGGCGTTTTATGTGCGAGAGCAATTCGCCTTCAGCTGCGTCTGCAGCAATTGTTGTTACGAATATGTTGTGCGTGCTGGTTTCAGGTCATTACATACTCGACTCTCTGAAGGCGTTTTATGTGCGCAAGTGGCGTACCCTGTTGGAGAACTGGCGAATTGCTCTCGCACAAAAAACGCCTTCAAAGAGTCGAGTATGTAACTACCTGAAACCAGCACGCACCGCATACTCGTAACAACAATTGCAGCAGACGCAGCAGAAAGCGAATTTTTCGGTTGAAAAAAAGAGTATGAAAGGAAGTGTGCGTGTAAAGAGAGGGCATGTATTCGATCGACTTGATTCGAACAAAAAATAAAAACGTGAACCGATCAACACCGATTCAATGTACAAATAAATAAAAAAAGGGATCAAGATCAGTAGAAAAGTTGCATTTACTATGAAAATTTCAAAGCGCGTACTTCGAAAATAGCACTAGCCAAGATTTTGATTTTTCGCGATTTTAAGTGTGCACGTACCATGGACTCACCCCGAGCAAATCATTTTTGGGTACATTTTTGTCGCATTTTTTTTTTTTTTTTTGCTTCAAAACCACTGTGCCGGGACTCATGCGGAATTTGAGATACACCCGTACGCCATAGGAGCAACGAATTGGACCAAGTTCAGCTGGAACTTACCAGTTACCATGCCGCATTTTGAAAAGAGGAGAGTTTGAAGTAGTTTAATACAATTAGTCCTGGCTAAAATTCAAAGTCGAGAAAACATTTTTAAGCCTGAAAGCACGTTAAACTTCACATTTAACATTACCTAAGTTTTATGAATAAATGAAACTTCAAACCTGAAACTTGGTTCAAACTGAAAGCGACTAGATGTATCTCTATTAAACGTGGCCGATTTTATGCGTAACGGCAAAACATGGGCTGCCATCAAGTAACCTCTCTGTAACCACGAAAATTGGATGGTACATTTTGGCGCGTATACGTAGTATACCGCCTTTGCGATCGTTTCGAACCCTGCTCGATACAATAACCGAGTCCCTTAGTTCCTTACCGAAAAGTGACTACCGCAAACTTCTGAGATCTCCCAAAGCGTGTAAAAAGTTTATTTATCCGACAATAATTATGATTTAAAGTTGTTTCTCATTCGGGGGCTCTCTAGTTTATGTGCAGTGAATACCAAGAATCTACGTTAGGTTAGGTTTTATAGAAAGTTAGAAATGCGTCGGCGACAATGGCCTGCGAGAAAAAGGTGGCCGCCGCGCGCCGAGAACCCGACCCTACTTATTACGCTTCATTAACCATTTCACCGTCACGCTAGGATTCGTCCAATTTTCAAAAAAAAAATGTTTCGCGTGTACTTAGCAATTTTTTTCTTACTCTCCGTTAAAACACAAATTAAAGGAGGTCTCATTCATAACAATCGGCCGAATAGAAGAGAAGTTACAGTATTCGAAATCTGAAGAAATCAACAAAACCTCGAATTCTTCAAACAAAAAATAAAATGAAGGGGAAAAAAGAAATGTATAAATTACAATTAGATAAAATTGACCTCAGAATTTGACAAGCAATTCCATTATATGTCGGAGAAAAAATTGGGAGTAATTACAAAAAATTCGCCTCTTGCAAGGGACTTCCTTGTAAGAATTTTGACCTGAAGACAAGGGTCGAATAGCAACAGTACTCCATACAATACACAATATGCCTCAACGAGTTAAACATGTTTTATACATCCAAATCGAAAATTTTTTATATTTTTAACTACAGTGTTTCTTGAGTCGTTTAAGCAAAAAAAAAATCCGTCGAGATTCGGAAACGTAAAGGCGCTTTAGCTAAATCACCGGTAGTAAATCCCGTTATATTATTAAAAAGAAATTGAATCCATTGTTTAATGCCTTAGTTTCTTAAATACGATTATTTTAAGCACGCAAACATTTATACCACCAGTTTTAGCCATGAGGTGATTTCCTGAGAGCCGATAATATCACGAATTTCTCATAGAACCCTTCAAAAATGACTTGCTTTTTGGGCAGCCGATTCGGCCATCGAACCGGGGTTTAAAGGGAAGCTGATAATAACAGAAACCTCTGAGAAAAATTTTGAGATAGGCATGGATTCTGTTCAGCATATCGATGCATAAGCAAGCATTTTCACATGTAGAATCTAATTTTCACGTCAGGGAGTGGAAATATTTTGATTTTTTCGATTTTATACGGAAAATTGATGGTTCTTCGGGATTGAAATCACTTGTAATTGTTTCTTGAAAAATAAAGGCACCCAAAATGACTATCGCATATTGACTTTTACATATGTGCACTCACGAAATTGATTCGTAAATTCAACGAGTGGGTACATCGACCTGGTATATCACGTTTCTGCACTATTTTACGGCAAATCGGTAGATCTTCGGTATGTAGATTTCTTACTTTTAATTCAAGAATGAATAAAGCATAAACATGGTTGAACTTCTTTCCATGGAAAGACGTTTAAAGTAAAAAAAATCAAGACATATTTAAAGCAATTGCATTTATATCGAGTCAATTTCTTTTCAACAATATAACGGGATTTATACTACCGGTGATTTTGGTATTTTAGCCCCAAAATACCTTTAAATCGACTTTGTCTTCTAGGAGTTCGACAAAATTTTTCCTTTCTTCGCTCAAATTACTCCGCAGCACTTTTCTTCAAGAATCTGATAAGATTTTGCTTGAGGCAGATCAAAAAACTTAAATTCGTTCGAATAGCTTTCTACATTCACAATACACGGTCTCGTCAAAGTGCGTCGTTGAAGTGTTGGATCGTATGAATTCTCTTTTTGTGCTACTTGCCTATTTTGAAATCTTTGTAAATGAGAACTAAAGGGGTTGATATGTGCGAGTTAATGACAAGCCTTATCAACACATTGTGTTGGAGTTCACTGCTTGTTTTTTTTTTTGTTTTTTTTTCCGATTTCATGGATTAAAAATATGGAAAAACGACGCACACCAATTTTTAGGGGTTTTTTCAAGTTTACGTGTGTGAAACTTAATTTAATCTAGAAACCGTGTACAATTTCGGAAAGAACGTAAAAAAATACATAGAAATGTGATTTGTACCTTTTCCCTACGTTGCCAAATTTTCGAGAAAAATCGTCCTGAAGCGTCAAAAATGCCAAAAATTGGATAAATCATCACGTCGGAGGTTCCAGGAAGTGAATTTCAAGTTTTTTTTCACTACAAATAACGTATCGAAAATGGAAAATTGCAATGCATCTCAAGGAACATGTAATGGCGCAGATGAACGTGACAAAACGGGCCCTCAAGGTACGTTTACTTTATCCTTCACTCCAGTTCACCTCTTTATTCCTGTAACCTCGAGATAATTCTTGGTTCTCAAGATGCTTGCTACAGACAAAATATACCGAGGAACAGAAAATGCGTGGAGAAAGTGTCCCACGATGCACATGAATGTCATAATTCCCTTCCTGGAACCTCCGACGTGATGATTTATCCAATTTTTGGCATTTTTGACGCTTCAGGACGATTTTTCTCGAAAATTTGGCAACGTAGGGAAAAGGTACAAATCACATTTCTATGTATTTTTTTACGTTCTTTCCGAAATTGTACACGGTTTCTAGATTAAATTAAGTTTCACACACGTAAACTTGAAAAAACCCCTAAAAATTGGTGAAAATTGGCAACAATGGACCGTTAGGCCTTTTAAAATTCACAGGAAGCCATTTTTATGGCCAGATATGAAAAGTACGTAGAAAAATACATATAGTGCACACCCATAGAGGGTGACTAAGGTCGAAAAACATTCAAAAGAGCTGCCTTCAAGTATAAAAAGGCCGCTAAAATCGACATCTCGGTCAATTTTCACAACGTGGGAATCCAGGTACAACTATGATATTTTAGTATGTTGTATGGATGGATAAGAGCTGTTATCTGGTACAGTATGAAAAATGTACTCCACTTTCTTGAACCTTAGACGCGGCGATTTATCGATTTTTTGCCGTTTTTGACACTTTGGGACCAATTTTCTCGGAAATTTGGCAACATAGGAAAAAATTTTACTGAACATTTTTTATTCATTTTTTTACGTACTTTTCAAAAATGTACACAGTTTTTGGATTAAATTGAATTTTGAATGTGTTAAATGGAAAAAACCCCTAAAAATGGGCCAAAAATGGCAACAATGGGCCATAAGGCCCCTTAAAATTTATCGGAGGCCTTTAAAAAGGCCAGAAACGAAAAGTACGCAAAAAATACATAAGAATCATGTGCTGGAAGAGTGATAACAGTGGAAAAAGTCGACGAAAATAATTGTTTTTCGATTCCAGGATTTTGGGTTTGAGGCGCTGCTGCGCCCTTGCATGGGCTCCGTTCGGTCTAATATTTGGCACAGAGTCTACCTAAGACTAGTACTTTGAAAATATGAAACATTTAGCAAAATCCAGGTGGGGCCGGAAAAGGCCAAAAACGCAACTCCTCCTTTGTTCAACTCTCATAGTTACCGCAGGTTGACATTAAAATCGATCTGCTCAGTAATGAACCCAAATAGACGGTGAAACTACGAGGCCACGTATCTCAGTTTGCAACGATGCAGACTTCCTGTCATACATTATTTTATCATGAAAACTATTCAACGTCAATTTTTTAAAACCCCGGGATTTTTCGTCTGCGTGAAGAAAACTGTGTGGAAAATCCAAGAAATGAAATTGCTTTGCTCTCCGCCAAAAAGTAAAATGGGAGCGGAGATTTTTGAATACCGCAAACGATGTACGTGGCTTAGGAGTTCATCGTCAAAATGTTCCTCCCCAGCCCCTAATACAGGGCCGGATTTAGGGGGTGGTCACATAGGCCGCGGCCCATGGCGGCATTTTAGGGGGCGGCAAATTTTGCACATTTTCAAATTTAGGAATAAAAAAAAAATAACTGTTTTCCTGTGCCGCTACTGTAGTTTCGATCGTTTAGGCCGTAGTTTAAGGGCGCTAAAGCGAGGGTTGTATTTCGCGAAAAGATAATTTTTGCAGAATAATTAAAAATTCAGAAGCAGGAAAATTTTAACTAATTATTAAAGGATCTCAAATCGACAATATAATGCAAACAAATTTGGAAAGACTCGTCATGTTAGTACATAAGATTCGTAAACGCCTTCAATTGAAGCGTGATAAACACCAACCAATTGCGGTGAACGCACGGGTCGAAAGACGAGATGTTGGAGTTTTTTTAGCCAACGTGCGTAAAAAATTCAGATTAAAGCTGAAATCTCATTAGAAAGGGAAAAAGCTCACACACAAGCACAATTTTCCCTCAAAGAGATATGCTGTTTGGAGCAACACTAGTTACGTCCATTCAGGAAGGGAACTACAGACGCGTTTCGGCCTTGTTGTCCCAATCCTCAGTGCAGTGCAGCCTCCTGAACTTTCTGCTACCGAGCTCGAGAGGTCGTGAAGCGTGATTTCTCACGCGTTCCGGAGAGTTCAAATAGTTGTATCCCTGCGCCTTCGCAAGGCGATGGAAGTTTAATATTGAAGTAGCGTCTTCGTTTGGTTTTTCGGCTTTCCTGTGCCGCTACTGCAGTTTCGACCGTTAAGGCCGAAGTTTAAAGGCTAGAAAGCCAGGATATTATATCGCAAAAAGATAATTTTTGCAGAATAATTAAAAATTAAGAAGCAGGAGTATAATTTAACTAAATAATAAACGGAACTCAAATCTACAGTATAATGCATAAAAATTGGGAAAATCTCGTCACGTAAATGCAGAAGATTCGAAAACGCCTTCAATTGGAGCGTGATACCTCACGCGTTCCGGAGAGTTCAAGTAGTTGTATCCATGCGCCTCAGCAAGGCGATGGAAGTTTAATACTGAAGCAACGTCCCCGCTTGGTTTTATGGCTTTCCTGTGCCGCTACTGCAGTTTCAACCGTTAAGGCTGGAGTTTAAAGGAGCCGGGATTGTACTTCGCAAAAAGGTAATTTTTGCAGAATAATTAAAAATTAGGAAGCAGGAATATTTGAACTAAATAATAAAAGGAACTCGAATCTAAAATATAATGCAAAACAATTTAGAAATCTCATCATGAAAGTACAGAAGATTCGAAATTGCCTTCAAATGAGGCGTCATACCTCGCGCATTCCGGAGAGTTCAAATAGTTGTATCCCTGCGCCTTAGCAAGGCAATGGAAGCTTAATATTGTAGTAGCGTCCCGGTTTGGATTTTCGGTTTTCCCGTGCCGCTACTGTAGTTTCGACCGTCAAGGCCGTAGTATAAGGGCGCTAAAGCCAGGGTTGTATTTCGCAAGTGGATAGTTTTTGCAGAATAATTAAAAATTAAAAGGCAGGAGTAATTTAACTAAATAATAAACGGAACTCAAATCTACGGTATAATGCATACAAATTTGGAAAATCTCGTCACGTAAATGCAGAAGATTCGAAAACGCCTTCAAATGGGGCGTCATACTTCACGCATTCCGGAGAGTTCAAATAGTTGTATCCCTGCGCCTTAGCAAGGCGATGGAAGTTTAATATTGAAGCAACGTCCCCGCTTGGTTTTTCGGCTTTCCTGTGCCGCTACTGCAGTTTCGATCGTTAAGGCCGTAGTTTAAGGGCGCTAAAGCCAGGATATTATTTCGCAAAAAGAGAATTTTACCAGAATAATTAAAAATTAAGAAGCAGGAATATTTGAACTAAATAATAAAAGGAACTCAAATCTACAATATAATGCGGAACAATTTGGAAAATCTCGTCACGTAAATACAGAAGATTCGAAAGCGCCTTCAAATGAGGCGTCATACCTCACGCATTCTGGAGAGTTCAAAGTGTATCCCTGCGCCTTAGCAAGGCGATATAAGCCTAATATTTTAGTAGCGTCCCCGCGTTGTTTTTTGGTTTTCCTGTGCCGCTACTGTAGTTTCGACCGATAAGGCCGTAGTTTGAGGGCGCTAAAGCCAGGGTTGTATTTCGCAAATGGATATTTTTTGCAGAGTAATTAAAAATTATGAAGGAGGAATATTTTAACTAATTATTAAACGAACTCAAATGTACAATATGATGTAAAACAATGTTGAAAATCTCGTCATGTAAATACAAAACATTCGAAAACGCCTTCAAATGGGGCGTCATACCTCACGCATTCCGGAGAGTTCAAATAGTTGTATCCCTGCGCCTTAGCAAGGCGATGGTAGCTTAATATTGTAGTACCATCCCAGCGTCGTTTTTCGGTTTTCCTGTGCCGCTACTGTAGTTTCGACCGTTGAGACCGTAAATTAAGGGTGCTAAAGCCAGGGTTGTATTTCGCGAAAAGATAATTTTTCCAGAATAATTAAAAATTCAGAAGCAGGAATATCTTATCTAATTATTAAAGGATCTCAAATCGACAATATAATGCAAACAAATTTGGAAAGACTCGTTATGTAAATACATGAGATTCGTAAACGCCTTCAATTGAAGCTTGATACCTAACGCGTTCCGGAGAGTTCAAATAGTTGTATCCCTGCGCTTTAGCAAGGCGATGAGAGTGCAATATTGAAGTAGCGTCCCGGTTTGGTTTTTCGGCTTTCCTGTGCCGCCACTGCAGTTTCGGCGTTAGGGCCGGAGCTTAAAGGCGCCATAGCCGGGATTTTACTTCGCAAAAAGATAATTTTTGCAGAATAATTACAAATTAAAAAGCAGGAATAATTTAACTAATTAATAAAAGGAACTAAAATGTACAATAAAATGAAAAAACTAACGTAGTTTAAGGGCGCTGAAGCCAGGGTTGTATTTCGCAAATAGATAGTGTTTGCAGAATAATTATAAATTAAGGAGCAGGAGTAATTTAACTAATTTATAATAGGAACTCAAATCTTCAATATAATGCAAAAAAATTTGGAAAGTCTCGTCATGTAAATACAAACGATTCGAAAACACCTTCAAATAAGGCGTTATACCTCACGCGTTCCGGAGAAGTCAAATAGTTGTATCCCTGCGCTTTAGCAAGGCGACGGAAGCTTAATTATGAAGTATCGTCCCCGCTTGGTTTTTCGGCTTTCCTTCCGATTTTGACCCTTAAAATTTAGTCCATGTAACCAGGCCCGCCACAAGGGGGGGGGATACTGGGTCCCTGGTACCGGGGCCCGGGCCCCGGAGGGGGCCCGGGTTACCCGTGAAAAACCACTACGAATTCACATGCAACCCTTGTTTCGTAAGAAAAAGTGAAAAATTTACCCTAAAAATTTCGCAAAAGGTGAATAGATTTTCAGAAACACGCTGGGGCACTGTAGAATTCTTCTTAAATTTTCAAAGAAGTATGCTTCTTGGAAAATTTCTATCTATTTTCAAGATTTTCAGTACAGAGGGATATTTTTAGTAACTGCGTTTCATTTTCTTCCGTCGTCAGATGCTAAGGGTCTTCAGTCTGGGCATCTTCGACTTCAATGGCTCATGGCTCAACTCCCTTGCCATAGACAAACGAAGAGGGAGTCAAGGGGGGCCTGGCCCTTATAGAACTGAAAATAGTATCATATGCCCCCCCCCCCAAAAAAAAAAAAAAAAATTTCCAGATGTTTTGAATCCAACAATTTGCAAGTATTTTGTGCTGAAAGTAGAAAAAAAACCATAATTATTCCGCAGAAATTTATGGAAAAATTCATTATGGAAGCTTCACAATGCGTCCGATTAGTCGTATAAATTCTAAAATTTTTCGAGGGATGCCCCTCGGACCCCCCCCCCCCCGTGCTTGGGCCCCGGACCTTAAAACTGGTACCAGGGCCCAAGATGGGATGTGGCGGGCCTGCATGTAACCCCTGTTATTTTTCTCGATTCCGGTCAAGAGAAAAAATTCCGAGATTTCAGTCGGATCCTACGTAGATGAAGGCGCTGGATGGATTGCGCACGCAATTCCGCGGCTCGGCAGGGCTTCCTGAGCCAAGAAACAGCGAAAAACTGGTGTGAAACGAGTGTTTCACACCAGTTTTCACCGTTTCTGCCAGGCGTTTTTCGCGGATAGCGCCAAGCAGCGGACTCGAGGAGCTTTTCAATATTGGTATCAGTCCGATGAAAGAACTTCCGATTTTGATCCCTATAACTCAGTCCATGCCCTATATTGATTATCGACAAGAAAACAGTCTAGAGATTCACTTCTCCTTTGTTCGAGGCGCTGAATCGATTGGGCGTAGGCCCGAAACTGCCCGCGCCTTCCTTAGCCGAGAAACGGTCAATAGGAACGCACATGGAGTAATTAACTATCGGTTCTCGAGCAATAAGGTTGACATGAACAAAGGATCAAGCACACTCCATATGGTAATCGGTGCCCACACCGACTTACAATTTTCTTGCGCATTGAATTCGATTTTTAATTGATCCTGTTCAAAAGTCATATATATGCGCCAAGTGTCTTCAAGCCACCCTTTTCGCACAGTTTGCAGTTGAAGTTTTTGAACACTTACATATTAAATGGTGCCAGCCAGCGCACTGGAAAAAATGTCGCTTGGATCTAGAGTACGGACTCTTAAAAACATTGACAAGAAAAAAGACTCTTGATTCAATCGGATTTTCGCTTGAATCGAGAACCAAGCCTCTTAATTTAAGCGACTTTCCTTTGATTCAAGCAAAAATTCGATTGAATCAAGAGTACTTTTCTTGTCATTGTTTTCAAGAGTCTGAACCCTAGATCCAAGCGACTTTTTTTTCCGTGCAGCTTGATTTTTGAAATTTATGTCGGCACGACAAGATAGAAAATCGATATATTACCCGGCGCAGATGAGGCTGTGTCTTGTCTTACAAAGCCTTGATCGAGCCAGTTAACGTTTCAACAATCAGGTTGTCAACCCAGCGAAGATAAGCCGAAGAGATTCGTCTTTCTCTTAGCACTCGAGAACGAGCCCACCCCCCTCCTTTACGGGTGAAAACAAATAACGACAGGCAAGCGGGCATTTGGTCAGAAATAAGAGTTGAAGGGAGAATAAGAAGAGTAGAGAGAGATAGATAGGAGGACAGGCCCCTTCTTATTATTAGCAAATCGATGATCCTCTTTGCGGAAACGGATTTTCTTTGTGTACTTGTGCCGCTTATACCTGGGAAACTCAAAAAGAAGGAATGTATTCAAATTGAAGCCATATTCTTATCTTAGGGGGAAACAGGTTGAAAAACTCGAGTGCTCGGAGCTTCTTACGGTTCGACCAGTCGTCATTGGCAGCCATTGCTGTAAGAGTGAGTGTAGTGGATAAGGAAATTCGAAGACCTAATATATATAGATTTCTGAACTTCAAATTATGAGAGCATTGTGAAATGTACTTTGTTACGCTTACGGAAATGATATCCCAATCCGCCTGCGAAGAACGTGTAATTGAATTCAGTTTTGTTGTGTGTTCGGTGCGTTATTTTAATAATTCCTTCCATCAAACTTTCCTGCGAATGAAAACTGTGACGAGATCAATTGAACCACCTTGCCCTCTGCTAATTTTCTGCCTGCCAAAAGCTCACACCAAACGCTCGGAGCTGGAGAATACCCTACATGAAGATATTGCGTCTACATGGTAAGAATTAATTGTTGCATCACTGTTTTAGAAATGAGGGCTTGGAGAGCAAGGCGCGCATACGTGTGATTTTTGAAAAAAATTGAGATTTTAATGATTTCAAGTAAAACTAGTATTAACGCACATTCTGTGAGAAATTTCTCTCACAAATTCCAATTTTTAAGCTTCAAAAAGTCAGTTCAAACTTCATTTCCACTGTAAGGATCCATGTAATTTCAAAACTTTGAACACGTATTTCTCGAAATAGCAAAAAATGTACTTATGTGGCTTGCCCTCCAAGCCCCTCAATTTTACTTGTCCCCAAGTTGCGACGTCCATTTTGGTAGCTTTTAAAAAGACTCTGTAAAACCCTTTGAGTCCTTGCAAAACCTGTTGAAATTTTTGTTACAAGATACCCCTCTCGGATACTTTTCAAAATTTACTTTTTTTTTACGTGATGGAGTTCAAGGAAAACCAGTCCGCTGACTATACCCAATCGAGGTCTGAATCCTCGTGGCAACGGATTATCTTTGTTTCTAGAATTTTAAATGATTATTTCTAGAATCTAAAATTCACCAGGGAATGTTTGAATTTAAGATTGCCAAAACAACTCTATGGATCTATCATAGTTTTTCAAACCTGAAAGGTTTGAAACTAGTGTTAAGAACTATTAAAATACAGTAATTTTTCTTTAAGACTTTTTTGGCGTCGTGTCTCGCTAAAGAAAAACGCCGTATGAACCCTCGGAAGTTGATAAACTGACTTTGATTTTCCAATTCTTTTGAAAGTGAGGGGGCAGCGCCCCTTGATTGCTTCGCGGTCCAATCACCCCCCCCCCCTCCTAGCGCAGCGCTCTGCGCCTCAGTTATTATGCGCGACGCTTAACTTCTATGATTTTCAAATTGTAGAAAATGATTTTAGCTACATTCTTAATCTGGAGTATTTGTAAAAATCCAAAAGAAAAAAAAAATCATTGAATTTCGTTCGAAATCATTTTTGAGCAACAGAGGCGGATCGCCCCGCCCCCTCATATTAGACTGAAAATATAATTTTTTTAAGGATATTTTTAAATGGTTTGACAGAAATTTCGCAGATTTGTTGTAATAGATCTGCTCCCCCTCCTTTCCAGCAAAGTTACTCTCTTCCGCTTAATTTTACTCTATCTACCCTCTTGGATTACACTGGAAAAAAAACACATTGGATCTAGAATCCAGATTCTTGAAAACATTGACAAGAAAAAATACGCTTGATTCAATCGGATTTTTGCTCGAATCAAAACGGGATCCGCTTAAATTAAGAGGCTTGGTTCTTGATTTACGCTAGATTCTGATTGAATCAGGAGTACTTTTTCTTGTCGATGTTTTTAAGTGTCTGGACTCTAGATCCAATGTGTTTTTTTTTTTTTTTCAGTGTAGATTGCAATAGCGTCCTTGTTTGCTATTCTTGCGCCTCGTTATACATGTCGATGGTGAAACCACCATAGTCACCAGTGACCACATATCTCATTTGCAGTGTTCGAAAATCTCCGCTTCCAATGCTCCAATGTTATTTTTTGGAAGGAGAACAAATCAATATCATTTCTCGAATGCTTCAAAGAGTTTTCGTAGGCACAGAGGAGGAAAATCACGGGAAACATCAAGAATTGGACTGCATTTTGCAATTTGGAACTACAGATTCTGGCCCGGTTTAAAAACAACGTATGTGCTATTGGTTTCCCTATGCACATAAGTGTTTTTTCAGATGAGTTAGAATCTATAGTTCCAAATTGCAAAATGCAGTCCAATTGACGTTGAGTAGTTTTCCATTTAAAAAATCAAGTATAACAGGAAGTCTTCGACGTCTCGAAGCGAGACACGTGGCTTGGTAGATTCACCATCGATGCGTTTTGTCATCATCACTTCGAGCACACCCGGGCCTTCCCTCTTTTGTATTATCCACTCCCCTTCCTTTTGAGAGTCTCGATAAGAGAATTTCCTCAGACAACTCGAGCCTTGCCGCCAGCCGGTCGCCGCGCCGCGCCGACCGAAATTCAGCCGAGCGGATGTCGGCGTATCTGAAATGATTCTGAACCCGCAGTGACCACCCCCCTTTGATAGTCCCCTCCCTAAGACTGATTGAAGACGCTACGTGAAGCTTCGTGCGACGTGTATCAGTCGGAGGCGTCAGACCGAGAGAGACGGTAGTTCATTCGACGCTCATGAGTTTGAGGAGTTGATTCTTCTGACAAGTTCGATAGTTTTTCGCCGCTCCTACGAAAACGCTCGTATAACTCTGAAACGCTTTTTTCTGGCTAATTCTAAATTGAGTTTTCGGTGGCCTTTTATCCAGTGATACTTTCGTGATATTTGGTCGGAGGATGTCGTTTTGGAAGTCATTCTGCCCTACGTACTGTATACCCTTCAGCAGTTCTAATTTGGTGAGTCAGCTGCTTATGTATCACTAATTATTATTACTCATCGAGGGAGATGTGGTTGAGTGTAGCATATTTGAGAGTCCTAGGAGGCGATTGTTCACTTTGATTTTCCTCGATTATTTTTAAAGGTGATTCGACGGACGCCATATTTTGTGTCAGAACGGCATGCGATATATCGCATCAATTGGTTCCATTTTTTCAGCTACTCGTCATTTTTCTCCAATTTTGAGATCGCAATTCTGTTGTCAGGAGACTACAGCACTCACCAATTTTAACAAAGAAATTCAACGTAACAAAGGCGTGGTATTTTTAGAGAGAAAACATCGCATTCGATACTGATATCAAAACTGCACTCAAATGCGATATTTTCTCTCTAAAAAACCACGACTTCATTACGTTGACTTTCTTTGTTGAAATTGGTAAGTGAGTGCTTTAGTCTCCTGACAGCAGAATATTGCGATCTCAAAATTCGAGAAAAATGACGAGTTGCTAAAAAAATGGAACCAATTGATGCGATATATCGCATGCCGTTTTGACACAAAATATGGCGCCCATCGAATCACCATAAGCACAATGGAACCAGGGCACATCAGTAACGGACCACTAGACAAGGTACGAATTTAAGCAATCTGATACATGTTTCTCAAACAGAATTTCACGTAGAACACGATTAGCGCAACGAATATTACTGAAACTAACTCCTAACGACGATATCAACGTTTTTATTTCACATTGGTTACGAGGAATTTGAACTGTCCGCTCACAAGAAACTCAAAGCTCTACGTGAGTCAAATCGCGCACCACAACGGTTTCAGCAAGCTCCTCAATCGAGCAATGTTAATTTCCCACCATGTGTTGTCCAAACTATAAGCAATTTGCTACAGCTGAGCCAAAGAGTCAAGATCGAGGTTGCCAGATTTTTATATCGCAGAGACTGTCATGATAACGTTTAGCGCGCGACGTGAATTACGTAGAGCATTGAGTTTTCATGAGCGGCGGTGGTTTGAATTCACGCATCAAGAATCATTAAATATCTTCGGAAGGAGTTGACTTCGGTCATTTTCGTCGTGCGTATCGTGTTCTACGTAACATTTTGGTTAGAAACCATGTATCAAAATGCTGAAATTCGTACCTTGTCTAGTGGTCCACTGCGAAATTAGGGAAATTTCGCATTTTTTACATGAAAGGGTTGTGCGGATTTGGTGCCAGTGAATTTCTGCTTAGTGCGAAGTTAACTCCTTGAAATTTTCGAGGGAATGCGCACAAATGTTTTCGCGTAAAAATTAAATCGCCCAGTTAAATTTGGCAATAGCTGATGCGGCTTGGTTCCTTTCTGCTAGACGCGGTTCATCTCTCCCTTCTCCGTGAATTTCTGCATAGTGCGAAGTAAATTCCTTAAAATTTTCGAAGGAATGCGCACAAACATTTTCTTGTGTGAAATTAAATAGCCCTGTTTAATTTGGATTTCATTTTGCAATTTGGACCTATAGATTCTAGCCCGATTTAAAAACAACGTATGTTCCATTAGTTTCCCTATGCACATAAGTGTTTTTTCAGATGAGCCAGAATTTATAGGTCCAAATTGCAAAATGCAGTCCATTTGGCAATAGCTGATGTGGCTTGGTTCCTTTCTGCTAGACGCGGTTCATCTCTCCCTTCTCCGTGAATTTCTGCATAGTGCGAAGTAAATTCCTTAAAATTTTCGAAGGAATGCGCACAAACATTTTCTTGTGTGAAATTAAATAGCCCTGTTTAATTTGGATTTCATTTTGCAATTTGGACCTATAGATTCTAGCCCGATTTAAAAACAACGTATGTTCCATTAGTTTCCCTATGCACATAAGTGTTTTTTCAGATGAGCCAGAATTTATAGGTCCAAATTGCAAAATGCAGTCCATTTGGCAATAGCTGATGTGGCTTGGTTCCTTTCTGCTAGACGCGGTTCATCTCTCCCCACTCTGTCTATCTCCCTGAGGGAGAGCGAGAAAGAATCTGATTTGGACGGTCGAGCGAAAAGGCATGGGAATCCTAGATAAGACTGCCGCTCGGCAGTAAACCTAACTGCGCTGGGGTTTTTCCTATTTCTGTCCCTTTTGCACCCGGCCCTTTTTGTACTACCAATTTCCTTTTTCATCCGAGTCTCGACGAGAGAATTTTCTCCGAGCCCGCCGTCCTGTCGCCAGACAGAGGTTCGCCGAGCGGATGTCGGCAGCCCCTACCACCCCACCAGAGACTGGTCGGAGACATTACGTGAAACGAACGACGACAGTCTAGTGCGTGAAATCGAAGGTGACGGTTCAGTTCCATCCAGTAGCCTGTGATTTTCAGGAATCTAATTTTCTGTCAAGTTCGGTGGTCCCTCGTCCCGCTAGGAAAGGCGCATGCGATTTTGATACTCATTTTTTTATGTTTTTGTGGTCAAAATCGGTAACTGCTTAAGTTTCATAATGTGTGGAGTTACTATTTTGTATTATGTGTCCGTTGGCATTGTGTGAGTTTTCGGTAGCCCTTTTTTCCGTGATACCTACGAGATATTTGGTTTGAGGATGTCGTTCTGGCAACCGTTTTGCTCTTACAGATACCCTTCGGTGGTGTTGATTTGGTAAGTTACTTGCTCAAATCATCGAAGATTTTACTTTTGTTCCGTCTCGACGATGAAACTTCCAGACAACGACCTCTTACATCTTTTATTTAATTGCGACGTTGCAAAACTTCTTTTCATACTTTTTTTATAAGCAAAATTACTAACGTTAATTCTTGAAAACTTCGTGTTTTTTCTCCTCAGTGCGAAGAAAACGCTGCAAAAATTTTAAGAAATGATATTGATTTGTCCTCCTTCAAAACAATAAAATGGACTGCATTTTGCAATTTGGAACTATAAATTCCGTCCCGGTTTAAAAACAACGATGTGCCATTAGTTTCCCTATACACATACGTGTTTTTTCAGATGAGCCAGAATTTATAGCTCCAAATTGCAAAATGCAGTCCAAATAGAAGCAGAGATCTTCAAACGCAGGAACAGTATCTGACTTGATTCTTTTTATTCCCTAGAGATTTTTTTAATCCTGTGAGTTTCATAGTCAGTGGAGAGCTACTATTTTGTTACTCGTGTCGGTTGTCATTGTGTGAGTTTTGTTTTCCATTGATTCTTTCATGATAGGTATTTAGATTTAGGATATCGTTTTGGAGGTCGTTTCTCCTTATGTATATATGATGAGTACTATACTGAGCCGCACTGTGCGAATGTTGAGTTGACTTGCCTAGATCGAAAATTTAAATTGTTCGAAGGAGATGTGGCCACGTGAAGCTTCCGACGTATGGGTCCTAAGAGGGGGGGGGGGGGGGTGAATGTTTCTTACGATTTACTCTCAAGCCCTTTTCAGAAAGAGCAAGTTTGAGATTTTAAAAAGTCCTTTTCAAGAAGAGCATAGTGTTGATGAAGAACAGGCCTTCAAGGGGAATCGACTTTAAAACTTAGACCTGAGCACACGGTCGGCGTCTTAGAGACTGGCCCCATATTTATTATTATTTTTCACATGTTTAAACTGTCGATTTTTGTTAAAACTATGAGATTTATTAATGACGTATACTGTTTTAAACGCGAAGAGAAAAAAATTAAAATAAAGTGACGGAAGGAAGAACCCCCCCCCCCCCCCCCACATGCTGAGCTGAGCTCTTTCTCGGTGGGTTCATCCAGGGTTGCAATTTTTCATGAAAACTTGGAATTTCATGGGAAAAATGCCACGATTTTTCAGAAAGATATGATTAACATTTTTCGAAATGAAATGAATGAATTCACTGAGAATCGGCTGCTCTTGACCCATCCAACTTTTCTACTCCTGCGTTAAGGTCTTTGAGTCAGCTGAGAAGAGATTATCCTTCATTTTGTCGATATGCATTTTTATCGCCTTGGAAGTTGAAATAGTTGTATCGCGTACAACTTTTGTACCCTCGCGTTAAAGTCTCCGAGTCAGCGGGGGGGGAGGCGGAGTCTCATCCATTGCGCGAATACGCAGTTTTACCTGAAAATCGAAATAGTTGCGTCACACGTTTCGCCCCTTCTGACTTTTCTACTCCGCGTTAAAACTCTGCAGTCAACGGAAAAGAGAACAAACTTTTTAATTGTTATCGATTTACGAGAAAGATTTGTTCTTCATAATTGTGGCCGGATTTGTGAAAAAGGGACCTCATCTTCTGGAGAAAAAATTCCGAAACTTCGAAACTCGCGCAAAAGACGATCACGGGAAGCACCTGCAAAATTGTCGGGATACTTCAAACACCGCTCACTCTCTACCCGATCTGTAGTCTCAATCGCTCGATTCTCGACTTGCAAATCGCGCTAAGTTCCGAAATGCGCACGCTATTCGGAAATGCGTAGGGCAGCGCGCGCACACAACATCGAAAGGCACACGCAAAAATAGAGCGCATTTTGATCAAAACGCTTTTAGTTTTTTACCATCCTTTATTCAAGGTTATAGTATCTTGTATCCTACGCAAGTTTTCCACTGCTTACTCAGTTCGCGGACGGCCGATCGATCGTTGCTTCAAAAGTCCCTTCCACCCCCTCTAACTTTTTACCTTATTGAGGTAAAAATTTGAAACTTGGGGGTTGTTGCCAGGTCAAAGGCAGCTACTTTAAGGCCCCCTAAAATTTTCAGGGAGGCTCGCTTGGGGGAGGGGCAACGGACCCCGACTTTTAATTTTCAAATGGGAAGACTCCTTTTGTAATAGCTTGTTCGAAAAAGCTTAAAAAAAGAAAACTTTTCGCGCAAGCTCGAAGTCAATATCTCAAAACGTTTCGAAATGGGGGCCGGTTAAAGTTCAAAATGGCCGAAAATTCTCACCGGTTATTTGTCGAAGGATTTGCGCGAAAATCGGTATCTAGAGGTATTATGATACGAAAAAACGAATTTGACGTTAGATTTTCAAGAAAACCGAAAATTCCAAAATGGCCGTCGGTTAAAGTTCAAAATGACCGAAAATTAGTTTTTTTTATAAATCTAAGTTCAAATGTGTTAATCTTATCCCAAAATACCTTCAAGTTCCAAGTTTTAGGCAAATCCATCGGCAAAAAACCGAGGTGGCAATTTTCGGTCATTTTGAACTTTAACCGACGGCCATTTTGGAATTTTCGGTTTTCTTGAAAATCTAACGTCAAATTCGTTTTTTCGTATCATAATACCTCTAGATACCGATTTTCGCGCAAATCCTTCGACAAATAACCGGTGAGAATTTTCGGCCATTTTGAACTTTAACCGGCCCCCATTTCGAAACGTTTTGAGATATTGACTTCGAGCTTGCGCGAAAAGTTTTCTTTTTTTAAGCTTTTTCGAACAAGCTATTACAAAAGGAGTCTTCCCATTTGAAAATTAAAAGTCGGGGTCCGTTGCCCCTCCCCCCAAGCGAGCCTCCCTGAAAATTTTAGGGGGCCTTAAAGTAGCTGCCTTTGACCTGGCAACAACCCCCAAGTTTCAAATTTTTACCTCAATAAGGTAAAAAGTTAGAGGGGGTGGAAGGGACTTTTGAAGCAACGATCGATCGGCCGTCCGCGAACTGAGTAAGCAGTGGAAAACTTGCGTAGGATACAAGATACTATAACCTTGAATAAAGGATGGTAAAAAACTAAAAGCGTTTTGATCAAAATGCGCTCTATTTTTGCGTGTGCCTTTCGATGTTGTGTGCGCGCGCTGCCCTACGCATTTCCGAATAGCGTGCGCATTTCGGAACTTAGCGCGATTTGCAAGTCGAGAATCGAGCGATTGAGACTACAGATCGGGTAGAGAGTGAGCGGTGTTTGAAGTATCCCGACAATTTTGCAGGTGCTTCCCGTGATCGTCTTTTGCGCGAGTTTCGAAGTTTCGGAATTTTTTCTCCAGAAGATGAGGTCCCTTTTTCACAAATCCGGCCACAATTATGAAGAACAAATCTTTCTCGTAAATCGATAACAATTAAAAAGTTTGTTCTCTTTTCCGTTGACTGCAGAGTTTTAACGCGGAGTAGAAAAGTCAGAAGGGGCGAAACGTGTGACGCAACTATTTCGATTTTCAGGTAAAACTGCGTATTCGCGCAATGGATGAGACTCCGCCTCCCCCCCGCTGACTCGGAGACTTTAACGCGAGGGTACAAAAGTTGTACGCGATACAACTATTTCAACTTCCAAGGCGATAAAAATGCATATCGACAAAATGAAGGATAATCTCTTCTCAGCTGACTCAAAGACCTTAACGCAGGAGTAGAAAAGTTGGATGGGTCAAGAGCAGAGACCGAGACTAGACAACGGGTTCCGGCGCAAGCTCGGTGAGACGGCGCGATGCGTGAAGTGAAACGGCGCGATGCGTGAAGTATACCTACAGTTTTGCAGGCTCTCCGCGATCATTTTTCGGGCAAAGCTCGAAGTTTCGAAATCAGAATTACATACCAACCATACATAGAAACTTTTGTATTTATTTTCTGCGGTACGTTAAAAACTTCCGGGACTTGTCAGCCCTTCTAAGACAGAGCTTATAGTGTCCATGAAGAGTAGGCTTTTAGGGGAAATTAAACTTCAATTTTGGCTTTAGCACAAGGCGGAGTCTTACAACCTGGCCCTATGTTCATTCTCCATCCTCATTTTTCACACGTTCATTTTTCCAATTTTTCTAAGGCACGACTATAGCTTGTGAGAGGAGCATGTTATCATGAAATTAAGTTCTTCAAGACGCGCGCCGAGTAAGAATATTACTAATTGAAATGACGCACAGTAAACGCCTGTTACCTCCTACACGCTGTGCTCTTTCTCATAACAGGTCCATCATTCATGCCTCACAAATGTTCGTGCATTTCCGCGAGATGGAAAAGGAAAGCTAACAAGTTTGCCCAAGTGTTTTTCCTAAATCTGTAAAACCCACCCAGACGCCTATTTAAAAGGGCAGGAATTTTACCCATACAATCTGTGGTTCGCAGATGAACAATGATTGTGGTCGGTATAAAGTTTAATTTTTCTGAGGCGTAGGGATCGTATACGTCATCTTTATAACCCGTCAAGGGGTGACTAGCGGGAGGTCTGTGTTAAATTGTGCTTTAAATTGAATCAGTGAGCTCGAAAACACACCAACTGGGGTTTTTTTCGATTTTCACTTTTTTACGGTTTAGTAACACTTATGGATGGAAGCATCTGCACGTAAAAAGAAATTTCGAAATTACATTTGGAAGTGCTTGAAACAGCGACGGGAAAAGGGAAAAATCGAAGTATTTCATTGAAAATACCAATTTTTGGCCATTTCAAGGGAAACGAGTGGCCATCCGATTTTGCGGTTTTCTTTTCCAGTTCAGTATACCTTGTACCAATAAGGTATATACATATTTAAGCGTTATTCAGGTCGACAAATTTTCCTGGGTAAAATTTTCTGGTAAAATTCCTGCCCTTTTAAATATGCGTCTGGGTGGATTTTACAGATTTAGGAAAAACACTTGGGCAAACTTGTTAGCTTTCCTTTTCCATCTCGCGGAAATGCACGGACATTTGTGAGGCATGAATGATGGACCTGTTATGAGAAAGAGCACAGCGTGTAGGAGGTAACAGGCGTTTACTGTGCGTCATTTCAATTAGTATAATTCTTACTCGGCGCGCGTCTTGAAGAACTTAATTTCATGATAACATGCTCCTCTCACAAGCTATAGTCGTGCCTTAGAAAAATTGGAAAAATGAACGTGTGAAAAATGAGGATGGAGAATGAACATAGGGCCGGGTTGTAAGACTCCGCCTTGTGCTAAAGCCAAAATTGAAGTTTAATTTCCCCTAAAAGCCTACTCTTCGTGGACACTATAAGCTCTGTCTTAGAAGGGCTGACAAGTCCCGGAAGTTTTTAACGTATCGCAGAAATTAAATACAAAAGTTTCTATGTATGGTAGGTATGTAATTCTGATTTCGAAACTTCGAGCTTTGCCCGAAAAATGATCGCGGAGAGCCTGCAAAACTGTAGGTATACTTCACGCATCGCGCCGTTTCACTTCACGCA
Source organism: Bemisia tabaci (assembly GCF_918797505.1). Taxonomy (NCBI): domain Eukaryota; kingdom Metazoa; phylum Arthropoda; class Insecta; order Hemiptera; family Aleyrodidae; genus Bemisia; species Bemisia tabaci. Next base: position 45,556,375 of record NC_092798.1, on the reverse strand, counting down.
TCGCGCCGTCTCACCGAGCTTGCGCCGGAACCCGTTGTCTAGTCTCGGTCTCTGCTCTTGACCCATCCAACTTTTCTACTCCTGCGTTAAGGTCTTTGAGTCAGCTGAGAAGAGATTCTCCTTCATTTTGTCAATATGCAATTTTATCGCCTTGGAAGTTGAAAAAGTCGTATCGCGTCCAACTTTTGTACCCTCGCGTTAAAGTCTCCGAGTCAGCGGGGGGAGGCGGAGTCTCATCCATTGCGTGAATACGCAGTTTTACCTGCTTAGAAATGGAAATAGTTGGGTTGTTGAGAGAATAGACAAATGGTCGATTCGAAAAAATTTTCAGGGCAGACTATGAAAAATCAGGATGTGAAAGTCGGTGAGAACGAAAAACACCAACTCGGAAAATTTTAAACGCTCAATTCTCTGTCATCAAACATGGTGTATCGATTTCAACTTGATGCATTACAAAGTCTCTAAGTACTTGTCCTTTGGCACCAAAAAGGTTTTTCTTAAACTAACTTCCTCGCCCGCTGCGCAGTTTTAGGTGTTTCCTGAACAATTTTTTTTCTTCGAGTTGTTGTGTTTTCGAACTCACTGATTCAATTAAAAGCAGCACGTTCCAATAAATTGCGATTACATGGCAAAGTTACTGCTATCAGATCGGAGTGATGCGTATGTTGTCTATTCTCTGCTTGAAGGGACTCCTCTTTTTAAAATTTATTGGAGTAAAATCGCGATAAGGTGCACTTTTTTTAATTGCAAATTTCCTAACTATCTTATACATAGAACTATTTGATTGTTTAAAATGGGAATTTACTAATCAAACGATGTAAAAATAATGCAATTTAAATGGGAAAATATTGCAATTTCTTTCCATTAACTTGTACCATTCTTTCAAATTTTCGTTACTCTGTGCTCCCCGGGAACGGTATTATTACATTTATGACAATTTTATGTTGAATGTATTTATTTCAGCATTCTTTTTTTTCTTTTGCAGTAATTATTTTGTGGCCTCTCCAACATTCGTCAAGGCGGCGTGCGAAGACTGAGAATTTTCACTTTGCATCAGAGCTGCTCCTGAATTCACGGATCATCGCTTCATCACGGTAAAATCTCTCCAACTCCTGCTCTCAGAATTAATTGCGAACGAATCGACCTTTTGTTTATTCTCTCAATTTTTCAAAGTGAGCTGGCACAGTATTCTTCCTCACCACCGATACAATAAGCAGTCGCCATTTAGGCGGATCTTAGTAAAATCAGTCTAACTCCATTCCGCGTTGCCTATAATTGTATCTCTCGGTTCGAAAACTACCAAACTCGGCACGGTGCTCCTGAAGGGAACTCGAAGTTTGTCAAGAGACTCATGCATGGATTGCCTGTTTTTCTACAGCGTTCAATGAGAATCATGCATTTGGTTACATTCATTGGCTGCGTGATAACCAGTGTCTGAAGTTTATTACTGGCTACTGGGTTTCTATTCCTGGGAATCCTATTGACTATATACATTATGTAATAAGGAATTAATATTTGTGGATCATTCATAAATGCACCTATCTGTATAGAGAAAATCAAATTTGGAGAGGAGGAAGAGCAAAGAGAAGAAGGAGAAGAAGAAGAGGAAAAAGAATGGAAAGAGGAGGGAGAAGAATGGGTAGAGAGAGTGAAGAATAGGAAGAAAAGAAGAGAAAGAAAATCAGGAAGAAGCAAGACAAGACAAGAGAGGAGAGAGAGGAGCATGAAGAAGAGAGGAAAGAAAGGAGAGCACGACGAAGTGAGAGAAGACGATGAAGGGAGAGGGGGCGAGGGAGAGGGGGAAAGGAAGGGAGAGAAAAGAAGGAAGGGAAGAAGAGAGAAAAGAAAAGAAAGAGGAGGAAAGTTACAAAGAAAAAGAGGAAGGAGAGAATAAAGAGGGAAGACAAAGAGAGTAAATAAGAGAGAAAAGAGAGACGGCAGGAAAAGAGAGAGATAAAAGAGAGGATAATAAGGAAAAGAAGAAAAGAGAAAGAAGATGATCAAGAGTAAGGGAAAGAAAAGAGGGAGAAGAAGTAAAGATGTAAGAGGAACTAGAAGAAGAGAGAAACGATGAAGAACAAAAATAGCAAGGAGAGGGAGGGTTGGACAAAAAGGAAGATAGAGAAAAAGAAGCAGCACACATTCTGCATAAGAACATAAGAACATTGATGGCACTTGCGCTGTTTTAAAAATGAGCCTAAAATATTAATTCCTCATTGCAAAATATAATTTTACATAACTAGGAATAAAGTAATGTTATCAAAAAGATTTCAGTGTTATAATTCCTGAGCGGCAGGGATATATCTAACAAATGACTAAGGTGAACCTACTAGACCGCGTATCTCGTTTCGATTGTGCGAAGTCATCTGAATGGAGGGGAGTTATAGGGGATGAGGGGAAGAAAGAGGGATGATTAAAGTTTTCGTGAGTGTTCTACGTTTGGAAAATAAAGAAAATTTAAAATGAAATTTGTCATATTATTATCTTCATTCTACATTCTATCGACAATCTCCATTTCGTTCCGCTTTTTTTAAATTAGTAATGATAGTTTCATCCTTGTTAAATAATTTCCATTGCAATATATTATTCCATTTATACAATTTTCGTTCTGGGGCTGCAATGCTCCTTTCTCGAACATAAATTTAGAAATTTTGCAGCGCTTGGACGTCTCAAGATTTTCCATTGATTCCGCATGCGTAGCCTCTTGCATCAAAAAACTTTATCAATTAAGTGAGATTTATTCTGCTAGAGAAGAGGAGGAAGAAAAAGAGATAGAAGACAAGAGAAGAAAAAGAGGTAGAAAAAAGAGAAAAAAAGAGAAGAAAAGAGAAGAGAAGAGAAGAGAAGAAAAAGAGGCAGAAAAAAAGAGAAGAAAAAGAGAAGAAAAATAGGTAGAAAATAGAGTAGAAAAGAGAGAAAAAAGAGAAAGAAAGAGATGAAAAGAGAGAAGAAAAGAGAGAAGAAAAGGGAGGGGGAGAGATGAAAAGATAGGGGGAGAGATGAAAAGAGGGATGAAAAGAGAGATGATAAAAGAGATGAAAAGAGAGATGAAAAGGGAGATGAAAAGAGAGATGAAAAGAGAGATGAAAAGAGAGATGAAAAGAGAGATGAAAAGAGAGATGAAAAGAGAGATGAAAAGAGAGATGAAAAGAGAGATGAAAAGAGAGATGAAAAGAGAGATGAAAAGAGAGATGAAAAGAGAGAAGAAAAGAGAGAAGAAAAGAGAGAAGAAAAGAGAGAAGAAAAGAGAGAAGAAGAGCAGGGAGTAACGAGAGAAAAGGAGAAAAGAAAGAAGAACAGGATGAAGAGAAAGTAGAAAAGAACAAAAATTCAATTAACTTTCGTACTTTACTTTTCAGTCCCTCCCCCTCAGGGATTTTAAATATTCTAGCGCCCAGTATTATTAGAACGGGGGGCGTACGATACCGCAGCTTTTGGTTTGGGGTCGCAGTAGTGCTTGCACTTCCGTTGGACGGTCGGCAGCCATGGCATCCGTTGAAGGCCGAAACCAATGACCCAGGACCCGGGTGCACGGCAAGGCCTGAGGGCGGTAGAGGAAACCCCTTCGGCAGATAAAATATGTCTGAGTTGGCAGGGGTCCATGATGTCGGGACGAATAATTAAAACCTCTTTCTCATCTCTGTTTTTTTTCGTTTAGTTTTTGTTAAAGAGTGGATGGGTTTAGGTCTAATGGGTAGGTATGGGACTATTTTCTTCTTAACTTTTCTTGATAATTCAAACGCACAATGCTCACGAAAATTCTATACCCTCCTCTTTCACCAATAACTCCCATCCATTCATGTGACTTCATATGATTATCTTCATTTCGTTTCTCATCTTTTTAATTAGTAATGATAGTTGCACAATTGGTAGTTATTTTTCCGAACAATAAATTACAGCTCCTTACCCCTATCTTTTTCATCAATACGATTTTTGTTTTAGGGTTAAAATGCCCCTTTCTCTAGCATAAATTAATTATTATATAGAATAGAGGATGAATAAGGAAAAAAGTTACTTGGGGGGGGGGGGGGGGATTCCGTCGTAGAGAGTGGAATTGAGACACTAAAAGTGCAGTAGAAAGTTTAAAAATAGAGTTTGATGCAATTGAACAATATTCTCGTCGTAATACCCTTGAGACCCAAGGTGTCCATTTGCTTGCACCCGTAGCGTCGCCTGAGCAGACCCGTGAAATTGTTATGCGTGTCGGCAGTGCTGCCAATATTCGTGTTGCCCCGGGTAGGTATATTAGATTACTGTTACTGATAAAAAAATTGAAGAGATGGCAAACCGTCTTAATTAATTATTGAATTCGCCCGGAGATTTTATAGAAACAATCTTTTGAATCAAAGGAAAATATACAGCAAGTTCAGCTGTACAATTTAGAGTTGCAATGCACGTCCAGTGCTCTTATTTACCTATGTCCTAGCCTGACTGCTCATCGGAGCAAGCTACGCTTTTTAGCATCTCAAAAGCAATATCAACTCAATTATGAATACTTGTGGGTAAGACATGATGGATGATATACGGATGAGAAAGAATGGACTCCATTATCTAAAGTTATTTTCATTCGAAATTCATTTGATTTGCAATCATTACAACATGCAGCCCCTGATAATGTCACGCTGAATCCTACAGCAGATGGCGCACAGTGGATCGAGTCAATAGGAGAGGTCGGACAAAATTTGGAAACTTTAAACGCTTATAACTCTGTTTAAACAAAACTTTGAGACTCTAAAAGTGGGTCCATAGATTTTCTCGTGAAATCTTCTTTAATCACCCCTGAAATTTAAAAAGGGACGATACAAACATCAAAATTTGCAGTTTAGTCAAAAATGTCATGTCCGACCGCTCCAATAGACTCGATCCACTGTGTGGCGGTACCGTTTTTGCCAAAGTTAATGAGCCATCTTTAAACTGAAGCATTTGATTAAATTTAATCGGTAACTGTGCATTATTTGAACTAGTATCTGAACTTTATAAAAATATCTATACCTCCCTTTTACTCCCATGTACACATACGTTTTTACTTTACCGTATACAATTTTATTAAATTTCCAAATGCCAACATTTTTCTTTGCCTATTTAAATGGACGAGGTAATAAAAAAAGGACTTTCCAAATTTAATATGTATGCAGATTTATAATTAATTGAAAAATTATTTAATGTAGCTCATATAAATATTGAATCATTTGCATCTTGTTGGCATGAATTCGAACTAAAATGGAAGTGATTAGGTACTTGGATGTAAATGCCCTCACCAAGACACGAATAAAGAGATGAAAAGGAGACGAACAGAAGATGAGATGAAAAAGAGATGAAAAGGAGATAAAAGGGAATGCAATGAAAATGAGATGAAAAGGTATAGAGATAGGTAAAGGGATAGATGATATAGAGATGAAAAAGAGATGAAAAGGAGATGAGATGGAAAAGAAATGAAAAGGCGATGAAATGAAAATGAGATGATAATGAGACGGAAAGGTGATGATAATGAGATGAAAAGGTGATGAAATGAAAAAGAGATAAAAAGGAGAGGAGATGGAAAGGGGATGATAAGGGGATGAAGAGGGGATGAAAAGGGGATGAAAAGGGGATGAAAAGGGGATGAAAAGGGGATGAAAATGAGATGAAAATGAGATGAAAATGAGATGAAAATGAGATGAAAATGAGATGAAAATGAGATGAAAATGAGATGAAAATGAGATGAAAATGAGATGAAATGAGATGAAAAGGGAATGATAATGAGATGAAATGATAATGAGATGAAATGATAATGAGATGAAATGATAATGAGATGAAATGATAATGAGATGAAATGATAATGAGATGAAAATGAGAGAGCTGAGGGTCTGGTGCCGGAGCCTCCTCGTGGTGGACCTGGGGCGGGTCTCCGACCCGTGCCAAACGCCGGCAAACCTGTTGTGATTCTGCACCCTCCCTCGCCTCAGGTTGTTAGCCCATATCTCTTCACACATCGTAACGAGCAATTTAGGATCAAGCGCATCCTTGGTACGTTATTACCTTGGTTGTTAGCCCATATCCCTAATACGCTCGGGCATGGATCAACCGCTTCCTTGGTGCCCTGCTTCGCGCGCAGCAAGGCTGTTTACACCTTGGATGTTAGGCCATATCCATTGCAGCCTTGGATCAAGCGGAACCTTGGTACGTTATTACCTTGGTTTTAGCCCATATCCCTGGCTTACGGAAGAGATCAAGCGGAACCTGAGGAACATGAGGGGAACGATGATCTTCAGAGGACCACTGATAGTAGTTAGGCCATATCCTTGAACCGCGAGGTGCAAGGATCAACCGGTACACAGTGGTCTGAAAATCCCGATCTGTGACCGACTTTGCGCGATTCGTCAGCGACCAAATGCAGGGGTGACCGATCGAAGCCTGGCAATCCTGTTCTGGTCAACCTCCGGTATCTGCCGATGCTTGCGCATTAAGTCTAAAGCCGTCATCCCCCCCGGGACACTTTAGACCAGGCAAAGTCGGAACCGGAGGGTCGGACGCCTCTCAAACGGGCTGGTGGTTGGGGCGATGTTGCAGATTGAAGTAGGTTTTGATGCAGGAGAGCCGAATACTTCACGAGAGTTCCGGGGCCTCGTGGCTCAGGGTATTCTGTTCTCCTGGGCCGAACAAGCCGGACAAAGTTTCAGCAATCTCTATCTCTGTAGAGAGTATCCAGCTACGAGTTTGTTGTCTCACTGCTGGATCGCACGGTGGTAGAGGAGTTCCCTGCATTCGGTCATTGGCGAGTTGTTCACTGTTGTGAGTGAGGGTGCGCCCAGAACGCCGACCCAACTCTTCATGGCATGAGATCTTGAAGAGGTCACTGGTTATCCTTACTAAATCTCACTTGACTAAACCTCTGATCTCGTAGGAACTGAGTAGATCCGTTGTGCTTCGTTCGCGCGGGAGTCCGTGTGAAAAAAGCAGAACGGAGAAGAGATCTTAAGGAGGAAACTGGTCGGTCCGGACCGGCTATAGGGTATCCGATCTCGAGTGAAACAAAGGCATGAGCCCCATGCCATTGTCTTTTAAAATTTCTTCTCAATTTCTTCAAAATTTCTTCAAAATTTTGAATTTCAAATTAATGCAATGCCATGGGAGTTGTAAGTTGGACGATGGAAGCGTTGCCGTCTGATGTCGGTTCCTCCTCGTGGTGGACGGTGGAAACGAGGGTTTTACCCTCGGCTAAACGCCGACAAAATATGTCCTGGTTTTGGTAGTAAGACACAGGGGTCAATAATTTAGTCAAAATATAATGCCTCATGCCCCTTTCCCTGGCACGTTTCATGTAAGAATAAAACACTGATAGTTTTTGACGATTCTCACGCAAGAAATGAAAAGCTTCACTTGCGTCCTTCCTTTTTCCGCTCCTCCCATTTTCGTTTATCCCTAATCTAATCCCTACCTAATCTTCACGAACGAAAATTAGCTCATTTGCGGGAGTACTGAATCATGAAACTAGAAGCAACGCATTTGCAAAAATGTCTTTACGAAAATAAACATCAAGCCCTGAGGCTTCACTTTTTTTAATTAAATTCTAAAGGAAATCCCATATCAATCCCTTCATTTTTTCTCGTTGAATCCATGACTTAAATGTCTATAATTTTGGAGAAGCTTTGCGTTCCTTATCAAACTTGCTTGAATATCCGATTTAAAATACAAGCATATTTTTGTAATTGTTTGTGCCTTACAGAGCTTTCCTTTGCATAAAACTTTCTAGAATTTTGAAAAGATTGTTGGACATTATTATTAAAAGAAAATTTTCGTATGTACTTATACATTATTTAAGATACCTATTTTAAAAATAGCACTGATGATAATGAAACACAGATATATTACAGATTAATGGGAGTATTAAATTGTGTGCATTCTTAACTTGAGTGATTATTGACTGTTGGTTTATACATAAAATCCTAGCGTATAAATATTATTGTATGTAGAGGGGTGCAAAACATTGTTAATTTTAGTATTGCAATCCGTTGAAATAAAATTGTTTTTTTTTTCAAAAAATGAAGAAATGTATAATTTGAATGAAAAAGTATTTGTTGATGATAGAATTGTATAAAAATATATGGAATAGAAAAAAAAAAGATTCTATGAAATAAACGCAATTTGAAGTACAATTTTGTTATTTCATTAAACTTAATTCATGTAATGTCACGTCTGAATCCGTTTGTCGAATTATTGCAATTCAATGGTTTCTCTCCTTTTTTATGTTATATGCATGTCAACTTCCTAATAAATGATATATTTCCCAGGTATAGACAGTTTTAAAAATCATGTGGCTAAAAGGCTGAAGGTAGATAAGGCAGAGACACATGGGTATGGCACAAGATATCACCAATTTAGCAGTTTATCAAAGAACGACGCATACCTAACAAAGGCATGGAAATTCTTTGATAAATTGCCAAATATTATACAGGAAAGAATATATAGTCCAATATGAGGTAAGCTGGCCACAAGGCATTTGATTGCAAAATGCCCGTACTCAATCAATGAATTTTTGAATGTCAATGAATGAATTTAAGACGATTTGTATGTAAATATGTTTATACCTATCAGTACCTTTATTTAGAAAATGACGTTTTTGTGAAGCCAAATGTGCAAAAAGCAAAAGAATAAATAAATAAAAAATAAATAAAATGTAAAGCCTATTTTTGGGGCTCACTTCTTGATACGCTCCCACATTCAGCTCTCCTGTTGTGACAGAAGAAAGCCTTAAATCCGGACTTCTTCAATAAAATAGCGGCAAATTGTATTTGCCAGAGCGAAAATTACATTGATTTTGCGAAATCGTCTATTTTTTATTCAGAATATATGTAAATTCTTTCAAAATTGTCCTATGCGTTTTTTATAAATATGTCTACAACCAAAGACATTAAGTGTATCTCTTGAAAAAATTCTTAAATTAATAAAGTATAAGATGAATTAATTGGACAGGATCGCCATCAGTGGCGGTTGGGTGCCGTAGAGCACAGCAAGAGCAAATAAAAGTAATACAAGAGCGTGAGAAAATTCGCTCATCTTTTATAAACGCAACTAGTTATCGACAATTTAAAACCCTAGATACTTTTTTCTAAAAATCAGAGTTTTCTCGTATGAGCAGATCTTGCAACCGCCTCCTCAAATGTTCGGCCTCTCTTAGAGCAGTGTGGTAGTGAGGCGACAACACTACACCGGATATCTAAGAATTCTAAGGATCATTGAAGCGCCTCCATTTCTGGGGCAAGCAAAATATCGGGTTTAACTTACTTTCGCGCTTTAATTTACTTATTCGCTACCATGAATTGATATACAGGGTGGGCCTAAAGTAACTGAAAAGTGTCTATACCTTTTGAACAAAATGAGATAATTCACTCCCGGTTTGGATCATTGCTCATTGTGGCAAGGGGCTGATTTTTTCAGGGGGGCAACTCGAGATTTTCAAATGGCGACCTCCCTCTCTTTGTGACACATCGTTAGAAAGAAGATAAAAAACAAGAATTTTCGCGCAAACCGGAGATAGATTCGACTTTTTGTTCCCGAGTTATTCATGATCAAAGTTCAATTGGACCAATTTTCAAAAATTGATAAGTCCTGTTAGAAAAGTCGCAAAGAGGCCATCTACGGGTTAAAATTCGTAGCACGACTATTTCATTCATAGCTAAGTAATCGGAGGATGTGCTTCTCATCAGTTCGCGGGGGGGGGGGGGGGGACATTAATGAGCCCCCCTGAAATAATCTGCCCCTTGCCACAATGAGCAATGGTCCAAACCGGAACCCTTCAGCTCATTTTGTTGAAAAGTTATACACACTTTTCAGTTACTTTAGGCCCACCCTGTATGAATGTAGGAGCCATTGATTCCCCCCCCCCCCTTTTCCCCCATTTTTTTTGTCATTCAGCATAGTGGAGGGTCGCTCAGTATCAAAAGAGTGGTAAAGTGAGTAGAGTTTACTGAAAATAGGGGTTCACCTTTTTTCAACAATGCCAGATCTTCAGTAAGTAGCGGGCTACTGCCGCCGTTCATTTCTTTTAGTGTACGGTGGTTTCAGTATCGGAGGATGCTAAAAGATGATGTGGCATTAGGTTTGGATAAATATCGATAAGTTACAGTGGCGTAGCGTGCTTTGCGATATATCGATTGTTATGCCATTTAAACTTATGAAAAAGGATCGATAAACAGGGTGTTTGCAGCGAACACCTTAATAATCGATTCTTTATCATAGGTTTAAATGGCATAACAATCGATACATCGAAATTCATACGCCACGCTTTGATAAGTTTAAATAAATCGAGGAGGACGAATCCGAGTGTTGCCAACTAGTGTGAATAGCCTTGGCTTTAAAATAACTCTGGGACTAGTGGATGTGGCGAGTGATGGTACGAATCGATCCGCGATATTATCTTGGTACGCACTTGAGTCGTTATCAATATTCGAAACCCACGAAGAAATGAGGGGCTTGGAGGTCAAGGCGCTTAAATGCAGTTTTTGCTAATTCAAAAAATACCCGACTAAAGTTATAAATGTACATAGAGAGCCTTGTGGCAGAAAGGAAGTTAAACTCACTTTTTGATGCATTAAAGTTGGACTTCAGTCGTGAAGTTTTCGCAGACTATACTTTCTAACTAGTTTTAGTTGAGTTGACGAATATCTCATTTTTTTCAACAAATACTGCAAACTGTAACTTTAAAAAATTAACTAAATTAAAATTAAGATTAAATTTAACTTTTTTTCTTTTTATGCGCCGAGTCCTCCGAGCCCCTCAAATGTAAGGGCCACTTTGACCTGCTTGATCAACACTCAGGGGCCATCAGTATTCTTTCAGAGGTTAAAATGTTTTCTTTTGAATTAAATTATGATTAGAATCGGATGTCTTTTGGCGCCTGCTTGGAATCGCGCTTTTTCTAACTGATTACCTGAGCACACAGCTTCGCATTACCCAATTGAATCCTTACTGAAGAGGTGAGGGTCCCTAATAGATTTATTGATCCTCTGGATTGATCATTTCTAGACAGATTCTAGATGTATCCCCTGTCCATAATAAAAGTTTGTCCCAGTTCCAGCGTTTTCAAAGCTGGGTGTGAATATTCTGGCGCCAACTTTGACTACGATTCCAATTCTTTAGCCAGCAGTACTTAAGGAGAAGTACTATAAATTTAATCATATTTTGCGCATCACACAAGTCTGACCTCAAAATTGATCGTCATATTGGAGTGAAGGCAAACGGTCTCATACAAATTGTGGTGTTTTAAAACCTAATTTTTTATTTCAATTTTTTGGAAGGAAACCAACCAACGTCCCTAGTAGAGAATCATTGCGATTCGTCTTGTCCATTTGAGGGTTATCTCGACGTAATTATAAGCGATAATGTTAGTTAGCCTCCCTCCGAAAAATTAAAATAGAAGATGACACTTTGAAGCACCACAATATAAATGTGACAGCTTTTCTTAATTCTTCAGGCCTTACGGGTACCGAAACCACAGGGACGGTCACTTTCCGCCTTCAAAGGATAGTGTCATGGCAATTAAATATGTGAAAAAATCGAATATTTGAAAGGCAATCGACCCATCCTGAGATTATAACCAACCGATCGAAAAATCATACAAAATTATTCAGGACAATCAAATATTCTCTGGTGCCTCAAAAAATAAGTTGAGATCAGTCAATTAGTCTCGTTTTGGAACTTACTCGGAGCATGTTCTGATTGTCAAAAGATTATGACGTGACGAAATGTTGCGAGAGAGTTGAAAAATTCTAAACTAAAAAATTAAAAAACGATTTATTTGATGAATAATTGGTCAACCTGTTTCAGAACGGTATAGTGTGACAGTGCTTAAGATTTCGATATATCGCTGAAGTGCTCTAATTTCGTAGTTTCCCTGATGAAGGAACGTAATTCCATTCCAAGGTTGACAAATTGACTCAAGCAATTCAATTTTATACAGCTGCGTAAGTTTTGTTAAATTTTTTCTGATTTTTACATGAGATCAGAGGAAAATCGGTGAAATTTGCAGTTAGCAATGCCAAAGATTCTCCTGCCTGGTAAAAATGCAATTTGCGAGGGGAAATTTCGCAACCATGATTTTTAAGTAGGTAGGCTCTTTTGTGAGGGTGGCTACGATTTCTGAGGCAAGCAACTTATTCGCCTTAATTTTATTATTATTTGCTGCCCCGCACGGTTATTTACAAATTAATGTAACGGGTTACATCGCCTGATTTTCATGTCATTCAGTGTAAGGCAGCTTCAACATCCGTCGGTGTCGGCTAGTATACTAAAGTTTACTGAAAATGGAAACCCAGAATTTTTCCTCAATGTTAGATCTCCAGTAGTAGCGGGCTACTGAATTACCTTTCACTCAGCGTAAAGCGGCCTCAATGTTGGTCAGTATCGCAGGATGGCAACACTCCCAAATTTTACTGAGAATGGGGGCTCAAAATTTTTCACCTTTGCCAACTCTTCATTAAAATTGCTCAAACTGAATTGAAATATATATAGGAGGGAAAATGTAAAATTTCTTGCATTTTGCCACACCCATTTTTCTTGTTTAGCCAGACAACACCTGTAGTTTATGGTTAAATGGAACCGGTTTTGTTGCGTGAAGCCACGAGCTGTGGATACTTAAATGAATACCTAGTGAACTGGTACCATACAGAAGAGGTACATACCCAATGTATTGAGACAAGTAAGTGGCTGTTTTTATATTTTCCGCTATAAGTCTTTTTTTTTTGTTAGATTATTGTATGATGGAGCACACTGAAAAAAAAATTTTTAGATATTATTTCGACTTAAAGCGACTTGTCGACAAAAATTGGTTTCTTTGAGTTAAAGAAACGTTGTTTTAACGATAAAAAAACGACGCTTTTTTTACTCAAAAAAACGTATGTTGAGTTGAATCCACACAGATTTGACTAAAAAAACAAAACAACAACAAATTTTTGTAGACAAGAAACTACGCTTAGAGTCAAAATAATATCTCAAGAAATTTTTTCAGTAAGCTCTTGCATGTGGCAGGAATTTGCGATTAGAGTACTGATTCCTTTGTAAAATTTCGCGAGTAGCACGATGACTTTACAATGGGTTTTTCGGAAATCAACTCAAAAGCTTAAAAAAAAAAACTCTTAAAATTGAGGCCGTAATGGACCCACGCTACTTTGAGAGTCCACCTCTACCTATATCAAGTCAAACTCTCCATGCAAAGATAGGGAGCAAATACATGATCAGGGTTACCTCTTGGTTGGGGATTCCAAAATTGAAAACACGGCAACCCCGCTAATGTATTTGCTCCCTATCTTTGCATGGAAAGTTTGTCTTAACGTAGAGGTGGACTCTCAGAGTATAGCGTGGGATGTCCCTTCCATTACGGCCTCAACTTTAAGAGCTTTTACTGAGCTTCGGAGTTGATTGTAGAGAAAACTAAGGAAGCCATCGTGTTTCTAGCAAACTTTTACGCAAGAAAAAGTACTTGAATCGCAAATCCCTCACGCCTGCAAGGGCTCCATTGAAAGGATATGATATAAAGTTATTGAATTATTTCTTTTTGCATACCTTGAGGAGCACAGATAGGTGGGGGTAAAGATTATCTAAGCAGGACCCACGTCGCTGATAGTAGTCCCATCGAGATTGAACGTGGGGGATTTCTTAGTTGTCACACAGGGATTGTACAATTGATGACGTGGACCCTGTCTGAGGTCCAAAAACAGCCGAAATACCTTTTCCCATCAGCTCGCACACTACAAAAAATTGAATTAAATTAATCAATAGGCCGGCCATTAGACACGGTCTAGACTAGTGAATGACATCACATGATTTATCTCGAGAATCTTACGTAGAAAACGTTTCTTACAACAGGAAAATAAAACATCAGCTCCTGAACGAGATATCTTAAGTATTTTTATCACGCCGATCAAACGGACATTAGACTATACGATTAACGTCTTTTGCATTTTTGCGATTTGAGGATTTGACCAATGTTGACTGTAGACTTACTTACATCTCGTGAAAAAATTTACTTCTAGACATACCATTTGTGAATATGATGTCGTTTTTCTCGTGAAATTTTGAGGAGGAAATATTTATGAAATAAAAATTAGTGGAACCTACGCGATTTTAAAATGATGTGCTTAGGACATGAAAATAATTTTGGCGCCTATCCGGTTACATAAACCAATGGCATTTCCGATTGTCAAAAAAGGAGGGGAGCATACACCATTGGATCGAGCTCAACAGAAAGGCACCAACCCACATAAAGTTGAAACTGAGAAAAAGAGGTTTGAAGTTTTATTTCTCCATAAGGCCCACGACAGGGCCGGATTTACCTACTTGCCGCCCATGGGCCGCCTGTATTTTGCCGCCCCTTCTCATCCGGTTTGAAACATCGATACAAATGTTCAAATAGTTGTATCCCTGCGCCTTCGCAAGGCGATGGAAGCTTAATATTGTAGTAGCGTCCGCGCTTGGTTTTTCGGTTTTCCTGTGCCGCTACTGTAGTTTCGACCGTTGAGGTCGTAGTTTAAGGGCGCTAATGCCAGGGTTGTATTTTGCAAATGGATACTTTTTGCAGAGTAATTAAAAATTAAGAAGCAGGAATAATTTAACTAATTATTAAATGAACTCAAATCGACAATATAATGCAAATAAATTTGGAAAGTCTCGTCATGTAAATACATAAGATTCGTAAACGCCGTCAATTGAAGCGTGATACCTCACGCGTTCCGGGGAGTTCAAATAGTCGTATCCCTGCGCCTTAGCAAGGCGATGGAAGTTTAATATTGAAGTAGCGTCCCCATTTGGTTTTTCTGCTTTCCTGTGCCATTACTGCAGTTTCGACCGTTCAGGCCGGAGTTTAAGGGCGCTAAACCCAGGGTTGTATTTTGTAAAAAGAAAATTTTACCAGAATAATGAAAAATTAAGAAGCAGGAATAATTTAACTAATTAAGAAAAGGAACTCAAATCCACAATATAATGCAAAAAAATTTGGAAAATCTCGTCATGTTAATACATAAGATTCGGAAACGCCTTCAATTGAAGAGTGATACCTCACGCGTTCCGGAGAGTTCAAATAGTTGTATCGCTGCGCCTTAGCAAGGCGATGGAAGTTTAATATTGAAGTAGCGTCCCCGTTTGGTTATCCGGCTTTCCTGTGCCGCTAATGCAGTTTCGACCGTTCAGGCTGCAGTTTAAGGGCGCGAAAGCCAGGATTGTACTTTGCAAAAAGAAAATTTTAGATTCGGAAACGCCTTCAATTAATTCAATTTCAAATAGTTGTATCCCTGCGCCTTAGCAAGGCGATGGAAGTTTAATATTGATGTAGCGTCTCCGTTTGGTTTTTCGGCTTTCCTGTGTTGCTACTGCAGTTTTGACCGTTAAGGCTGGAGTTTAAGGGCGCTAAAGCCGGGATTGTATTTCGCAAAAAGAGAAATTTACCAGAATAATTAAAAATTAAGAAGCAGAAATATTTTCACCAAATAATGGAAGGAACTCAAATCTACAATGTAATGCAAAAAAAATTTGCAAAATCTCGTCATGTTAATACATAAGATTCGTTAAAGCCTTCAATTGAAGCGTGATACCTCACGCGTTCCGGAGAGTTCAAATAGTTGTATCCCTGCGCCTTAGCAAGGCGATGGAAATTTAATATTGAAGCAGCGTCCCCGCTTGGTTTTTCCGCTTTCCTGTGCCGCTACTGCAGTTTCGACCGTTAAGGCCGGAGTTTAAGGGCGCTGAAACCAGGATCGTATTTCGCAAAAAGAGAATTTTACCAGAATAATGAAAAATTAAGAAGCAGGAATATTTTAACTAATTAATAAAACGAACGCAAATCGACAATATAATGCAAACGAATTTGGAATGTCTCGTCATGTAAATACAGAAGATTCGAAAACGCCTTCAATTGAAGCGTGATACCTCACGCGTTCTGGAGAGTTCAAATAGTTGTATCCCTGCGCCTTAGGAAGGCGATGGAAGTTTAATGTTGATGCAGCGTCCCCGCTTGGTTTTTCCGCTTTCCTGTGCCGTTACTGCAGTTTCGACCGTTAAAGTCGAAGTTTAAGGGCGCGAAAGCCAGGATATTCTTCGCAAAAAGAGAATTTTACGAGAATAATGAAAAATTAAGAAGCAGGAATAATGTAACTAAATAATAAAAGGAACTCAAATCCACAATATAATGCAAAAAAAATGCGGAAAATCTCGTCATGTAAATACAGAAGATTCGATAACGCCTACAAATGAGGCGTTATGCCTCACGCGTTCCGGAAAATTCAAATAGTTGTATCCCTGCGCCTTAGCAAGGCGAAGGAAGTTTAATATTGAAGTAGCGTCTCCGTTTGGTTTTTCGGCTTTCCTGTGTTGCTACTGCAGTTTTGACCGTTAAGGCTGGAGTGTAAGGGCGCTAAAGCCGGGATTGTACTTCCCAAAAAGATAAGTTTTGCAGAATGATTAAAAATTAAGAAGCAGGGTACGCCTTCAATTGGAGCGTGATACCTCACGCGTTCTGGAGAGTTCAAATAGTTGTATCCCTGCGCCTTAGGAAGGCGATGGAAGTTTGATATTGAAGTAGTGTCCCCGGTTGGTTTTTCGGCTTTCCTGTGCCGCAGGGGCGGACTGGCCATTCGGTCGGGGGGGGGGGGGGGGGGGGGGCGATCGCCCCCTAACAATTTGCCGGCGAATTTTTTTCGAGTCATCGTTTTTTTCCCGGAATGTTGTAATTTTCTTATCCTTTTCAATCTTTAAAAGGCCCCGAATTCCTTGAAAATTTGTCTCTAAGAGACATGGAAGGTCGCCGAAAGCATGTGTGATGAAGGGACCCCCGATGAATCCTGAGAATGAATTATTTTGAAGTTCAAGTACTGTAGAATCCAACTCCAATAATGCCTACGTGTTTAAAAAGTGTGAAATTTTCAAAATTGTCCTGGGGAGGGCCCCTGGACCTTCTTAGAGGGGTCCCCGAACGACAGGAGGGGCCCTTACATTTAGGTCTCCTCCTAACTTTTCGACTACCAGTCCGCCCAGTTTCTGAAACGAGTGTTTCTGGGCAGTTTTTCATTGTTTCTGCCAGGCTTCTTCCGCGGATAGCGCCAAGCAGCGGAGTCGAGGAGCTTTCCCGACCGGAAAATGGCACTCAGCGGGTCATTTGCAAGCGAACATGCTTGGTTTCGGCCCGATTGGCGAACTTTCGATTTTGACCCTTATAATTTAGTCCATGTAACCCCTGTCAATTTTTCTCGATTCCGGTCAAGAGAAAAAATTCCGAGATTTCAGTCGGATCTTACGTAGATGAAGGCGCTGGATGGGTTGCGCACGCAATCCCGCGGCTCGGCAGGGCTTCCTGAGCCGAGAAACAGCGAAAAACTGGTCTGACAGGGCTACAGGGCCATTTCTGGGCAGTTTTAACTGTTTCTCCCAGGCGTTTTTCGCGGATAGCGCCAAGCAGCGGACTCGAGGAGCTTTTCAATATTGGTACCTATCAGTCCGATCAAAGAACTTCCGATTTTGATCCCTGTAACTCGGTCCATGCCCCATATTGATTTTCGACAAGAAAACAGTCTCAAGATTCACTTCACCTTAGTTCGAGGCGCTGAATCGATTGCGCGTAGGCCCGAAACTGCCCGCGGCTTCCTCAGCCGAGAAACGGTCAGTGGGAACGAGAGTGTCTTTGACCATCTGGCAGTGCGAGAAACGCGTGTTTTTCCCTGATTGCGAAAAGCAGCGGACCTGTTAGGCTATTCTGACCAGCATGTGGCACTCATCGGGTCATTGTCAAGCGGAGCAGCTTGGTTTCGACCCGATCGAAGAACTTTCGATTTCGACTCTAAAAATTCACGTTACAGAACCTATCGCATAAAATGTAACATGATATTTCATTCTCGAAGAGCTCTACAGAATATTTTCATTTTCGGCTAAAACAGTGCAGGATACACCCCACTACGAGATTCCAAAGGAAACTTGCGTGGACAAAGAGATCTCTTTTACTTATTTTCATTCAGACTAACCGTCATTGTTTTTTACCCTTTCTGAAAGTTCATCAAATGCAAGTTTTTCGCCAATCACGCGATCCATCGGACTCGTAGAGCTTTTCAGATCAGCAAATCGCATTCCGAAGGTCGTTTCTGTGGAAACTAGCTTACTTTCAGCCCGATCAAGAATTTGCGATTTTGGCCTTGAAAATTCAGTCCATGTCTACCCTGTCGATTTTTCCCGATTTTCGGCAAGAAAAAAATTCTTGAGATTAGTGTTGAATCCTACGTAGTCCAAGGCATAGAAAGAAAATAAATATTCTAACCTCTGTAATTTTGTAAAAGACTCAAGGAGGGTACCTTCGACCCCCCCCCCCCCCCGAAAATACTTGAAACTATTTTACATGATTTTCAAATGTCTTGTTATACCGATAATTCTGTAGGTATAGATTTCGAAATTCAATGAATGATTCGTGGTAATGTTTCAACTTCTGTAATTTATAAAAAGAGTAAAATGGGGTAGGTAGAACGTTTTCACGACAGGTAGCAATTAGCAAACATCTCTGATTATCAAAAAATGCTTGTATTTATTAGCAGGCTTAATATTTTTTTAAAGAAACTACCTAGCGAAACCGGCCACAGCGGTGCTGCGCGCGAACTGTCTCGAAAACTGTGTTTTCTTCGCGCCCTTGATACCTAACTTTTGACCCCTATAACTTCTAAATAGGGTTGAATAGGGTTGAAATATTTTCAGGGCAGTTACTACATACCTTTGACTCTCTGAAAATGCTTGTAATCTTTTAACATCCCTTGACAGATTTTTAAAAGTCTTCCTACGTCGATTATTCTGAAGGGATTTTTAAATTTGAAGAATATCTGGTTTTATCCCCGTCATTCAAGATTTTTGCTTTTTTTTTTAAACCACCCCAAGAAATCACTTCAATATGAACTAGAGATGACAGGTTTTAAAGCATTTACTCTAAAAAATTGATTTAGAATTAAATAAGATCAGCTGAATTTTGCGTAAAAAATGCCTATTTTAAGGAATATTTTCTACAAGATAAAAATTCTGTTTTAAGCGTGCTGTAGCAATCTTATAAATGAATGACAGTAAAAAATACTATTGACTTATGTTAGTGTGAACCCTTCAGTGTTGGAAAATAACACTTTTTTTTAAAATAAATGATCTTCGGAAAATGGGGTTTTTGCCGCTAAAAAACCACTGTGCGGCGTGCTGCCAGCGCGTAACGTGCTCTGACGCCTACAAACCTAACAGGGATACTTCACGCATTGCGCAATGCGTGAAGTATCCCTGTTAGGTTTGTAGGCGCTTATGCGCATGTAACGCTGGTTGCTCGCAGGCCGCGGACGCGGAATGCCACGTCGCTTCAAGCAACTATTTCACTACGGAGGTGTTATAAAAAATTCAAGCCGCTCCAACGTATCAAGAATGACGGGCATCCTATAAGAAAACAGAGCTATCTTCACAAAATAAATCAAGATACTACGGCACAAAAATAGAGTCCTACTCAAGGGTCAATGACCTGCCGATCCATGATATTTTAAATTATGTACGTCCGTAAACATGCTGATGCAGGATGCAAGTATGAGTGCTTTACTACTTGAGTTCAGGAAACAGATAACCACTAACCTCGATTGACATCGGAAACGTCAAATATTCCTGAATTCGGCCAATTTTTCGTGCGTGCGAAATTTTGTTTCCGAAAAAATCATGATGTTTAAGCTCTGTGCGCGCTGAGTTGAATTTTTTCTCTCTCTCAAAATCCTCTTGGCTACCGTGTTTTTTTATCACATAGAACCATTTAACCGTTCAACATTTGGTTTTGTTGATTAAAAAAATAAGTCCCACTCTAAGGTACGTGTCACATTTTCAGATCCTGAAATATACCTCATATTTTTCATAGCTTTGAGAGAATTTCTAAATATTCCATGAAAATTTCCCATCTTTCACATTTTATCTGTCACTTGTGTAACTGTGTCACATGGTCTCACGGTCAAGATCCATCCATATAGGTCAGTCATTCCCGAAACCCAAATGAGAATCTTCTGCGCATGACGTCAGCATTACTGCCGCGGAAAACCAGAAATGTCGGAAACAATGCTTTTCTTATGGGAGAGAACAAATTTTGTTAATGAATCATTTAAATTTCTTACTTTTAAATTCTTTGAAGCTTTCTGAGTGTCGAAAGGAACGTTTAGAAATTAGCGTCAGGGTTTCAATTCAGCTGAATTTGCGTTTTTATATTTTTAAATGATTTTTGAAGTCAGCGATGTAACAAGCCATCTAGTGGTATAGATTTCGCGTGTAAAAATGGCTGATGCAGAGTAAACTGTAAAATGAAAGAACACAAATTCGGCAAAATCGACACCCTGAATGCTAATGTCTAAACGTTCTTTTCGACACACAGAAAGTTTCAAAGGATTTAAAGAAAGAAATTTAAATGATTCATTAAGAAAAATTTGCTCTTCCCATAAGAAAAGCATTGTTTCCGACTTTTCTGGTTTTCGCGGCAGTAATGCTGACGTCACGAGCCAATGGAAAGGGGCTTACCCGAGCGGGGAAATCTGCGCAATGACTGACCTATATGGATGGATCTTGCTCACGGTTTTGCAACGCGGTTTTGACTTCACCGCTTTTTTTTGTATCTTCGTCATTCTTCGTTTCCGCCACTGAACCGGAAACGACCAATGTAAACAAGCACATACGACCTAACCTAAAATTTTTCCGATTGACCGTCCGTAGGCATAGAGGAAAAAAAGGAGGTGTTTGCATTTCGGGCATCTTGGAATTTTTCATAGAGTATCTATAGCTTTGATGACGTCATTGGGTACAGCGACGTTTTTATCCTGTCGATTTTCTTGGAAATGGTGTAATTTAGGGAAAAAGTCATTCTATAAAAAGTGCTTGAAATTAAATAAAGAGTTGATTTAAGTAAAAAAATCGGACATTATGGTCCGTTTTTACAGCGTCAACATAACCCTCAACGAGCGTCTTGTTTACATTGATGACGTAGGTGGGTACAAATCCTCAAGATGCAAACACCTCCTTTTTTTTCTCTATGGTCCGTAGGTACTCACGTGTCTCTTTCAGTTGTTTTTTTACTTGAAAGTTCGCATATTTCAATTTATTTTTCACCCCTGTTAGTCATTCTTGCTGGTTAACTTCATTACGTATCTTTTTTCCTATAAATCAAAATGTCTGACAATTCTTATAAAGAACTTTTGACGTTCCTTGGCCCTCAAAACCGTCGCGACATAAGACTCGGAGCTCTCTCGATATTATTAAGTGAGTAATTTTTATATTTCTCCGCACTATCCTCTCAGGCTTCTTTGTGAATCTGATCTGAATGATGCCATTGTAATGCTGCCTCGGCAAATCCAGGAACACTGATCTAGTCATGTTTTTATGCATTGAATACTCATCTTCCAACCTGAATTAAAACAACCATGTTGAAAACCTTCACATGAAGATTATCGCAACATAATCGCTTAAGTCGATATACCTTGCACACAATTCCAATCACGAATTTGTACCTGTAATGATGTTAAGTGCAAAACCTGATGCGGACACGAACTGATGTGCCTAAATTCACCTCATCGGAATAGCACTTTTCCTTTATCCTTAAGGTGATCCAGGGTTCGATTAGGGATAATTCAAGATCAGAGATAGTGCCGCCAGTCACTACTAAGTATTTCACCTTCCTTTGAGATTACTGAAATTATATTGATCAAATTACAAAAAGCAGATCCATGAGATACCTATAGATGATTTTTTTGCTTAATTTTTTGAGCCAAAAATAGGTGTGGACTCCAGTGATGTGGTGTAAAAACGAAGTTAGTAGACTACAAGACACATGCTTGTGCTAAAAATCGCATGTTGCTGCCTATAAGGGCCTTAAGACTAGTCATACATGATTTATATTTGAAGATTGGCGTCACAGTATAGTTGTCACTGATCTGGAGTAATTTTGTCCATTCAATCACCTACTTAAACTTGTCACTGTTGCATCTGGAAACCCCCCCCCCCCCAACTTCTAAGCGACGACATTATATTTTTCTTTTCATGGATGGCACCAATATCCCATTCTTATCTCTGGTACAAATTTTAACAAGCAGATGTTTTATCATCAGAAAATATGTGGTATAAAGCGCACCTCCTAGGTATCGTCATTTACTTCAATACTAGAGGATGAATGCTTCTTGCTTAGTAGGAGAGCATCACAACACGCAAGCAAATAGCACACCTCTCCATTAGCACTGGTATGTCAAATGAGGAAAGATGAAAAAACCCTCAGAAATAAAAGTACTTTGGTCTACATTTTAAATGTCCATTTTAAAAAAGGTGTATTTCCCGTAAGAATTTGCTCTCACAAACCTCTTTGACGTCATTGCTGCATTTTTCAGTTCATTTTACCGTAAGAATGGATCATGTCTCTTTAATCACTAGCACTAAACCTTTACCGGTATTAATACTTCCTTTACATCCATTTTGCAGAAACAACAGCCGATATTGATGGACGTCAAAACTGGTACAAAAGTTGTCCTGAAGCTATTGAAACTTTGATGATTTGCCTTCAAGATGCCGACCCTGTTATTGCCAAGAGTTCATTTTCTTTCTTGATTAATATTTCCTCTGACAGAGATGGAGCAGAACTCATTTTAAAAAATGAGTTTGATGACACTCCCTCTGAGGTAAAATTCATAGACTCTCACTTACAAAAATTTACTTACCTGCTTGAAAGTAATTATTTTTTAATGACCTAATGCTTCTTAAATCCAGGTTTAATGCTTCTTAGGCCTTGTCACCACGGGACGTTTCACGGGATTTGTCCCAGGGAAAAATCTCATTTGCGAAGTTGGGAAAAATATTGAAATGGTCTACCAACTACCAAGTATGATCCTTGTACCTTTAGGACCAACTGAGAGAGGAAAAAGAACTGAAAGCGAACTATACGATATTTTGTTGGTCACTCCACTGTTTTGTGTTTGTTTAGTTAAAGTAATGGGTCTACTTGTGAATCGTGTTCAATTATTATTTTAATCCCGGTTAAAGCACTCGATTTTTACTAACTTATCTTCCCTTACAAACTTGTCGCAGGACCGTTTGAGCCCCGTCCCGAGGAGACAGTAACCAGGAAAAATCCCAGAAGTTTCATTCCTGCGATTCAAACTTGGGACAAATCCCATGAAAACGTCCCGTGGAGACAACGCCTTAAAATTTGTATACATTTCCATTTTATCTGTTGCAAGGAATGCTATGTTTTAGCTATTTATAGTATACATAGCTTTATCGGTATGTTTCAAAATCTCTGTTCCTGTTTTATTTTTTTTTGAAAAAAAAGAAGCCAACTTTATACCTAGCTTGAAATTGATACAGAATATTTTGACAACCGAAGAGAAAAATCAAGGAAGTTTTCGAGACATTAGGTGGATTGCATTTTGCGAAAAGGAACCACTAGTATTGCAATGATGCACTAGTATTGCACTAGTATTGTGCAACTTCATCCTTTGCAATAAAGTTGCGTAAATTGTGAAAAACTATGAAATTTAGATGGTAATTTTTGTCTTAAAATCACAGTTTTTAGCGAGTGAAATAGAAACTATTAAGGGATAATCGGGTTTTTCCTTCAAGACCAAAGAAGTTGCACAATCTTAGCAACATTGCAATGCTAGTGGTTCCTTTTTTGCAAAATGCAATCCAGGTTGTCTTGTTTTCTGATGAAAAAATGAATTATTGCAGGAGGTCTGCAATGTCTTAAATGGAGGGACGTGATATTACACTTTGGCTATCGATATGTAGCGCTCCATTTTGAATTTCATCATTGCTTTGTGTGAAAATAAAAAAAGTTGGTCAGTACATAGTCGGTTTCTCTTGAGGCGCCTTCCCTTTTTTTTCATCGCCCTTATCTAAGTAATTTTTATTTAAATCATTTTTCTCTAGTTGTTTTCATCTTCTTTGCTTTCATTAAAGGTAAAATCATGCCGAACAAATAGTGTATTGTCACAATTGTTTGACAATGTGTTGGATCCTGAGTCAGTTGTTGCCGATCATGCCAGTTCAATTTTAGCAAACCTATCTAGGTATCCTGTACCGACAGATCAAATTCATGACTTCATTCAAGCAAATGAAGAGAAGTACTCCTTACAAAACTTGGTATCAGCTTTCCACAAAAATCAACTATAATACAGCGAAATGCTCATTAGATACCCTAGCTTTTTCTTTGCAAACCTCAGTCAATCTGCCAAACTTAGGAGTAAGTGAATTTTCATTCCCTAATTTATTTTTTTGTATTTTTTTTGTATATTTCTATGCACTCTGCTTGATTCCTTTCTTTAATGTCAATCCAAGTTTCTCTAACCAACACGGGGGCTACTTCCTGGCAGCCACTTTGTAATCTTGGTATCATTTCTGCCATTTTTGTTATAGGGGGCCGCCCACAAATTATGTAAGGCGCTTGGGGGGGGGGGGGTGTCAGCGCTTCCTTACGTAAGCCAAACACTTATATGAGAAGGAGGGAAAAAAACTTTGCTTGTCAGAATTTTATTTTTTTAGATTTTATTTCTTCCAATTTCGTTAATTTAAGGACTGACTAGTCCAAATTTTGTTTTTTTTCAGACATTCAATTATTTTTGTTAAAATGCAATTTTTCCTAAACTTTTTGAATTTATAAACTGGTTATTTTTTCAATACAACTGTTATTCTTTATGATCTCCTACCAGCAATTAGTAATTTTTAAGGCAACACCGATTTGTTTCAACACCATTTTTTCATTAAATTAAGTATGCATTTAAACGATAAAGGGGGGGAGGGGTCTGGCCAGCCATACGTAATTATTATAGGAGAGGTCCAGGCTAGCCTTACAAGTGCCTTACGGGGGGAAGGGGGGGTCTTAAAATCGGAAAAAGTGCCTCGTGTAATTTGTGAACAGCCCCAAAACAATAAAAATCTAGTGCATATACTTAACGCTGAACTTTAGGACACTGTTTTGACATGCAGTATGTAAGCAGAAGAATCGAAGGACTTGAGATAAAATCAAACATTTCAGGCTCTTATTTCATTAAGCTCACTCACTCTATAATTTCTTCATACTAATTATCTAGCCAACCCCCCCCCCCCCCCCCCAAAAAAAAGAAGCATCACGACTGTAGGCCTGTAATTATTATAAACATGAAAGGAAGAAAAATGACAAGAAACAGCACTGACATTACCTATCTGGGTATAGTTTAAGGTGAACCTCCCCCCCCCCCCTCTCCTGTAAAAAATTTTTTATGCTTCTATATAGCTGCTGGATATCAAGAGACCTTTATGGGCCTGTATTGCCTTCCACCCACTAAATTTTTCTAGATATGCTAATGATCATCACAGATTGTGATATGAAGGTACAGTGATCCCCCTCTCAGAAATCTTTTATTTTTTCCTGGTTTTGTTTGTCTGTTTCAGACTGGTTTCTAAATCGCAAAGATAAATATTGACCGAAGTTTCCCTATCTTTCATTGGCTATTGATATAGTTCGGACATCGAAAGTCAGTGCGTTGTTACCTTCATAAAATACTGCTGTTGTGATCTAGGTAAAGTTAGAGTTTTGCGCTGTGTACTACATGCCGGGAAACCTGAAAATTGAGCATTTTACCTATGCAAAGAAGGGGAAGGGTATTTATAGTGTTCTAAAAGTCACCAACAACGTGCAGGGACGACCAATTCAGCTAGAAAGATGTATCCATCTTTTTTTCTATGTTGGTGTATCTCTATAGAAATTTCCTTACTCCTGCTTTTTACTGATATGGCCAGTCTTACCTACTGTTATCATAAAGAGGCCCGACTCGCTTTTCTGTGAATATTTTTGTTCCACCAATATGCTTCCTATACACTCTCTGTAAAATGTTTTTCCTGGAGTGTTCTACGAGAAAAAATACTTTTCCATAATATGATGGTCAGTCGAATTCTTCCTGTACCACTTGTAACAGACTAATTTTCTGGGAGATATACTCAGAATTTTATTTCGTGCCACTTGGCAGCAGTCCGAAATTTAGATTTTATCCCCTCGAAGTTTGGTAAAAGAAAAACTGATTTTTATGCCTGGATGTTAAGTTGCAACTCTTTAGAACTCCTTTTGTTTGATCTTTCAGCAGCATCTATGAATGCTGCTAGAGACCCTGATAGTAGAAATGCTTTACCCCACTTTGCGCTTTGCCACTTGCTGGACCCGGAGCAATTTGATGACGACAGACAATGAAAAGGTACCTGTGGATTTACAAATACTTGGCCTGCAACTATACTAATGAGAGACACCGAATCCGTTCAATCAGGACGTGCCTTTTGGACGCTCTTCTCTAGGTGTCCGGTATCCGGAAGGGTCCACCACACCATTTTTGTATTGTACATACATTTTTCAAAAGTTTCCATGATTATTCTGGGCGTTCAATGACAACGGTATGAATGCAAAGGTAGCTGTGCATTTTTCTCATTAAAAATTTCACATAGAAAAACGACATCATAGAAAGGGATGTCTGGAAATCAACTCCAGAAACAAGATTTAAATTTTTTTACAATTAACCTTTGATTCAATGGCAAATCATATTATGTGACGTTTATTTGAAATGTTATCTAACTTCCCATTTGAACATAGCTGTGGCATTTTGGAGTTTTCATGCATTTTTTTATATTTAGAATGTGTAGAACTATATAATGTTGTCGAATCGTAAGATGTCGGATCAACTTAAATGCCCCTCTACATTGCATATTTCAAAATCTCCTTTCTATTGTTCTGAATTATGCATTTCCATTTTACCTCCCTATCCGTTTTTTTTAGTGATCTGTTTGTGTTTATTTTTTGATGTACATGCATCCGTATTTATTTTTAGCTGGTGTGTCCACCTAAAACGTGCAGACGCAAATTTTAAGAGATTGTCAGTCTTACAGCATCCTTACGAGAGCTGCATAATTGGGAGAAGGATAGTCGAACACTCCATAGCCTGTGAGAATTGCTGTTGACATATTTAATCAGGTTACAAACACTAAAGTTATTTTGTATTTTGACTTACATCAACCATTCCATTTGTCTACATGGGTCAGCGAATGTTTGTTTGGAGATTACCATGTGAGATCTCCTTCATCCTCCTTGTAATGATAAGGGAGATACATGGACACATTCATCTTACCAAACTTGCTGATCTTCGTCATGAGTGCTACCGCCCCCCGCCCCCCCGCCCCCCTCCCTTCCCCCCTGTCCCTGATAAGTGCACACTCTGTGGACAGTGGCAATTTTGCAAGTTGGCAATCCCTGTTTTTCTCCATTTATATTATTTAAAAATATCGATTTCAGGTGAGGCAAGCTGCTCCACTGTTAATCGTATTGTTTCCATACATGCATTTAAATTGAGGAGACACGGTCGTTGCCAACTTTTTCGATTATCGCCTCTGTCCTGTGGACGCGCATATCCCTGAGGACTTGCGTAGCTTGCTCAGGATCATCTGTGCTATTTCGCTACGATGTCTCCTTCAAGCCTCTGTTGCTGTCACTCTGTTGTGATTTATAAATAACGTACCTAAGCAAGAGTTAATATCATATTGTGAGTATCAGTTCGCATCAGCTGCGTTGCTAGTCTGCAATTGGATAATGCAAGCAAGTAACAATATCTGAAGGGTCACCAGGTCTTAATTTGATTAAAAAAAACACCTTCTAGCAACAACGCAACTGTGCTACTCACCATTCACCTTTTTTTTAAAATTTGTCTCTCTTTTATTGAGTTCCTCACTATCAGTTGAATTTAATATCTAAGTTTCGAGTCAATTTTTTTTTATTTTTTATTTTATTTTTTTATCCTCGGACCAATTAGCATTTTCCGAGACTGCACATTAAAACCGTACAAAAATTCTACTCATGGTTATTTTTCTCAAAATTCTAAGACTAGATTTAAAACTGTTCCTATGAATTTCATTGGCATAGCGTGTCCATTGCAGAAGTTTTTGGAATCACATTTCCTGCATATTTTTTCGAATAGTTCATTGACTTTTCATTAATGACCATTTGTTTTTAACAATTTTTATGACATTTTGCGCGCGCCCCGCCGAGTCCTCCCGCCGGTAAAAAACGGGCGAACGGATCTCCTCAAATACCTCTCTTTTGCCCACCTTCAGAAACCATACATCCCAGCATAAGTAACACCGTTGACAGGACATTTGTAAACAAAGCAAAAAAGTGAGGTTTATACAACAGATCTTATTGACTGATAAACACTGAACTGATAAAGTGGATTAGTGTGAAGTGTGTGAGAAAACACTCTGACTTTCTTTAACCTTGATTGTATTTAGGAATGTGTCTTTCTTCTCTTCTCCCTGTACTCTCGTTGTGCACCACATATATCCTTTTGCAACATTTGTTGGCAGATGGTTTGCTTGAAGCCCGTGAAGTGCCTGCCCTCAATAAACTCCTCTTTGTGTGCATTCATACTTAAGAAACCTAAACATTTAATTGTTGATTGTTCTCTAAAGTACAAACCGAAGAACAAAGAATATGTGCAACCAGCCCTAAGGATCCAATCGGTTTTCATCGGTTTACTTCTTATAGTTTGATAAGTTTGACATTGTGACACCATCGTCATTTGTGATTGGGGTTTCATTTTCCACATGGTCAAAATGAAACAACTTACAGCAAATTCGCACGCAACGCTGAAATTGATAACATTTGAATGTAACAGGGACTCTTCTAAACTTCAAAAATTCCTGTCGGAAACAGTATGGCTGAAGCAGGATCCAACATACAACGTCCATGTTGGACTCCGACTTATTTAATTGACGCATTCTTAAATCTTGGAACGTATGCATGAAAACCCCATCCTAATTTATGGGCTATTCTTCTACGTAACATGACTTGGGAATCTTGGGTGGCATCAACTTGGTTCAGCGATCTTTTGTTGCATGCTGCACCTTCCCATGGAGGAGTTTGATGTAGATAGTTCGAAGAAAATTTCCTCATTATCTGACCGAAAGTGTTTAGAGAACGTGAGTGTTGGGAACTTTGCGATGGGGCTGTAGACATACTGGAGGTATTTAAAAAATGAGCGGCATGCCTGTTGGAGTTAAATAGCCCAATTCGGATCCGAGATTGGTAGAGTTTTCCAATCAATATGAAAATACGCGGATTATTTTAATTTGTCATTGCTTCATATACTGTCGGAGTACGAAAACACACGCACTAAGCACTCTGGAAGTTTTCAAATGGCCTATGGATTTATTCAGTGACCTAAACTTTGAAACATCAATGAACTACTACACATCGGAAGATTCACCGACATTAGACTTTCAAGCTGCATGTGCATGCTGGCTGGAACGCATGCCTGGTTGACCCCAACCGAAACATTTCTCACTACGCACCTTTGATTTCTCACTGATCGCCAATGATACATTCCAGCGGTATTTACCCGAATGACCGTGAAAACTCGACATGAATTTACGGTCTGTTTTGAAAGGAACAGACCAGCTCTAAAAAAGTAGGGTGGATATCAGTTCCAGAGCCTTGCAAAAGAATGGAGGCGCATTCCAGCGTCAGTCGAAGAGTCAGGCAGCTATGTCCATTTTAATTCGCTATTACTAGTCATCTTATTTATAAACAACTTTAATTTTAATGATCATGACAACATTTTGACTTCATCTTAGTGTTTCAAGCAGGCCTAGTTACCTGTGATCTGCTAGGCTGGGCATCTATAAACTAAGTCAAAGTGGCTCTTTATTTTTTGTAATTTTTACTCAAACTTTCATGAGGAACTTTTCCAACTGTTTTTAATTTGCTGAACCGTTTTGTTTGCACATTGGATTTTTACTAATCATATTATCTTCATCCCCGCTCATTTCAGGACGGAAGAAGAGCTAGGCATCGAACAACTTACTTGACGTAGAAGTACCACTCAGATTTGAAAGAGGAATTCGAGAAAGTTCAACCGTTGAAAGTCTGAATGATCAGTGAGATCTGTCCCACTGAAAGGTAAACTGAGTAAGCAGAACTGCCTGTTGCTGGAATTGAAGTTGGTATTGCCGTAGCACCTACTGGGCATTGAACCACTAACTTCTGAGTTGGGTATGTTTTTTGCTTACTGTACGGCTTCATGTCCTCTGTAAAGATAAGGAAATCTGGATCTGAATCTAATTTTTCAAGTTTTGGCTGTTGAAAGATAGTGCTCAAACTACTTTATTCCATGGCTTCAATTGCTTAGCTCCCGTAAGGGTGCCTGGCTGGGCAGCTTCCCTGCACCACGAACCACCACGGCTTCTAATCAGTGGACCCTTCACTCCTTCTTTAACCTAATTGAGGATTCTGGATTCCCAACAATTTGTATCAAATCTGTCATTGCTCCAGACTTTAAACAACTACAATAGTGCTTAAGAATAAAGTTGTTAGAACCAATAAAAAAGAATGGGTGGTCTCGTAGAATGCGGGGAAGTATCCAGGGGTTTTTGATTTTTTGCAAGTCAAATAGGACATCATTTGCATTGGTTCTCTGTTGTCAGTCACACTGGTCCTTAGGCACAAAATGCAAGACTTTGTCTACTTTTGAAATTAACATGCAAGGGTTTAGGAACAATAAGTCTCAAGGTTATATGGTATTTGTTATATATAAGATGGTATTTTTTTCCCTGCCCATATATTATATTTTTTTTAGTGAAAATTAAACTTTTGAATTTAAATTGTTAACTTTTCTTTAAACCATGTTATGCGCTTTCTTATTTCTGGAAGTTCTCTGTAAAATATTTGAGTCACTCGCTTCATTGGAGCTGTTTGTAATTGCATCACAAAAACTTGCCTTCAAACATACGAGTTTATCCGTGCAAATGTCCGTGAGCATTGCATTTTTGAGCTCAAAATAGCTCAAAACAGCACTTCTTGACTGAAAAAAAGGCGCACAGTGTGATTAACCGAGATATCTTTTTTCATTGGTCTTGAAGTGAACTGATGGGACTTCATTTGACGCGTTAGCCCTTAGTTTTCAATCAACCATTGTGTGAATTCCATTGTAACATGGCCCGCTGGGCTAGGGCATTTTTCATCATGAGTAGAAACGTTTCCATTTTTATAAAAACTAATGACCAAAAATTTATTCACTTCAAATAGCAATGCTTGTAACATGACGTTTAAGATACATATCCATCCACAAACTGGGGAAAATAACATGAACAAATGCATGTCGGCAAAAATAAACCTGGGCAATCGATAATCCTGATGTATGACATCTCTACAATCTTTTAGATGCAATATTTTTCCTTTCGAAATAGGGTCGAATTTTTGGCAACTTTGAAGGAGCCTTTTCTTACTAAAAATTTGAATCTAATTGCCCAAAACGGACAATTACAGGTATTATCGAAATTACTTTCAAAATTCTTTCTTTCCACAGAACTTGAATGGAGAAAAAAAAAATTCTGCAACCCCAGTTCATTGCTGTAACTAAGTGCTCACACTGACAGAGACTGCCAGCCAAACGCATAAACACCCTTGTGTGCGCCAGGTGGAAAGATGAAAAACACCGGGCATTATTCTTGGTTGCGGTGTCTCAAAATCTCTGCCATGCGTCTTCCATTATGCTTAATTCTAATGTATGTTGATTTTTTGTTACTTTTACTTGAATCATTCTTTTTCATTTTCTTCTTGCTGAAAACTCTCAAAATTTCGGAAAATGACTCCCAATAGTTTCCTCCTTAAATTATAAATTATAGCTTCGGAGATTCTGGAAACAACGCTAACGCATGGAATACCTTTTCTGCACCCAAACGCCTTCTATATCAACGGCTACCTCACTGCTTCCAAGGGAAAAACCAATTGATGGCAGATCTATATGGTTTTTGGCTACTTCTCACCTTTTGATGAAGAAATTAATGTCTCCTCAAATTTACCTAGTATTCTTTAACAGCTAGCCCAAAAATAAGCCTTTAAAACTGGTGGTTCAATTGTTGAAATTGTGCACAATGGCAACTGAGACAAGATATGTTTCCGTCCAAATGAAGCTATGCGATTTGTTAGCTTTTTTAGTTGTCCTCTGTATCATGCCTATACAGGGTGGAACTTAGGAAACTTCTGTCCCATCATTCCCCCTCATTAATGGGAGCTCATCAGTTTTTCTGAGCCCAAATCAGTATCTTTTTGTTGTACTGTTCTGAACATTCAGAGTTTTCCACCTCAAGGCTTTCTGCTGGCTTCTACGACAATTTGGACAAAGTGCTTTTACTTTTACTAGTGTAGTATAGTGCCCTTTTGAAGGCCGCTCCTTTTGAGTCCAGCATACAGGGGTATCACTAATGGCAATGAGTCCTTTATTATTGAACACGAAGTGCAATCAGAGTTTCCAATTCGAAAAACCATTTAAAAGGCAGTAAAAGTGCCTTTCAGGCTTGTATGTAAATATGACCCTAGCTCTGCCAAATAGCCATCGTGTTTCTAAGGCATTGTCTAAATTACAAAAACCCTTACATGTTTTCAATTTTTTTGCCACATTAATCCACTCCTTCTAGTCAACCAGAAATGCAGACTTTCAGCATTCTTGTAATCGAGATCTACTGCATTTGTCCGTAAAAATATGCTGAAAACCTGCCAACTACATGCTAAGACAAAGAAAGAAGAAATGATGAATAAAAGATAAAAACGACTTTATTTTAACAAATCTTAAAATAACAGTTGAAAAATAAGACAATTTCAAATACAAACAGAGACTGTACAAGAGGTAGACGTGGAAATAGGTGTCTCCTTGGAAACAGGAGTCAAATAATGAAGAATTACTGTTTTCTCGAAACCATCTCTGCTTTAGAGACGCGTCCTCTTCTTCTGATAAACTTTGCAACTTCTTCAAGCTCTTCTTGATAAATATATATAATTTTCCCCTCATCTACTACACACTGAAATAAGAGGAAAGGAACTGATCATAACAATTATTAGTTAAGAAATTTATGAACTAGAAGTAGCTGTCACAGAGCATATGCTCCTTAAAATTAAAGCCTGCGAGGTTTTCTTTCTGCTAGGTCGACCAGCTAATACGCAGTTTGTCAAAAGAACAAAACCTCTGAAAGCACATCCTTTTGCTAAAACCTTAAATATTGAAAGGTCTTAAAAATTTTGTGGGAGCGAAAAATTTTTATCCGACAGCTCTCTTTACACACACGGCAAGTTTAGCGAAGACAACTATACCTAAATAGTTAAAGCGAAAGCACCTTTGTCTAGTTACCAATTCTCACATCTATAAAGAAGGCAATTATCAAAAAGAATAAGCAATTACAGTGTTGCAAAACTCGTGCATCTTTATCTCATTAAAAAATGTCTCGAGTAAGCCAAGTGTCTTCGATATTTGCCCAAAAAGGTTAATTTGAAAGGAAACAAATTTAGAAAATAAATTCACCGACACTTCTCTTTTTCTCTGAACACATTTTTGGTGATCCTTTCCTGACAATTACACAAGCAAGATAATGTAAAATACATAATTTGGAATAAGTGTTTCAAGCAAATTTTGTTGTTTGAAACGTCAAACCCACTCTAGAAAGCAAAGAACCTGACTTAACAATTTTTCCTGATAATTTCGCATATACACTATCAGTATTAGTACATTTTTTAGTGCAAAAAGATTTTGTACCTACTTTTAAAACAATTGGTTGGCCTCGCCTTCAATTTGATCAAAAAAAATGTTCATAGTATCACATCATCTATGGTCACTTTGATCAAATAGTTCAGATTGATGGTCTATTGAATGCCTTAAGACTCTCTCCCTATGACTGTTATGAATGAAAATACAAGTTAATGATGATTCAATTAGAGACTGATTAACAGTGACAAAATGCATGGCACTGTTTTCCACTATTAACGGACAACTTAAACCACCTTTCGTAGCCTGTGAAGTTCCAGCTTTCTGTATATCATCAATTCGTCAATTACTATTGAGTTTTCAATTGAAAATGTGCACCTAGTCTTCTAAACCACCACTTTAGTGGGCCTGCAATATGAAAGAAAGGTAAATAAATCAATTAAATTACACAACAGGAGAGAAAAAAAAAACGCACACTTCATCGATTTTTTGGCACTCTTGATACGTAATAGGGAACGAATTTGGACTGCATTTTGCTATAAAAATACAATTTCTAGATCAACACACAAATAAAACCTATAACTCATAGGGGAAACTGATGCACTCACGTTGTATCTAATGATTAGAAAGTGGTAAGTCCACTAATTGCAAAATGTGGTCCATTTTGATGCGTTCTATCACTATACTACGTGTGCTGGTGCTTTTCGTTTGACCTTCAAAATGTAAAAACATTTTTATTATAATTACCTGGATTAAGTACGAAAAAAAATGTCCTAGCATCAATGGGAAATCCTAACATGAAAATTTGTGCACTTTTATAAATACAACTTAGGCGACCATTTTGCATAAAAGTTAAACCTGTAGGCTAATGAAATGCAAGAACCATGATGTCTAAAGTATTTTCGATCTGACAGCCTCTTGTTATTGGCCACCTGACGGAGAATTTTGTCCCAATATCAGTGATGAAAACAAACCATGGCAATTTTTAAGTACAAGACTTTATATAATTTTTACAACTGAAATGAAAATCTATCATGTTGAAACTGCAGATAAGCATATTTCGTTGACCTTGCAGACTCCTTCACACTTTAATTTCCTACATGGAAAACATACTGTACGTCAATTTTTTTTAAAATTTCACACACACCGTTTTTTTTTTCACTTCTTAAAAAAAATCTGGTGAAATTTTCAAGCATGATGTTAGCTTGGTCTCCGTCCACATGAATAATAAAATAATAGCAGAATTTTAAAACAACCGTAACCTTGTATTATGCATTTGTTGCAGTTGTCACCACAATGCTGTATTGATTACGATAACCTTAGACCACCCCTCTCATACTCAGGTCAGTTCCTAGGTAACAATTTGATGATTATATGAAAGCCCTAGTCTTGAAATGATTTTTTTCGTTTTATTCATAAGATGCATTTTATGAAGGCAGCTTTACCCTTCCTTTATTTCCATACCTTTATATATGCTATAATTCCTGCAACAAATTCTCCTCTGCTTTCTCATCATCATCCTTCATCGAATCCTTCCTGCTCGATAACGAAAGTAGCTTTCATTGCTCTAATTCCTCCTGCACTTCGCTTTCCCTTTCCTCACTCATTTTCTTTCTCCTCTTCTTTCTTCTCTCACTCTTCATCAGCTTCCTTCTGCTTTTTCCTTTCTTCCTCTGCTTCCTGATCTGCCAGTTTTCTTCTCTTCTGCCGATCTCTTTCTCTCCTGTACCAAAGAAAAGAAAGTGAGGATGGTTTAAATTGAAAGCAGCGAAGGGAATTGCTTCTTAACTAGGAATCATAACCATGAGTGAAAGATTACATGTTGATTATTTTCTATCTAGTTTGATGATTAAAGTACTTCAAGAAGGATCACATAAAAAACCTAATTTGTCCACAAACAGAAATCTATTTTTAATTAATTTCATCACATTGTGCTTTTTTGCCCAACAAACTTAACTATAACCTTTTCTAAACGAAGGTATTAGTTCATAAAATACAAAATTGCAGTTGATTTTGAGAATTTGCGACGAATTATAATAAAAAATAATAAACAATGCAATTAAAAAATTAAAATTATAAATTGAACCTCAAGACTTATAGGTAGAAAAATGTGTAAAACAGTTGGTAAAAAATGTGATAACATGGTAAGTAAAAACCCAATTGCATGCTAACACTAATGACATCTAAAATCAAGGTGCTTTTGGTCAGAATAAATGTTTAGGGTTCGCGTTAATTTAATCTTACGCCTTATATAACCCAGAATCTCCGCTCTAAATAATTCAAGTTTTTGGCCACCTCATTATTTATCAGAAATGTGGAATGTTAATTTTATTTTGATAACTATCAAAAGATGCCTGTTCTCTTATTTTAAATCAAGCTCTCTATAGCCCTTGCTATACACCTACAAGAGTGCTTTTTGTCCTGACGTACCAAGAGCAGCTTTTTAGTACAGTTGTAGGTTTTGTGATTTTCTACGTATTTCATTCCTCCAATTTTAGCACGGTGCTCTGTTTCCTTAACCTCTCTCTGAATGCGGCGTTCCTGTTTTCCCTGAAGTTTGGCCTCTTTTGCTCCTTTGCTTGGCCCCTTCTGGGACGTCATATTTTTACGGCAGGGCCCGCCGCTTGGCCTCTCTCATCCTCGCTTCCGCTCCTTCGAACTGCTTCAAGTGACAAAATTAATCAAAGAACATGAAATGACAAAAACTATAAAGTCAATAATGGGAACTCAAAAAGATTACAAGTTGTGCTTCAATCCTAGAGCAGGCAAATTCTTGAGCGGCATCCAACACAAAATTTTTGCATGTTCTTCATCCATACAACTTTGACAATGTGATTCATTTTGCATTTAAGTTTGACTTAGGTAATCTTTAATACTCTGAGAATTAACAAGCACTCAGAAAATCTCGCATATTCTTGAAGATCAGCTGCCTTAATTAAATTATGTATCCCCAACGAAACTAAATAAAAAAGACTACTTTTAAACTAAACCAACCCAAAAAAAATAGAGGATATCCAGAAAGGAAAGCCAAACTAAATGAAAAAATACAAAATGACAGAAACATAAAACGAACTCGTGTAACTGCATATACAAAGTATAGAGCCATCTCGTAAGCAAGACGGATTATATTAAGATAATGAATGTTTTTCTCCGATATTAAACATTACAGTATTAAATGACCTCATACTCTCCACATCCTGACCAGCCTCCTCCTTCCTCTTGGTCCACAGGTCGTTGGTTGCATTTCCGACATTGCTGGGCCACGTGTTTGCTTTTCTTTCTTCTTTACCTGCAATTTGAGTATGGAGAAAGTAT